>NC_047055.1:67282385-67882385 GCF_011762595.2 Tursiops truncatus | reverse complement strand
TTATCATCTCTATCATCTCAGTGTTGACACACTTCGATTTTCTTTTTTCATTCAGTTTAAGATCCTCCTTGTTCTTGGTATAAGTGACTTTCAGTTGAAACCTGAAAATTTTAATATGTTATTAGACTCTGGGTGTTATTTAAATCTTCTGCTTCATCTGGTTTTCTCTGACAGTGCTTTGGCAGGGTAAAGAGTATCACCACCTTGTTATTTCCAGGTGTAAGTAGAATTCTAGATTCCCCACTTGACCTCATTACCACCTAAGGATGGGAGCTTATTTGCTTATTTTTACTGCTGGGCAAGAATCAGAATTCTGGCTTCCCTCACAGTCTCCAGTGATGCTGCAATGGGGGTGCTTTGGTACCATTAGGTGATAGTGAAGTTCCTTACTCTCCACTTCTCCTTTGATATTTCCCCAGTAGGTAAAAAAATGTTGTGCTGCATGGGGCTGAAGTCTACAGTTTCTACGTGGTCTCCACTGATATCGTGGGGATGAATGGTTTCATTGCTGACGAAGGGGGATGAGAGTCCAAGTTATCTACTTGGACCTCCTGAACATCACCCACACATGAATGTTGTGATGCTCTGCTACAACCTCATGGGAATTCTGTGGTACCCACCTGGATTTTTCTGGTATGGTTAGGGGTGAGGAGCCACAGTTCTTTTCTGTAATGTTTGACTAGAGTACAGCCATTATTATGTAAAAGTTTTCTGCCTTGTTAAGATGCTCCTTTCCTGATCTGTTGCTAGGGAAACCAGGATTTATTGGGCCTTTTACAGCAATAATTGGCAATTTGAGGTTTCTACCTTCTTCAGTTCCAAGTCTGGGATATATTAGGCAAAGAGAAACCCCACAGAACTCATAAACATCTCTTCCTTTTGGTCCCAAGGACCCTAGCTGTCTGCCTTCTCTCCACCTTTCATATTCTTATTTTATATATAGTGTCCAGGGTTCTTATTTGCAAGAATGAATAGTAAGAAGAATAGGGAAAAGTATGTCTACTTCATCTTACCAGAAGCTTCTTTTTGGGGAAGGAATCTTCTCTCTACATCAAGTTCTTAAGTATTTATTCGGTTTGTTTTATATGTTTATGTGTGTGCATGTTAAACCAACATGGAGCAAACCATTTAACATACCGAGATTTAGTCTCTTTGAGTAAGTACATAAAGCTTTATTCAACTGCTTTGCTAATAGAGAAGAAAGAGAACACTATTAAATAAACTGATGAGTATAAGCATTATGGTTTTGCTTCCCCTCAACTTCATTTTCAAACTTTCTCAAGGGCAGCTAATAAAGAACAGAATTTGCTTATTTGAATTATACCTTGTTCCTTTAGTTGCCTAATTTCTGTTATTAATACAATGAAATTTCTAAATGATAAGTTGGGAGTGGAAGAAAGGCTCAAATTATATTCCAGGCAGATAATCAGCCCCTTTATACTTGAGACTTAGTTATACTTATAAGCATTATTCATTCTAAAATAAAGGAGTAATATTAAAAATGCTTGTATTAATAAGATACAGATACAGATTCATAATTTGAGGGAAAAGTATTTTCTCCTTAATCTTAATATAGTACCAAGTAACTCATATTTTTAAAAAGGTTTTCTCCCTTTCAAAGCCCTTTTCTATATTAATTAGTTTGGCAACATCAGCTATTGAAATGTCATTTTAAAGAGACTTTTTTTCCCTTCATTATTTATTTTAATTTTTTATTTGTTTTTATTTTTTTTTTTGGTTGTGCCACGTGGCATGTGGGATCTTAGTTCCCCAACCAGGGATCAAACCTGCGCCCCCTGCATTGGAAGCGCAGGGTCTTAACCACTGGACCGCCAGGAAAGTCCCAAAGATACTTTATTTTCGTTGTCCATAGTGAGAAAATGTCTTAGCATACATGATCCAACTGTAGAACAAGAGACAAATTTTTATTTGGGTTTGGATATTTTCTTGACAAATCACTTAAAATTTTATTACAGAATAAAATAAAACCCTCTTTGGAAATGGTTATATTACACTCAAACTTGCTGTGAGCTCATCTCCAGACTCCTACAAAGTAACCAGCTACAGCCTTAAAAAATAATGTGTTGATGAAAAATTAATCAATAGTGAATCTATGAAAGAGATGGAAAATTGTATTAGAGCCAACCTGAGGATTATAACCCAGGAGACAGATTATAACCCAGAGAGCCCTGAGAACTGTTCTGCCCATTAGAGGTCAAAGCACAGTTATATACATTTTTGAGACAGAAGGTTATATATCACAGTATGTATTGACAGTGTACACAATCTAGAATTGCACTTACAAAGTAATGGGTCATCCTGACCCCTTGCAGGATTAAGAAGGAATGTTATCTCCTAAGGAATTATCTTGCTAGCACTGGGAGTATATTGCTCTATATGGTGGAGCAGGTATTTCTGCCATGGGGGAGGTCTGGTCAATGCATAATGCAAATACACAATGCACAGCAGAAGGGAGAGAGGAGGCCAAAGGGCAGAGAAACTTTTTATGTTTAAATTTTTAGAGAGTTGCCTTAAATTATGAATTTTTATTTCATCAATCTCCCCCTTCTTATCATAAATCTTTTGATAAAAAGCATAAGGTGATCAATTATTTCATCCCTCCATGCAGGTTGCTTACCTGCCCTGGGTTCATCATGTCCCTTGATGGCTGGGACCTAGTAGCCTGGTTCTCTATTTTTGGGAAGGGGGTTGGTTATACTAATAGGATGTTCGGCAAGGACTGAAGGTCAATTCCAGGTTGTCCAATAAGATTTATGCCAGTTTTGCCTCGCATATGCATTGTGCATGTCCATTATTTTATAAAGAACTATAGATGTAATCAATAATTTCAAGTTGTTTAGACATGATTATCTTAGTAGGAGTAGGTAATATATGGCATGAAAGGCAAGAAACTATCACCTTACAAGTTAGACAAACTGTAATTAAAATTGCCAGGTGGGGTAAACAACATTATTAGTAAAGTTTTAAGCCAAGATCCTCCTAAACCAAACCATTTTCCTAGTATTTCCCCTAAACTGGGAAGAGGATTATTCAGACCAGAAATTTGAGTCTTCATAGGTATTAAGAATGAGTTACATTAGAAGACTTGCCAGGTATAAAGACACAGCATTCAGTATGTATTATAGCACAATTCCCCCTTGAGAAGCAGTTAGAATATCAAGGGCTATGCAATTCTGTAGGACCACTTTTCTCATCATGGAGACTTCTGAATTGAGCAAGCTAATGGCTTAATTACTATCATTCAAAGCTTGCTGAGTAATTTTTAGTAAAGCTTCTATGTGAGTAATGATATCTTCTATTCCATGCGCAGGAACAAATATCACGACCAAATGATCATATCACTGAAAAACTAATCAAACCCAGTGTGCCCACATTAAAGGCAGATTGGCAGGGGCTATTTCCAAGGTTACCGGTAAGTGACCTTGAACCCAAGGGAAAACAATTGTGCATCTCCCTAACCAACCTGAGGAAAACCAAGGCCACAAACTTGTTCCACAAATCCATTGGATCCCATTAGAAGCTACACAGTATATCCCTGGTCCTCTTAACCAATTAGTTCCAAACCAATCACTGGTCCTCAAAGTTATAGTATACTGACAACTTTCAGGTGGCATCCAACATAACTTATAAGTATTGCTAGGTTGATTATCTTTGGTATGATTGGTTTGCCCCCATCAGAGAGAGTCCCTCATATTCAGGTTGCCATAGGCTGGCATCAGATAAATTCATCCCATAACTGGGGAATAATGCCACCAAAAAGACAGGTTGTTACATTTTTAGGTTTAGCCTTAGCATGCTGCTCTGGTTGGGATTGGGTAACATCCAGTGAAAAGGAGTATTTATGGCCAGGTTCAGAACAGGTGTCATTAATTAACCAGGTAAGAGGGTCCCACTTAGTGATATCATTGGTGGCTTGCATGGTACTAGAATTTCTTTCTTCTAAGATAAAATGCCTAAGGTCTAGCCAGTCTGAACCGTGAAGAGGTTAAACCCGCCAGTGTAATCCAGAAGTGCTGGACATGGGTAATTGGCCACAAACCCAGCAATTGGTTTGATTTTTCAAATTTTCAAGTGATTGAGCCCAAGAAATAAATACATTTGGTTCATAAGCAAACGTGAGCGATTATCAAGACCTGGTCCAGCATCTTGGGTCATCTGTTTACTTCGGATTTCATCTTCTCCTCCTGGTCTGGTAGTGTTGGTTTTAGTTAGTCAAAGCTGGGTGTCAGAAACAGGAGTTGCAGTCCATTTAGGAGAGGAGGCTTTTTAAGGTGAGCAATGTGAATCCAAGAGCTTACTCCTTTAAGTTTTGCAGCACAGATTTGTTAGTAATATCTGATATGGCCTCTTCCAATTTGGTTGTTAAGAGTCCTTTATTTGATATCTTGTCCAATAGACAAAATCTCCAGGCTGTAACCCGTGGTCCTTAGAGTCTTTGTCTCCCAGGAGCTCGCTGTGAAAGGAATTAGTAACTTTTCATTTTCTTTAAGTGCTTTAATAAGTCCTTGGCAATAATATGATACGGCACCCTTAAGTAATGCTGGTTCTTACATGCCTTCATCTAAGCACATAGGTCACCCAGTGATTATTTCAAAAGGAAACAGTTGATGTTTACCAAAAGGGATAGACCTGAGGTTGAGAAGCACCAATGGGAAAGGTTTTCACCATGAAAGACTAAAAGCCTCTGAGAATTTTGCCAATTGAGTTTTGCTGTTGTTGTTGTTATCTTCATGATCTTATGATTTTTTTTGTTTTTTTGAATTTATGAATTTTATTATGTTTATTTTTTATACAGCAAGCTCTTATTAGTTATACATTTTATATGTCAATCCCAATCTCCCAATTCAACACACCACCACCACCACCACCCCCGCCGCTTTCCCCCCTTGGTGTCCATACGTTTGCTCTCTATATCTGTGTCTCAATTTCTGCCCTGCAAGCCGGTTCATCTGTACCATTTGTCAAGGTCCCACATATATGCGTTAATATATGATAATGTTACTCTCTTTCTGACTTACTTCACTCTGTATGACAGTCTCTAGATTCATCCACATCTCTACAAATGACCCAAATTCATTCCTTTTTATGGCTGAGTAATATTCCATTGTATATATGTACCACATCTCCTTTATCCATTCATCTGTCGATGAGAATTTAGGTTGCTTCCATGACCTGGCTATTGTAAATAGTGCTGCAATGAACATTGGGGTGCATGTGTCTTTTTGAATTATGGTTTTCTCTGGGTATATGCCCAGTAGTGGGATTGCTGGATCATATGGTAATTCTATTTTTCGTTTTTTAAGGAACCACCATATTGTTCTCCATAGAGGCTGTATCAATTTATGTTCCCACCAAAAGAGCAAGAGGGTTCCCTTTTCTCCACACCCTCTCCAGCATTTGTTATTTGTAGATTTTCTGATGATGCCCCTTGTAACTGGTGTAGGTGATACCTCATTGTAGTTTTGATTTCCATTTCTCTAATAATTAATGATGTTCAGCAGCTTTTCATGTGTTTCTTGGCCATCTGTATTTCTTCTTTGGAGAAATGTCTATTTCAGTCTTCTGCCCATTTTTTGATTGGGTTGTTTGTTTTATAAATATTGAGCTGCATGAGCTGTTTATATATTTTGGAGATTAATTCTTTGTCCATTGATTCATTTGCAAATATTTTCTCCCATTCTGAGGATTGTTTTCTCGTCTTGTTTGTAGTTTCCTTTGCTTTGCAAAAGCTTTTAAGTTTCATTAGGTCCCATTTGTTTATTTTTGTTTTTATTTCCATTACTTGAGGAGGCGGATAAAAAAGATCTTACTGTGATTTATGTCAAAGAGTGTTCTTCCTATGTTTTCCTCTAAGAGTTTTATAGTGTCTCATCTTGCATTTAGGTCTCTAATCCATTTTGAGTTTATTTTTGTGTATGGTGTTAGGGAGTGTTCTAATTTCATTCTTTTACATGTAGCTGTCCAGTTTTCCCAGCACCACTTATTGAAGAGACTGTCTTTTCTCCATTGTATATTCTTGCCTCCTTTGTCATAGAATAGTTAACCATAGGTGCATGGGTTTATCTCTGGGCTTTCTATCCTTTTCCATTGATCTATGTTTATGTTTTTGTGCCAGTACCATATTATCTTGATTACTGTAGCTTTGTAGTATAGGCTGAAGTCAGGGAGTCTAATTTCTCCAACTCAGTTTTTTTCCCCTCAAGACTGATTTGGCTATTTGGGGTCTTTTGTGTCTCCATACAAATTTTAAGATTTTTTGTCCTAGTTTTGTGAAAAATGCCAGTGGTAGTTTAATAGGGATTGCATTGAATCTGTAGATTGCTTTGTGTAGTATAGTCATTTTCACAATATTGATTCTTCCAATCCAAAAACATGGTATATGTCTCCATCTGTTTGTATCATATTTAATTTCTTTCATCAGTGTCTTATAGTTTTCTGCATACAGGTCTTTTGTTTCCCTAGGTAGGTTTATTCCTAGGTATTTTATTCTTTTTGTTGCAATGGTAAATGGAAGTGTTTCCTTAATTTCTCTTTCAGATTTTTCATCATTAGTGTATAGGAATGCAAGAGATTTCTGTGCATTAATTTTGTATCCTACAAATTTACCAAGTTCATTGATTAGCTCTAGTAGTTTTCTTGTGGCATCTTTAGGATTCTCTATGTATAGTGTCATGTCATCTGCAAACAGTGACCGTTTTACTTCTCCTTTTCCAATTTGTATTCCTTTTATTTATTTTTCTTTTCTGATTGCCGTGGCTAGGATTTCCATAACTATGTTGAATAATAGTGGTGAGAGTGGACATCCTTGTCTTGTTACTGGTCTTAGAGGATATGCTTTCAGTTTTTCACCATTGAGAATGATGTTTGCTGTGGATTTGTCGTATATGGCCTTCATTATATTGAGGTAGGTTCCCTCTATGCCCACTTTCTGGAGAGTTTTTTTCATAAATTGGTGTTGAATTTTGTCAAAAGCTTTTTCTGCATCTATTGAGATGATCATATGGTTTTTATTCTTCAGTTTGTTAATATGGTGTATCACATTGATTGACTTGCAAATATTGAAGAATCCTTGCATCTCTGGGATAAATCCCACTTGATCATGGTGTATGATCCTTTTAATGTGTTGTTGGATTCTGTTTGCTAGTGTTTTGTTGAGGATTTTTGCATCTATGTTTATCAGTGATATTGGTCTGTTGTTTTCTTTTTTGTGACATCTTTGTCTGGTTTTGGTATCAGGGTGATGGTGGCCTCATAGAATGAGTTTGGGAGTGTTCCTCCCTCTGCTATATTTTGGAAGAGTTTGAGAAGGATGGGTGTTAGCTCTTCTCTAAATGTTTGATAGAATTCGCCAGTGAAACCATCTGGTCCTGGACTTTGTTTGTTGGAAGACCTTTAATCACAGTTTCTATTTCATTACTTGTGATTGGCCTGTTCATATTTTCTGTTTCTTCCTGGTTCACTCTTGGAAGGTTATACCTTTCTAAGAATTTGTTCATTTCTTCCAGCTTGTCCACTTTATTGGCGTAGAGCTGCTTGTACTAGTCTCTTAGGATGCTTTGTATTTCTGTGATGTCTGTTGTAACTTCTCCTTTTTTATTTCTAATTTTATTGTTTGAGTCCTATCCCTCTTTTTCTTGATGAGTCTGGCTAATGGTTTATCAATATTGTTTATCTTCTCAAAGAACCAGCTTTTAGTTTTATTGATCTTTGCTATTGTTTTCTTTGTTTCTGTTTCATTTATTTCTGCTCTGATCTTTATGATTTCTTTCCTTCTACTGACTTTGGGTTATTTGTTCTTCTTTTTCTAATTCCTTTAGGTGTAAGTTTAGATTGTTTATTTGAGATTTTTCTTGTTTCTTGAGGTAGGCTTGTATTGCTATAAACTTCCCTCTTAGAACTGCTTTTGCTGCATCCCACAGGTTTTGGATTGTCGTGTTTTCATTGTAATTTGGCTCTAGGTATTTTTTGATTTCCTATTTGATTTCTTCAGTGATCTCCTGGTTATTTAGTAACATACTGTTTAGCCTCCTTGTGTTTGTGTTTTTTTATGTTTCTTTCCCCTGTAATTGATTTCTAATCTCATAGCATTGTGGACAGAAAAGATGCTTGATATGATTTCAGTTTTCTTAAATTTACTGAGGCTTGATTTGTGACCCAAGATGTGATCTATCCTGGAGAATGTTCCATGCGCACTTCAGAAGAAAGTGTAATCTGCTGTTTTTGGATGGAATGTCCTATAAATATCAATTAAATCTATCTGGTCTACTGTGTCATTTAACGCTTGTGTTTCCTTATTAATTTTCTGTTTGGATGATCTGTCCATTGATGTAAGCGAGGCATTAACGTCCCCCGCTATTATTGTGTTACTGTCGATTTCCTCTTTCATAGCTGTTAGCACTTGACTTCTGTAGTGAGGTGCTCCTTTGTTGGATGCATATATAATTGTTATATCTTCTTCTTGGATTGATCCCTTGATCATTATGTAGTGTCCTACTTTGTCTCTTGTAACATTCTTTATTTTATCTGATATGAGTATTGCTACTCCAGTTTTCTTTTTTTTTTTTCTTACATCTTTATTGGAGTATAATGGCTTGACAATGGTGTGTTAGTTTCTGCTTTATAACAAAGTGAATCAGTTATACATATACATATGTTCCCATATCTCTTCCCTCTTGCATCTCTCTCCCTCCCACCCTCCCTACCTTACCCCTCCAGGTGGTCACAAAGCACCGAGCTGATCTCCGTGTGCTGTGCGGCTGCTTCCCACTAGCTATCTACCTTACATTGGGTAGTGTATCTATGTCCATGCCTCTCTCTCGCTTTGTCACAGCTTACCCTTCCCCCTCCCCATATCCCCAAGTCCATTCTCTAGAACATCTGTGTCTTTATTCCAATCTTACCCCTAGGTTCTTCATGACATTTTTTCTCTTAACTTCCATATATATGTTTTAGCATACAGTATTTGTCCTTCTCTTTCTGACTTACTTAATTCTGTATGAAAGACTCTAGGTCTATCCACCTCATTACAAATAGCTCAATTTTGTTTCTTTTTATGGCTGAGTAATATTCCATTGTATATATGTGCCACATCTTCTTTATCCATTCATCCGATGATGGACACTTAGGTTGTTTTCATCTCTGGGCTATTGTAAATAGAGCTGCAATGAACATTTTGGTACATGACTCTTTTTGAATTATGGTTTTCTCGGGGTATATGCCCAGTAGTGAGATTGCTGGGTCATATGGTAGTTCTATTTGTAGTTTTTTTAAGGAACCTCCATACTGTTCTCCATAGTGGCTGTACCAATTCACATTCCCACCAGCATTGCAAGAGTGTTCCCTTTTCTCCACACCCTCTCCAGCATTTATTGTTTCTATATTTTTTGATGATGGCCATTCTGACTGGTGTGAGATGATATATCATTGTAGTTTTGATTTGCATTTCTCTAATGATTAATGATGTTGAGCATTCTTTCATGTGTTTGTTGGCAGTCGGTATATCTTCTTTGGAGAAATGTCTATTTAGGTCTTCTGCCCATTTTTGGATTGGGTTGTTTGTTTTTTTTGTTATTGAGCTGCATGAGCTGCTTATAAATTTTAGAGATTAATCCTTTGTCAGTTGCTTCATTTTTAAATATCTTCTCCCATTCTGAGGGTTGTCTTTTGGTCTTGTTTATGGTTTCCTTTGCTGTGCAAAAGCTTTGAAGTTTCATTAGGTCCCATTTGTTTATTTTTTTTATTTCCATTTCTCTAGGAGGTGGGTCAAAAAGGATCTTGCTGTGATTTATGTCATAGAGTGTTCTACCTATGTTTTCCTCTAAGAATTTGATAGTTTCTGGCCTTACATTTAGGTCTTTAATCCATTTTGAGCTTATTTTTGTGTATGGTGTTAGGGAGTGTTCTAATCTCATACTTTTACATGTACCTGTCCAGTTTTCCCAGCACCACTTATTGAAGAGGCTGTCCTTTCTCCACTGTACATTCCTCCCTCTTTTATCAATGATAAGGTGACCATATGTGCATGGGTTTATCTCTGGGCTATCTATCCTGTTCCGTTGATCTATATTTCTGGTTTTGTGCCAGTACCATACTGTCTTGATTACTGTCCAGCTTTCTTTTGATTCCCATTTGCATGGAGTATCTTTTTCCATCCCCTCACTTTCAGTCTGTATGTGTCCCTAGGTCTGAAGTGGGTCTCTTGTAGTCAGCATATATATGGGTCTTGTTTGTTTGTCCATTGTGCAAACCCGTTTCTTTTGGTTGGAGCATTTAATCCATTCACGTTTAAGGTAATTATCGATATGTATGTTCCTATTACCATTTTCTTAATTGTTTTGGGTTTGTTTTTGTAGGCCCTTTTCTTCTCATGTGTTTCCTGCCTAGAGAAGTTCCTTTAGCATTTTTTGTAGAGCTGGTTCGGTGGGACTGAATTCTCTTTGCTTTTGCTTGTCTGTAAAGCTTTTGATTTTTTTTGAATCTGAATGAGATCCTTGCCAGGTAGAGTAATCTTCATTTTAGGTTCTTCCCTTTCATCACTTTAAATATGTCATGCCACTCCCTTCTGGCTTGTAGAGTTTCTGCTGAGAAATCAGCTCTTAACCTGATGAGAGTTCCCTTGTATGTTATTTGTCATTTTTCCCTTGCTGCTTTCAGTATTTTTCTTTGTCTTTAATTTTTGCCAATTTGATTACTATGTGTCTTGGCGTGTTTCTCCTTGGGTTTATCCTGTATGGGACTCTCTGCACTTCCTGGACTTGGGTCACTATTTCCTTTCCCACGTTAGGGACGTTTTCAAGTATAATGTTTTCAAATATTTTCTCGGGTCCTGTCTTTCTCTGTTCTCCTTCTGGGACCCCTGTAATGTGAATGTTTTTGCATTTCTTATTGTTCCCCTGGTCTCTTAGGCTGTCTTCATTTCTTTTCATTCTTTTTTTATTCTGTTCCACAGCAGTGAATTCCACCATTCTGTCTTACATGTCACCTATCCGTTCTTCTGCCTCAGTTATTCTGCTATTGATTCCTTCTAGTGTAGTTTTCATTTCAGTTACTGTATTGTTCATCTCTGTTTGTTTGTTCTTTAATTCTTCTAGATCTTTGTTAAACATTTCTTGCATCTTCTCCATCTTTGCCTCCATTGTTTTTCCTAAGTCCTGGATCATCTTCACTCTCATTATTCTGAATTCTGGAAGGTTGCCTATCTCCACTTCATTTAGGTGTTTTTCTGTTGTTTTATCTTGTTCCTTCATCTGGTACATAGCCCTCTGCCTTTTCATCTTTTCTATCTTTCTGTGAATATGGTTTTTGTTCCACAGGCTGCAGGATTGTAGTTCTTCTTGCTTCTGCTGTCTGCCCTCTGGTAGATGAGGCTATCTGTCAATTGAGTTTTGATAATACTGTTTATTCTTTCTACCAATCCTGAAGATTGGAGGTGGTAAGCGCACTATTGGCCAAATATGGATTTTATTATTTTCCCAGTAAAGTGAGTCCCCTGGTTGTGGTGCAACTCGAAAGGGATCCTCCAAACAGGAGTTATTCTTTCCAATAGTAATTTACCTACTGTTAAAGCTGTTGCTGTTCTGCACGGAAAAGCTTCAACCCAGTGTGAAATCATACAGATCATTACCAAAATATATTCATATCCTTGAGATTGTGGCATTTGGATGAAGCCCAATTGCCATACCTCAAAGGGTCCCCTAGGAATGGGAAAGTGACCTTGTGACCAATGCAGTGGTTTTCTGGGATTATATTTAAGGCAAATAATACATCCAGTATATGCCTTTTTGGCTACCATTGAGGAGCGCTTTGAAATATACTCTTTTCTCCATAGAGTTATTTTTTCAGGAGCCTATTGGGTCAGGGAATGCATGTGCTGGAGTAAGGGTAACTGAGCCCCCATGGGCACTATAAGCCTCTTATTATTTTCCAAATTGTATTCGTGAGGTGGGATCAAAGAATCTTGTTTTCTTCTTCCATATTTCTTTTTCATCTTTTGGGGCTAATTCTTGAACCTGTAGGGGAAATTTCTTAACAGCTAAATTGGTGTCAAGTTTAAGTAGTGGACATTCTCAGAGCTGGACAGAAATAGAACTTAAAGCAGCTTGTTTAGCTGCCAAGTCTGTGAATTGATTCCGTTTAGCCTCTATTGAATAAGATTTGGAATGTCCAGGTATTTTGATAATGGCCAATTGTTTGGGTAATTATGGAGTCTAGTAATTCTGAGACTAGTTTCCCATTTTTTTTATGAGCTTCCCTGAGGAAGTAAGAAATCCTCTTTCAGGGCTTCTCTGGTGGCGCAGTGGTTGAGCGTCCGCCTGCTGATGCAGGGGACACGGGTTCGTGCCCCGGTTCGGGAAGGCCCCACATGCCGCGGAGCGGCTGGGCCCATGAGCCATGGCCGCTGAGCCTGCGCTTCCGGAAGCTGTGCTTCACAACGGGAGAGGCCACAACAGTGAGAGGCCCGTGTACCGCAAAAAAAAAAAAGAAGGAAATTGTCTTTCCTTCCAGAGCATTCCAAAATCATGAGCCACTCCAAAATCATAGCGACTATCAGTATAAATATTTGCTATTTGATCCTTGGCTAGCTGAGAAGCCCTGATTAGAGCAATTAATTCAGCTTGTTATGCCAACTTTGGTTCTGGTAAGTAAGAAGTTTCAATTATGTCCACAGTGGATGTTATTGCATTTTCAGCTCAGTAATGTCCGTGTTCATCTTTTAAGTAAGATCCATCTGTAAACCAACTTAAGTCAGCATTATCAATAGGATTTCTTGTAAATCATTCCTAGGAGTAAGAAGATAATCCATTAGTGAAATACGGATGTGGCTGTTTTCTTCCTGTGGTACTGGAAGCAAAATTGTGGGGTTAAGATTATCACATTGAGCCAAAGTATAATAATATTAGACAAAGAAAGCAACAATGCCTTGTAAGAAGTGAGTCTACTCACAGAATAGTGCTGAGTATAATGAGAATTTAAAAGAGATTCCACTGAATGTGAAACATAGACAGTCAAAGGAGACCCCATTATGAGCTCTTCAGTAACTTTGAACAAGAGAGCTGCTGTTGAAACAACCTTCATATAGGGTGGGATTCCTTTTGCCACTGAATCTAGGTGGTGGCTATACTATCCTATGGGTTGATGCTGGTCACCACGCTTCTGAGTTAACACACCCCTAGGGCATTTCCTTTATCTTCATGCACAAAGAGAAAAAATGGTAATTTATAATTAGGATGGCCTAATGCCAGAGCCTGAGTCAATGAAGATTTTTAAGGCATCTGTAGCCTTTTCTCCTTTTATTGTCCATTCAATTGGGCCTGATCAGTCGTACTTAAGTAACACATAGAGGAGTTGGGAAATTAGGGGAAAAGTAGGTACTTAATTCCTACAGTATTCAGTCAAACCTAGGAATCCTCTTAGCTATTTCTTTGTTTTGGGTAGCAAGAAAGCCAGGATTCCCTTAATTCTTTCAGAATCAATTAACAATCCTTCCTTGGATATCAAATGACCCAAATATTTCACAATTGGTAAACAGAATTGCAGTCTGTTTTTAGACACTGTATGTCCCTTAGAGGCTAATTGTTGTTACAGACAGATAGTGTCTGTTTGAAAGTCCTGTTTGGGGACTTCCCTGGTGGTCCAGTGGTTAACACTCCATGCTCCCAATGCAGGGGGCCTGGGTTCAATCCCTGGCCAGGGAACTAGATCCCACATGCATGCCACAACTAAGAGCCCACATGCTGCAACTATAAGATCCTGCATGCCAAAACAAAGGGACCATGTGCCTCAACTAAGACCCAGCACAGCCAAATAAGTAAATAAATATAAAATAAAGTCTTGTCCAGTTCTTGAACACAAAAGCAAATCAGCTACATATTGAATCAAAACAGAGCCATTAAGGAAGTGAACAGCTAGATCAGCTTTAAGTATTTGAGAAAAATAAGTGAGTCCTTCAGTATAGTCTTGCAGCATAACTCTCCAAGTATACTGATGATCTTCCCACATAAAGGCAAAGAGGTATTGGTTTTCATCTTCCACTGGAATACTAAAAAATGTACTACATAGGTCTATTACTGAGAAATAACAGGTGTCTGCTGGAACGGCTGAGAGCAGGGTGTGAGGATTAGGAACCACAGTGTAGCAAGGGATCACAATGGTATTTATACCTCTCAGGTCCTGAACAAACCTTCAGTCTTCCTCATTTAACTTTCTTACTGGTAAAATAGGGCTATTACAAGGACTGGTACAAGGAATTATAAGTCCTTTATTGAGGAATTCCTGAATAATAGGAATTCCATTTAATACCTCTGATCTAAGTGGATATTGTCAAATATTGGATAGAGGCTTGGAATTATCAATAGTTACTTTAATGGGAGTAGCTGACTTGATTTTCCCAATGTCTGAGGAGGAGGATGACCATAATTCCTCAGGCACCTGTAACAGTAGTTAACTTCCTCTCCATCTGTCCAAACTCTTGTTTTCATTACCATCAATTTCTTGGTAATTATGTTCTTGTCTGCATCTAAGTTTTATAAATCTAAAATAATTTCACCCTTTGGTGGAAAGATAATATGGCTGTTGTATGCCTATGAAAGTCTCATCCTATTAAATGAATTGGAGCACATTTTACCAAAAGGAAAACATGTCTTCCAATGATAGTTCCTAGCTGAAAATTTATTGGTGCTGGTTTAAAAACTTGTATAGGTAAATTAGAAACCCCTATCATTTGAATCGACTGTTTACTCTGAGGGAGAGGGCAATGAATAAGGGTAGGGTTAAGAACAGATAATGTAGCCCCTGTGTCTACAAGGGCCTTAGAAGTTTTCCCTCTGATTTTTATTTCAATTTCCCCGAAGGTAGTTAGTGAGAAGGAGGGGGAATGCCTTCTCATAATCCTCAGAGCACCCGTATTCCTTGTTAATCCTACCTTGTTCTAAATCTCATTTAAATTTGTGGCAGTCTCTTTCAAAATGCCCAGGTTTTCTGCAATAAAGGTGTTACTGAAGTCAGGTCTGGCCGCTTGCCACTCAAAAATCAATATCAAGAGGCAATTGTTGGTAGAAAGGAAAGTTGCTTTTAATCAGAATGCTGGCAATCTGGGGAGAAGGTGGACTCATGTCCCTCAAAAACTAACTCCCAACATTCTGCTTTGCCATGAAAGGTTTTAAAGGGAAAAGGACAAGTAATTTCAGTTAATCATTGAGATAGGGCGTCTGAGTCATTGCCATCTCCCACTGCATGCAGGCTTGTTGACTCCTCGTGGTCTTTCTTTAGATGCTATTTTGTTCACGCAGTTTGTTCACAAAGTTTATTTGAAAGATTACTGAAGGGGAAGCTAGGGAAACAATCTGGTCATCTGTTAATTACTTTTTCTTCATTTCTATTTCTTTGATCTATGGAAAGAACCAACAGGTTAGGCAGGGTACTGTGTAATCAAAAGATATGAAATGTGTGCTACGGCCAGAGATGAGGAGAGCATGGGGGTGCCTGGTTATATTAGTTACAATATAGCTTTCCTAAAGTGACAAAACAAAGAAGCCTCCTGCAGAGAGCTCTTTTCTGCAAAGAGCTCTTTCCTGCCAAAAGCTGCTTACAAATCCCCACTTGTCAGAATATCATTCCATGTTTGTGGGATTATGAGTGAAGGTCCATCTTCTGTAACTTCTTCCTGCTGACATAGGGTGCCATATTCTTAGAGTGGAAGATGTCAACGTAGTTCTGTAGTATCTCTTTGCTGACAGTTTTAGTTGCCTATTTACATACATGGGCAGAACAAGCTACAATTATTTTGATGCCCACATAGATATAGATTATTATGAGCAATAGTGTTTTTTCTTTTGATTTTCCTTACCTATTTTAATTGAAGTACAATTAATTTACTATATATATATATATATATATATATATTCTTTTTCAGATTGTTTTCCATTATAGATTATTACAAGATATTGAGTATAGTTCCCTGTGCTATATACTAGGTCCTTGCTGTCTACCTATTTTATATATAGTAGTGTGTATATGCTAATCCCAAACTCCTAATTTGTCTTCCCCCCACCTTTCCCCTTTGGTAACCATAAGTTTATTTTCTATGTCTGTGAGTCTGTTTCTGTTTTGTAAATAAGTTCATTTATATCATTTTTTTAGATTCCACATATAATGATATCATATGATATTTGTCTTTGTCTGCCGTAATTCACTTAGAATGATCATCTCTAGATCCATCCATATTGCTGCAAATGGCATTATTTCATTTTGTTTTTATGGCTGAGTAATATGCCATTGTATATATATATCACATCTTCTTTATTCATCTGTTGATGGACATTTAGGTTGCTTCCATGTCTTGGCTATTGTGAATAGTGCTGCTATGAACATTGAGGTTCATGTATCTTTTCGAATTAGAGTTTTCTCTGGATATATGCCCAGCAGTGGGATTGCAGGATCATATGGTAGTTCTACTTTTAGTTTCTAAAGGAACCTCCATACTGTTCTCCATAATGGGTGCACTAGTTTACATTCCCACCAACAGTGTAGGAGGGTTCTTTTTTCTCCACACCCTCTTCAGCATTTATTTGTAGACTTTTTACTGATGGCCATTCTGACTGGTGTGAGGTGATACCTATGAGCAATAGTGTTAATCCCACTCTCTTAAGGATGGTTCTTGGAATTGTGCTAATCATAGATTCAGCACTGCTCAAGATGGAGCAGCTTATGTCATGGCTGCAATCTGGCCATCATGCAGTTAGCTTTCTCCCTCTGGTGGCAGTTATAGTATCTGTAAAACAACTCAGAAATGTGCATCAGATACTGAATCTGTGACTTTATCGTCCTAATCATTAACTGCTTGAGTCTGCTCTTTTGTGACTCACGGAGGGCTGGGAGATTTCAGCTTTTCTACAAACAAGAGGCAGGGAACATGGAGGGGGCCTTTATACTTGGAAGGGGGGCCCACAGGGTTCCAAAGGCAGGTGTGGTTGCTTCAAGACTGATTGAAATTTGGGCCAGGTAGTCTCAATGGACTGCTGAGCAGTTGTAACTGCATATTCATAACCTTGGCAGCTTTTTCCTTTTCTCTTTTCTGTAAGGTTTTGGAGAGTTTGTCAGCAATAGTGAAAAGTGTATTAGTATACATAGTAGCCCAATCAAGTTCATATCTTTTTACCAGTCATGCCAATTCACCTATTCCTTCTAGGAAAATATAATTTAATATTGGATCATTCTGATGGTTCAGGAAACTCTTTGGGTCAGTGCCAGAGTGATATTTGACTATATTTTCAAATATTTTGAAATAATCAAAAAAAGTCTCTTCTGGCTTTTGTTTGCATTGATGGATTTTTGCCCAATCTATTTTCTTTGGAAAGATCTTTGGAATAGCTTAATAAAGGTTGTGGGCAATTTCTCTGCATTTCTGGCAATCTGCAGCCTTGTTTAAGAAAATCTTCCATAGGTGTCTTCTAATCTATCTCCTGGAGCCATTCTTTTGCTTTATTTTCAGAGACTAGTAATTGTACAAGCTGGTACAAGGCTGAATATCCAGGCTTGTGAGTTGTTACTGTAAGGTCAAATTATTTAGCAAAACCCAAAGGATCCTGTAAAGGATCTGGAAAATCCTTAGTTAAGTTCTTAAGTTCTGTCTTAGTCCAAGGGGTATAGGCAAGAGCAAGCTCCCCTCTACTTGTGGGTTTCTCCTTAAAGGGAGCAGCTGTTATTTTAGAGCTGTCTTTATCCTTTCCCTTAGACTCAATAAGTTCTTTCTTTGAAATTGAAAGTAGAAGAGCAGGAAGGTCAGGACAGGGAAGCACAAAAAGAAGAGGATATGAAGAAGCTGAAGGAGGAGGAAAGAGGGGGAGAATAAGCAATGGTTTCTGAGGTCTTTTCTAATTAAGCCACTGTTTCTAATAATTTTCAGTTTGTCTCTTACAATGAAGCCACTTTATCATTCTCTTGCTTTGAGGCTTCCAGGTACCAATTAAAATATGCCTTCCATTCTGGCTGTTTGATCTTATAGCTGGATATTTTTCTAATTGAGCCTGTGAGTAAACCAACTTAGTTTAAAATCAAAAGTGCCCCATTTTGGCCATCTCAGGCACAAATTATATTTGGTCAGACCTTACCATTTAAATACTTGCAAGTGTCAGTTCCATAGATGTTATACATAAACCCAGATGGGTTTCCCAGAGGTGGCTGTTCATCTGGGAGCTTTTTGGCCTTTGAGGCACAATTTCCCTTTATTAATTTGGTAGCCTAATTCAGATATGAGATATGATCTGAACAACTTTCTGAGGATGGTGTGTTTGATTGGATGGGTGCTGCTTCTGAGTATAGCTCCCCAAAGAATTACCCTTGGGTCAGTTCAACTCTTTTATGTGTCTTGGTTTCTCCCTCTTACAATCTAAAACTTCCATGGGTGCTCTGATCACTAGGTGATCAGCCTCTGTCACATTTCCCAGAAGAGCAGTATTTACTTAATGGTTGTAGTGGGGCCCCCTTTGGGACCACTACACATCACAAGGATTAATCCTCAAACACTTCTGCTAGGTTCTTAGCCACCTGAGGATGCCTTGTGGCTGGAAGGAGCAAAAGTCCCTTGTGCCTTGGAGCTGAATAATTCAGTCTCTCATTTCACTAGCAAACGGTTTGTTCAGGCCATATATCAACTTGTTTTTTCTAAAGTTAAGCCAAATTTAACAAAAACCAGCCACCTATGGTTCCCTGGACCTCCTACCCAGATCCCCATACATGCCTGCCTAGGAAAATGCACCAATGCCCCTTAAGACTCCAAGTCCTAAGTAAAAACATCTCAAATAAAATTTTTAGGATCGTCACTCAAACAATGAGATCCAACTATCAGGAGAACTCGAGGAGTCAAGATGGCAGAATAGGAGGATGTGGAATTCACCTTTCCTCACAAGTACATCAAGAATACAAACAATCTACGAATGGAACAGTTCTCACAGAGCACTTGCTGAACACTAGTAGAAGACCTTGGATACATAAAAGGACAAGAAAAATCCCCACACAACTGGGTAGGATGAAAGAAAGAAAATAAGAAATGGAAAGGGACCAGCACTGCTGGCAGAGAGCTAAAAGTGAGGAGAGGTTCCCACATGCAGAAAGCCCCCTCAAGGTGGGAAGATTAGTTGGGGCAGAAAGAGGCCTTTGGGGGATCAGAGTGGAATGCAACAACCAGTCTGTGGAAGGCAGGACAAAGTAAGAACTGCATGCATGATCCATGCCACAGCCCTGCACACCTGAGTTGTGTGTCTCCTGGTGTGGAGAGGGGCTGGGTGCTGGAAAGTGGGATTTGGAGAGTGGATCCAGGGAGGGGACAGCTGTTGGCTGTGAAGAGACAGCCTGAAGGGACAGGAGTAAAGAGCTCCACAACCAGGAAAGTTTGTGGAAGAAACCCAGGACACTATAGAAGCAAGGCGTCATTGTTGAGTGGTGTGCAAGGGGTGGGACGGCCATTGCAACCCCCTTTCTCACCCATTGGCTCCTGCCTCCATGGGCACTGGGAAGGGCACCCATCTGAGCAGGCTCACCCACCCTTCAAGCCAAAGCTTCCTCCACCCATGCAGGCTCTGGGGTCATGAGCACCACCACCACCAAAGCCTCCTTTGGCTGCACAGGCCCCAGCGGGCCCACACGTGCCACCCATGCCAAAGCCTCCTTGGGAATCAGCCCTGGGTGCCCCAGCCTGAGATGGGAATCCGCCAATGCTGGTGGGGGCTGAGTGCTAAGCATGGGGTTAGGAGAGCGGATTTGGGGAAAGGACCACTCTTGGCTGTGTGGAGACAACCTAACGGGATGGGAGTGAAGGGCTCCAGCAGCTGGGAATGCTCCTAGAGGAAGGGTGGTCTGCCTTGGAAAGGAGGCACCATTGTCGTGTGGTGTGCAAGGGGCGGAGCCACAGTCACAGACTCTCTTCCAACATGCCAGCCCCTGCCTCCACGGGCACTGGGAGGGACTCCTGCCAGAGCAAGCACAGCCCAATCTGTTGCAACTTCCTGCTGGTCTCTGCTGCTGCAGGCACTTCGCACATGCCCCAGTTGCGACCGCCTTATCCCTCCCCAGCCTAAGTAAGTGTGCCCCAATCAGCCGCTGCTTTTGTCCCCTCTTGCCTGGGTGGGAGTCAGAGGCCTGAGGTTGCCCTACACACAGAGGTGGGGCCAAAACCAAAGCTGGGCCCCAGGGGATGTGTGACAAAGGAAGAGGAATGGAAATCTCTCCATGCAGCTGCACAAGCCATGGATTAAATCCCTGCAATCAGCTTGGTAAACCCTGCATGTGTGGACTATCTGAATGAACAAGGAGTGCTCCCACAACTGAGACCAGTCTAGCTTTAGCAGCTGTGGACTTTGGGGGCAAGTACATGTGGGAGTTGGCCCCAGGAAAACTGTTGTTACTATTAAATTTTTTGTTACATTTTGTTCTGTTGCTGTTTTTTTAAATTTATTTTTTCTTTTCTTTTCAAAAATATTTTAATGTATTTCTTATTTTTCCATTTTTACTTTACTGTTTGTTCTTTTTATTTTTTTTTCTGTTCTTTTGTTTTGTTTGGAACTTTGATCATTTTTGTGTGTTTGTTTTATGTTTTCTTTGCTTTTTTTCAGTTTGCTTCCTGTTTTTGTTCTGTTTTCTTGTTTTTAGTAGTCTTGTTTTTACTGTTTGTTTTCATTTTCGGGTTCTTTTGTTTGTTTCATTGTTCTCTTGTTTTTTGTTTTCTTTGTATCTTTATTTTTTTCTCTGTTTTTGGTTTTCATTTTATTTTTTTGGTTTTGCTTTTATCGTTTGTCTTCGGTTTTGTTTGTTTTCTTTTATTTTTTTATGTTGTTGATGTTTCTTTCTGTTTCTGTTATTTGTCTTGGGTTTTGTCTCTATCCTTTTTTTAAATTTTTTTAAAATTTTATTTATTTATTTATTTTGGTTTCACCAGGACTTAGTTGCAGCAGGCGGGCTCCTTAGTTGTGGCTCATGGGCTGCTTAGTTGCAGCTCACCTGCTCCTTAGTTGCGGCAGGTAGGCTCCTTAGTTGCAGCTAACAGCCTCCTTTAGTTGCAGCTGGCCAGCTCCTTAGTTGTGGCATGTGAACTCTTAGTTGCAGCATGCATGTGAGGTCTAGTGCCCTGACCAGGGATCGAACTGGGGCCCCCCTGCATTGGGAGCTTGGAGTCTTAACCACTGTGCCGCCAGGGAAGTCCCCTGTCTATTTGCTTTTCCTTTTTTTCCCTTCTTTTTTGGCCATGCTTCACAGCTTGCAGGGTCTTCGATCCCAGGCCAGGGGTCAGGTCCGAGCATCTGGGATGGGCATGCTGAGCCCAGGATGCTGGAACACCAGAGAATTCCCAGCCCCAGGGAATATTAATCAGCGTGAGCTCTCATGGAGGTCTCCATCTCAACACCAAGACCCTGCCCAACCCAACTGCCTACACGCTACAGGCTCCAGTGCTGGACGTCTCATGCCAAACAACCAGCAAGACAGTAACACAGCCCCACCCATCAGCACACAGGCTGCCTAAAGTCATACTAAGCTCACAGACAACCCAAAACACTCCCCCTGACATGGCACTGCCCATCAGGGGACAAGACTCAGCTCCACCCACCAGAGTACAGGCCCCAGTCCTTCCACCAGGAAGCTTACACAAGACCCTGGACTAACTTCGCTCACCACAGGGCAGACACTAGAAGCAAGAGGAGCTACAACCCTGCAGCCTGCAGAAAGGAGACCACCAACACAGTAAGTTAGACAAAATGAGATGACAAATATGTTGCAGATGGAGTAAGTTAAAAACCCACAAGACCAAATAAATGAAGAGGAAATAGGAAATCTACCTGAAAAAGAATTCAGAGTAATGATAGAATAGATGATCAAAGATCTTGGAATAGAATGGAGGCACGAAATGAGAGGTTACAAGAAATGTTTAACAAGGAACTAGAAGAACTAAAGAACAAACAGTGATGAAAAACACAATACCAGAAATGGAAATACACTAGAAGGAATCAATAGCAGAATAACTGAGACAGACACACAGATAAGTGAGCTGGAAGACAGAATGGTGGAAATAACTGCCATGGAGCAGAGTAAAGAAAAAAGAATGAAAAGAAATGAGGACAGTCTCACAGAACTCTGGGACAAACATTAAATGCAACAACATTTGAATTATAGGGGTCCCAGAAAAAGAACAGAAAGAGAAAGAGTCTGAGAAAATATTTGAAGAGATTATAGTTGAAAACTTCCCTAACATAGGAAAGGAAATAATCACCCAAGTACAGAAAGTGCAAAGAGTCCCATACAGGATAAACCCAAGGAGAAACATGCCACAACACATATTAATCAAACTAACAAAAATTAAGTACAAAGAAAAAATATTAAAAGCAGCAAGGGAAACAGCAACAAATAACATACAAGGGAATCCCCACAAAGTTATCATGTGATTTTTCAGCAGAAACTCTGCAGGCCGAAAGGGAGTGGCATGATATATTTAAAGTGATGAAAGGGAAAATCCTACAACCAAGATTACTCTACCCAGCAAGGGTCTCATTCAGATTTGACAGAGAAATCAGAAGCTTCACAGAAAAGCAAAACTAAGGGAATTCAGCAGCACCAAACCAGCTTTACAACAAATGCTAAAGGAACTTCTCTAAGCAGGAAACACAAGACAAGAAGAAGACCTGCAGAAACAAATCCAAAACAATTAACAAAATGGCAATAGCAACATACATATCGATAATTAACTTAAATGTAAATGGATTAAGTGCTCCAACCAAAAGATACAGACTGGCTGAATGGATAGAAAAACAAGACCCCTATATATACTGTATACAAGAGACGCACTTCAGACCTAGGGACACATACAGACTGAAAGTGAGGGGATGGAAAAGATACTCCATGTGAATGGAAATCAAAAGAAAGCTGGAGTAGCAATTCTCATATCAGACAAAATCAACTTTAGAACAAAGACTGTTACAAGAGACAAGAAAGGACACTACATAATGATCAGGGATCAATCCAAGAAGAAGTTATAACAGTTGTAAATATTTATGCACCCAACATAGGAGCACCTCAATACATAAGGCAAATGCTAACAGCCATAAAATGGGAAATCAACAGTAACACAAACACAGTGGGGACTTTAACACTCCACTTACACCAATGGATAGATCACCCAGACAGAAAATTAATAAGGAAACACAAGCCTTAAATGACACATTAGACCAGATAGACTTAATTGATATTTATAGGACATTCCATCCAAAAGTAGCAGAATGCACTTTCTTCTCAAGTGCACACAGAACATTCTCCAGGATAGACCACACTTTCAATCACAAATCAAGCCTTGGTAAATTTAAGAAAATTGAAATCGTATCAAACCACAAAGCTATGAGACTAGAAATCAATTACAGGAAAAAAAACTGTAAAAAAGAAACACAAACACATGGAGGCTAAACAATATGCTATTAAATAACCAATGGATTACTGAAGAAATCAAACAGGAAATCAAAAAATACCTGTAAAAAATGACAGCAAAAACACGAAGACCCAAAACCTATGGGATGCAGCAAAAGCAGTTCTAAGAGGGAAGTTTATAGCAATACAATCTTACATCAAGAAACAAGAAAAATCTCAAATAAACAGCCTAACTTTACACCTAAAGCAACTAGAGAAAGAACAAATAAAACCCAAAGTTAGTAAAAGGAAAGAAATCATAAAGATCAGAGCAGAAATAAATGAAATAGAGATGAAGAAAACAATTCAAAAGATCAATGACACTAAAATTTGGTTCTTTGAGAAGATAAATAAAATTGATATACCTTTAGCCAGACTCAACAAGAAAAAAAGGGAGAGGACTCATCCTTAAAATTAGAAAAGAAAAAGAAGTTACAACTGACACCACAGAAATACAAAGGATCAAAAGAGACTCTTACAGGCAACTATATGCCAATAAAATGGACAACCTGGAAGAAATGGACAAATTCTTAGAAAAGTACAACCTTCCAATACTGAACCAGGAAGAAATAGAAAATATGAACAGACCAGTCACAAGTAACGAAATTGAAACTGTGATTAAAAATATTCCAACAAACAAAAGTCCAAGACCAGATGGCTTCACAG
This sequence comes from Tursiops truncatus, assembly GCF_011762595.2. Taxonomy (NCBI): domain Eukaryota; kingdom Metazoa; phylum Chordata; class Mammalia; order Artiodactyla; family Delphinidae; genus Tursiops; species Tursiops truncatus. Next base: position 67,858,259 of record NC_047055.1, on the reverse strand, counting down.
GCCAATTCTATCAAAGAAAAGCTGACAGCCATCCTCCTCAAACTCTTCCTGAAAATTCCAGAAAAGGAAGACCCCAAGCTCATTCTACGAGTCCACATTTACCCTGATACCAAAACCAGACAAAAATATCACAGAAAAAGAAAATTACAGGCCAATATCACTGATGAACATAGACACAAAAATACTCAACAAAATACTAACAAGTCGAATCCAACAACACATTAAAAGCATCATACACCATGATCAAGTGGGATTTATCCCAGGGATGCAAGGATTCTTCAATATACACAAATCAATCAGTGTGATACACCACATCAACAAATTGAAGAATAAAAACCTTATGATCATTGAAATAGATGCAGAAAAAGCTTTTGACAAAATTCAGCACGCATTTATGATAAAAACTCTCCAGAAGGTGGGCAGAGGGAACCTACCTCAATAAAATAAAGCCATATACAACAAACCCTCAGCAAATATCATTTTCAGTGGGGAAAAACTGAAAGCATTTCCTCTAAGATCAGGAACAAAACAAGGATGTCCACTCTCGCCACTATTATTCAACATAGTTTTGGAAGTCCTAGCCACGGCAATCAGAGAAGAAAAAGAAATAAAAGGAATCCAGATAGGAAAAGAAGAAGGAAAACTGTCTCTGTTAGCAGATGACATTATACTATGCATAGAAAATCCTAAAGATGCCACCAGAAAACTACTAGAGCTCATCAGTGAATTTGGTAAAGTTGCAGGATATAAAATGAATACACAGAATTCTCTGGCATTCCTATAAACTAACAACAAAAGATCAGAAAGCGAAATTAAGGAAACAACCCCATTTACCATCACATCAAAAAGAATAAAATACCTAGTAATAAACCTTCTTAAGGAGGCAAAAGACCTGTACAGAGAAAACTATAAGATACTGATGAAAGAAATCAAAGATGACACAAATAGATGCAGAGATATCCCATGTTCTTGGATTGGAAGAATCAATATTGTGAAAATGACTATACTACCCAAAGCAATCTACAGATTCAATGCAATCCCCATCAAATTACCAGTGGCATTTTTCACAGAATTAAAACAAAAAAACTTACAATTTGTATGGAAACACAAAAGACCCTGAATAGCCAAAGCAATCTTGGGAAAGCAAAATGGAGCTGGAGGAATCAGGCTCCCTAACTTCAGATTATGCGACAAAGCCACAGTAATCAAGACAGTATGGTACTGGCACAAAAACAGAAGTATATATCAATGGAACAAGATAGAAAGCCCAGAGATAAACCCATGCACCTATGGTCACCTAATCTATGACAAAGGAGGCCAGAATATACAATGGAGAAAAGACCGTCTCTTCAATAAGTGGTGCTGGGAAAATTGGACAGCTACATGTTGAAGAATAAAATTAGACACTCCCTAACACCATACTCAAAAATAAACTCAAAATTGACTAAAGACCTAAATGTAAAGCTAGACACTATAAAACTCTTAGAGGAAAACATAGAACACTCTTTACTATAAATCACAGCCAGATCTTTTTTCACCCACCTCCTACAGTAATGAAAATAAAAACAAAAATATACGAGTGGGATCTAATGAAACTTAAAAGTTTTTACACAGCAAAGGAAACCATAAACAAGATGAAAAGATAACCCTCAGAATGGGAGAAAATATTTGCAAACAAAGAAACTGACAGGGGATTAATCTCCAAAATATACAAACAGCTCATGCAGCTCAATATCAAGAAAACAAACAACCCAATCAAAAAATGGGCAGAAGATCTAAATAGACATTTCTCCAAAGGAGACATACAGGTCGCCAACAGACACATGAGAAGATACTCAACATCACTAATTATTAGAGAAATGCAAATCAAAACTACAGTGAGTTATCACCTCACACCTGTCAGAATGGCCATCATCAAAAAATCTACAAACAATAAATGCTGGAGAAGGTGTGGAGAAAATGGAACCCTCTTATACTGTTGGTGGGAATGTAAGTTGGTATAGCCACTATGGAGAACCGTATGGAGGTTCCTAAAAACTGAAAATAGAAATACCATATGACCCAGCAATCCCACTCCTCATCATATACCCAGAGAAAACCATAATTCCAAAAGATACATGCACCCAATGTTCATTGCAGCACTGTTTAACAATAGCCACGATATAAAAGCAACCTAAATTTCCAACAGAGGAATGGATAAAAAAGATGTGGTACATATATACAAGGGAATATTACTCAACCATAAAAAGGTATGAAATTGTGCCATTTGCAGAGACATGGATGGACTTAGAGACTGTCATACAGAGTGAAGTAAGTCAGAAAGAGAAAAACAAATATCGTATAATATCCCTTATACGTGGAATCTAGAAAAATGATACAGATGAACTTATATGCGAAGCAGAAATAGAGACACAGACATAGAGAACAAATGTATGGATACCAACAGGGAACAGGGATGGGATTAATTGGGAGATTGGGATCGACATATATATACTACTATGTATAAAATAGATAACTAATGAGAAAGTACTGTATAGCACAGGGAACTCTACTCTGTGCTCTTTGGTGATCTAAATGGGGAGGAAATCCAAAAAAAGAGGGGATATATGTATACGTATAGCTGATTCACTTTGCTGTACAGCAGAAAGTAACAACATTGTAAAGCAACTATACTCCAAAAAAGAAAAAGTAAGAGAAAACAAATATCAGGAGAACTTATCAGAACATCTGAGAGATAATGAGAAGCCAGTGAATCTCAAAGCGCCCATGTTGGTACCAAGGGCCAGTTCGGGATGTCCTGCAGGTGTCCTCTAGTGGGTGTTTCTGATATCCTGCCAGGTATGCCATGCAAATGTCAATGAAAAATTAATTAATAGTCAATCTATGAGGGAAATGAAAAATTTTATTGAAGCCACCCTGAACAGTGTAACGTAGGAGATAGTCTTTCAGAGAGCTCTGAGAACTGTTCCGCCTATTAAAATGTCAAAGCACAGTTATATACATTTTTGAGACAGGGTTATACATCATATGATGTACTGACAGTTTACACAATCCAGATCTGCATGTACAAAATAGTGGGTCATCAAGACCCCTTATAGGGTTAGGAAGAAATATTATCTCCTAAAGAGTCATCTTGCTGACATTAGGAGAGTATTGCTCTATGTGGTTGAGCAGGTATTTCTGTCTTTGGGGAGGTCTGGTCAATGCATAATGCAGATATATGATGTACACCAGAGGGAAGGAAAGAGACCAAAGGGCAGAGAAAAATTTCATGTTTAAATTTTCCTTGATTTGCTTTAAAATATGAATTTTAATTTCATCAAAACTAACTAAACAGGCAAACAATACCAGGTCAGCAATTATCTAGGTCATTCCCTCCACAGGCTTTTCACCCTTCTCCTCTGGGTCCAAAGCACAAGACACTGCACTGCCTTAGTCTGCTGCTGTGAATCTGAGGTTTAAAATGGCCATTCTGTGTTCATCTGAACAGAACCTAGGGTGAGGCATTTGCTGTCCCACCCAATTTTTCACACCCCCCCACATTCTGTCACTTGGAGGCAGAGGGATTTAGAAGCCCCTTTGTTCCATAGAGGCCTCCTGAGACTCAGCCATTTCCAGCCCAAGGGCTTCTTCCTCTCCCTCAAGCAAAAGTAAATCAAGAGACCCTGGGGTGGTTATGAATTCTGATATAAATTCAGGATAGCTGGGGGGGAGAAGGGATGGAACCAAGGAAACTTCAAAAACTTCAGCAGTGTTGTCCAGGGGTGAAATGTAACCCTGTTACTACTAATTAAACATTAATAGCGCTTATTAAGTGCTTTGTTTTAATCCTCACAAAAACGAGATGTCATAGATAGGTACTATTATTATTACTCCTGTTTTTCACACGAGGAGAGAGAGGTTCAAGGCAATTACTTGCTCATGATCACACAGCTGGAGCACATATATGCCTTATTACACTTGTTAGGGGCAGAGGATATGGGTGCCAATGCTTTTCAAAAACTTGTGCCTCCTGGCTAACTGATGCCTCCAGAGCTCCATCCTATGTGCTCAAATCATTCCTTGGCCTGGGAAAATATGGCTTCTGTCTCCAAGAGATCAGATGCATTAGAAAAAGCACTGGACTGGAAGTCCAGAAAATGAGTTGCCAGGTAGAAAGTGTCTCTTGTTAGAGCAATGACCCTAATCACCCATCTCACTTCCCCTAGAACCCTAATGAACCCAACCCCATATAGAGCAAGAGTCAAAGCTCACAGAGTGATTGACTATCCACTTGACAAAATACATTTCAGAAAATTTTTACCAAACATTCAGAAGTCTGGCACCAGAGACCCCCTTTTTGCCACAATATTTAGGTCAAGGAGAGTGTGATGCATTAGATAGGCCTTGCTGGTGAGAGGTGCTGCTCTCCTGGAACTTCCTGAAAAACCAAGATATTGAAGATCCTTGGCTTTCAAATACTCTTCTCTGGGAAAACTCAGAATAATGTCATTGCCTACCCTCAACTTTTTGGTTATTAACCCTCCCCTCCTAGAAAAAAGCAATTCCTCTCCACTTTTATCAAACTCTAGCACACCTGATATTTATCATCTGTGAATTTGCATATCAGCTTGGGGTCCAGCTTTCTGCTCAGTATTCCTGCTCATTTGTCAGGAGTACAAACCTTCAGACTCTGAACCTTTAACTTATGAATGTCAAAGCTCCAAGACTCCTTATGCACTGCTCAGTCCAACCTCATTATTGCCAAGAGGAAGACCCGATCTCTAGGAGACATGACATAGTTTGTCCATAGTATGCAGAGCTGTGGTGTACTGGAATGACTCTTAAGGACTCAGGAAATCAGATTGTGTGCATTTATTCCCAACTCCACCTTTAGTGGCGTAAGTCTGTATCTTGAAGTTGGTCATGGTTAGAGTATACACACCGTGGAAATCAGCAATATACATGCCAGAAAGTTTTCAGAGTGCTGGTTGTTAAGTCAGCACACCACTGGGGCTGGCTCATATATTGCCTGGGTGCTCTCTTTTTCTTTGTAGATCCTTCTCAAACTGATTGCTTAAGTCCACATCTCCTCTCCAAAACCCCACCCTCAAGTTCTTAAAAATCACCAGGCCTGCGGCTTGCCACACACAACAGGAGGGAGGTGAGGAACAATTGAATCTCCAGGATCAAGTAAAGTGAACTTTCCCAAAGGTGATTTTATTAGACATATTACAAGCTGCACTCTGCTTGAGGCCCTGGCATAGTCCTGGCAAACTCCAGGATCATCACAGACCTCTAGCAAAGTGAAATAAAGAGATGGAAAACAAAAATCAAACCAGTCATTCATTAGAAAAATAAAGGTGCCAAAGTGATAAGACAAAAAGCAGAATGGCAAATAGAAAAGTGGATGAGGTTTGATAAAGTTTAAAACTTTGTGAATTCTTATTTATTTATTTATTAGTGATTCACAAATTTTAAAGGCTATATTCCATTTATAGTTATTATAAAATATGTGCTATATTCCCTGTGTTGTACAATATATCCTTGTAGCTTATTTTATATCTAATTTAAAACTTTATGAATTTTTCAATAGTATATGCACCATAGAGTTTCAGAGCTTTTAAATGAGCCAGCTGCGGGGAGGGGATGGGGCTACGTCACCTTCTTTGAAAATACATATTATAATGTCTGCATTCAAACGCTATGAAACCTTACCAACACAGACACATAGAAAGAAAATGACAGCTATACAGACTCTAGAATCTCATTAAGTAGGCCAATTTTCCAGACAAAGTGCTCACTGCCACTCTGTGGGCTGGCCTTCAATGGCCTGCAAGGTGGTAAGTGAAAACAGCCTTCCTTGGGAAAGAGAAAGTTGCAGGCACACTCTTGGCGTCCCTTAAAATGACCTCTGTGTTCTCAAGGTCATGAAATTGATGCTTTTAGCTATAACTTTGTGGTAGAGGTGTGGGCAGTATGGCACAGCCCCTTCTCACCCTCACCAGGCCCCCCCACCCTTCTCAACCTCGAGGTTTAATACTATTGCATTCAGTGAGGTTACAGAGTGGCCAGAATAGAAATGAAAACTAGAAATGTAAAGGGTACTTCATTTCTATGGCAAAAAGTGTGAGGTGAGAGACAAAAGGGAAGGGAGAGACTGTGAGGAGAGGAGGTTGCCTGATAAGGCTGAGACTTGCAGAGGTTGGTAGAAGGTTATGTATTCAGTAGATGTCTGTGTATAGTTACGGGTAGGGCTGGTGTGAAGGGAAAGGTAGTCAAACTAAGAATGTTTTTTCTTCCCTGCTTTCTCATTTACTTTCTGCCTTTTCAGCTTGCTTCTCTCCCCTCCCACTTCCCACTTCCTCCTTGAGCCCTGGGCCAGTAGGGGATCTCCATTAAGGATTCCTGATACATTCATGGAGCAGGGGAGGAAAAGCTGAAAGATTCATTCAGGAGGTTTTTTCCACTGTTTTATTTGCTCCGAAAAAGAACACCCTCTGGAAGAGGATGGAAGGCAGTCCTGGGAATCTGATCTTGCCTCTTCTTAGGGACTCCAAGAAGGAGCAAATCTTTCAAAGTACTTGGGCAGAAATTTGGATGTAGAGGAAGACAAGTCAGTTCTGAGGTAGCTATTCAGCAGCTTGAAGCCTTTCTTGGCACAGACTGGGATATCTGGGAATGGCTCCCGCCTGTGTCCTCACCCACACCACCATGCTTCAGTCCATCTCTTCCCAGCTGTGAGCTTTTCATTCTGGCTGATGCTGAAAGAGGACACTAGATAAAACTGAAAGTGAGAGCATAAAACCAATAAATACAGTTCCTCTTAAACATTGGAAAAAGAAGGGGGAAAAGGGATAAAAGAATACCACTCTTTGCCCTGTACCCCCCACCCCAGGAATCCCCCAATCATGGAGGCATTCATGTATACACATACACACCCAAACAGCATTTACAATAGGCACAAATACACAGAGACAGAAGTAAATAGAGGATAGAAGCCAACTGGGGCCTTCTCCAAAGCTGTTTTTCTGGACCCAGAGAACAAGAAAGTGAAGGAGCAACATGCTTGAAGAGGAGAGATTCTATCATCTGGAATGTCTCCTTCGCTTCTGCCCAAGAAGATGACTTCTTCCCCCCTACTTCCTTTGCATTACCCTTCCCCCTTCCACCTCATACTCTATTACTCTCTCCTCCTCCTTCTATCCTAGCACTGGTCTCCAGGGACTTTGCCACAGCCTCCTCTCTCACACAGGAGGTGGCTCTGCAGCACGACCCTAATAGCCTGTGTCCCAACCATCTTTGGATTCCAGAATTTATCCCAGGCAACCCCTCAACACATTCTATTTGATGGAGCCCCCAGAAAAATGATTTCTTGATACCTCAAGCCCACCCAGGAACTCTGCATAAAAGGATGTACAGGTGGATGTAGAAGTAGCTATTGAAGAAATGGATGACTGTCCTCTGGATTTCTGCATTTTGAAATCTGTAGGTGGTGGGAATGATGACTGAATGGAAAGTAGTTGTCAGGGCCATAGAGGGGTTGGGAAGCCAGGGATATGAGGCATCTCTGATGAGCAGGACATGTCCATCCAGTAAACAGGCCCAGTACCAGGGAGACAGTGGTGATGCACTTGAGGTTTCAGATGAAGCCACTCTGGCTTGGGCTGTCCTGAACCTGACCTAGATCCTGACACTGGCACAGGATCTCCTAGGCTTGGTGATGGAAGGAGTAGGAGATCTGAATATGGAGTTGATGCATAAGAATAAAGACAGTCAAGAAGTACACAACCAAGTATTGTCTTTTCTCAAACAAATGGACACACTGCAGGAATCAGGGTGGTCTAGACAATTCCAGCCCATTACTGGAAACAAAGAGCCACTCAGATAACTATACCCTGCTTAATATTCCTAAGGTATGGGGCATGGTGCAAATCACTTGGTAGGTAAAAGTATTGTGCAGAGGTATATAGAGGTCAACAGTGATGGCCAAGATCCCACTAAACAAGGAGGAGAAAGTTATCTGTTAGAAACATACTTGACATAACCAGCACTGATAGCTGGTTTTTCAATACGGATGTAGTCACTTGAGCACTTAATGATCATCAGCCCAATGTGTCCCAGGAGGTCAGCAATGGCAAGATTCCCTCTAAGGAAAAAAGTGGGAGAGTATAGGGTAGGGAACAGGCACACTGCATTCAGTACCAGGGCATTTTCAACCTTGTACCAAAGTGCAGAGTTCCACATATCACTTGGTCATTTTCACAAATTAGCTCTAGACCACTGCAGGGTAAGAAAGTACCTATGAGAGAGTCATGGTGTGGTTGTATAACTGCTGTGTGTTGTTCAAGAACAGTGAAGGAGGCAACAGCTGGCCTTTCCCAGGGGAAGGTGATAAGTTTTTTACATTAGTGGGGAGAAAGGATAAAAGAGAAGGGGGGAGATTGAGAAAGAAGGAAATGGAAAGATTGATACAAGTCATAGAGCATGACCTGGTTATTCCAGAGGTGCAAGTTATCACTTTCTTGCTGTGCCCCAGAGGTTCAGCCTCTGCTATCTCTGTTTGTGTCAGGCTTTTCAAAAACTGGGACTTCATATTCCCTAGTCCCTGCTAGATATATGTCTCTCAGAGTATAGACATCTCTTCACGCTCTTGGGAGCAATCGGGAGTGCCAGTCCTTGACACTATTTGGTTTTATGTCTTCCTTGTTGATGCATTAGAATAACGGATGCCATGACTGCAACAAAACCCCCTAAGTCCAGTTTTCTAAGGGATTTTGACAGCAAAGCCCAGGTCAATGCAGCTTGTCCTGCCTTGCTTGGTCTCCCACTTGTGATACCTCTCCCAACTATCCCTCAGGTCCTCTCTCCACCACCCTCTCCCATCCCCAGTTGCCAGCTCTCACTATTTCTCTGACCTTCTCTTTCCATTATCCCTCCTTCCCCCAGCCTCCACCTCAACTTGATCCCAATCATTGTACATCTGCACTCATACCCGCTTCATACCCGATCGTGCTACCTCTCAGACCCCAAACCAGCCCCAACATCTATTCAAGATACTTCTCTGTTCCTCACTCGTGCTTCCTCTCCAAAACGGCCTCCAATTCCAATTTACCCCTCCTCAGCCCCAGCATTACTTCTCTCACTCACCAGGAACCGACTCCTCTCTGGTCAGTGCTACCTCCAGGCTACACACCCCATCCATCCACCGTTCTGTAGCTACTCCTGGGGCTACATCTCTGCTAAGCTCCTGCCGAGATCCCAGCTTGCACTTTCTCTCCAGCCCTGGCTGGCACTACTTCTCGGTTCTGATTCCCTATACCTGCTTCTGCTAGCTCTCAACTACTATTAGCCTCGTCCTGGTTTGCACCACCTCTTAGCTCCCCAACCCACTTCGAACTCCACTTGCACTACTTCTCTCCTCTGGCCCTCCCTCCAGTTCTTGCTAGTGCTGTCTCTTTCTTCTCCCTTCAGACTTCCATTCCTGCAGCCTCTACAGATCTCTGCTCAGATCAAGGTTACACTACCTTTCTATACTCACTTTCCACCTGCTCTAAATCCCCTGTCCCTGCTCACACTACCTTTCCAGCTCCTCACTTACTCCAAACCCCTCTTGTGCTACCTCTCTGTATGATGCTTTGGAACCCAGAACTCCAATTGCTCAACTCAGGCCAAGAGAACAATTCCCATAGGCCATGATGATCAACCTTAGAGATCCAAGTACCTTTTTCCTTAAGGCAAAGTGTAGCCTGTACTGCCTTGTCTGTCTCATTGATCCAAATACAGCAAGAAGTATTAGTGATGGCACATGACTACCCCAAAAGAAATCTAGAGTAATGAGATTGTCACTACTCAAGCCAAAATGAGACTAACCTGTATTCTACCTGGGGCAGAGGTGGTATTAATAACTTCTGCCAAAGTTAGTGGTAAGTGTCTCACAGTTTTTTCTATTTGTGTGATTTCCATTACTGGGTATACTGCTCTGATTATTCACATAAACAATGATTCAGTAATTCCCTCAGGTAGAATGCTTGAATAATCAAGGGTGACCTCATTTTGAAGTTCACATCTGAGTCAGAATTTCAGCCTTGCAGATGTATAGAATTAGGGTCTTTTTGTACAGACAAGTCTCAGAATACTCTTCCTAAGGTGCATGAGATGTTAGTCTGAGACAAACAGGACCAAGTGTCCTAGCCACAAAGAAGTAATATCTGTTAGAAGCACATGGAAATCCAGGAAAAAGGAATTGTTCATGACATAAGGTCTGGAAAAGGCCTTACATTAGCTAGGTTACATATATAAATTTCTTTCTTTTTTTACATTTAAACAATTTGTTTAAACTAAAAAAAAAGTGAATTTCTATTAATTAATTCCAGGTGATAAGCATTTGGCACATTGTCCTACAAAGATTGTTAAATTCAAATTCATGATTCCCAGGATCTGATCAAAAGTTCTAATAAGTGGTTCCTTTTTCTGGGACACAAGCAAAGTCACAGGTCATTTGTTTAAGGTCACTTGTCCATGTAGACACAAGTGTAAATGCCATTGGCTGTAGTTCCCTATGGTCTCATTTGATGACTCTGAAATTGCCCATTAAATTTTTTTTTAGTTCATGGGAGTCATATCCAATAATAGGTAAGACTGAGGGTAGTGACTACTGTTTGAGATAATCTTATGACATACCTAGCAATTATCATAAAGAGGAAGAAAAGGGACAATTAGGAGTGGATGAAAACCAGGGGTCTATAGAAAATGAGAAGAATGCTTAAAAGCAAGCAGATTAAAGACAAAACAGGAGGAATTAGAAAAGGATCTTTGTCTGACATCTTTGGGACAAACTGTCCACTGTCCAAGGTCATTTGTGTGTTCCAGAGGTCTGGGTCAGTTGTCCATTTCTGAAAATTGGCTGCTTCTCATAGATTTCTGAGAATCCACAGTTTGAAGTTACCTATTGGAGTAGCCTTCCAATAGGAATTCTGCTTTGCTTCTTTAGTTGTGAGACACGAATCCACGGATTGACTCCCTGGAGTTTCACTACTATGTTTGTTGTCAACAGTACATGAAAATGCCCCTTCTATCAAAGTTCAAGAATAGTTTTTCTCTAGAGAGTGATGTTATCAAAACGTCAGTATAGGAGTTTTCTACCATCTTCCCCCCAAAGAACACAAGTTTTGACAATTACCCTTGGACAAGAGGGCCTCTTTGGAAGTCCAGGAATATAGCATAGAAGTTGCAGCACACTGTTGGACAAAAAAATCTGAGATTGGACTCATTGAAGAAGGTAAGAGGAACAGTTTATTTTAACTCACATCACCCCTCCCCCAAGGTGGCACAGGTCAGCATTAAGAGAGAACTTTTTAGCCTGTGATTTCTTCCATGGGAGAAAATGAAAGTGTGTGAGTGAGCATCTGGCCTCCCCAGCTGTGCAGCACACTGCCAAAAAGGACCATTTCTTTCTCACCTCATCCAGAATATTGAATCATGAAGTGCATGACTGGAGGGCAAATGAATGGCTGGGAGAACAGCAGCCAGGGATTAGAACAGAATGCAATGTTATCAAAGGGATATAGATCTTACTAACCACTTCATGACTCCATCAGGAAGTTTGCCCACAAGCTGCTGGGAATGCCTCACCTACGAATCACCCCACCAGCCTATAGGCACCACAGAATTGCTTGCGTCTCACCAACACACACCCCTACCTCATCTCTAGCTCTTTGTGCACACCCTTGAAAGTGGTGTGTGTGAGCCTTTGCTGATGGCTAGTGAGCACACATAGAATGCTGGCCTGACTGAGAAAGCACACAAACTTTAGTATTCAACACTGCCATAGGGAAGGCAAACGGTACTCTGTCAGCACCCAGCTTGGCTTTGCAGGATTCAGAGAAGGTTTTAAAATCTCAAGAATTCCCCCCACCCCAAGAGAGAACTAGAATTGTGGAACAGATGTAACCATAGAAAAGGTCTGAGAATCCTCAGAACCCCTAACAGGGCAGATGGAAGATATTTCTCTCCCAAAGCCAGTCAGTAAAGATCAGAGGAGGTGATACTTCTTCAAATGTGGAGACAGTAATGCAAGCCTTCAAGGAACAAGAAAAATCAAGGAAACATGGCACCACCAAAGGAAAACAATAATTTTCCAGGAAATGACTCCAAATTAATGGAAATCTGTGATTTGTCCAACAAAGAATTCAAAATGGTTGTTTTAAGGAAGCTCAATGAGGTGCAAGAAAACACACAAAGTCAAATCAATGAAATCAGGAAAACAATACAAGAAAAAAATGAGAAGTTTAACAGAGAGATAAAAATCATTAAAAAGAAGCAAACAAGACTTCCCTGGTGGCACAATGGTTAAGAATCTGCCTGCCAATGCAGAGGACATGGGTTTGATCCCTGGTCTGGAAAGATCCCACATACCACAGAGCAACTAAGCCCATGCACCACAACTACTGAACCTGCACTCTAGGGCCCATGAGCCACAATGACAGAGCCCGTGCACCACAAATACTGAAGCCCACACACCCTAGAGTCCATGTGCTACAACTACTGAGTCCATGTGCCACAACTACTGAAGCCTGTGCACCTAGAGCCTGTGCTCTACAAGAGAAGCCACCACAATGAGAAGCCCACACACTGCAATGAAGACTAGCCCCTGCTCACCACAACTAAAGAAAGCCTGCATGCAGCAACAAAGACCCAACGCAGCCAAAGAATTTTTTTAAAAAAAGAACCAAACAGAAATTCTGGAGCTGAAGAATACAATAAATAAAATGAAAAATGCAATGGAGAACATAAACAGAAGACTGGATCAAGCAGGAGAAAGAATCTGTAAAGTAGAAAACAGATCATTTGAAATTATCCAGGCAGAGAAGAGGAAAGAAGGAAGGAAGGAAGAGAAAGAAAGAAAGAAAGAAAGAAAGAAAGAAAGAAAGAAAGAAAAAGAAAAAAAAAGAAAGGTTGTGAGGAAAGCCTACATGAACTGTGGGATACTATTATAAGAAACAATCTATGCATTACTGGAGTCCAAGAAGGAGAAGACAAGGAAAAAGTGGCAGAAAGCTTATTTAAAGAAATAATGGCTGAGAATATCCCAAATCTGGAGAAAGGTTTGGACATCAAAGTTTGTTTGATTCATAAGTACCCCATCCCCCACATCTCAACCCCAAACAATCTTCTCCAAGATATATATTTTTTTTTAATTGTCTAAATCAAAGACAGAGAGAATTTTAAATGGAATAAGAGAAAAGAAACCTCCTCATATAAAGGGAATGCCTATGTAGAGAGTGGAATGATATATGCAAATTGCTGGAAGAAAAAAATGTCAATGAATATTTTACCCAGCCAAAGTTGTCCTTCAGAAATAAAGGAGTGACAAAGACTTTCCCTAATACACAAAAGCTGAGGGAGTTCATCATAATTAGACCTACTTTACAAGAAATGCTGAAAGGAACTCTTCAAGATGAAATGAAAGGACACTAATTGGTAACATGAAAACATGAAAATATAACAAACTAGGGTAATGGTAAGTATAGATTGAAATTCAGAATATACTAATACTGTAATATGGTGGTATATTAATTGATTAACTCTAATGCAAAGGTTAAAGGACAAAAGTATTAAAATAACAATAGCCACAATTATTGATGAATACACAATACAAAAAGAGGTAAATTATGACATCAAAAGCATAAACTATGTGGCAGGGAGTAAAAAGGTAGAGTTTTTGTATGTGATCAAAGTTAAGTTGTTATCAACTTAAAATATTCTGTTATATCAATAAGATGTACAATAAGGAAACATTGGATTTTAATTATACTTTAGACCAAGTGGACCTAACAGACATACATAGAATATTCCATGCAACAGCAGCATATACACATTCTCAAATGCACATGGAACATTCTCTAGGGTAGATCATAAGTTAGGTCACAGAACAATTACAAAATTTAAGAAGGTTGAAATCATACCAAATATATTTTCTGATCACAATGTTATGCAATTAGAAAAAAGTAAAAAGAGGAAAGCTGGAAAATTCAAAAATATGTGGAAATTAAACACCACACTTCTGAACACCCAATGAATCAAAGAAGAAATCAAAAGGGAAATTTAAAAAAATCTTGAGACCAATTAGGATGGAAAACAATATACCAAAACTTATAGGATGCAGAAAAAGCAGTACTAAGAGGGAAATCTATAGTGATAAACACCTAAACACCTACACTCAGAAAAAAGGAAGTTTTCAAATAAACAACCTTGAGGTGTACCTCAAAGAACTAGGGAAAAAAACAGCTAACCCCAAAGTTAGCAGAAGGAAGGAAATAACAAAAATCAGAGTAGAATTAAATGAGATGGGAACTAGAAAAACAATAGGAAAAAAATCAACAAAACTGAGCTGTTTTTTTGAAAAGATCAATGAAAGTGCAAATGTTTAGCTAGTATAACTAAGAAAAAAAAGGAAATACTCAAATAAGTAGAATCAGAAATCAGAGGAGACATTATTACCGATACTACATAAATACAAAGAATCATAGAATACTATGAAAAATTATATGCCCAAAATTGGATAAGCTAGAAGAAATGGATAAATTCCTAGAAACATACAACCTACCAAGATTGAAATGAAGAAATAGAACATCTGAACTGACAAATAATGAGTAAGGAGACTGAATCAGTATACAAAAATCTCCCAATAAAGAAGTACCCAGGACCAGATGGTTTCAGACCAGATGGTTTCACTGGTGAATTCTACCAAACATTTAAAGACTTAATGCCAATCCTTCTCAAACTCTTCCAAAGAGTTAAAGAAGAGGAAACACTCCTAATCTAATTTTATGAGGCCAGCATTATCCTGATAACAAAGTCAGATAAAGACACTACAAGAAAAGAAAACTATAGGCTAATATCCCCAATGATAGATGCAAAAACTCTCAATAAAATACTAGCAAGATGAATTCAACAACACATTAAAAGGATCATACACCATGATCAAGTGGGATTTATCTCTGGGATTCAAGGTTAGTTCAACATACACAAATCAATACATGTGATTCACCACATTAATAGAATTAAAAATAAACCATGTGATCATCTCAATAGATACAGTGGGAAAATGTCAAAATTCAATATTCTTTCATGATAAAAACCCTCAACAAATTGGGTATAGAAGGAATAGATTTCAACATAATAAAAGACATAAATGACAAGCCCACAACTAACATAGTAGTCAATGGTGAAATGCTCCTCCTAAGATCAGGAGCAAGACATGTGTTCCCACTCTCACCACTCCTATCCAACATAGTATTGGAATTCCTTGCCAAAGCAATCAGGCAATAAAACAAAATAAGAGGGCTTCCCTGGTGGCGCAGTGGTTGAGAGTCTGCCTGCCGATGCAGGGGACACGGGTTCATGCCCCAGTCTGGGAAGATCCCACATGCCATGGAGCAGCTGGGCCCGTGAGCCATGGCCGCTGAGCCTGTGCATCCAGAGCCTGTGCTCCACAATGGGAGAGGCCACAACAGTGAGAGGCCCACGTACCACAAAAAAAAAATAATAATAATAAGAGGCATCCAAGTCATAAAGAAAAAAGCAAAATTGTCTAGGTTTGCAGATGATATGATTTTTTATATAGAAAATCCTAAAAACTCCACCACAAAACTGTTGGAACTTATAAACAAATTCAGTAAATTTACAGGATACAAAATTGGCATACAAAATTCATTGTATTTCTATACATTAATAACAAACTATCTGAAAAAGAAATAAAGAAGACAATCCCATTTATGATAGCATCAAAGACAGTAAAATACTTAGGAATAAATTTAACCAAGAAGGTGAAAGATCTGTACACTGAAAACTATAAAACAATGATGAAAGAAATTGAAGATGTAAATAAATGGAAAGATATTCTGTGTTCTTGGATTGGAATAATTAATATTATTAAAATGTCCACAGAACCCAAAGTGGTCTATAGATACAATGCAATCCTATTAAAATTTCAATGGCATTTTTCACAGAAATAGAAATAACCTAAAATTTGTATGGAACCACAAAAAAACCTTGAGTAGCTAAAGCAATCCTGAGAAAGGACAAAGATGGAGGTGTCACACTTCCTGATTTCAAACTATATTACAAAGCTATAGTAATCAACACAGTATGGTACTGGCATAAAAACAGACACCTAAACCAATGGAACAGAATCAAGAGACCAGGAATAAACTCATGCATATATGGTCAACTGATACTTGACATGATAGCCAAGAATATTCAATGGGGAAAGAATAATCTCCTTAATAAATGGTGTTGGGAAAACTAGATATTCACATGTGAAAGAGTGCACTTTGTCCCTTATATTACACTACTCACAAAGAATAGCTCAAAATGGATTAAAGACTTAAATTTAAGGCCTGACACTATAAAAACTCCTGGCAGAAAACATAGGGGAAAATCCTCTTGAAATTAATGTTAGCAATGATTTTTTGGATATGCATCCAAAAGTATAGGCAACAAAAGCTAAAATAAACAGGTAGAAATACATCAAACTAAAAAGCTTCTGCACAACAAAGAAAACCGTCAACAAAATGAAAAGGCAACCTAGAGAATGGGAGTAAATATTTGCAAATCTTATGTCTTAAGATATTAATATAAAAATATGTAAGGAATTCTTACAACTCAGTAACAACAACAAAAATTAAAACAACCCAAATAATCCAATTAACAATGGACAAAGGACCTGAACACACATTTTCTGAAGGGAGACATACATATGGCCAACAAGTACATGAAAACCTGCTCAACATTACTAATGATCAGAGAAACGCATATCAAAACTACAATGAGATATCACCAAGCTCCTGTTGGAATGATCATTATCAAAAAGACAAGAGGTAAATGTTGGTGAGGATTTGAAGAAAAGGGAATCCTTGTGCACAGTTGTTGGGAATTTAAATTTGTAGAACCACTATGGAAAACAGTGTGGAGGTTCCTCAAAAAATTGATAATAGAACTACCATATGATTCAGAAATCTCACTTCTGGGTATATACTCAATGTAAGTAAAATCACTACCTGAAAGAAATATCTGCACTCCCATGTTCATTCCAGCATTATTCATAATAACCAAGACATGAAAACAACTTATGTGTCTATCAATTGAATAATGAATAAAGAACATTCCACACATAATGGAATATTACTCAGCCATGAAAAATAAGAAAATCCTGCCACTTGCAACCATATGGATGAATATTGAGGGCATTATGCTAAGTGAAATAAGCCAGACATAGAAAGACAAATACCATGATCTCACTTATATGTGGAATCTGAAAAAAGCGAAGTTATAGAAATATTAGTAGAATGGTTGCTAGAGTCTGGGGTATGTGGGAAATGGGGCAATGTTGGTCAAAGGGTACAAACTTCCAGGTATAAGATGAATAAGTTTGGGTGATCTAATGTATAGCATAGTGACTATAGTTAACAATACCATCTTATATACTTGAAAATTACTATAGGAGTAGATCTTAAATGTTCTTGCCACAAAAAAGGTGGTAATTATGTGAGGTGATTGTGATGTATTACTAACCTTATTGTGGTCATCCTGTCACAATATATATGTGTATCAAATCATCACACTGTATGCCTTAAACTTACACGGTGTTATATGTAAATTATATCTCATTAAAATTGGATTACAAAAGAACAGTTCTTCTCTGGTATCTCTTCCAGTAGGTAAACCTCTTGGTTGAATATCATGAAGAGACATTTAGGACTGTTTAGGAAGATGTGTGACCTGCTGGTTATAGCACTGAGTACAGTATATGAGTCCCATAGAATATTTTGCCGTATATTCATGCAGCAGGAAAGAGAAGTAGTATCAGAAATGAAATTCCTAAATACGTATACCTTCCATTTCATAAGGGGATAATCAATGTGTCCCTGAAGGAGTGGGCCATATGGTTATGTGAGTACATTTGGCTAAGGAAGTTCAATGGTTTCTGAAATTTTTGCAAATTTTAAGGATTCTTCTGGTTATTTCAACCTTACCAGGGGATTTTGGGTGGAAAGAGAATAGTTTTTTAAGAAAAAGTATCACTTTACAGAGCTCTTTTATAATGGTTTCTGTAAAATGTGTGTCCTGGTCACTTGATATAAAAGTTTGCATACCCTAGGTTGAAAACACAAAATTAAGAGGTTTTCCAGCAACGGTAAAGTCTGTAACTTTCCAGTAAGGAAATGATTCAACCCATATAGAAAGGACACACATGATAACTAAAACATTCAAATCCCATGGAGCGTATAAGCTAGATCAAATCCTTCTAATGTCTTCAAAGAGCCCTTGAGGCTTGGTTCCTGGCCATGTCCCACTTTTACCATTTTTCCAGGATTATGGGGTTTTTTTTCTATGTCTTCTTTTTTTTAAGTTGAAGTATAGTTAATTTACAATGTTGTGTTAGTTTCAAGTGTACAGCCAAGTGATTCCGTTTTACATATACATTCTTTTTCAGATTCTTTTCAATTATAGAATATTACAAGATATCAAGTATAGTTCCTGTGCTATGCAGTATGTTCTTGTTGTTTATCTATTTTATATATAGTAGTGTGTATATGTTAATCCTAAGATCCTAATTTATCCACCACTACCACCCCTGCCGCTATCCCCTTTGGTAACTATAAGTTTGCTTCCTATGTCTGTGAGTCTATTTTTGCTTTGTAAATAAGTTCACTTATATCATGTTTTTAGATTCCACATATAAGTGATATCATATGTTATTTGTCTTCCTCTGTCTGACTTACTTCACTTAATATGATAATCTCTAGGTCCATCCATATTGCTGCAAATGGCAGGATTATGTTTTTGACAGGGTACAAATGACCCCGAGTAAACTCAGCTGTCTTTTTAAAGTTTCCCCACCAACATTGATTTTAAAATAATAGCCAATTTGTACCATAATGAGTAGTTTCATGGAGAAATTTTATTAATATCCATTTGAATTCATTTCATGCCACCATGTGATTTTCTTGGAAACACCACATTATCTCATTCAAGGATACAAATAGATTTTTAAAAATATTTCTTTTCCAAATCAGGGACTAAATAAATATTGATATTTTATATTATTTATTTGAATCACTCCAGAAATTTATCCTTTGAGGGTTTAGTTGAAATAATAAATTTGGCTAAGGCTACTTGTTTGGCATAATGATCTGTTAGTGCATTTCTTTTAGTTCCATATTACCTCGCTTTGTATGGGACTCAATCTTTATAATAGCCACCTCTCTAGGAAGTAAGAGTACATATAAGAATTCTTCAACTTGTTTTTAGTTTTTGATGGGGGCTCTATCAGAGATGAGAAACTCCTTTGCTTTCGAAGAATTCCAAAGGTATTCACTGCTCCAAAAGCAACCTTCATTGTGTATATCTTTTTACACTCTGGTCTTCGGTTAGTTGACAAGCTCTAGTAAATACACGTTCTGCTATCTGTGTTGTTTTTGCTTCCAGTAGAAGACTGTATTTCAAAGGAAAGCTTAAATTAATGACAACATATGCTGCTTGATAACCGCCAGCTTTCATTTTCAAGTATGATACATCAACACATAATATTAGGTCAGGTTCTCATGATATTTTTTTTATTGAAATATAGATGATTTAACAGACTGTGTTAGTTCCAGGTGTACAGCAAAGTGATTCAGTTATATATACATGTTTTTTTCAGATTATTTTTCATTATACATTATGATAAGAAACTGAATATTTTTCTCTGTGCTATACAGTAAATCCTTGTTGCTTATCTATTTTTGTATCTTTTAATCTCATACTCCTAATTTATCCATTGCCCCCTCCCTTTCCCCTTTGGTAACCATAAGTTTGTCTTCTATGTCTGTGAGCCTGTTTCTGTTTTGCATACAGATCCATTTGTATTATTTTTTAGATTCTACATATAAGTGATATCATATAATGTTTGTCTTTCTCTGACTTACTTCACTATGTATAATATTCTCTATGTCCATCCATGTTGTTGCAAATGGAAATTTCATCCTTTTTATGGCTGAGTAGTATTCCATTGTATGTATATATCACATCTTCTTAAGCAAATCATTTATTTTGGGGCACTTGGGTCATTGCCATGTCTTGGCTATTTTAAATACTGCTGCTATAAACATTGGGGTGCATGTATCTTTTTGAATTATAGGTTTTGTCTTTTCCAGATATATGCCTAGGAGGGGGATTGCTGGGTCATATGGTACTTCTATTTTTAGTTTTTAAAGGAACCTCCATACTATTTTCCATAGTGGCTGCACCAATGTACATTCCCTCCAACAGTGTACAAGTATTCCCTTTTCTCCACACCCTCTCCAGCATTTATTATTTGTAGACTTTTTGATGATAGCCTTTCTGACTCTTATGAGGTGATACTTCACTGTGGTTTTGGTTTGTATTTCTTCAGTAATTAGTGATGTTGAGCATCTTTTCATGTGCCTATTGACCATCTGTCTATTTTGGTCTTCTGCCCATTTTTTGACTAGGTTGGTTGTTTCTTTGATATTGAGTTGTATGAGCTGTTTATATAGTTCAGATATTAACCCCTTGTTGGTCACATCATTTGCAAATATATTCTGCATTTCCATAGGCTGTCTTTTCATTTTGTTGAAGGTTTCCTTTGTTGTGCAAAATCTTGTAAGTTGAATTAGGTCCCATTTGTTTATTTATCTATTTATTTGACCATGCTGCGTGGCTTGTGGGATCTCAGTTCCCCAACCGGGGATTAAACCTGGGCCATGGCAGTGAAAGCCCAGAATCCTAACCATTAGACCACCAGGGAAATCCCCCATTTGTTTGTTTTTGCTTTTATTTCTTTTGCCTTGGAAGGCTGATATAAGAAAATATGGCTATGATTTATGTCAGAGAATGTTTTGCCTATGATCTCTTCCAGGAGTTTTATGGTGTCACGTCTTAGGTTTAAGTCTTTAAGCATTTCAAGTTTTTTTTAATTAATTAATTTATTTATTTATTTTTGGCTCTGTTGGGTCTTTGTTGCTGCATGTGGGCTTTCTCTAGTTGTGGCAAGTGGGGGCTACTCTTCATTGCTGCACATGGGCTTCTCATTGCTGTGGCTTCTCGTGTTGTGGAGCACAGGCTCTAGGCATGCGGGCTTCAGTAGTTGTGGTTGGGGCTCGTGGGCTCTAGAGCACAGGCTCACTAGTTGTGATGCACAGGCTTAGTGGCTCCATGGCATGTGGCATCTTCCCAGAGCAGGGATCAAACCCATGTCCCCTGCATTGGCAGGTGGATATTTAACCACTGCACCACCAGGGAAATCCCTCAAGTTTATTTTTGTGTATGGTGTGAAGATTATTCTAATTTCATTGATTTACATGCAACTGTCCAACTTTCCCAGCACCACTTGTTAAAGAGACTGTCTTTCTCCATTGTATATTCTTACCTCCTTTGTCATAGATTAATTGACTGTAGGTGTGTGGATTTATTTCTACGCTCTCTGTTCTGACCCACTGAAATGTATGTCTGTTTTTGTGCCAGTACTGTGCTGTTTGATTACTGTAGCTTCGTATTATAGTCTGAAGTCTGGAAGGGTTATGCCTCCAGCTTTGTTCTTTTTCCTCAGGATTGCTTCAGCAATTCTGGGTCTTTTGTGGTTCCATATAAACTTTAGGATTATTTGTTCTAGTTCTGTGAAAAGTGTCGTGGATATTTTGATAGGGGTTGTATTAAATCTGTACATTGCTTTGGGTAGTATATCCATTTTAACAATATTAATTCTTTCAATTGAAGAGCATGGGCTATCTTTCCATTTCTTTAAATCATCTTCAATTTCCTTTACCAATGTTTTATAGTTTTTATCATATAGGTCTTTTACCCTCTTGGTTAAGTTTCTTCCTAGGTATTTTATTCTTTTTGATGCAATTTTAAATGGGATTAAAAAAACTTTCTCTTTCTGATATCTCATTGTTAGTGCAAAGAAATGCAACAGGGCCGCTGGGCAGTGGGGGCGGGAGGAGGTGGGGAGCATGGAGGGGGAAGGAAGGAGGGGAGAACAGTACCAGTGGCTGCACCAGGCTGTGTGCTTCTTATCACTGGAGGAAGATGAGGCTGAAGATCCAGCTCCTCTTATGCAGTTTGCTGGTGGTGGGCAGCTTCCTGGGACTGGAGGTCCTCTGGTACTTCCTGTCCCTGTGGCTGGACAAGCCAAGCCCACTGAGCAGGATGAGGAAATTTATTCAGTTTAAGGTTATGTTTTCTGGGGGCTTCCCTGGTGGCGCAATGGTTGAGAGTCCGCCTGCTGATGCAGGGGACATGGGTTCGTGACCCGGTCTGGGAAGATTCCACATGCTGCGGAGCAGCTAGGCCCGTGAGCCATGGCCGCTGGGCCTGCGCGTCCGGAGCCTGTGTTCCACAATGGGAGAGGCCACAACAGTGAGAGGCCTGCATACCGCAAAAAAAAAAAAAAAAAAAAAAAAAAAGATTATGTTTTCTGGAGGTGGAGTCAAGATGATGGAGGAATAGGAGGATGTGCAGTTCATCTCTCCCCACAAACGCATCAAGAATGCATCTACAAATGGAACAATTCTCACAGAGCACATGCTGAATATTAACAGAGGACCTCAGACACCTAAAAGGACAAGAAGGATCCCTGCGTAACTGGGTAGGACAAAAGAAACAAGGAAAAGTAAGAGGAGAGGAAGCGGGTCAGGACCTGCACCCCTGGTGGGGACCTGAAGGAAAGGAGAGATTCCTGCATCCAGGGAAGCCCCCTCACTGGTGGTGAGATCAGCTGGGACAGAAGGGGAGCTTTGGGGGCTCAGAGGAGAGCACAGCAACCCGTCTGTGGCAGGCAGGACAGAGTGAGACCTACACAGATGGTCTGTGCCACAGCCCTGCATGCCCCAGCCTGAGAAAGGTGTCCACCGTTGTGCACAGGGGTTGGGTGCTGGAACATGGGATTTGGAGAGCAGATTCAGGGAAGGGACTGCTGTTTGCTGTGGGGAGACAGCCTGAGGGGACAGGAATGAGGAGCTCTGCAACTAGGAATGCTCATGGAGGAAGCCCAGACTGCCATAGTAGCAAAGCACCATTGTTCAGTGACATGCAAAGGGTGGAGACACCATTGCAGCCTCTCTGCCCATGTGCTGGCCCCTGCCTCCATGGGCACTAAGGAGGGCTCCCGCTGGAATGGGTTTGTGCAACACTGGCCATTACCTCCTCTGCCCCTTCCCTGCCTGGGCAGCCTGCTCCCCCCAATTGCTGCCTCTCCCACCCCCCATCCCCTGCCTGACAGGCCTGTGTGCTCCAGCATCCTTGGAAGCATTTGCCAGTTGGTGGCCTGCACACAGAGGTGGGGCTGAAACCAGAGCTGAACCCCAGGGGCCGTATGGCTAAGGATGAAGAGCTGAAATCTCTCCTCACAGCTGCATGAACTGCAGAGTTACACCTTTGCTGATGGCTTCATAAATTCAGCACCTGTGGAACATTTGAATGGACAACGAAGTGCTTCCACAGCTGAGATGGCACTGGCTTTAGCAGCTGTGGGCTTTGTGGGCATGTACATGTGGTGATTGGGCAAGACCAGAGTCTGAGCTGCCTCCATATCTCCCACAGTGGGTCCAGGTGCATGACTACTGCAGTCCTGGGACCTGAATTCAGTGGATCTGAACCAGTGGTCTGGTGAAAACAATGCCTGAGAGTCACTAGGGCCAAGTGCCAACATACCCACGGTTAAGGTGGGACCAAGAGCAGTGCCAAAAACAGTGTACTTTGTGAGCCCACACAATGGACAAAATATGACACAGCAGAGTACACTCACAGGTGAACAGCTCCAGAGGAGGAATACTCAGTGACTTCCCTCCCAGTAGGAGTGCTCCAGTCCCGCCTACCTTGCACTGCAGATCAGAAACACAGCTAAGAAATAGATCTGGGAGCCTCTACTCCAACAACTAGAGAGTAGACCCTCCCCTGACAGGGCAGTGACAACCACAGAGCCAAGGGGAGGCTCCACTCAATATCCAGGGCAGGCTCTGGTCACCACAACACCAGTCAAACCCTCTATCAAGGGGATAATGGCCAGCATATACTGAGGAAAGGGGTGGAAGACATCCATACAGAAAACAGCCCTCACACCAAAAAAATAAAATAAAAAGCATATTTAACCCACACAGGCTACACAGGGACCTTCCCACATAAAAATAGCCCTCCAAGACAGTCTTAGGGCCTGGCAATGAGAGGGAAAACCCCCAGAAGAGTTAGCCTTGAAGGCCAGCGGGGCTTGAGGGCAGAAGCACCACAGGCCTGGGGGAAACAGAGACTCCACTCTTGAAGGGTGCACACAAGGTCTCAGGTGCACTGGAACCCAGCACAAAGTAGTACCTCCATAGGAACCTGGGCTAGAACTACCGAGGGTTCTTGGAAGGTCTCCTGGGGAGGCAGCGGTTTGCTGTAGCTCACTTTGGGTGCAAGGACACTGGTCGTAGAGGCACCAGGGACTATTAATCAGTGTGAGCTCTCCCAGAGTTCCCCATATCGGCAACAAGACCCAGCCCACCCAACAGCCTGCAGACTCCAGTACTGGAATGCCTCAGGCCAAACAACCAGCAAAACAGGCACAGAGACCAACCCATTAGAAGATAGGCTGTCTAAAGTCATACTAAACTCACAGCCAACCCAAAACACACCATGTGACACGTCCCTGCCCACCAGAGGGAAAAGATCCAGCTCCACCCACCAAAGGACAGGCATCAGTCCCTCCCACCAGGAAACCTGCACAAGCCCCAGAACCAACCTTACCCACCAGGGGACAGACATCAGAAGCAAGGGGAAATACAGTCCTGCAGCCTGCAGAAAGGAGATCACAAACACAGTAAGTTAGACAAAATGAGATGACAAAGAAATATGTTGCAGATGAAGGAGCAAGATAAAAAACCTACAAGAGTAACTAAATGAAGAGGAGATAGGCAATCTACCTGAAAAAGAAATAAGAGTAATGATAGCAAAGATGATCCAAAATCTCGGAAAAAATGGAGGCACAGAACAAGAAGATACAAGGAATGTTTAAAAAAGAGATAGAAGATTTAAAGAACAAACAGAGATGAGCAACACAGTAACTGAAATGAAAAATACACTAAGAAAGAATCAATAGCAGAATAACTGGTACAGAAGAACTAATAAGTGAGCTGGAAGACAGAGTGGTGGAACTCACTGCCATAGAACAGAGAAAACAAAAAAGGGTGAAAAGAAATGAGGAGAGTATCAGAAACCTCTGGGACAGCATGAAACACTCCACCATTCACATTATAGGGGTCCCAGAAGAAGAGAAAGAGAAAGGGCCTAAGAAAATATTTTGAAGAGATTATAGTTGAAAGCTTCCCTAACATGGGAAAGGAAATAGTCAACTAAGTCCAAGAAGCACAGAGAGTCCCATACAGGATAAACCTAAGGAGAAACATGCCAAGACACATATTGATCAAATTAACAAAAATTAGGTACAAAGAAAAACATTAAAAGCAACAAGGGAAAAGAAATAAATTACAGACAAGGGAATCTCCATAAGGTTATCAGTTGATTTTTCAGCAGAAACTCTGCAGGCCAGAAGGAAGTGGCATGATATATTTAAAGTGATGAAAGGGAAAAACCTACAACCAAGAAACCTACAACCAAGGAAGGCTCTCATTCAGATTTGTTGGAGAAATCAAAAGATTTACAGACAAGCAAAAGCTAACAAAATTCAGCATCACCAAACAAGCTTTGAATCAAATGCTGAAGGAACTTCTCTAGGCCGGGGATTGCAGGGTGTGTGGTGGGGAGAGAGGCCAAAAGTAGAAACAAGAAAATCACAAATGGGAAAGTTCACTGGTAAAGGCAAACATACAGTAAAAGTAGGAAATCATCCACACACAAATATGATATCAACACCAGCAACCGTAAGGAGAGTACAAATGCAGGAAATGGGAATTACATTTGAAATTAAGAGACCCAGCAACTTAAAAGAACCTTATATCTATAGAGACTGCTATATCAAAACCTCATGGGTAATGCAAACTACAAAAATACAATAAATACACACATAAAAAAGAGAAATCAGGGGCTTCCCTGGTGGCACAGTGGTTAAGAATCTGCCTGCCAATGCAGGGGACATGGGTTCAAGCCCTGGTCTGGGAATATCCCACATGCTGTGGAGCAACTAAGCCCATGTGCCACAACTACTGAGCCTGTGCTCTAGAGCCTGCGAGCCACAACTACTGAGCCCACGTGCCACATCTACTGAAGCCTGCACACTCTAGAGCCTGTGCTCTGCAACAAGAGAAGCCACCGCAGTGAGAAGCCCATGCACCGCAACAAAGAGTAGCCCCTGCTCGTGGCAACTAGAGAAAGCCCACGCACAGCAACAAAGACCCAACACAGCCAAAACTAATAAATAAATAGACAAAAATAATAAATAAAATAAATAAATATTTTACAAAAAGAGAAAGCACCACAACACTAAACATGGTCATGAAATCACAAGAGAAGACAACAAAAATGAAAGGAGGAAAAAAGACATATGAATACAAACTCAAAACAATCAAGAAAATGGGAATAAGAACATACATGTTGATAAATACCTTAAATAAATGGATTAAATAGTCCAACTGAAAGACATAGACTGACTGAATGGATACAAAAACAAGACCTATAAACATGCTGTCGAAAAGAGACCCACTTCAGACTTAGGGTCACATGCAGATTGAAAGTGAGGGGATGGGACTCTCTCTTGCGAGAGCACCAGAATCACAACTAACTGCTGAACAATCATCAACAGTAAGACACTGGAACTCACCAAAAAAGATACCCCATATCCAAAGACAAAGGAGAAGCTGCAATGAGATGGTAGGAGGGGCACAATCATAATAAAATCAAATCCCATAAATACTGGGTGGGTGACTCACAAACTGGAAAATAGTTATACCACAGAAGTCCACCCACTGGAGTGAAGGTTCTGAGCACCACGTCAGACTTCCCAACCTGGGGGTCCGGCAATGGGAGGAGGAATTCCCAGAGAATCAGACTTTGAAGGCTAGAAGGATTAGATTGCAGAACTTCAACGGGACTCAGGGAAACAGAGACTCCACTCTTGGAGGGCACACACAAAGTACTGTGCACCTGAGGACCCAGGGGGAAGGAGAAGTGACCCCATAGGAGACTGAACCAGACCTACCTGCTAGTGTTGGAGGGTCTCCTGCAGAGGCGGTGGTGGCTGTGGCTCACTGGGGGACAAAGACACTGGCAGCAGAAGTTCTGGGAAGTATTCCTTGCCATGAGCCCTCCCAGAGTCCACCATTAACCCCACCAAAAAGCCTGTAGCCTCCAGTGCTGGGTAACCTCAGGCCAAACAACCAACTGGGAGGGAAATCAGCCCACCCATCAGCAGACAAATGGATTAAAGTTTTACTGAGCTCTCCCCACCAGAGCAACACCCAGCTCTACCCACAACCAGTCCCTCCCATCAGGAAGCTTGCACAAGCTTCTTAGATAGCCTCATCCACCAGAGGGAAGACAGCAGAAGCAAGAAGAACTACAATCCTGCAGCCTCTGGAATGAAAACCACATTCACAGAAAGATAGACAAATGAAAAGGCAGAGGACTATGTACCAGAGGAAGGAACAAGGTAAATCCCCAGGAAAACAATTAAATGAAGTGGAGTTAGGAAACCTTCCAGAAAAAGAACTCAGAATAATGAGAGCGAGATGATCCAGGCATGGGAAAAAGAATGGAGGCAAAGTTCAAGAAGATGCAAGAAATGTTTAATAAAGACCTAGAAGAATTAAAGAACAAACACCTAGAAGAATTAAAGAACAAACAGAGATGAACAATACAATAACTGAAATGAAAAATACACTAGAAGGAACCAGTAGCAGAATAACTGAGGCAGAAAAACGGATAAGTGACCTGGAAGACAGAATGGTGGAATTCACTGCTGAGGAACAGAATAAAGCAAAAAGAATGAAAAGAAATGAAGACAGCCTACGAGACCTGTGGGACAACATTAAACACACCAACATTCGCATTATAGGTGTCCCAGAAGGAGAAGAGAGAAAGAAAGGACCCCCAAAAATATTTGAAGAAATTATAGAAGAAAACTTCCCTAACATAGGAAAGGAAATAGCCACCCAACTCCAAGAAGCACAGAGAGTTCCAGGCAGGATAAATCCAAGGAGAAACATGCCAAGACTCAGTAATCAGATTGACAAAAATTAAAGACAAAGAAAAATTATTAAATGCAACAAGGGAAAAATGACAAATAACATACAAGGGAACTCCCATAAGGTTAACAGCTGATTTCTCAGAAGAAACCCTACAAGCCAGAAGGGAGTGGCATGATATATTTAAAGTGATGAAAGGGAAGAACCTACAACCAAGATTACTCTACTCAGCAAGGATCTCACTCAGATTCAATGGAGAAATCTAAAGTTTTACAGACAAGCAAAAGCTAAGAGAATTCAGCACCACCAAACCAGCTCTACAGCAAATGCTAAAGGAACTTTACTAAGTGGGAAACAAAAGAAAAGGACCTACAAAAACAAACCCAAAACTATTAAGAAAATGGTAATAGGAACATACATATCGATAATTACCTTAAAATGTGAATGGATTAAGTGCTCCAACCAAAAGACACAGGATTGCAGAAAGGATACAAAAACAAGACACATATATATGCTGTCTACAAAAGACACACTTCAGACCTAGGGATGCATACAGACTGAAAGTGAGGGGATGGAAAAAGATATTCCATGCAGATGGAAATCAAAAGAAAGCTGGAGTAACAATACTCAAATCAGATAAAATAGACTTTCAAATAAAGAATGTTACAAGAGACAAGGAAGGACACTACATAATGACCAAGGGATCAATCCAAGAAGAAGATAAAATAAATATATATATATATATATATATATATATATATATATATGCACCCAACATATGAGCACCTCAATACATAAGGCAAATGCTAACAGCTATAAAAGAGGAAATTGACAGTAACACAATAATAGTGGGGGACTCTAACACCTCACTTACATCAATGGACAGATAATCTGGACAGAAAATTAATAAGGAAACACAAGCTTTAAATGATACAATAGACCAGATAGATTTAATTGATATTTATAGGACCTTCCATCCGAAAAGAGCAGATTATACTTTCTTCTCAAATGCACATGGAACATTCTCCAGGATAGATCACATCTTTGGTCACAAATTAAGCCTTGGTAAATTTAAGAAAATTGAAATCATATCAAGCATCATTTCTAACCAGAACACTATGAGATTAGAAATAAATTACAGGGGGAAAACTAAAAAACAAACACGTGGAGGCTAAACAGTACGTTACTAAATAACCAAGAGATCACTGAAGAAATCAAAGAGGAAATCAAAAAATACCTAGAAACAAATGACAATAAAAACACAATGATCCAAAACCTATGGGATGCAGCAAAAGCAGTTCTAAGAGGGAAGTTTATAGCAACACAGTCCTACCTCAAGAAATAAGAAAAACCTCAAATAAACAATCTAACCTTACACCTAAAGGAACGAGAGGAAGAAGAACAAACAAAACTCAAAGTTAGTAGAAGGAAAGAAATCCTAAAGATCGGAGCAGGAAAAAATGAAATAGAAAGAAAGAAAACAATAGCAAAGATCAGTAAAACTAAAAGCTGATTCTTTGAGAAGATAAACAAAATTGATAAACCTTTGTGCAGACTCATCAAGAAAAAGAGGGAGAGGATTCAAGTCAATATATAACCTTCAAATATTGAGCCAGGAAGAAATAGAGAATATGAACAGACCAATCACAAGTAATGAAATAGAAACTGTGATTAAAGGTCTCCCAACAAACAAAGGTCAAGGAGCAGATGGCTTCACTGGTGAATTCTATCAAACATTTAGAGAAGAGCTAACACCCATCCATCTCAAACTCTTCCAAAAAATTGCAGAGGAAGGAACACTCCCAAACTCATTCTACAAGACCACCATCACCCTAATACCAAAACCATAGAAAAATACTACAAAAAAAGAAAATAACAGACCAATATCACTGATGAATATAGGTGCAAAGTCCTCAACAAATACTAGCAAACAGAATCCAACAACACATTTAAAGGATCATAAACCATGATCAAGTGGGATTTATCCCAGGAATGCAAGGATTCTTCAACATATGCAAGTCAATCAATGTGATATACCATATTAACAAATTGAAGAATAAAAGCCATATGATCATCTCAATAGATGCAGAAAAAAGGGTTTACCAAAATTCAACACCGATTTTTGATAAAAACTCTCCAGAAAGTGGACATAGAGGGAACCTACCTCAACATAATAAGGGCCATATATGACAAACCCATAGCAAACATCATCCTCAATGGTGGAAAACTAAAAGCATTTCCTCTAGGATGTGGAACAAGACAAGGGTGCTACTCTCCCACTATTATTCAACATAGATTTGGAAATTTTTGTCATGGCAATCAGAGAAGAAAAAGAAATAAAAGGGATCCAAATTGGAAAAGAAGAAGTAAAATTGTCACTTTTTGCAGATGACATGGTACTATACACAGAGAAGCCTAAAGATGCCACCAGAAAACTACTAGAGCTACTCAAAGAATCTCTTAAACTTGCAGGTTACAAAATGAATACACAGAAGTCTCTTGCATTCCTATACACTAACAATGAAAGATTAGAATGAGGAATTAAGGAAACAATCCCATTCACTATTGCAACAAAAAGAATAAAATACCTAGGAATAAACCTACCTAAGGAGGCAAAAGACCTGCAAGCAGAAAAGTCTAAGATATTAACAAAAGAAATCAAAGATGACACAAACAGATAGGCAGATATACCATGTTCTTGGATTGGAAGAATCAGTATTTTCAAAATGACTATACTACCCAAAGCAATCTACAGATTCAATGCAAACCTATCAAATTACCAATGGCATTTTTCACAGGATTAGAACAGAAAAATGTACAGTTTGGATGGAAACACAAAAGACCCTGAATAGCCAAAGCAATCTTGAGGAAGAAAAATGGAACAGGAGAAATCAGGCTCCCTGACTTCAGACTATACTACAAAGTTACAGTCATCAAAACAGTATGGTACTGGCACAAAAATAGAAATATAGATCAATGGAACAGGATAGAAAGTTCAGAGATAAACCCATGCACCTATGGTCACCTAATCTATGAAAAAGGAGGCCAGAATATACAATGGAGAAAACACAGTCTCTTCAATAAATGGTTCTGGGAAAACTGGACAGCTACATGGAAAAGAGTGAAACTATGACACTCTCTAACACAGTCCACAAAAAATAAAACAAAATAAAACCTCAAAATGGATTAAAGGGCTTCCCTGGTGGCACAGTGGTTGAGAGTCCGCCTGCCGATGCAGAGGACGCGGGTTCGTGCCCTGGTCCGGGAAGATCCCACATGCCGTGGAGCGGCTGGGCCTGTGACCCATGGCCACTGAGCCTGCGTGTCTGGAGCCTGTGCTCCGCAACGGGAGAGGCCACAACAGTGAGAGGCCCACGTACCGCAAAAAAAAAAAAAAAAAAAAAAAAAAGGATTTAAGATGTAAATGTAAGGCTGGATACTATAAAATTCTTAGAGGAAAACATAGACAGAACACTCTCTGACATAAATCACAGCAAGTTCTTTTTAGGTCCACCTCCTAGAGTAATGAAGAGAAAAACAAAAAGAAACATATTTGATCTAATTAAATTTAGAAGCTTCTGCACAACAAAGGAAACCATAAGGAAAATGAAAAGACAACCCTCAGAATGGGAGAAAATATTTTCAACTGAAGCAACTGACAAGGGATTAATCTCCAAGATATACAAACAGCTCATGCAGCTCAATATCAAAAAAACAAAAAGCCCAATCCAAAAATGGGCAGAAGACCTAAACAGACATTTCTCCAAAGAAGATATACAGACTGCCAACAAACACATGAAAGAATGCTCAACATCATTAATCATTAGAGAAATGCAAATCAAAAGTACAATGAGATATCATCTTACACCAGTCAGAATGGCCATCATCAAAAAATATAGAAATAATAAATGCTGGAGAGGGTGTGGGGAAAAGGGAACACTCTTGCACTGCTGGTGGGAATGTGAATTGGTACAGCCACTATGGAGAACAGGATGGAGGTTCCTTAAAAGACTACAAATAGAACTACCACATGACCCAGCAATCCCACTACTGGGCATATACCCTGAGAAAACCATAATTCAAAAAGAGTCATGTACCAAAATGTTCATTGCAACTCTATTTACAGTAGCCTGGAGATGGAAACAACCTAAGTGTCCATCATCGGATGAATGGATAAAGAAGATGTGGCACATATATACAATGGAATATTACTCAGCCATAAAAAGAAACGAAATTGAGCTATTTGTAATGAGGTGGATAGAGCTACAGTCTGTCATACAGAGTGAAGTAAGTCAGAAAGGGAAAGACAAATACCATATGCTAACACATATATATGGAATTTAAGAAAAAAAATGTCATGAAGAACCTAGGGGTAAGACAGGAATAAAGACACCAACCTACTAGAGAATGGACTTGAGGATATGGGGAGGGGGAAGGGTAAGCTGTGACAAAGCGAGAGAGAGGCATGGACATATATATACACTACCAAATGTAAGGTAGGTAGCTAGTGGGAAGCAGCCGCATAGCACAGGGAGATCAGCTTGGTGCTTTGTGGCTGCCTGGAGGGGTGGGATAGAGAGGGTGGGAGGGAGGGAGACGCAAGAGGGAAGAGATAAGGGAACATATGTGTATGTATAACTGATTCACTTTGTTATAAAGCAGAAACTAACACACCATTGTAAAGCAATTATACCCCAATAAAGATGTTTAAATAAATAAATAAATAAATAAATAGTTGCCTAAACCAAAAAAAAAAAAAAAAAAAAGATGTAAAAAAACAAAAAACAAAAATGGGCAGCAGACCTAAAAAGATGTTTCTCCAAAAAGACATACAGATAGCCAAGAGACACATGAAAAGATGCTCAACATCATTAATTAATAGAGAAATGCAAATCAAAACTACAGTGAGGTATCACCTCACACCAGTCAGAATGGCCATTATCAAAAATTCAGCAAACAATAAATACTGGAGAGGGTGTGGATAAAAGTGAATCCTCCTACACTGTTTGTGGGAACGTAAATTGCTATCACCACTATGGAGAACAGTGTGGAGGTTCCTTAAAACACTGAAAATAGAATTACCATATGATCCTGCAATCCCACTCCTGGGCATATATCAGAAGAAAACTATAATTCAAAAAGATACATGCACCCCAATGTTCATTGCAGTACTATTTACAATAGCCAGGGCATGGAAGCAACTTAAGTGTCTGACAGATGAATGGATAAAGAAGATGTGGGACATAAATACAATGGAATATTACTCAGCCACAAAAAAGAACAAAATAATGCCATTTTCATCAACATGTGTGGACATAGAGATTGTCATACAGTGTGAAGTCAGATAGAGAAATACAAATATATGATATCGCTTATATGTGGAATCTAAAAAAATGGTACAAATGAACTTATTTACAAAACAGAAGTAGAGTCACCAATGTAGAAAAAAACTTATGGTTACCAGGGGGAAACGGGGGGAGGCATAAATTGGAATATGGGATTGACATATACACACTGCTATATACAAAATAGATAACTAATAAGGACCTACTGTGTAGCACAGGGAACTCTAGTCAATACTCTTTATTTGCCTATATGGAAAAATAATTTAAAAAGAGTGAATATATGTATACATATAGCATATTCACTTCGTTGCACACCTGAAACTAACACAACATTGTAAACCAATTATACTCCAATAAACCAAAAGAAATGCAACAGATTTCTGTATATTAATCTTGTATCCTATTACCTTGCTTAATTTATTTACTTGGTCTAGTATTTTTTATGTGGAGTCCTTAGGATTCTCAATATAGAGTATCACGTCATCTGCAACTAATGACAGTTTTACCCCTTCCCTTCCAATTTGGATAATTTTACTTCTTTTTATTTCCTGATTTAATTTCATCATTGACCTGTTGGTTTTTTAGTACCATCTTGTTTAGTCTTCATGTGTTCATTCTTTTCCCGGTTTTCTTTCTGTGGTTGATTTCTAGTTTCACTCCGTTGTGATCACAAAGGATCCTTGAAATAATTTCTATCATCTTAATTTTGTCAAGGCTTGTTTTGTGACCCAGTAAGTGGTGTATCCTAGAGAATGTTCTATGCGTGCTTGAAAAGAATGTGTATTAGGGGTTTTTTTGGATGTAGTGTCATGTAGATATCAATGAAGTCCAACTGGTCTATTGTGTTGCCTTATTAATTTTCTGGCTGGGTGAACTGTCCATTGATGTCATTGGGGTGTTAAAGTTTCCTAATTTTTTTTTAAATTTGTTTATTTATTTTATTTTTGGCTGCATTGGGTCTTCGTTGCTGCACATGGGCTTTCTCTAGTTACAGCGAGCGGGGGCTACTCTTCATTGTGGTGCATGGGCTTCTCATCATGGTGGCTTGTCTTGTTGCAGAGCACAGGCTCTAGGCACATGGCTTCAGCAGTTGTGGCTTGCAGGCTCTAGAGTGCAGGCTCAGTAGTTGTGGTACACAGGCTTAGTTGCTCTGCAGCATGTGGGATCTTCCCAGACCAGGGCTCTAACCCATTTCTCCTGCATTGGCAGGCAGATTTTTAATCACTGCACCACCAGGGAAGCCCCTCCTACTGTTATTTTATTCCTGTTAACTTCTCCCTTTATATCTGTTAATATTTGTTTTATATATTTATGTCTCCTGTCTGTATTGGGTGAATATATGTAAATATGTATGATATCCTCTTCTTGTATTGATCCCTTTATCTTGATATAATGTCCTTTTTATCTCTCTTTATGACCTTTGTTTTAAAGTCTATTTTTTCTGATATTTGTATTGGTACCCCTGCGTTTTTGTCATATCTATTTGCATGAGTTATTTTTCCATCCTCTCACTTTCAATCTGTGTGTGTCTTTTGCCCTGAAGTGAGTCTCTTGGGCAGTATATTGCACGTTCTTGTTTTTAATCCAGTCTGCCACCCTATGTCTTTTGATCAGAGCATTTAGTCCATTGATATTTAAAGTTATCATTGATAGGTATGTAATTACTGCCATTTTAAACCTTGTTTTCATGTTGTTTTGTAGTTCTTCTTTGTTAATTTCTACTTCTTTTTGTTTTTCCTACTGTGGTTTGATGGTTTTCTTTTGTAGTATGCCTGAGTTCCTTTCTTTCTGGCTTAAGTGAATCTATTGAATGCTTTTGATTTGTGGTAACCCTGGGTTTCAAGTATGTGACCCAAAACTATATCTACTTGCTTTAACCTCATAGTCATATAAGATCAAACATACTCAAAATGATCTATACTTTTTTATGCACCTCACCCAAAATTTTGTGATTTTTATGTCCTAGTTTACATTTTCATGGTTATCCTTTTGCTGTTCATTATAGTTTTTATTGAAATATATTGTAGTTTTTTAATTGAAATGTAGTTGATTTATGATGTTCTGTTAATTTCTGCTGTACAGCAAAGTGATTCAGGTATATATATATATATATATGTATGTATGTATATATATATATTATATACATTATTTTAAAATATTTTTTCCATTATGGTTTCTCATAGGGTATTGAATATAGTTCCCTGTTCAAGGGAACAACAAGTAGGACCTTGTTGTTTATCCATTCTACATATAATAGTCTGCCTCTGCTATCCCCAAATTCCCACTCCATCCTTTTCCCACTCCCCTTCCCCCTTTGCCACCACAAGTCTATTCTCTATGTCTGTGAGTCTGTTTCTGTTACACAAGAGTTCACTTATGTCATATTTTAGATTCCACATATAAGTGATATCATATGGTGTTTGTCTTTCTCTTTCTGGCTTAATTCACTTAGTATGATAATCTATATAGTTCCATCCATGTTGCTGCAAATGGCATTATTTCATTCTTTTTTATGGCTGAGTAATATTCCATTATATATGTATCACATCTTTTTATCCATTCATCTGTTGATGGACATGTCTTGGCTATTGTGAATAGTGCTGCTATGAACATAAGGGTGCATGTATCTTTTTGAATTATATTTTTGTCCAGATATATGCCCAGGAATGGGATTGCTGGATCATATGGCAGCTCTATTTTTAGTTTTTTTGAGGAACTTCCATGCTGTTTTCCATAGTGGCTGCACTAACTTACATTCCCACCAAGAGAGTAGGAGTGTTCCCTTTTATCCACATCCTCTCCAGCATTTGTCATTTGTAGACTTCTTAATGATGGCCATTTTGACGTGTGTAAGGTGGTACATCACTGTAGTTTTGATTTGCATTTCTCTAATAATTAGTGATGTTGAGCATCTTTTCATGTGCCTGTTGGCCATGTGTATGTCTTCTTTTGAGAAATATCTGTTTAGGTCTTCTACCCATTTTTCTATTGGAGTATTTGGTTTTTTTGTTCTTGTTCAGTTATGTGAGCCGTTTGTATATTTTGGAAATTAAGCCCTTGTTGCTCACATCATTATCAAATATGTTCTCCCATTTCATAGGTTTTTCTTTTTGTTTTGTTTATTGTTTCCTTTGCTGTGCAAAAACTTGTGAGTTTGATTAGGTCCCAATTGTGTATTTTTGTTTTTATTTCTATTGCTTCAGGATACTGACCTAAGAAAACATTGGTACAATTTATGTTAGAAAATGTTTTGCCTATGTTCTCCTCTAGGAGTTTTATGGTGTAATGTCTTATGTTTAAGTCTTTAAGCCCTTTTGAGTTTATTTTTGTGTATGGTGAGAGGGTGCATTCTAATTTCATTGATTTACATGCAGCTGTCCCAACACCACTTGATGAAGAGACTGTCTTGTTCCCATAGTATATTCTTGCCTCCTTCTGACATGGTATATGATTATTTTTATGTGTTTTGGGATTCAGTTTGCTACTATTTTGTTGAAAATTTTTGCATCTATATTCATGAAATACATTGCCCTGTAGTTTTCTTTTTTGGTGGTATCTTTGTCTGGTTTTGATATCAGGGTGATGGTGGCTTCATAGAATGTCTTTGGGAGTGTTCCCTCCACTTCAATTTTTTGGAAGAGTTTGAGAAGGATCAGTATAAGCTCTACTTTATATGTTTGGTAGAATTCACTTTTGAAGCCATCTGGTCCTGGCCTTTTGTTTGTAGGGAATTACTTAAATTACAGATTCTATTTCAGTTCTAGTGATTGGTCTGTTCAAATGATCTATTTCTTCTTGATTCAATTTTGGTGGGTTTTATGTTTCTAGAAACTTATCCATTTCATCTATGTTGGCGAATTTGTTGGCAAATAATTCTTCATAATAATATTGTATTATGTTTTTTTGTATTTCTGTGATATCAGTTGTTATTTCTACTTTTTCACTTCTTATTTTCTTTTGGGGATTCTCTCACTCTTTTTCTTGGTGAACCTGGCCAGAGTTTTGTCAATTTTGTTTTTCTTTTCAAAGAACCAGCTCTTGGTTTTATTGATTTTTTTTCTATTGCTTTTTAATCTCTATGTTTTCTCTGATCTTCATTATTTCCTTTCTTCTACTGACTTTAGATTTTTTTGTTCTCCTTTTTCTAATACTTTTAGGTGGTATGTTAGGTTGTTTATTTGAGATTTTTTTTGTTTTATGAGGAAGGCCTGTATTGCTATGAACTTCCTTCTAATAACTGCTTTGGCTGCATCCCATAGATTTTGTTTGTTTATGATTTCATTGTCATTTGTCTCAAGTTATTTTTTAATTTCCTCTTTGATTTCATCATTGACCCATTTTTTTTTTAGTAACATGTTGTTTAGTCTCCATGTAATTGTTTTTTTCTCATTTCTTTTTCTGTAGTTAATTTCTAGTTTCATGCCACTGTGGTAAAAAAAAAGATGCTTGAGATAACCTCTATACTGTTAAATTTGTGGAGGCTTGTTTTGTGCCCTAGTATGTGGGCACACATATCCTAGAGAATGTTCCCATGTGCACTTGAAAAGAATGTGTATTTTTTTTTGATGTAATGTCCTGAAAATATCAATTAAGTCTAACTGATCTATTGTATCATTTAGTATATCTGTTGCCTTATTGATTCTCTGTCTGGAAGATCTCTTCATTGATGAGGGTGGAGTGTTAAAATCTCCTACTATTATTGTATTCCTGTCAATTTCTCCCTTTATGTATGTTAGTATTTGTTTTATGTATGTGGGTGCTCCTATATTAGGTTTATATATATTTTGATGAGTGTAAAATCCTCTTCTTGTATTGATCCATTTATCATTGTATAGTGTCCTTTTTTATCTTTCTCTATGGCCTTTGTTTAAAGTCTATTTTGTCTGATATGAGCATCATGACCCCTACTTTCTTGTCATTTCCATTTGCATGAAATATCTTTTCCCATCCCCTCACTTTCAATCTATGTGTGTCCTTTGCTCTAAGTGGGTCTCTTGTAGGTGGCATATCACAGGTTCTTGTTTTTTTTATCCAATCTGCCATTCTGTGTCTTTTGATTGGAGCATTGGAGTCCATTGATGTTTAAGGTAATTATTGATAAATAAGTACTTATTGCCATTTTAAACCTTGGTTTTCCATTGATTTTCTATTTCTTCTTTGTTCCTTTCTTTTTCTTTTTGTTTTTCCTTTTGTTGTTTGATGATTTCCTTTTATCTTATTTATTTATTTGTTTGTTTATTAAATGATAGCCTACTCTATTTTTAATGTATTATTTATTTATTTTTGGCTGCACTGGGTCTTTGTTGCTGCACATAGGCTTTCTCTAGTTGTGGTGAGCAGGGGCTACTCTTCATTGTGGTGCTTGGGTTTCTCGTTGCAGTGACTTCTTGTTGTGGAGCATGGGCTCTAGGCACACAGGCTTCAGTAGTTGTGGCATGTGGGCTCAGTAGTTGTGGCTCATGGGCTCTAGAGTGCAGGCTCAGTAGTTGTGGTGCATGGGCTTAGTTGCTCCCCAGCACATGGGATCTTCTTGGACTAGCGCTTGAACCCGTGTCCCCTACATTGGCAGGTGGACTCTTAACCACTGCACCACCAGGGAAATCCTCCTTTTATTTAATGCTTGTGTTTTCTTTTTGGTTTTTGTGAATCTGTGATATCTTTTTGACTTGTGGTTACCCTATTTTTCATGTATGTTAACCCCTTCCTATATCTACTTACTTTAGACTGATAGTTGTATAGGCTCAAACATATTCTAGGAAGAAATCTATTTTCTTACTCTCCTCCCCCACATTTTATGATTTTGATGTCCTCTTATACATCTTCATGTTTATCCTTTTGCTGTTCTTTGTAGTTATTATCACTTTCACAAAATTTTTAAAAAAAATTTTCCCTTTTTAATCTGTATACTGGCTTATTTAAGTGATTTACTTTCCAATTGTGATTTTCTCTTTTCTATAGCTTCTTGCTTCTTTTCAATTTAGAGAAAACTTCAATATTTCTTTTAGATTAGGTTTAGTATTGCTGTATTCTTTTAGTTTTTGCTTGCCTGAGAAATTCTTTATCTCTCCTCCTATTCTAAATGATAATCTTGCTGGGTAGAATATCTTAGGTTGTAGATTTTTTGCTTTCAGGACTTTGAGTATGTTTTTCCACTCCCTTCTGTCCTGCAACGTTTCTGTATAGAAATCAGCTGATAGCCTTATGGGGGTTACATTGTAATTCACTCTTTGTTTTTCTCTTGCTGCCTTCAGAATTCTCTCTTTAAATTTTGTCATTTTAATTATAATATGTCTTGGTGTAGGTCTGTTTGGGTTCATCTTGTTTGGGACCCTCTGTGCTTTCTGTACCTGGATATCTGTTTCCATCTTTAGGTTTGGGAAGTTTTCAGCCATAATTTCTTCAAATACTTTTTTGATCCCCTTTTCTCTTTCTTTTTCTGGAATCCCTATTATGTGTAGATTGGCACACTTTATATTATCTTATCTGTCTCATACTATTTTCATTTGGCCTTCTGTCTACTGTTCTGGTTGGGTGATTTCCATTATGCTTTCTTCCATGTCACTAATTTGTTTTTCTGCATTGTTTGTTCTGCTATTCATTGCCTTTAGCTCAGCTTTCATCTCTGTAAATGAATTTTCTAATTTTTCTTGGCTCTGTTTTATAGTTTCTAGTTACTTTTTACAGTAGTCTGCATTTCTGTTGCTTGCTTAGTTCCTTCAATATTTTCATTATCTCCTGTTTGAATTTGGTGTCTATTAGATTGAAGAGGTCTCTTTCATTGTTTGTTCTTTCAGGGGAATTCTCTTGGTCTTTTAACTGGGAGTGGTTGTTCTGCTTCTTTATTTTCCTCATATTTCTCTTACTCTGTGAGTTTAGGATAAATGATTATCTACTGTGGTCTTTGAAGACTATTTTTATACCAGAGCATCCCTGTGTTACTTGCGTGGGTTTAACATTTTTGGTGTGAGGTCTGTTTTTAGCATGGATGCCTGTCACCTCTTTCCTCAGTGTGTGCTGCGTGTGTTGATAGGGGGTGTATAGATGTGGTGGTTGTCACTCGCCCCTGTAGCCTGTGATAGTAACAGTGGCAGCACCCACTGCTTGCACTTACCTCTGGAGCCCACGGCTGATCTCAGTCCTGGGTCCCTTGGAGGTGGTGCCCTGTTGGCTGAGATCATGTACTCAGAGAAACAGGCTGTTATGGTGGCCCTGCCCTTCCCTTTACATGCCCTCCAACAATGGTGCCTTGCCTCTATAGCAAGCCTGGGCTCCTTCTACTCATACCCCCAGTTGTGGGTGCACCACACTCCAGACCCTTCACGCTGTCTCTGCAGAGCCAACCCCAGTCCTCTCCCTGAGTCTGACCTCTGAAGCCCTAACTTTGGCACCCAGCCCCCACCTGCACTGCAGGGTGTCTCAGTCTGGGGAGCACAGGGCAGTGGCATGGACCATCTGTGCAGGTCTCTCTCTGTTCTGCAAACTGGTTGTTGCACTGTCCTCCAAATCTCTGAAGCTCCCCCTCCATCTTTGCTTGTCTCCCCACCAGTGAGGGGGCTCCCCAGAGTGTGAGAGCCTTTCCTCTTTCACAGCTCCCTCCTAGGGGCACAGGTCCCATCCAGATTCCTTTCTCTCTCTCTCTCTCTCTCTCTCTGTTTTTTCTTTTGTCCTACCCGGTTTCATGGGGATTCTTTTTGTCCTTTCAGAAGCCTGAGGTCTTCTGCCAGTGCTCAGCAGGTATTCTGTGAGAACTTTTCCACGTGTAGATGTATTTTTTGATGTGTTTGTGGGAGGGGGTGAACTTCATGTCCTTCTACTCTGCCATTTTGATTGCTCTCCTGTTCATTGTAATTATAATCACTTTTACAAAAATTTTTTCATTGTTTTTCAATCTATGTACTGGCTTATTTATTTATTCATTCATTCATTTATTTTGGCTGTACTCTGCAGCTTGTGGGATTCTTTTAATCTTTGCTTGTCTGAGCAATTCTTTATCTCTCCTTCTATTCTAAATGATAATCTCGCTGGATAGAGTATCCTAGTTGTAGGTTTTTCTCTTTCAGGACTTTGAATATATCATGCCACATCTTTCTGACCTGCAAAGTTTCTGCAGAGAAATCAGCTGATAACCTTATGGGGGTTCCTTTGTAAATGACTCTGTTTTTCTCTTTCTGGCTTTAGAATCCTCTCTTTATCTTTAACTTTTGCCATTTTGATTACAGTATATCTTGGTGTAGGTGTGTTTGTATTCATCTTGCTTAGGATGCTCTGTGCTTCTTGTACCTGGATATCGGTTTCTTTTTTAGGTTTTGGATGTTTTCAGCCAAAATTTCCTCAAATACTTTTTTGATCTCCTTCTCTCTTCTCCTTCTGGAACCACTATTGTGTGTAAGGTGGCACATTTTATATTATCCCATAGACCTTTTATTCTGCTTTTATTTTTTTGCATTTGTCTCTCTGTCTGCTGTTCTGATTGGGTGATTTCCATTATTCTGTCCTTCAGGTTATTTGCTTCTGTGTCATTTAGTCAGCTATTCATTTCTTCTAGATTGCTTTGTACCCCAGAAATCAAATTATCTATTTTTATTGGTTCATCTTTATAGTTTTTAGATCCTTGTTACAGTGATCTGCATTTCTATTGATAATCTTTCTTAATTGAGTTAGCATTTTTATTACCACCTTTTTGAACTCTGGGTCTGGTAGTTTGGCGAGCTCTGTTT
Organism: Tursiops truncatus; assembly: GCF_011762595.2. NCBI lineage: Eukaryota > Metazoa > Chordata > Mammalia > Artiodactyla > Delphinidae > Tursiops > Tursiops truncatus. The sequence continues at coordinate 67,816,037 of NC_047055.1, read as the reverse complement.
CTTTATTTATTCTTTCAGGGGGCTTTCTCTTGTTTTTTATTTATTTATTTACTTTAAACTTTTTATTTATTTTATTTATTTTTGGCTGCATTGGGTCTTTGTTGCTGCACGTGGGCTTTCTCTAGTTGTGGAGAGTGGGGGCTACTCTTCGTTGCAGTGCACTGGCTTCTCATTGTGGTGGCTTATCTTGTTGTGGTGCATGGGCTGTAGGAGTGCAGGCTTCAGTTGTTGCAGCACATGGGCTCAGTATTTGTGGCACATGGGCTCTAGGGTGTGCAGGCTTCAGTAGACGTGGTGTGGGGGCTCAGTAGTTGTGGCTCATGGGCTCTAGAGCACAGGCTTAGTAGTTGTGGTGCACCGGCTTAGTTGCTCTGCAGCATGTGGGTTCTTCCCAGATCAGGGCTCAAACCCATGTCCCGTGCATTGGCAGGTGTATTCTTAACCACTGTGCCACCAGGGAAGCCCCTCTCTTGCTCTTTAAATTGGGAATAGTTCCTCTGCCATTTCCGTTTTACTTAACTTTCTCTGTCTCTATGAATTTAGGAAAAACAGTTATCTACTCTGGTTTTGGAGGAGTGTTTTTATGTGGGAGCATCCATGTGTAGACTATGTGTGTCCAATGTCTTTGGACAAGGGCTGGTTTTTATATGGATGTCAGCCACAGCTTTCCTCAGTGTGTGCTGGCTGCTGTCACATTTATAGGGGGTGTGGTTGATGTTGGAAGATCTAAAGCTTGTGCAGGTTGTGAAGTGGGAGTTCCTGTTTGCTTTATGGCTGTCACTGTCCTGTCATGGGTTCAGTCTGCTCCCCAGTTGTTAGAGTAGAAGCCCTAAGGGCCAGGCTTGATGAGGCTCTGTTTCCTTTGAGTGTGTGCCCTGCCCCAAAAGAGAGGGTTGCTGAAGCAAGTGAGACCCTTGCACTAACAGAGGACCAATGCACTGCCTGTGTAGGTGTCCACAGCTCCGCTCTGATGCAGCCCAAAGTCACATCTCTTCCCCTGTTTTGGTCATCCCTGATCTAGTGTAAGGCTGTGGCATGGAGTGAGTGGGGCTAGAGCATTCACTAGGCTGAGTGTGGGGCGTGGGGTGTTGTAGTGGCAGGAATTGAGGTGGCTGTTCTGCCATCAGAGATCTGGGCTGCCTCAGTGGTAGTCTTCTCTCAGGACCTTTCTGCCCCAGGTCCAGTGCCAAGCTGTGGCATAGAGTAGGTGGGGCCAGAGCCCTTGCTCAGCTGGGAAATAGACATGGCACCCTGGGCACAGTGTCCCTTGTGGAGCAGCTTGAGTGAGCATTGACAGTGGCTGCCATTGCCCTACCCAGACCACACCCCAGGCTTCCTGGGCTGTCTCTGTGTAGCTAGACTGAGTCTTTTCCCAGGGCCTGGCTGACCCAGATCCCCTGCCAAGATGTGGTGTGGAGTGAGCAAGGCTGGGGTGTTCACTCAGCTCAGATTGGAGAGTGTGGCAAGGTGGCAGCTGCCAATGCAAAGCTCTCTCCACCCTGTCTGTTCCAAGCCAGCACACACACAGTCTTTGCAAGTACAGTCTAGGCTTCTCCAGCCCTTGTATCTGTCCCAGTGGTTCTCCCAGCAGCCAGAGGGTCGTGTCTACTCCACATAGGATCTCAAGACTGGGATGCCCTATCTGTGGCTTGACCCACTAACTCCCTAGGGTGAGGGTCCACCTGTGTAGACTTTTTCTTCCTTTCAGGGTAGAGGTCCCAACCTTATGCCTTTTTTTTCATCCTACCAGTTTATGTGGAAATCTTTCTTGCAGCTTTGGTTGTATAGGAATTCTTCTGTCAATTTCCAGTTAATTTTCCATGAGAATTGTTCCATATGTAGATGTATTTTTCATGTGTTTGTTGGGGGAGGTGAGCTCCACATCCTACTACTCTGCCATCTTGATCTGACCTATGTTCAATTGATATTTGACAAGAGTGCCAAGACCATTCAACAGGGAATGAGCAATTTCTTTAACAAATGGTCCTATGATAACTGGATCACTACATGCAAAAAATGAAGTTGGACTCCTTCCCCACTCATATACAGAAAATTAACTCACAATGGATCAAAGACCTAAATATAAATGCTAAAACAATAAAACCCTTAGAAGAAAACATAGAAGTAAATATTCATGATTTTGTATTTAGTAGTGTTTTCTTAGATATAACACCAAAAGTATAAGCAGCAAAAAAAAAATAGATAAACTAAACTTCATCCAAATTAAAAACTTGTGAACATCAAAGGACATGATCAAGAGAGTAAAAAGACAGCCCACAGAATGGGAAAGTATTTATAAGTTATATATATGATAAGTGTCTAGTATTCAGAATATATATACACACACTTTCTTGTAACTCAACAACCAAAGGAAAACAACACAATTTTAAAATGGGAAAAGGACTTGACTCCAAAGTAAATACACTGATGGCCAACAAGCTCAGTAAGAGATGCTCAACATCATTTTCATTAGGGAAATGCAAATAAAAACCACAGTGATATATCCACTAGGATGACCATAATAAAAAAACAGAGGGGAAAATAAAGAGTGTGTTCAAGGATGTGGAGAAATCGGAACATACGTACTTTTCTGTTGGTAATGTAAAATGGTGCTGCCACTGAAAAATAATTTGGTTGTTCTGTAGCAAGGTAATATTAGAATTATCATGTGACCTAGCCATTCCATTCCTAGACTTATTCCCAAAAGAATGGACAACTGGTGTTCAGACAAAAACTTGTACACAAATGTTCATAGCAGCACTCTTTTGAGAATAGCCAAACGTTGGAAACATCTGATGAATGGGTAAATAAAATGTGGTATTTCCAGGGAGTTCCCTGGTGATCCAGTGGTTAGAACTCAGTGCTTTCAGTGCCATGGCCCAGATTCAATCCCTGGTCAGGGAACTAAGATCCTGCAAGCCTTGCAGTGCAGCCAAAAAAAAAAGTGGTATGTCCACACGATGAAATATTATTCAGCAATAAAAGGTAATGAAGTACTGATACATGCTATGATATGCGTGAACCTCGAAAGCATGCTAAGTAAAAGAAGCCAGACACAAAAAGCCCCATATTTTATGATTCCATATATATGAAAAACACAGAATAGACAAATCCATGGAGATAAAGGGTCGATTTGTGATTTCCAAGGGCTTGGGGAGGGGATAATATGGCATGCCTGCTTAGTGGGTATGGGGTTTCCATTTGGGATGATGAAAAAATTTTTGAACTAGATAGTGCTGATGATTTCACCAAAGTGTTAATGTCACCAAATTGTACGCTTTAAAATGGTTAATATCATATTATGTGTATTTTGCCACAATGAAAAAATAAAAATAAAGTTTAAAAAAAGGGGTTTCCCAAAATCTCCAAAAACAAAAACTGAGAGAATTCACTGCATGCTGACCTGAATTACACGTAGAGAATGGACTTGAGGACACAGGGAGGGGGAAGGGTAAGCTGGGACGAAATGAGAGAGTGGCATGGACATATATACACTACCAAATGTAAAATAGATAGCTAGTGGGAAGCAGCTGCATCTCATGGGGAGGTCAGCTCAGTGCTTTGTGACCACTTAGAGGGGTGAGATAGGGAGGGTGGGAGGGAGACGCAAGAGGGAGGGGATATGGGGATATATGTATAAATATAGCTTATTCACTTCGTTATACAGCAGAAACTAACACAACATTGTATAGCAATTATACTCCAATAAAGATGTTTAGAAAATGACCTGAATTATGTACTGATGTGTGCTGCAACATGTATGAACCTTGATACCATTATGCTTAATGAAAGAAACCAGACCAAAAAATACACATTTTGTACAATTCCATTTATATGAAATGTGCCAAGTAGGCAAATCCATAGAGACCAAAAGCAGATTTGTGGTTGCCAAGGGCTGGGGGGAGGGGAAGAATGATGAGTGACTTTTAATAGGTACAGGGTTTCTTTTTGGAGTGAGTAAAATATCCTTGAATTAGATAGTTGTGATAGTTGCATAACTCTGTGTATGCTAAGAACCAATGGATTTCACATTTTAAAAGAGTAAATTTTTTCATGCCTTATATCTTAAAAAAAAAAAGAGAAATGACCCAGCTTTGGTAAGACAATTGTGGGGTCCCCCTTCTTCTATTAGCGGAAGGAGAGTGGCAGGATTCAGGGTTTTGCAGTGGTAAATAGTAACGTGACAGAGAGAGAGAGTAACAGAGATTAATTCATAGATGAAATGTGTTGTTTGTTCTCAGTCAGTAGTAATGTCTTTGCTGCATGAGAAACCAAGAGCTGAAGTGTGGATCCTAGAACTAATTCAGCAGAAGCATCAGCAAGTTTTACAGTGGCAGGTATTGCCCTATGGCAAAAGTGGATAAACCTTTGCATCTAGGTCCTAGTATACAATGTTTTTTGGTGGGTCCCATGAAGCCTAAGCATTTGTCTGATGAACAAGTAGACAAAAAGCCTTTTTTCGTAGTTAGAGATGCCTAGGAAAGGAGGCTACTGAAGAACTTCTTAAGGTTACAGAAGACCTGTTCATGTTTGGATTCCCAGAGGAGAGACTCTTTTACTATGGATTTAGTCAATTCATAAAGAGGCGTCAAAATATCAGAAAAAACTTGACAACCATAACCTAAATATCCAGTGAAACCTAGAAATCCCCACAACTGTCTTACAATATGTGATTTTTGAGGAATCTGGCTACTTTCATTTAGTATAATGGTATCAAGTTTCATCCTTGTACAATATATCAGTACCTCATTCTTTTTGATAGTTACATAACATTCCATTGTATGTATGTACCACATATTTATCCACCTGTCATTGATGGACATTTGTGTTGCAAAGAGAAAGAGATGATATAGGAAGACAACTAGAAAGCAAGGAGTGGGAGCACTAACTAGGGAAATGAATCTAGTTTGTTGTTGCTTAACTTCGTCAAATTTCTCCCTAGCTTTGGCTAACGAATCTTTTAGTGTTACAATTTCCAAATCAGAATTTTGTTTGAAGGCCTTTGCTTACCAATAAAAAACTGCTTCCCGTTGGGCCTGAGAAATATTATTCCTTTTCTCTTCTAAGGAGCCTCACAAATAAATGATTTTGTTCAATTCAAATGTTCCCCCATTGAAATCCCAAGCCATCCTTTATGAAGTTATGCCATTTAGAGAAATAGGCACAGTTAAAATTATAATGAGAGGATATATATATCAGGAGATTTTCCTAGAGGAGGTGACAATTTAAAAGTATACAGCCCCATGAAAAGTAGCTACTTTTAGTTGAAATTACAATTTGTGTCTCAGGTCCCCCCAACCTAATGGTTAGCCACCTCTGAACACAGACCCAAGAATTTGTGCCACCAGGCAGATGGAAAGCCAAAGAGAATGCTCTCTCTGAATGAAAGCCAAGCTCTCAGGACAAAAATATCAGAATTGAAAGAGAATTTTATCTTGTTTTACTGGTGACTCACAGCAGATTTCATCTGGTTGGAACCAGTCCATTGAGAATCAAAAACTCACTGGCTTGTGAGGCTTATAGGGCCTGCTTCAGTGTTCTACCCGTAATTCTCGTTATAATAAATGACACTATTAAAAAACACAACACAGGGCTTCCCTGGTGGTGCAGTGGTTGAGAGTCCGCCTGCCGATGCAGGGGACACGGGTTTGTGCCCCGGTCCAGAAAGATCCCACATGCAGCGGAGCAGCTGGGCCCGTGAGCCATGGCTGCTGAGCCTGCGTGTCTGCAACGGGAGAGGCCACAATGGGAGGCCACAACAATGAGAGGCCCACGTACCGCCAAAAAAAAAAAAAAACACAACACAACACAAAGTAAAGGCACAAAAGAGAGAAAAACTGTATGAAAGGAAAGTCCTATTTATACCGAGGATGCCAAATAAATGTCAGCCAATATCAAAACCCAGGTAGCAAACTGAGAATAGACAAGGAACTTAAGATACAGACAGTGGAGTTCATATCTGGTACTTACTTACAAAATCTCTGTGGACTTGACATGTAGTGAGCAGAAAAGCACAGGGCCCTACATGGGTGCTGCACATCCAAGGCTGGGGTACTGTGGGATGGGCAATGTAAATCATGTCCGGGAGAAGCCTCTAGGAAAACCATAGAAATAAACTAAGATCACCCATATGAAAATAAACAGCTATTATTCAGACCTTGCTATAGCAAGGGAGTCAGCCATTATCACTTATGTTTGGCAGAGCTCAGAGGCTATCAGTGGAGTGGGAAAGCTTTCTCACAGGGGAGTCAAAAAAGAGGAGGCTTCAGGTATGCTCTTTTTAGAAGTTGTTGGCATGGAGAAGCTGGAAGCAGGCTAACAAGAAGCTGGAAATCTTATGTGATTGATTTGGGAAGGACATTTGGTTTTTCCTGGTTGGTCCTGAGTTGGAAGTGGAACAAAATTAAGGAGACTGGCAGTCAATGACAAAGTTATGACCATTCTGTGCCAGTTGCTACAGAGATTATAGTTTGGCTTCCTGGGCTGGTTGCTGCAGTTTATGGTTTGGTTTCCTGGGCTTCTTACCTGTGTCAGAGTTCTATTGACATATATGATCTGGCCATTGTCTGTTTGTATATTCAGTCTGTCAGTGACAAGTACAAAAAGCATCAGAGCCCAGATAAATCAGAATCTGGCCATGTAGCTGTGGCCATAGGTACCCAAGGCAGACATTAAATTCTTTGCTCTCAGGGCAAAGTGCAGCCAGAGAGCAAAGCCAACAGGCAGGAGACCAGCAGGGCCCTGTAACACTAAGGTACTTCAGAAGATTGGACGCCCTCTCCTGCTGTGCCTGCCCTGTGAGAGAAAGGAACAGGGAGAAAAGCGGACTTCTCCAGGGTCTTTGTGGGGAGACCACTTGAGGCACCTAACTTAGACACATCAGAACTGTGGTAGTATCATTGCTGCCAGTTATGGGTTGCTATCAACCCACTGCCTCTCTGGGACTGAGGTAGTAACTCAGAGGGCAAGGGGATGACTTCACATGCTTTGGAAATCCTCAGTTCCAAGGGCCACAGCTGAGGAGAGGTAGGACAGGGGGACCGACACTGTGTTCTCTTTAGTCTTACACCCCAAAGGTTGCCCCTATGTTAATTCCTGGACTATCTCTGGGACTGGTGGGGCTACAACTGTGGACACGTGGGATCTACACAGGAACCCGAGAGAAAGCTCCACTCTGAATGGTACCTTGGCCATTCCAGCCTCCCGGTCTGTCCCTTCACGTCTGCCTGGGACCCCTGCAAGGCATGTCCCCTAGATTCCATGATCCACAAAGGCCCAGAGGTTGCAGGATATCTGTGTCCTCCCCTACTTATGCACTCTCTCCTCCCAGCACATACACTCCTGAATTTGGTGAGCCCCACCCAAAGTTTCAAGGGTGGGATCCAGGCTAGGTCCTTTGGACTGAAGTCGTGAAAATTAATGCTGCAGCTCCCATAGCAGCCTTGGTAAGGAGGCCTACTCTTTGGCTGCTCACATTTTTTTGCTTCACGTCTTATAGAAAACAGAGCCACCTGTCCAACTCCATCCCACAATCCCACCCAATCACAAAAGCTCAGTGTTTCAGACCCGAGGCAGAAGGCAAGAGAGAGAGGAGGGGAGGGGCTACTCACATGCTCCAGATAATCACGGAGTTTGTCCTCAACAAAAAGTCCTTAGTTGTTCACAGAGAATGCACAGCAGTACAGTGGTGCTGTATCCTTGGAAATCACAAGTTGCTTAGGGGAATGCAGCCTGCCCATTGCCTCCTCTCTCCCCGTGCTAGACAGTAACCCAAATTCCAATTAGAGAGAAGTAGATTAGACATCCCCAAGGCAGATTTCCATAGAACCTTTGAAAAGATGCAGGATTCAGAAAGACTGCAGGAGTTGTAGATATACCTCAATAGATGTTTTTCCAGGCCTCTGTTCTTCTCCCCAGATCTGTTCAGGATCATTTCTCTTGTTCAGGTTTCCTTCTTGTTTTAAGTGTTACAACCCTCCCAGGAACTGTTACACTTATCCTTCAAAAGCACAATAGCTACATCTGGTAGCTAGGATTGGTTGGGCTATGATTATTTTCTGCCCCAATAATTCTTCAGGAGGCTGTTATGTAGGTTACAGCATGCCTGGGCATTCAAACACTTGCTGGGAGTGTAAATTGAAGAACTCTTTCTGGAGGGAATCTTGGCAATGTGAAAATATCAAATGCATATACCTTTCACTCAGCATTTCTTATTGCTAAAAATCTCTATGGATGTTCATTCAACAAATATCTGAATGCCTACGATGTGACAGGCAATCTTCTAGATTCTGGCTATACTTGCAAAAGTGCCCCAAGGTATATGGACAAAGATGTTCATTGAATCAGTTTGTCATAGCAAAGAAATAGAAACACGGCATCCATCAGTAAAGGCACAGTTAAATGACTCAATATGTCTACATGATTAAACACAAAACTGCCAATTAAAAACAGAGTTTTAAAAAAAAATAAAAAAAATAAAAACAGAGTTTTTGGGCTTCCCTGGTGGAGCAGTGGTTGGGGGTCCGCCTGCCGATGCAGGGGACGTGGGTTCGTGCCCCGGTCCGGGAGGATCCCACATGCTGCGGAGCGGGTGGGCCCGTGAGCCATGGCCGCTGAGCCTGCACGTCCAGAGCCTGTGCTCCGCAACGGGAGAGGCCACAACAGTGAGAGGCCCGCGTACCGCAAAAAAAAACAAAAACAAAAAAACACAGAGTTTTTGACATATACCAGTATATCATGGTATAGAAGGATCTCCAAGATAAATGAAGTGATTCAGTAAGACACATAGCTGTATGCATAGTATTTTCCTTTATATAAATAAAAATGTATAAGACAATATGCAGAAACAAAAATCCACATATATGCATATTTTTTTTCCAAGGAATCAAAAGAAACTGTTAACAGTGGTCATTTCTGAAGAGAGGAACTTTAGGGGAAGGTGGTTTTTACTTTTCTTTTTGTAATATTTCTGTATTTTAACCATGTTCATACATTATTTTTACTTAGTAAAAAATGACAGTGGGTGGAAGAATCAACTGGACAGTGAAATTATGGACTAGTTTTTTCTTTATATTTCTCAATATTAGAGAAGAAAACATAAACATTACTTTTAAAGGGGCAGTGTTACTTTATGCCTTTGCACAGAGCATTACTATGCCCACTCAGTGACTATGATGAGTGATCAGCTTCCTCTTAGAACTGTATATGCTCTCTCTGGGATTTGCTTTCTCTATCTGCAAAACAGGCTAAAGGTGGGGAAATAAGATGATTTCCAAGGACTTATCCAACACTTGAATTTTATCAAAACCTTGTTCTGCCCACAACCAGGCACTGTCCTAGTTGAGACCAAGAGCCCTTTCAGTAACCCCAGAAGGGACTGCAGAAGCCAATGGCTTAGTTCCTAAGGTCTTCCTTGCTCTTCCTGCTGTAGCCCATAAAAAAGTCAAGGTTTAACTCAAGTCCTCTTGGTTTCAGGGAGAAGCAAGGGCTTCTTTGTTTTCCAAATCAGAATAGGCTCAAGGACAGCTGTACATTCTCCCAAATCATGCTTCAGTATTTCCAATATTAATGTTGAAAAGTTGGGATGATAGTACTAACCTGCTTGTAGGTTAGACTCGAGACAGGGAGGAGCAGTCCTTTGATTTAAAATCTGAGAGCAAATTAAGTGTTAATATAAAGGCCTGGAGGCAATGGACCAGAACTAAAATTAATTGTCTGTTATGACTCCACTTTCAAGAAACCCTTATCATTGATGTGTGAGCTTTGTTAAATGAGCTAAAAAAAAAAAGCCTAGGAGAATCACTTGTACACAGTGAATAGTCAATCAATGTTAGGTGAATTTTAATCTGGCTTTCCTCCTGACATAAGTTGAAGACCACTGATAAGGGTTCATGGTTATAGTTCTTAATTTTGTCTTTGTATAATGAAGCAGTGTAGAGGAAAGTTTGCTTATAAAGTTCAAGTTAACCTTTGAACAACATGGGTTTGAACTGCACAGGTCCACTTCCAGGAAGATACTTTTCAATAAATATGTACTACAGTACCATACAATCTTCAGTTGGTTGAATCCTTGGATGCAGAATCTCAGATACTGAGGGCTGACTAAAAGTTATACACTGACTTTTGACTGCACAGAGGGTCAGTGACCCTAACCCCTGTATTGTTCAAGCATCAATGGTATTCCTCTTTCTTCTTCTCCCTGGGACATGTGGCCCTTCAGAAGCAACTTTGGATTAATAGATGATGACATAATTTCACTATTCTTAGTTTTACAGCTCAGCTTTCTCTCATAGTAAGGTCTTGAGTGTGTAGAATGTCTTTTCCATGACAGTCTCTAAGGCAATTCACTTATACGTCCATAATCTTCTCACTACTCATAGAACATGAGAAAGAATGAGGAGGGAGAAATGGAGGACCAGAAGCTCATACAGCTAATGACTAATCTGGAATAAGCACTTCCCACAGTTATCCCCCTGGACTCAGTGCCGAACAAGAGGCAAAAATGCCCAGCTTCCAGTTTCTCCCTGGAAGAGATTTGACTGCCTAATGTCCCTGCATTTTCAGCTGCTGGCTGAAGGTCAGGCTTCTTATTAGCCTACATCCGGGAGCTGATAGAACAGGCAATTAATAGTCTTCCAGGAGCCCAAACAGGCATGTGGGCAATTCGTGTGCCTTCTCCAACCACCTCCAGTGATAAAACCTAGAAGGAGTTGGACCACATATCTAGTGCCCCAGCCTTTATATCTGTACCATAGGGACTGGCTTCTAACTAGCCTATCTCTGGGAGTTGACAGGGCCCAGTATTTGCTAGTCTCCTGGGACCACGGAGAACTAAGAGGTGGCTTTAATCAATAATCGTTAGTCTTCTGGGAATTTAAACAGCTGGGTGGGCACTTCCTATACCACCTCAGCCTAGCTTGTTCAAGAGAGAGAACCAGCCCTCCAGCTAACCCACGTGTCTCTGAGAGCTGACACAACCTAGAATTCGCTAGGCCCCTGGGCGTGATCAAAAGCAAAACAACAAGTTAAAATAGTGTGTGGTCTGAACGAGAGTGTAAGTATTTGTAATAGATCCTCTCTCTAGCAGAGTGCAGAGTGAGAGTGAGTGGGTGATAAACTCCAGCTCCCAGCTTCTCCATGAGAAGAGAAGGAATTGGACCACACATCTAGCACTCTGACATTTCTAGCTGCTACTCAAGGGACTGGCTTCTGTCTTACCTGTCTTGGGACACTGATGGGACTTGGCATATCCTAATTTCCTGGGGCCACTAAGAACAAAGATGGTGGTTTGAACAAGCACAAAGGTTTTTGAGACACCCAGAACCTCTGACTGGTCTGATTGGCAAGATTCATATCTTACATGAGGCCAGTGGTGGGTAAATAACATTTTTTAAAATTTTATACAATTTTAAAAGATTACTTTATAGTTATTACAAAATATTGGCTATATTCCCCCATGTTGTACAATAACATCCTTGAGCCTATCTTACACCCAATAGTTTGTACCTTCCACTCCCCCAATAATAATGTAACAGGGAAGAACCTTTGTATTCTGTTACAAGTTAATCACTAAAGGGATGTTGCCTGTAAGCTTAAATTATACATTATAGCCCATCTCTGGGAACCCCGCCTTCCAGTTAATGAGCTTTAACTAAAATACCTTTGTTTAGCTCACAGGAAACATCCTGACCAGGCCCACCTGTAAATGACTACAGGAAGGAAGGGAAGAAATTAACACATCCCCTCCAGAGGCTGACCGGAATCAGGAAATGTTTGACTTTACTCCCTCCCCTTTTAGCATAAAAGAAACCTGAATTCTAACTCAGGCAAGATGGTTTTTTGGGACATGAGTCACCATCGTCTCAGTCTGCTGGCTTTTTGAATAAAGTCATTATTCTTTGCCCCAACAGTTCATCTGTTTATTGGCCTGTTGCGCAGTGAGCAGTAGGAGCATAGACTTGGTAACAAATTTTGGTACAGCCAGCCAGGAGCCTTGCTGCTCAGGGCCAGCTGGCCCTAGTTAGGGAATTTTGGGATAAGGCCTGAGCAACTGCCAGGACTACTTGTCCTGAAGATCATCCCTTCAAAATTCCCCAAAGCAGCACTGGCTGCCCCAGCACTAGGCAGTTGGAGCAAGGAATTGACATTTGGGAGCCAACAGGCTCCACAGAGTAGGGTAAGTCGCTCCAGTGTGTACAGCCAGAAACTTTATTTCCTTCCGTTTGGGGTTTTTTCTCCAGAATAAGCCAATTTGTTTTGTATTTGAGTGGGGTATCCTGTTGGAGAGAGGAAAGAGTTGTTGGACTTCTACCTGATTTGTGAACTGGTTCGTTTGTTTCTTTGGATGCTAGCATTTGTGTGTGCAGCTTGTGTTTTGTTTGTCTTGAATTTCTGTCTCTAAAAATAGGGAATGTTTCAACTATCCCTAAAGAAAGTCCTCTGAGGTGCATTTTGGATAAGTGCTCCGATCACAGCTATAAACCCATGGGTGAGAGGAAGATGATATTTTATTGTAACAATGTGTGGCCACAGTACCTGTTAGGATCTCCACAAGGGGTTTAGGCAGGTTTATCCTGGGACCCTGTGCACCATGTACTGCTATCCTTGCTGTGTTAGTTGTGTCATTTATGGTCTCTTGTGTCGTTGGTATATGTAAAAACCCAAGACTAAACTTGAGGGTTTATTTAGGGTTTTCTGTTTGTCCTTTGGGTTTTTTGTTACATTTTGTTTGGTGCTGTTTCTCCATTTACAGCCAAATCAGTTTTGTGATATTTAAAATTTTTACTGATGTCAAATGGAGGAAAGGAACAGAAAAAAAAACTTCTTGTCCAAGAGTGGGACATTCCCAGGAAGAAAAGGAAGGTTCCAGTTGTTTCCTAAAATCACCAAAAGCTACAAATAGAAATAGAAGTGTATTTTCCATAAATATTAGTAGAAAGGGCTTAGCCATCTAGACAGGTGACCTTGATTTGTCCCATCTGCCAGAAACCCAATTTGAATCCAACCTCTTTTGTAACTGATGGGTTTTACAATGTTGTACCTGACTCATGGCTGAAATTTTGGAGTAGGAACTATGAGGTCCCTGTGTTTGTGTGTTTGTACATGTTATAGATGTGTGGCATTGCCAAAATTAATTTGTAAAAGAGCTCTGTTTAACTGGCCTAAAGGAAATTAAGCACTTACATAAATACTCATATATAAAAGAAACTGGCCAGAATTAATCTTGGGTTCATGTGATCTAGGAAATATTCAGTATTGAATTAATATTTTGTATTAAATTTAGCTTAAGCCTATTGGTTTGATTAATATAGTAATGTCTTTAGAGTTATCAACATTAAGTGTAATACTTTTATTGTACCTAGGTTTACTAGAAATCAAATAAGACTTATTCCTGTTACAAAGTTTGTCAGCAAGAAAAGTAACAATATGACAAAGGTTTTAAGTAAATAAAATAGAGGTAAATGAGGTAAGAGTTTTAGGTAAACTCTATAGGAATAATTATGTTTTGGGAATGTCCATCTAAAATAGTCTCTCTTCTTTTATTTATATATTTTATTTTTTTTAAACAATAAAAATTTATTGACTATCTACTAGCCTTACATCACAAGGTATTATGTCATAAGTAGGGTTTGTGTATGGAGAAAAATACAATCATTAAAATAAATGCACTGTATTTCTTTATTTTGAATTTTTATTTCTCCTTTTTAAATTTATTTATTAACATCTTTATTGGAGTATAATTGCTTTACATTGTTGTGTTAGTTTCTGCTGTATAACAAAGTGAATCAGCTATATGTATACATATATCTCCATATCCCCTCCCTCTTGCATCTCCCTCCCACCCTCCCTATCCCACCCCTCTAGGTGGTCACAACGCACTGAGCTGGTCTCCCTGTGCTAAAAATAGTCTCTCTAGATTTTCATAACTTTAAACTAAGTTAAATGAAGAGAATGCATTGACTCTCTGGGTCATTGCAAATAGGATAAAATATTAGAACATTAATTGCTGGGCAGGTCTAAGTTTACCTACCTTTGCCTTCTTGAGGGAGAATGACTAAAGCGTAAGTTGTCAATCAGGAAATGCTAGTATGACAGAGTTTATAATTACTTGCTTCTTGGTTTTCACTAGAGATTAAAGTTTTAAGGTTAAGAATTATAAGGGAAACATTTTAGTATGCAAAGATGTAGGATGTGTGTTTTCAGCAAACAAGGTATGAGGAATGAAATGCATTTTTGTTAAAGGGGAAAAGGTGTTTCTGTCCTAGAGCTGGTTGTTTCTGAATGGAAAAGAAAGTGAGGAACAGACTAATATGGATATAATATGGATACAGAAAATTGTGGAAGGTTTGTGGAGGAGGAAAACTGAAAGAGTTGTGTGTGTGGTCAGGATTGGCTAAGATAAGATTGAACTTAATTTAGAAAATGAATTTCAAACTAGAAAATGAATTTTAAAGGTAAAGTGGTACAAAACCTGAATTTGGTTCTCTAAGAGGACAAAGTTTTCTTAAAATATTGAACTGCTTTTGGTAATTGTGAATTTCTTTAAGTGATCTGTATTTGCCATTGATCTTTTATTATCACTGGTTAAAACTTTTTGATATTTTTGACAAACTTCCCAAAGATCAAATTCTAAATGAAGTTCATTCGACCTCTAGCTAAATTTGAGGTTTTCCAAAGGGTCCCTGGAACACCTCAGATTGTTTTCTTTCTATTGCTGAGAGGAATATTAAACTAATTAGACTTATTTGGTATATTAAATTATGTGGGAAGCATTATCAAATAAGTGGTGATAACATTTCTTAGATTGTATCATATGGGTAAACATTAATATACACATTCTAGAAACTATATGGAACTCCTGGGCTTCCCTGGTGGCACAGTGGTTAAGAATCCACCTGCCAAGGCAGGGGACATGAGTTCGAGCCCTGGTCCGGGAAGATCCCACATGCCACGGAGCAACTAAGCCCATGGGCCACAACTACTGAGCCTGTGCTCTATAGCCTGAGAACCACAGCTACTGAGCCCGCACGCCTAGAGCCTGTGCTCTGCAACAAGAGAAGCCATGGCAATCAGAAGCCCATACACTACAACGAAGGGTAGCCCCCGCTTGCTGCAACTAAAGAAAGCCTGCATGCAGCAAAGACCCAACACAGCCAAAAATAAAATAAATTAATTAAAATTTATTTTAAAAGACTATATGGAACTCCTAAAATGCTGATGTATCCTGGTAAATGATCAGTCATAATTTTAGTAATTATCTTAAAATGTTTTATGTCACAGCAGTAACCAAGTTTCTTTTCAATTGCATTGCAATCCTGGTTGGTTGATGCCAAAGCAAAAAGGCTTCCTTTTAATGGTTAGAGATGATCAATTGGTATTCATGGTTTTACAGTGGCTTTTGAATAACTCTATAACTACTTGTGAAGAAGTGGGGAAGAACGATGAAATCCTTTGTGTGCCAGCATGTGTGCTATTACATCAGGGAAAATAAGAAAATGGAATGAGACTGAGGGTATGTTGCTTCAAATCTTAACTCCTCCGGCTGAGCTCAGGACTTCCCCTCCTTCTAGGGATCAATTAGAAAATCCTGTGTTAGTTTCTGGGGCACAGGGAATTGGTCTGGTATCATAATTTGAGACCCGACAGGGCACCCAATTTGGGCCAGGAGCCACTCCCAGGGCAAGGTAATTTCCATTGCCGTTATCTCACATAGGGGGCTAAATGCAAATAATCAGCCAGATGGGTTTCTCAGGTGTTTTAATTGGAAAGATTGCAACCCTCCCTTATAGGGAGGATCCTCTACACCTGAAGCCCACTTGGCAGTACCCAGCTGAACAAAATTAGGACCCCAATGAAGGAAGAATGCCCTTATTAGAGCACTACTTATTAGTGCATCTTGGCAGGGCTTTGAAAAGGGGAACCAAAGCAAAAGAGTTTGAACAAAATTCAAGAGACTCAAAATAAAAATCCTTTCCAAAAATTCAGAGAGGTCTTATCAGGCCTACAGACATCATCTTAATGCAGATCCTGAAGCCCCCTAAAATATTAGACTGGTAAATTTGACCTTTATTTTGGGCAAAGTGCCTCAGATATCAGGTGAAAGTTGCAAAAATTAGACGGTGCACTTGGAATAAATCCTTATCAATTGGTAGATGTTGCTTTTAAAGTGTTCAACAGGGAGCAACAACAGAAGAAAGAAGATGCAAAATGAAACACCACTTTTTGGCAGTGGTATTGGATTCCTGGAAGCTGAGTAACCGAAGAGAGGTAAGCCACTATTGGGGAAGGAAAAATGTGCTTCTGTAAGGAGGAAGAACATTGGAGAACAGATTGCCCTAGGCTGAAACGTAAGAAGAAAATAAAAGACAAGAACCTCTCATATGGTAGAAAGAGGAAGATTCTGAAGAATGAAGAGGCCCAGGGGCTCCCTTGGACTTGAGGCAACTAATTCCCCACAGGAGCCCCCAGTAAAATTGACAGTGAAGAATGAGCTGATTAACTTTTTGATAGACTTCACCCTAAAGTTTTTCACCAGAACAGCTTGACAGAGTCCCACCAGAGCACACTTTAAGCCTACAGATGGTGTTCATGAAAACTCCAGGAAAGGAAACAGAGCTCTCCCCCACCCTCAAGGTCTACAAAAGGGTAAGACCAGAAGTGTGTGTTAACAGCAGCCCAGGGAGGCCCAAAAACACATGGCCAATAGTAATCCCATTAAAAAGGGATGCTGGGACACCTAATCTAAAACAACATCCTCTGAGGCAAGAGGAGCACTTCTCCCACAGATTGACTTGTCACTACCAGCCAGTGTATTCCTAGCCAGTGTATTCCTTGTGTCTGCCCCTCCAGGACGTCTACAAAATTGGTGGTATTGGCACTGTCCCTGTGGGTTGAGTGGAGACTGGTATTCTCAAACCTGGCATGGTGATCACCTTTGCTACAGTCAATATTACGACTGAACTAAAGTCTGTTGAAATGTACCATGAAGCTTTGAGTAAAGCCCTTCCTGGGGACAATGTGGGCTTCAATGTCAAGGACATATCTGTCAAAGATATTCATTGTGGCAATGTGGCTGGTGACAGCAAAAATGACCACTGATGGAAGCAGCTGGCTGCACAGCTCAAGAGATTACTTGAACCATCCAGGCCAAATCAGTGCTGGATATGCACCTGTGCTGGGTTGTCACACAGCTCACATTGCTTGCAAGTTTGCTGAGCTGAAGAAGATTGATTGTTATGGGGAAAAGCTGGAAGATGGCCCCAAATTCTCGAAAACTGATGATGCTGCCATTGTTGATATGGTTCCTGGCAAGCCTATGTGTGTTGAGAGCTTCTCTGACTGTCCTCCTCTGGGCCATTTTTGCAGTTCGTGACATGAGCCAGACAGTTGCTGTGGGTGTGAAAGCAGTGGACAAGAAGGCAGCTGAAGCTGACAAGGTCACCAAGTCTTCCCAGAAATCTCAGAAGTCTAAATGAATATTATCCCCAATACTTGCCACCCCAGTCTTAATCAGTGGTGGAAGAATGGTCTCAGAACTGTTTGTTTTAATTGGTCATTTAAGTTTAATAGTAAAAGACTGGTTAATGATAACAATGCATCATAAAATCTTCAGAAGGAAAGGAGAATGTTTTGGGGACCATTTGTTTTGTGTGTGGCAAAGTTATTAGTTTTTAAAATCAGTACCTAATTGGTTAAAGCCCTCCTTAAGGAAATTATCTCCTGATTTGGATTAAGCCATTGGAACTACATTCATCCTGGAGCCCACAGTCAACAGGAAAAACCAAGAAAATGAATAGTAACTTAACTTGGGATAAGGCCTTGCCAGTTGCTCTGATATTGATCAGTGTCTCCTTCTAAGAAGCAAGCTTAAATTAAGCACTTTTGAAATATTGCATGGTAGGCCATTCCAGGTGTCTGCCCAGGTGAGAGAATCTATAAGTGCTCTAAAAGAACTAGCAGTTGCCAAATACATTAAAACTTTGGGCACTATACTAACCTCTGTTCATGAGTTTGCCTCCAACAAGTCTGCATATCCAACTGAAGCAGATAGTAATTTCAGTGCAGCTGGAGAAGGGTTAATCAATTTGTTTAACTTTGTCCAAATAATTACAACAGGAATTTAGTGTTCGTATTGAGAACTGGAACCAACACCCCAAGTTCAGTTACAAATTAGACAGAGTGCTAAGGGGTTTCATCAGGTTCAAATAGTTGTAGCTAAAAAAAGACTGACTAAAGATTATAAGGAATATTTGTCACCTCCATTCAGCAGGAAGTAGCCAGAATGGTCTTTGTCCCTTTTCCCACAAGATTGTGGAATGGACATTGACAGTGCAGAATTGTAACAGGGAAGAATCTTTGTATTCTATTACAAGTTAATCACTAAAGGGATGTTGCATGTAAGCTTAAATATACATAATGGCCCATCTCTGGAACCCTGCCTCCCAGGTAATGAGCATTAAGCTAAGCTACTTTTGTTTAGCTCACAGGAAATATCCTGACCAGGCCCACCTGTGAATGACTGCAGGAACACATCCCCTCTGAAGGCTGACCAGAATCAGGAAATATTTTACTTGATTCCTTCCCCTTTCAGAAGAATCCTGAATTCCTGAATTCTAACTCAGGCAAGATGTATTTTGGGGACGTGAGTCCACTATCTTCTTGGTCTGCTGGCTTTCTAAATAAAGTCATTATTCCTTGCTCTAACAACACATCTCTTGATTTACTGGCCTGTTGTGAAGCAAGCAGTATGAGCTTGCATTCAGTAACAATAACTTTTAATTCTACTATAAAAGATAAAAGTATTAAAAACAATTATAGATTATGTTAATGATACATATCAATAGTGTGTAATGAGTGAGGAGGAGAGATAAAGCTGAGACTTTTTGTATGCAAGTGAAGTTGTTATCAACTTACTTTAAGTTATTATCAGCTTAAAGTAGACTATTATAGCTCTAAGATATTTTAGGTAAGCCCCTATGTGACCACAAAGAGAATACCTATAGAAGTTACACAAAATAAAAAGAAGAAAATCAAAATCTATCAATACCAAAAAATAAAAATCCAATGGGAAGACAAAGGAAGATAGAGAGAAAAAGAGGGACAAAAGAATCACAAGACAAACAGAAAAGAGCTAACAAAATGGCAATAGTAAATCCTTTCCTATTAATAATTACATTAGATGTAAATGAACTAAATTCCCCAATAAGGAGAGTTACTGAATGGATTAAATAAGAAAGATCCAACTTTATGCCATCTGTAAGAAACTCACTTTAGATTTAAGGATACACATAGGCTGAAAATGAAGGAATGGAAAAAGATATTAGCCACTCCTGCTTTGTTTTCTTTTTATTATGAGACACAGACTTTAAGTCAAAAACTGTTTCTAGAGATAAAGATATTATATAATAAAAGGGTCAATTCAACTGGAAGATATAACAATTCCAAATACATATGTGCTCTGATGTTGAGTGCATAAGTACACTGACAAACTGAAAGGAGAAATTGAAATAAAATAATAGGAGATGTCAGTAAACCCACTTTCAATAATAAATAGAACATTCAGACAGAAAGTCAATAAAGAGCAGAATAGAGCAATGCTGCATACCAAATGGACCTAACGGACATATACAGAACTTATCATACAACAGCAGAAGAATACATTTAAAGTGCACATGGAACATACACTAGGATAGGTCACACATTAGATCACAAAATAAATCTTAACAAATTTAAGAAGATTAAAATCATACCATGGATCATTTCCTACCACAATGGAATAAAACTAGAAATCAATAGCGGCAAGAAAATGGGAAAATTCACAAATATGTGGAAACTAAATAACACACTATTTAACAACCACTGGGTAAAAGAGGAAATCAAAAGGGAATTTTAAAAAATATCTGAAGACAAAAGAAAATGAAAACACAACTTACCAAAACCTACAGGATGCAGCAGAAGCAGTACCAAAAGGGACTTCTATGGTAATAAAGGCCTACATTAAAAAAGATCTCAAATAATCTAACTTTATACCTTAAGGAATTATAAAAAGAACAAAATAAACCCAAAGTTAAAATAAGGAAGGAAATAATAAAGATTTAGCAGAATTTTTTTTAAACTAGAAAAACAATAGAAAAAGTCAACAAAACTTTGATTCTCTGAGTATTGATATTCATTGGACAGTTAGATGAAAATGAATTGCAAATTATTAATGAGTCACAAATAAGACCTATTTCTTGAAAATGGAATAAACATCAACTGATACTCCTATAATAACTATTACACTATTAAAAGAGGTAAGGCCCCTGAAAAAAAAATTTTTGGAAGAGATGGATTTTAGAAAAAAATGAACAATAATGACAAACCCTTAGCTAGATTAAATTAGAAAAAGAGAAAAGACTCAAAATCAATTGGAAATGACAAAAGAGACATTACAATGGATGCCTCCAAATTTATAAAGATCATAAGGAACTATTATGAACAATTGTATGCCAACAAATTGGATAAACTACAATAAATTGATAAATTCCTAAAAATGTACAACCTAACAAGAATGAGTCAAGAAGAAATAGAAAGCCTGAACAGACCAATAAAAATATAAGGAGATTGAAGTAGTAATCAAAAGTTTCCCAAAAAAGAAAAGCCCAGGCCCAGTTGGCTTCACTGCTGAATTCTACCAAATATTCAAAGAAGACTTAATGCTAATTGTTCTTAAATTCTTCCAAAAAATAAAAGTAAAAGGAATACTTCCAAATTTATTTTATGAGGTCAGCATTGCCCTGACACTAAAGCCAAAGATATGACAAGAATAGAAAACTATAAGCCAACATCTCTGATGAATATAAATGCAAAAATCCTCAATACAATACTACCAAACTGAATTCAACTCATCAAGTAGATTACACACCATGACCAGGTGAGGTTTATTCCCGAGATGAAATGTTGGTTTAACATATGAAAATCAATCAATATGATATATCATATTATCCAAATAAAGGATAAAAATCACACAATTATCTCAATAGAAGCAGAAAATAGTTTGTTCTACATACATTCACAATAAAAATTCTAAACAAAATAAGAATAGAGGGAACTTTCGTTACCAAAATGAAAGCCATTTAGAAAAGCCCACAGCTAGCATCCTAATCAATGGAGAAAAACTGAAAAGCTTTTCCTCTAAGATTGAGTACAGGGCAAGAATCTCCACTTTGCCATTTCTATTTAAATAGTACTGAAGTACTAGTAAGAGCTAGACAAGAAAAAGAAATAAAAGGCCTTCAAATCAGAAAGGAAGAAATAAAATTATCTTTCTTTATAGATGACATGATCCTATATGTGGAAAACCCTAAAGAGTCCATAAACAAAAACTGTTAAAAGAAATAAATGAATTCAGTAAAATTGCAGGATACAAAAATAAACATATAAAATCAGTTATATTTCTTCATGCCAACAATGACTAATCTGAAAAGGAAATAAAGAAAACAATCCCATATACAATAGCATCAAAAAGAATAAAACACCTAGGAATAAAATTACCTAAGGAAGTGAAAGATCTGTACACTGAAAACTATAAAACATTAATGAAAGAAATTGAACCAGACACAAATAAATGGAAAAATAACCTGTGTTCATGAAGTGAAAGAGTTAATATTGTTAAAATGTCCATACTATCCAAAAAGACCTAGAGACTCATTGTAATCCCTAACAAAATTCCAAAGGTGTTTTCACAGAAATAGAAAAAAACAATTTAAAAATTGGTATAGAACCACAAAAGGCCCTGAATAACAAAAGCAATCTTGAGAAAGAAAAACGAAGTTGAAGACATCACACTTTCTGATCTCAAATTATATTACAAAGCTATAGTAATCAAAACAGTGTGGTACTGGCATAAAAACAAGCATGTAGACCAATGGAACAGAATAGAGAGTCCAGAAATAAACCCAAGTACATATGCTCAATTAATTTTTGACAAAGTTGCCCAGAACACACAATGGAGAAAGGATAATCTCTTCAATGAATGGTATTGGGAAAACTGTATATCCACATGCAAAAGACTGAAACTGGGCCCTTTCTTATACCATACACAAAAAACCAACTCAAAATGGATTAAAGACTTAAATGTGTGACTTGAAAGTAATAAAAGCACTAAGAAGGAAGTTTATAGAGATAACCACCTACATTTACAAAGAAGAAGATTTCAAATAAACAACGTAAATTTACCCTCAAGGAACTAGAAAAAAGGAACAAAGCCCAAAGTTAGCAGAAGGAAGAAAATAATAAAGATTAGAAATAAATATGAAATAGAGAATATTAAAAATTGACAATCTAAAATATGATACAAATGAACTTATTTACAAAACAGAAACAGACTCACAGACAAAGAAAACAAAATTATGGTTACCAAAGGGGAAAGGGTGGGGAGTTTGTGATTAGGAGATACAAACTACCATATATAAAACAGATAAACAACAAAGTCCTAGTGTATAACACAGGGAACTATGTTCAATATCTTGTAATAACCTATAATGGAAAATAAAATGAAAAAGAATATATATATATATATAAATCACTTTTGCTGTACACCAGAAACACAACATTGTAAATCAACTATACTTCAATTTTAAAAAAGAAAATGTAGTATAATATATACATAAATAGAATATTATTCAGCCTTAAAAAAAAGCAGGAAATCCTGCCATTTGCCACACCATGGATGAACCTGGAGGACATTATCCCAAGTGAAATAAGCTAGACACAGAAGTACAAATACTATATAATACCACTTATATGAAGGATCTAAACTAGTCAAACTTATGGAAGCAGAGAGTAGAATGCTGGTTTCCAGGGTCTGGTGGGAAGATGGAAATGGGGAGATGTTAGTCAAAGTGTATAAAGCTTCGGTTATGCAAAATGAATGATTCTTAGAGATCTACTCTACAATGTGGTGCCTAGAGTTAATACTGTATTGTATACTTAAAAATTGGCTAAGTGGTAGATTTTATTTTAGGTGTTTCAAAATAATAACAATAATGGTGGTGGTGGTAGTAATAGTAGTAGGTAAAGAAGGCAGGGTGAAACTTTTGTAGGTGATGGATATGTTTATTGACATAGATTGTAATGATTGTTTTACAGATGTATCTCCAAACACATGAAATTGTGTACATTAAGTATAGCTATTTGTATGTCAATCATACTTTAATAAAGTGGTTAGAAAGGAATAAAAGAAAAGGGAAAAAGGAAAACTATGAGAATTTGTTACTAGCAGACCTGCACTTCAAGAAATACTAAAATATGTTCTTCAGAATGAAGGAAAATGACACCAGGTTGAAACAGAGACACTCAGAATAGAATGAAGATTAATAGAATAGAATCTGGATAAATAGAAAAGATAATTTTTTTTCTTTGCTATTTACCTTTTTTTATGAGTCACACACTAATTATAGCAAAAATTATAATGTTGACTTGTGGGATTTATTATCTATTTATAAGTAATAAATATAACAATTGTAATATCAATGAGGGGAGATGTCAAGCATATGAACTTATACAGTTGCAGGGTTTCCATTTTTTTACATTAAATGATATAACACTAACCATAAGTGTATTGTAAAATGTTTAGAATGTATATTATAATGCATAGAGAAACCTTTGGATATTTAAAATAAAAAATCAAAGGTAAATTAAGTGATGCTAGAAAATATTCAAATAATCTAAATAAAGGAAGGGAAGGAGGAACAGAGGGAAAAAACAGAGGAGACATGTAGAAAAGAAATAATAAGATTGTAAGAAGATGTCCAACCATATAAATAACACCATTAAATATTAATGGATAATAAATCTGTATACTTTTAAGACACTAGTTTTGTGGTAATTTGTTAGAGTAGCAATAGGAAAGAAATACAACTTATATCAATGAACAAATTTAAATTGGTAAAAATATTCTTCCCACAAAGGAAAGTCCAGGCCCAGATGACTTCACTGGTGGATTATATCAAATATTTAAATAAGAAATATTAACAATCCTACACAAATATTAGAAAGTGGGGGGTGATAATACTTACCAACCCATTTCATGAGGTATTACTCTGATACCACATCACAAGATTATAGAACTACAGAACAATATTCATGATGACCAGAGATGCAAAATTCCAATAACAATTTAGTAAATTGTATCCAATAATATATAAAAATCATAATTCATTATGGCCAAATGGAATTTATGGCAAGAATTTAAGTTTAGCTAGTTCAAGATGGCACCATAGGAAGATCCTGAAACTCCCTTCTCACTCACACACTGAGTCTACAGCTACATATGGAACAATTTCTTCCTAAAAAGACAAAGTCTGGCTGAGTGATGACTACACATTGGACAAAGGAAAAGAAAACCACATCAAAACAGGTAAGAGGAGTGTTCTTGTCCCTGTGGTGAGCCACAGCCACCCGCGCCACTGCAGGAGACCCTCAAACACTAGCAGTCTGAGCCGTGTGGATGAAAAGCTCTTGGTGCTGCAGCCAGGAGTCAGTGCTGTGCCTCTGAGGTGGGAGAGCCAACTTCAGGACACTGGTCCACAAGAGACCTACCAGCTCCACATAATACCAAATGGCGAAAATCTCCCAGAGATCTCCATCTCAACACCAACACCCAGCTTCACTCAACGACCAGCAAGCTACAGTGCTGGACACCCTATGCCAAACAACTAGAAAAACAGGACCACAACCCCACCCATTAGCAGAGAGGCTGCCTAAAATCATAATAAGTCCACAGACATCCCAAAACACACCACCAGACATGGACCTGCCCACCAGAAAGACAAGATCCAGCCTCATCCACCAGAACACAGGCACTAGTCCCCTCCACCAGGAAGCCTACACAACCCACTGAACCAACTTTAGCCACTGGGGACAGACACAAAAAACAACGGGAATTACGAACCTGCAGCCTGCAAAAAGGAGACCCCAAACACAGTAAGATAAGTAAAATGAGAAGACAGAAAAACACACAGCAGATGAAGGAGCAAGATAAAAACCCATCAGACCTAACACATGAAGTGGAAATAGGCAGTCTACCTGAAAAAGAATTCAGAATAATGATAGTAAAGATGATCCAAAATCTCAGAAATAGAATAAAGAAAATGCAAGAAACATTTAACAAGGACCTAGAAGAACTAAAGATGAAACAGGCAACGATGAACAACACAATAAATGAAATTAAAAATACTCCAGATGGGATCAATAGCAGAATAACTGAGGCAGAAGAACGGATAAGTGACCTGGGAGATAAAATAGTGGAAATAACTACTGCAGAGCAGAATAAAGAAAAAGAATGAAAAGAACTGAGGGCAGTCTCAGAAACTTCTGGGACAACATTAAACGCACCAACATTCGAATTATAGGGGTTCCAGAAGAAGAAGAGAAAAAGAAAGGGACTGAGAAAATATTTGAAGAGATTATAGTTGAGAATTTCCCTAATATGGGAAAGGAAATAGTTAATCAAGTCCAGGAAGCACAGAGAGTCCCATATAGGATAAATCCAAGGAGAAACATGCCAAGACACATATTAATCAAACTGTCAAAAATTAAATACAAAGAAAACATATTAAAAGCAGCAAGGGAGAAACAACAAATAACACACAAGGGAATCCCCAGAAGGTTAACAGCTGATCATTCAGCAGAAACTCTGCAAGCCAAAAGGGACTGGCAGGACATGTTTAAAGTGATGAAGCAGAAAATCCTGCAACCAAGATTACTCTGCCCAGCAAGGATCTCATTCAGATTTGATGGAGAAATTAAAACCTTTACAGACAAGCAAAAGCTGAGAGAGTTCAGCGCCACCAAACCAGCTTTACAACAAATGCTAAAGGAACTTCTCTAGGCAAGAAACACAAGAGAAGGAAAAGACCTACAATAACGAACTCAAAATAATTAGGAAAATGGGAATAGGAACATACATATCAATAATTACCTTAAATGTAAATGGACTAAATGCTCCCACCAAAAGACACAGATTGGCTGAATGGATACAAAAACGAGACCCATATATATGCTGTCTACAAGAGACCCACTTCAGACCTAGAGACACATACAGACTGAAAGTAAGGGGATGGAAAAAGATATTCCATACAAATGGAAACCAAAAGAAAGCTGGAGTAGCAATTCTCATATCAGAGAAAATAGACTTTAAAATAAAGACTATTAGAAGAGACAAAGAAGGACACTACATAATGATCAAGGGATCGATCCAAGAAGAAGATATAACAATTGTAAATATTTGTGCACCCAACATAGGAGCACCTCAATACATAAGGCAAATACTAACAGCCATAAAAGGGGAAATCGACAGTAACACATTCATAGTAGGGGATTTTAACACCCCACTTCCACTTATGGACAGATCATCCAAAATGAAAATAAATAAGGAAACACAAGCTTTAAATGATATATTAAGCAAGATAGACTTAATATGTACAGGACATTCCATTCAAAAACAACAAAATACATATTTTTCTCAAGTGATCATGGAACATTCTCCAGGATAGATCATATCTTAGGTCACAAATCAAGCCTTGGTAAATTTAAGAAAATTGAAATTGTATCAAGTATCTTTTCCAACCACAACGCTATGAGACTAGATATCAATTACAGGAAAAGATCTGTAAAAAACACAAACACATGGAGGCTAAACACTACACTACTTAATAGTGAAGTGAACACTGAAGAAATCAAAGAGGAAATAAAAAAATACCTAGAAACAAATGACAATGGAGACACGACGACCCAAAATCTATGGGATGCAGCAAAAGCAGTTCTAAGAGGGAAGTTTATAGCAATACAATCCTACTTTAATAACAGGAAACATCTCGAATAAACAACCTAACCTTGCACCTCAAGCAATTAGAGAAATAAGAACAAAAAACCCCCAAAGTTAGCAGAAGGAAAGAAATGATAAAGATCAGATCAGAAATAAATGAAAAAGAAATGAAGGAAACGATAGTAAAGATCAATAAAACTAAAAGCTGGTTGTTTGAGAAGATAAACAAAATTGATAAGCCATTAACCAAACTCATCAAGAAAAGAAGGGATAAGACTCAAATCAATATAATTAGAAATGAAGAAGGAGAAGTAACACCTGACACTGCAGAAAAACAAAAGATCGTGAGAGATTTCTACAAGCAACTCTATGCCAATAAAATGGACAACCTGGAAGAAATGGAAAAAGTCTTAGAAATGCACAACCTGCCAAGACTTAATCAGGAAGAAATAGAAAATATGAACAGACCAATCACAAGCACTGAAATTGAAACTGTGATTAAAAATCTTCCAACAGGCCTTCCCTGGTGGCGCAGTGGTTGAGAGCCCGCCTGCCAATGCAGGGGACATGGGTTCTTGCCCCGGTCCGGGAGGATCCCACATGCTGAGGAGTGGCTGGGCCCGTGAGCCATGGCCACTGAGCCTGCGCGTCCGGAGCCTGTGCCCCACAACGAGAGAGGCCACAACAGTGAGAGGCCCGCGTACCGCAAAAAAAAAAAAAAATCTTCCAACAAAGAAAAGCCCAGGATCAGACAGACGGCTTCACAGCCGAATTCTATCAAACATTTAGACAAGAGGTAACACCTATCCTTCTCAAACTCTTCCAAAATATAGCAGAGGGAGGAACACTCCCAAACTCATTCTACGAGGCCACCATCACCCTTATACCTAAACCAGACATGGATGTCACAAAGGAAGAAAACTATAGGCCAATATCACTGATGAACATAGATGCAAAAATCCTTAACAAAATACTAGCAAACGGAATCCAACAGCACATTAAAAGGATCATACACGATGATCAAGTGGGGTTTATTCCAAGAATGCAAGGATTCTTCAATATATGCAAATCAATCAATGTGATACACCATATTAAAAAATTGAAGGAGAAGAACCATATGGTCATCTCAATAGATGCAGAGAAAGCTTTCGACAAAATTCAACACCCATTTATGATAAAAACCCTCCAGAAAGTAGGCATAGAGGGAACTTTCCTCAACATAATAAAGGCCATATATGACAAACGCACAGCCCACATCGTCCTCAATGGTGAAAAATGAAAGCATTTCCACTAAGATCAGGAACAAGTCAAGGTTGCCCACTCTCACCACTCTTATTCAACATAGTTTTGGAATTTTTAGCCACAGCAGTCAGAGAAGAAAAGGAAATAAAAGGAATCCAAATTGGAAAAGTGGAAATAATGCTGTCACTGTTTGCAGGTGACATATAATACTATACATAGAGAATCCTACAGATGCTACCAGAAAACTACTAGAGCTAATCAATTAATTTGGTAAAGTAGCAGGATAGAAAAGTAATGCACAGAAATCTCTGGCATTCCTATACACTAATGATGAAAAATCTGAAAGTGAAATCAAGAAAACACTCCCATTTACCACTGCAACAAAAAGAATAAAATATTTAGGAATAAACCTACCTAAGGAGACAAAAGACCTGTATGCAGAAAATTATAAGACACTGATGAAAGTAATTAAAGATGATACAAATAGATGGAGAGATATACCATGTTCTTGGATTGGAAGAATCAACATTGTGAAAATGACTCTACTACCCAAAGCAATCTACAGATTCAATGCAATCCCTATCAAACTACCACTGGCATTTTTCACAGAACTAGAACAAAAAATTTCACAATTTGTATGGAAACACAAAATACCCCGAATAGCCAAAGCAATCTTGAGAATGAAAATCGGAGCTGGAGGAATCATGCTCCCTGACTTCAGACTATACTACAAAGCTACAGTAATCAAGAGAGTATTGTACTGGCACAAAAACAGAAATATAGATCAATGGAACAGGATAGAAAGCCCAGAGATAAACCCATGCACATATGGTCACCTTATCTTTGATAAAGGAGGCAGCAATGTACTGTGGAGTAAGGACAGCCTCTTCAGTAAGTGCTGCTGGGAAAACTTGACAGGTACATGTAAAAGTATGAGATTAGAACACTCCCTAACACCATACACAAAAATAAGCTCAAAATGGATTAAAGACCTAATATAAGGCCAGAAACTATCACACTCTTAGAGGAAAACGTAGGCAGAACACTCTATGGCATAAATCACAGCAAAATCCTTTTTGACCCACCTCCTAGAGCAATGGAAATAAAAACAAAAATAAACAAATGGGCCCTAATGAAACTTTAAAGCTTTTGCACAGCAAAGGAAACCATAAACAACCCTCAGAATGGGAGAAAATATTGGCCAGTGAGACAACTGATAAAGGATTAATCTCCAAAATTTACAAGCAGCTCATGCAGCTCAATAACAAAAAACAAACAACCCAATCCAAAAATGGGCAGAAGACGTAAATAGACATTTCCCCAAAGAAAATATACATATTGCCAACAAACACTTGAAAGATTGCTCAACATCATTAATCATTAGAGAAATGCAAATCAAAACTACAATGATATGTAATCTCACACAGGTCAGAATGGCCATCATCAAAAAGTCTAGAAACAATAAATGCTGGAGAGGGTGTTGAGAAAAGGGAACACTCTTACACTGCTGGTGGGAATGTGAACTGGTACAGCCACTATGGAGAACAGTATGGAGGTTCCTTAAAAAACTGCAAATAGGACTACCATATGACCCAGCAATCCCACTACTGGGCATATACTCTGAGAATACCATAATTCAAAAAGAGTCATGTACCAAAATGTTCATTGCAGCTCTATTTACAATAGCCAGGAGATGGAAACAACCTACGTGTCCATCATCAGATGAATGGATAAAGAAGATGTGGCACATATATACAATGGAATATTACTCAGCCATAAAAAGAAACGAAATTGAGTTATTTGTAGTGAGGTGGATGGACCTAGAGTCTGTCATACAGAGTGAGGTAAGTCAGAAAGAGCAAGACAAATACCGTATGCTAACACATATATATGGAATTTAAGAAAAAAAATATCATGAAAAACCTAGGTGTAAGACAGGAATAAAGACACAGATCTACTAGAGAATGGACTTGAGGATATGGGGAGGAGGAAATGTAAGCTGTGACAAAGTGAGAGAGTGACATGGACATATATACACTACCAAACGTAAAATAGCTAGCTAGTGGGAAGCCGCCGCATAGCACAGGGAGATCAGCTCGGTGCTTTGTGACCACCTAGAGGGGTGGGATAGGGATGGTGGGAGGGAGGGAGATGCAAGAGGAAAGAGATATGGGAACATATGTATATGTTTAACTGATTCACTTTGTTATAAAGCAGAAACTAACACAGCATTGTAAAGCAATTATACTCCAATAAAGATGTTTAAAAAAAAAACAAAACAGGTAGGATAGGTTGGGACACAATCTTGCCATAAATCCCTCCCTTGGCATTGCAATCCACAACTGGAAGGGAACTGAAATCCCAGAGCTTCTCTCTGAAGACAAGAGGGTTCAGACCCCACATTAGACACCCCAAATTTTAAGATGTGCACCTAAGAGACAAGCCCCCCAATCTTCTAAATTTGAAAACGAACAGGGCTCACATACTGAGGCCCACAAGACAGTAGCAATCTGAGAAACACATCTTAAAGGACTCACGCACTCAGACTCATCTGCCCCACGGCCCAACTCAGAGGCAGCCGATAGTGCCTAGACTTAAATTGAAAGAGGCTCACCTACTCATATTGAAACCTTGGCCTGAGGGGCAGGCATTTAATTTAACACACACATCTAGGAGCCTGCTGGAAAACTCTCCTGGGATTTAGATTGGTGGGTGACATCTTTGTGCTCTCCCTTTACCATGTTTCAGACTTCACATGCATCTCATATCCCAATTTTTGGCAGCTGACACCCAGGGAATGTCTCTTCATTGCCTGGCTCTGGAGGCCAGGGGAGTTACCTTTTCTGGTACCATGAGACTGTAATAATTTGTGTCACCCACAAAGAAGCTCATACTCTTATTTAGCACTCCAGCTTTTGTGATTATTGCCTGGCTCTGGTGGCCAGTGGGGCTTATGCTCCTGGGTCCCACTGTACTACTGCCAATGGAAAAAGAGTTCATAAACAACTACCACCTCCAGGGCATAGCAAGAGACAATAAACCCAAGAACTTGGTCTTTCTGTGAAAGAGGCCTATTAGCTAATCATCATAACTGTGACCTGAGGGACAGGGTTCTAATTAAACATGCATCTAGAGGCTGACTGTAGTCCTTTCCAGAGACCTTGGAGGGCAGGCACTATCTTCACACTCACCCTCTGCCATGCTCCAGAGCACTGGTGTCTCTTGGAGGCGAGCTTTACATGTGTCTGGTTCCTGGATCTTATGGTTGATGCCCAGAGGATAACCCCTGATTGCTTGGCACTGGTGGCCAGAATGGTTTGCATTCCTGAGTCCTACAGTACTGCAGCAATCAGAGGGACAGTTCTCAGCAGGCTACCACCCCAGGGCATTGCACAGACAGCAGAATTAGACACACATACTCCCCCTGTCTTTCTGTGAAGGAGGCCACTTTATTTGTCCTAGAGCTCCAGACTGAGGATCAGGCTTCAGGTTTGGCCACACTTAGTGGCCTACAGAACTGCTCTCAAGGAACGTAGATTGTGGATGCCATCTTGGAACTCTCCCTTTGCCTTATTTCAGTTCACTGATATCTCCCAGAAAGCAGCTTATCCACTCATCTGGAGCCACAGATTTTGTGACTGCTGCACAGGAGACACCTCTAGATTGCCTGGTTTTGGTAGCCAGTGAGGCTAATGCTTGCAGCCCCTCGTGACTGTGGATATAGATATAGATATAGACAAAGATATAGATACAGATATACTTTTAAAAGCTACTGCCTGAGGGTCTGTCTTCCAGTCACCCTGAATCCAGATGCTGAGATCCTCCCCTTTGTGACACTAACAAGTATTGACACATCCTCAACTACTGGGAGCTGTTACAAATATAATAGACTGATTGGATAAGTACAGATGGTTGAGAGATGAAAAAAGGCTGGGGCAGGAATGAATGAAAAGTTTCATTTCCTACGTGAAGCCACTCCTTCAAGAATGGGAGAGGTGGTTGTTTCATCTACTGTAGAGCAACCAACACAGAGAGTCAAGCAAAATGAAGAAACAAAAAAATATATTCCAAATGCATGCACAAAAGGAAACCTCAGAAAAAAATAACTTAATGAAACAGATATAAAATTTACCTGATAAAGAGTTCAAAGTAATGGTCATAAAAAATACTGGACTGGGTAGAAGAATGGATGAACACAGTGAGAACTTCAACAAAGAGGTGCAAAATTTAAGAAAGTACCAAATAAAAGTCACAGAGCTGAAGAATACAACTGAAATGAAAAATACACTAGAGAGGTCCAAGAGAAGACTAGATGAAGCAGAAGCATCAGTCTACTCAAAGACAAGGCAAGGGAACTCATCCAATCAGAGTAGCAAGAAAATTAAAAAAAAAATTTTTTTAATGTGAAGACAGATTAAGGGACTTAAAGAACAACATAAAGCAGACTAACATTCACATTATAGGGCCCCCAGAAGGAGAAGCAAAAGAGAGGGAAAGAGGCAGAAATCTTATTTGAAGAAATAACAGCTAAAAACTTTCCCAAATTGGGGAAGGAAACAGAAATCCATATCCAGGAAGCCCAGAAAATTACAAGTAAAATGAACCCAAAGAGACCCACATGAAGACACATTATATTTAAAATGACAAAAGTTAAAGACAAGGAGGGACTTCCCTGGTGGCACAGTGGTTAAGAATCCACCTCCCAATGCGGGGGACACAGGTTTGAGCCCTGGTCCGGGAAGATCTCGCATGCCGCGGAGCAGCTAAGCCTGTGTGCCACAACTACTGAGGCTGTGCTCTAGAGCCCACAATCCACAACTACTGAGCCCACACACCACAACCACTGAAGCCCATGCACCTAGACCCTGTGCTCCACAACAAGAGAAGCCACTGCAATGAGAAGCCCGTGCACCGCAACCAAGAGTAGCCCCCGCTTGCCACAACTAGAGAAAGCCGCTGTGCAGCAATGAAGACCCAACACAGCCAAAAATAAATAAATAAATAAATTTATTTTTAAAAAAATATTAAAGACAAGAATAGAATATTTAAAGCAGCAAGAAAAATACAACCTGTTACATACAAGGGAACCTCCGTAAGGCTATCAGCAGGTTTTACAACACAAACTTTGCAGGCAAGAAGGGAATGACAAAATATATTCAAAGTGCTGAAAGAAAAAAATTCCAACCAGGAATCTTCTATCCAACAAAGTTATCATTCAGAATTGAAGAAGAGATAGAGTTTTCCAGACAAGCAAAAATTAAGGATTCATTACCACTAAACCAGACTTACAAGAAATGTTGAGGTAGTTTCCCTCTATGTCCACATTTTGGAGAGTTTTTATCATAAATCGGTGTTGAATATTTTTGAAAGCTTTTTCTGCATCTATTGAGATTATCATATGATTTTTATCCTTCATCTTGTTAATATGGTGTATCACATTGATTGATTTGTGTATATTGAAGAATCCTTTCATTCCTGGGACAAACCCTACTTGATCATGGTGTATGATCCTTTTAATGTGCTGCTGGATTCTGTTTGCTAGTATTTTGTTGAGGATTTTTGCATCTATGTTCATCAGTGATATTGGCCTGTAGTTTTCTTTTTTTGTGACATCTTTGTCTGGTTTTGGTATCAGGGTGATGGTGCCTCCCTACAATGAGTTTGGGAGTGTTCTTCTCTCTGTTATATTTTGGAAGATTTTGAGAAGGATAGATGTTAGCTCTTCTTTAAATGTTTGATAGAATTTGCCTGTGAAGCCATCTGGTCCTGGGCTTTTGTTTGTTGGAAGATTTTAAATCACAGTTTCAATTTCAGTGCTTGTGATTGGCAGTTTATATTTTCTATTTCTTCCTGGTTCAGTCTCGGAAGGTTGTGCTTTTCTAAGAATTTGTCCATTTCTTCCATGTTGTCCATTTTATTGGCATATAGTTTCTTGTAGTA
Source organism: Tursiops truncatus (assembly GCF_011762595.2). Taxonomy (NCBI): domain Eukaryota; kingdom Metazoa; phylum Chordata; class Mammalia; order Artiodactyla; family Delphinidae; genus Tursiops; species Tursiops truncatus. The sequence continues at coordinate 67,782,049 of NC_047055.1, read as the reverse complement.
TTATCTCATGATCCTTTGTATTTCTGTAGGGTCAGTTGTTACTTCTCCTTTCTAATTCTATTGATTTCTAATTCTATTGATTTGAGTCTTCTCCTTTTTGTTGATGAGTCTGTGTAATGGCTTATCAATTTTGTTTATCTTCTCAAAGAACCAGCTTTTAGTTTTATTGATCTCTGCTATTGTTTTCTTCATTTCTCTTTCATTTATTTCTGATCTGATCTTTATGATCTTTCCTTCTCCTAACTTTGGGGAATTTTTGGTCTTTCTCTAATTGCTTTAGGTATAAGATTAGGTAGTTTATCTGAGATGTTTCTTGTTTCTTGAGGTAGAATTGTATTGCTATAAACTTCCCTGTTAGAACTGCATCCCCTTTTCCTGCATCCCATAGGTTTTGGGTTGTTGTGTTTTCATTGTCATTTGTTTCTGTGTATTTTTTTTATTCCTCTTTGGTTTCTTTAGTGATTTCTTGGTTATTTAGTAGCATATTGTTTAGCCTCCATGTGTTTCTATATTTTTACAGTTTTTTTTCCTGTAATTGTTATGTAGTGTCATAGTGTTTTGGTCGGAAGAGATACTTGACACGATTTCTATTTTTTTTAATTTACCAAGGTTTTATTTCTGACCCAAGACACGTTCTATCCTGGAGAATGTTCCATGAGCACTTGAGAAGAAAGTGTATTCTGTTGTTTTTGGATGGAATGTCCTATAAATATCAGTTAAGTCCATCATGTTTAATGTATCATTTAAAGCTCTTATTTCCTTATTTATTTTCATTTTTGTTGATCTGTCCTTTGGTGAAAGTGGGGTGTTACATTCTCCCTACTATTATTGTGTTACTGTTGATTTCCCCTTTTATGGCTGTTAGCATTTGCCTTATGTATTGATGTGCTCCTAAGTTAGGTGCATAAATATTTACAATTGTTATATCTTCTTCTTGGATCAATCCCTTGATCATTATGTAGTGTCCTTCTTTGTCTCTTGTAATAGTCTTTATTTTAAAGTCTATTTTTTCTGATATGAGAATTGCTTCTCCAGCTTTCTTTTGATTTCGTTTTGCATGGAATATCTTTTTCCATCCCCTCACTTTCAGTCTGCATGTGTCCCTAGGTCTGAAATGGGTCTTTGTAGACAGCATATATTCGGGTCTTGTTTTTGTATCCATTCATCCAGTCTATGTCTCTCGGTGGGTGCATTTAATCCATTTACATTTAAGATAGTTATTGATATGTATGTTCCTATTACCATTTTCTTAATTGTTTTGGGTTTGTAATTGTAGGTCTTTTCCTTCTCTTGTGTTTCCTGCCTAGAGAAGTTCCTTTAGCATTTGTTGTAAAGCTGGTTTGGTGGTGCTGAATTCTCTTATCTTTTGCTTGTTTGTGAAGGTTTTCATTTCTCCCTCGAATCTGAATAAGATCCTTGCTGGGTAGAGTAATATTGGTTGTAGCTTTTTCCCTTTTGTCATTTTAAATATATCCTGCCACTCCCTCCTGGCTTGTAGAGTTTCTGCTGAAAGTTCAGCTGTTAACCTTATGGGGATTCCCTTGTATGTTATTTGTTGCTTTTCCCTTGCTGCTTTTAATATTTTTTCTTTGCATTTAGTTTTTTTTTTTTTTTTGTGGTACACGAGCCTCTCACTGTTGTGGCCTCTCCCGTTGTGGAGCACAGGCTCCGGACGCACAGGCTCAGCGGCCATGACTCACGGGCCCAGCTGCTCTGTGGCATGTGGGACCTTCCCGGACCGGGGCACGAACCCACGTCCCCTGCATCGGCAGGCAGACTCCCAACCACTGCGCCACCAGGGAAGCCCTGCATTTAGTTTTTGATAGTTTGATTAATATTTGTCTTGATGTGTTTCTCCTTGGATTTATCCTGTATGGGACTCTGTGCTTCCTGGACTTGATTGACTATTTCCTCTCCCATATTAGGGAAGTTTTAAACTATAATCTCTTCAAGTATTTTCTCAGTCCCTTTCTTTTCTCTTCTTCTTCTGGGACCCCTATAATTCTAATGTTGGTGCATTTAATGTTGTCCCAGAAGTCTCTGAGACTGCCCTCAATTCTTTTCATTCTTTTGTCTTTGTTCTGCTCTGTGTTAGTTATTTCCACTATTTTATCTTCCAGGTCACTTATCTGTTCTTCTGCCTCAGTTATTCTATTGATTCCTTCTAGAGAATTTTTAATTTCGTGTATTGTGTTGTTCACCATTGTTTGTTTGTTCTTTAGTTCTTCTAGGTCCTTGTTAAACATTTCTCATATTTTCTCTATTCTATTACCAAAATTTTGTGTCATCTTTACTATCATTCCTCTGAATTCTTTTTCAGGTAGACTACGTATTTCCTCTTCATTTGTTTGGTCTGGTGGGTTTTTACCTTCCTCCTTCATCTGCTGCATATTTCTCTGTCTTCTCATTTTGCTTAACTTACTGTGTTTGGGGTCTCCTTTTCACAGGCTGCAGGTTCATAGTTCCCGTTGCTTTTGGTGTCTGTCACCATTGGGTAAAGTTTGTTCAGTGGGTTTTGTAGGCTTCCTGGTAGAGGGGACTGGTGCCTGTGTTCTGGTGGAAGAGGCTGGATCTTGTCTTTCTGGTGGGCAGGACCGTGTCCGGTGGTGTGTTTTCGGGTATCTGTGAACTTAATATGATTTTAGGCAGCTTCTCTGCTAATGGGTGGGGTTTTGTTCCTGTCTTGCTGGTTGTTTGGCATGGGGTGTCCAGCACTGGAACTTGCTGGTCATTTAGTGGAGCTGGGTTTTAACATTTAGATGGAGATCTTGGAGGGCTCTTGCAGATTGGTATTACATAGGACCAGCAGGTCTCTGGTGGTCCCATGTCCTGAAATCAGCTCTCCCACCTCAGAGGCTCAGGCCTGACACCCAGCTGGAGCACCAAGACCCTGTCAGCCACATGGCTTTCAACACAGGTCCTTCTGACTGGTGTGGCTTGTGCCCAAAGGAGACCAAGTTTGGTTCAGAAGCAGAGGAAACTCTATTCTCAGACTGAAGAATGGAGAGGTGTGAGCTCAAGCTCTAGAGCACACACTCTCCCAACAGGCAGTCTTTCAATGTGTTTTTAACCCCTGTTTATTTCTTTCATATAGGAAGAGGGGGAAAGCATTGTCATTTATACATTAACACTATAAGTCCTTCCTCACAGATGTTGACATTTAAGTGTCAGGAGACTGGATGTATTACAAGAAAAAGACATTGGGCTGAAAGACAGACTTAGATGTGTTCATTTATCAATACACTAATCAGCCACACAGCACATTATCAGAAGCCTACTATGCACAAGGTACTAGTGTTACAAAATACTGTAAACAAGCCTATCATCTAATATAGAGAAGACATTCATGAAAACATACTGTTTTATAGCAGTAAAATGAATGCAATAATGACAATATGAATGAAAGAATGGACCAGGAGAAAAGATATACTGAAGCCTACTGAATGGAAAATGCCCATAGTAAAGGTAGTCCTTGGGCAAACCAAAGCCTTATTTATTTTATGACTGGAAATTTGTACTTCCTTATCCCCTTCACCCATTTTGCCCACCCTCTAAACCCCTCCTCTCTAGCAACAACCAATCTGTTCTCTGTATCTATGAGGTTATTTTTTTTAATATATAGAACATTTTAAAATTTTTTGACTGTGTTGGGTCTTCATTGCTGTGTGCGGTCTTTCTCTAGTTGTGGCGTGTGTGGGCTACTCTTCATTGTGGTGTGCAGGCTTCTTACTGCAGTGGCTTCTCTTGTTGCAAAGCACAGGCTCTAGGTGGTGCGGGCTTCAGTAGCTGCAGCATGTGGGCTCAGTAGTTGCAGCACACGGACGCTAGAGTACACAAGCTTCAGTAGTTGGGGTGTGCAGGCTTCAGTAGTTGTGGCACATGAACTCAGTAGTTGTGAGTCACGGGCTCTATAGCACAGGCTCAGTAGTTGTGGTGTATGGGCTTAGTTGCTCCGTGGCATGTGGGATCTTCCTGAACCAGGGATAGAACCTGGTTCTACGTCCCCTGCATTGGCAGGTGGATTCTTAACCAGTGTGCCACCAGGGAAGTCAGAGGTTCTTTTTTTTTCTTTTGTTTGTTCAATTTGTTTTGTTTTTAGATTCCAAATATAAGTGAAATCATATGGTATTTGTCTTCACTGTCTGGCTTATCTTGCTTAGCATAATACACACAACATCCACCCATGTCACATATGGAAATATTTCATTCTTCTTTATGGCTGAGTTGTATTCCATTGTGTGTGTGTGTGTGTGTGTGTGTGTGTGTGTGTGTGTGTTGTTTGTATAGTCTATTCAAATTACCTGCCCATATTTTAAATTGAATTGTTTTTTATTTGTTATTCAGTTGTACGAGTTATTTATCTATTTTGGATATTAACCCCTTGTTAGATATATGATTTGTAAATATCTTCTCCCTATATTTAGTAGGTTTCAATATCATTTTGTTAATGGTTTCCTTCGCTGTGCAGAAGCATTTTAGTTTGATGTAGTCCCATTTGTTTATTTTTGCTTTTGCTTCCCTTGCCTGGGGAGACATAGCCAAGAAATATTGCTATGATTTATGTCAAAATGTTCTGTCTATGTTTTCCCCTAGTAAGATTATGGTTTCTGATCTTACAATTCGGTATTTAAACTACTTTGAGTTTATTTTTGTATATGGTGTTAGAGAATGTTCTAATTTCATTCTTTTTATATGCAACTGTCCAACTTTCCCAGCACCAATTTCTGAAGATACTGTCTTTTCTCCATGTATATTCTTGCCTCCTTTGTCATAGATTAATTGACTATAAGTGTGTGGGTTTATTTCTGGGCTTTCTATCCTGTTCCATCAATCTATGTCTGCTTTTGTGCCAACACCATAATGTTTTGATTACTATAGCTTTGTAGTATAGTTTAGATTAGGGAGTGTGATGCCTTGCTATTAATTCTTAAGAGTAAAGTATTGAAATCTCCAGATATAATTGTGGATTTGTCTATCTCCTTTCAGTTCTGTCAGTTCTTGGTTCAGGTATTGTTATGTCTTCTTGGTATAGTGCAATCTTTATCATTGTGTAATGTCACTATTTATCCTAGGGATATTTCTTCTTCTGAAGTCTACTTTTTAATGTTAATATAGCCATTCCAACTTCCTTTTGATTTGTGTTTGCATAATATAATATTATCTATGTACTTTTATTTGAAATGTGTTTCTGGTAGAAAGCATATAGTTAGGTCTCATTTTAAAAGCTAAATATTTTATGGGACTATACAGCTTTCCTATTATTTCTTGAGTTGGTTTTGTTAAGCCACATTTTTCTAGGAATTCATCTATTTCCTCTAAATTTTCAATCCTATTGACATAAATTGTTAAAACTGTTCCTTGCTCTTCTTAATCTTTTTTCCTTTGTTATGATTTCCCTTTTATATTATTTCATTGTATATCATCTTGATGAATCTCCTAAATGTTTGTCTATTTTATTAGTTTTGTAAAACAAACAAATATGGGGTTTTATTGACCTTTATTTTGTCTTTGTTTTCTATTTTATGAATTTATGGTTTGCCTTTAATACCTTCTTCCTTCTACTCCCCCTTCCCATTTTTTCTTACTATACTCTTAGATTGGATACCTAGCTGTTTAATTTTCACCCCCTCATCTAATATAAATATTTAAGGCTATAAACTTCCCTTAAAACATGCTTTCATCATATCTCATAGGTTTTTATATGTATTATTTTTAAACATTAAGTATTTTAAGATGTCCCTCATGAGATCTTCTTTGATTCATATATTTAGAAGTGTGTTTTAAATTGTACAATATATGTAGATGTTTTATTTACCTTCTTTATTCATATATAACTTAATTGCAGTGTGGTAAGATAACATGGTTGCTATGATACCAGTTCTTTAAAATTAGTAAATAATTTATGGAGAATCAATTCTTTTTTTGAATTTTATTTTTTAATAAACTATTTTTTAGAACAATTCTTGATTTACAGAAAATTGCAAAGATGGTACAGAAATTTTCCATATACTCACACCTAGTTCTCCCTGCGTTTAACATCTTTCATTGTTATAGTACATAGTTTAGAATTAGTAAACTAAAGCTGATACTTTATTATTAACTAAAGCCCATACTTCATGCAGATTTGCTCAGTTTTTACCTAATACCCTTTTTTTTTTCTGTTCTACGATCCCATCTAGAATACTACATTACATTTAGTGATCATGTCTTCTTAGTCTCTTCTTGGTTGTGACACTTTTGTACCTTATTTTTGATGGCCTTGATATTTGGGGAAAGTATTATTCGGGTATTTTGTAAAATGCCCCTCAATTGGTATTTCTCTAGTAACTGGTATTTTCTCTAGTAGTTTTTTTTTTCATGATAAGACAATAGGCTATATAATTGTTTTTTGGCTTCCAGTTGGATTAGTCAGTGGAGAACAAGAGTAAGAAATCAGAAAGGGATGAGGTTTTGTTTTATATTTCCATGGTTCTCTCCATGTGAGGAACTTGGGCTGACTGTATTCGTCAAATACAGTGCACAACTCCACTAAGAGTGTCTCTGCCCACAGTTCTCAAGTTCTTGTAGCCACTCCCTCTCCTTGTCATTTCTGGAATTAAAAATAATTTCATCTTCACTCTTAGTGTTCCTAAACTCTTTTTTAACCCCTAATGGTTTTCTAATTCCTCACACATATCTTTGAAAAGAGTCCCTTTATTAAAACTTTCTTGAATCATTCTAATGAATCTGTGCCATTTATCCCACTGGAACACTGTCTAGTATATTATGAATCTAAATAAGCTTCTCCAGACATTGAGGCAGAACTGACATTTTTTTAATTTATTTTTTATTGAATTATAGTTGAATTACAGTGTTCTCTTAATTACTGCTGTACAGCAAAGTGACTCAGTTATACATATATACACATTCTTTTTCATATTCTTTTCCATTATGGTTTATCACAGGATATTGAATATAGTTCCTTGTGCTATGTAGTAGGACCTTGTTATTTATCCATTCTTTGTTTTTTAAGTAACTTTTCTCTTTTTTAAAAAATATTTTATTTTTGGCTGCATTGGGTCTTAGCTGCAGTACCTGAGATATTCATTGTGGCATGTGGGATATTTTGTTGCAGCATGTGGGCTCTTCATTGTGGCACACGTGCTCTTCATTGTGGTATGTGAGCTTCTCTCTAGTTGTGGCACAGGGCTCTAGAGCGCATGGGCCCTGTAATTGTGGTGCACGGGGTTAGTTGCCCTGTGGCATGTAGAATCTTAATTCCCTGACCAGGGATCAAACCCATGTCCCCTGCATTAGAAGGTGGATTCTTAACCACTGGAGCACCAGGGAAGTCCCCTATTTATCCATTCTATATATATCAGTTTTCATCTGCTAATCCCAAACTCCCAATCCAACCCTCTCCCACCCGTCTCCCCCTTGGCAACCACCAGTCTATTCTTTATGTCCCTGATTCAGTTTTTGTTTCATAGATAGGTTCATTTGTGTCATATTTTAGATTCCACATATAAGTAATATCATATGGTATTTGTCTTTCTCTTTCTTACTTCACTTAGTATGATAATCTCTAGTTGCATGCATGTTGCTGCAAATGGCATTATATCGTTCTTTTTTATGGCCGAGTAATATTCCATTGTATATATGCACATCTTCTTTATCCACTCACCTGTCAATGGGCATTTTTGTTGTTTCCATGTCTTCGCTATTGTGAATAGTGCTGCTATGAACACAGCAGTGCATGTATCTTTTTTATATATAAATTTATATTTATTTTTGGCTGTGTTGGGTCTTCATTGCTGTGTGCGGGCTTTCTCTAGTTGTGGAAAGTGGGGGCTACTCTTCGTTGTGGTATGCGGGCTTCTCATTGCCGTGGCTTCTCTTGTTGCAGAGCATAGGCTCTAAGCGCATGGGCTTCAGTAGTTGTGGCGTGAGGGTTCAGTAGTTGTGGCTTATGGGCTCTAGAGCACAGACTCAGTAATTGTGGCACACAGGCTTAGTTGCTCCACACCATGTGGGATCTTCCTGGACCAGGGCTCGAACCTGTGTCCTCTGCATTGGCAGGTGAATTCATAACCACTGTGCTACCAGGGAAGTCCCTCATGTATCTTTTTGATTTATAGTTTTGTCTGGATATATGCCCAGGAGTGGGATTGCTGGATCATATGGTAATTCTACTTTTAGTTTTCTGAGGAACCTCCATACTGTTTTCCATAGTGGCTGCCCCAACTTACAGTCCCATCAACACTGTAGGGGGGTTCCCTTTTCTCTACACCTTCTCCAGCATTTATTATTTGTCAACATTTTAATGATGGCCATTCTGACTGGCGTGAGGTGGTAGCTCATTGTAGTTTTGATTTGCAATTCTCTAATAATTAACGATGTTGAGCATCTTTTCATGTACTTATTGGCCATCTGTATTTCTTCTTTGAAGAAATGTCTCTTTAGGTCTTTTGCCCTCTTTCCGATTGGGTTGTTTGTATTTTTGTGGTTGAGTTGTATGAGCTGTTTGTATGTTTTGGAAATTAAGCCCTTGTCAGTTTCATTATTTGCAAATATTTTCTCCAATTCTCTAGGTTGTCTTTTTGTTTTGTTTATGGCTTCCTTTGCTGTGCAAAAGCTTGTAAGTTTGATTAGGTCCCATATGCTTATTTTTATTTTTATTTCTATTGCCTTGGAGACTGACCTAAGAAAACATTTGTACGATATATGTCAGAGAATGTTTTGCCTATGTTCCCTTCTAGGCGTTTTATGGTGTCATGTCATGTTTAAGTCTATAAGCCCTCTGAGTTTATTTTTGTGTATGGCGAGAGGGTAGGTTCTAATTTCATCGACTTACATGTGGCTATCCAACTTTCCCACTGACACTTGTAGAGACTGTCTTCTCCCACTGTATATTCTTGCCTCCTTTGTTGAAGGTTAATTGACCATAGGTGTGTAGGTTTATTTCTGAGCTCTCTATTCTCTTCCATTGATCCATAAGTTTGTTTTTGTGCCATTACCATGCTGTTTGATTTCTGTAGCTTTGTAGTATTGTTTGAAGTCTTGGATGGTTATGCCTCCTGCTTTGTTCCCTTTCTTCAGGATTGCTTTAGCAATTCTGTGTCTTTTATGGTTCCATATGAGTTTTAGGATTATTTGTTCTATTTCTGTGAAAAACGTCATGGGTAATTTAATAGGGATCACATTAAATCTGTAGATTGATTTGGGTAGTATGGTCATTTTAACAATATTAATTTTTCCAGTTGAAGAGCATGGGATATCTTCCTACTTCATTGAATCATCTTCAGTTTCCTTTATTAATGTTTTATAGTTCTCAGTGTATAAGTCTTTCACCTCCTTGGTCAAATTTATTCCTCAGTATTTTATTTTTGGAGCTGCAATTTAAAAAGGTATTTGTTTTTACCTTCCCTTTCTGATATTTCATTTTTGGTGTAAAGAAATGCAATCTTTTTTCTGTATGTTAATCTTGTATTCTGCTACCTTGCTAAATTCACTGATCAATTCTAGTAGCTTTTGTTTGGAATCTTTAAGGTTTTCTATATATAGTATCATATCATCTGCATATAATGAAAATTTCACCTGTTCCCTTCCAACTTCGATACTTTTTATTTCTTTTCCTTGTCTGATTTCTGTGGCTAGGATTTCCAACACTATGTTGAAGAGAAGTGGTGAGAATGGGCATCCTTGTCTTGTTCCAGATTTTAGTGGGAAGGCTTTCAACTTTTCAACATTGAGTATTATATTGGCTGTGGGTTTGTCATAAATAGCTTTTATTATTTTGAGATATGTTCCCTCTATACCCACTTTGGTAAGAGTTTTTTATCATGAATGGATGTTGAATTTTGTCAAATGCTTTTTCTGCATCTATTAAGATGATCATGTATTTTTTTGTCTTTTCTTTCGTTGATGTGATGTATCACGTTGATTAATTTGCATATGTTGAACCATCCTTGTAAACTTGGGATGAATCCCACTTGGTTGTGGTGTATGATCTTTTTTATGTGCTGTTGGATTCAGTTTACTAATATATTGTTGAGAATTTTTGCATCTACATTCATCAAAGATATTGGCCCGTAATTTTCTTTTTTGGTAGTGTCTTTCTCTGGTTTTTGTATCAGGGTGATGGTGGCTTCATAGAATGTCCTTGCAAGTGTTCCCTCTTGTTCAGTTTTCTGGAAGCGTTTGAGAAGGATTGGTATAAATTCTCTGTATGTTTGGTAGAATTTGCCTCTGGAACCATCTGGTCCTGCACTTCTCTTTGTAGGGAGTTTTTAAATTACAGATTCTATTTCAGTTCTAGTGATCAGTCTATTCAAATTATCTATTTCTTCTTGATTCAATTTTGGTGGGCTGTATGTTTCTAGAAACTTGTCCACTTCTTCTAGGTTGTTGAATTTGTTGGCTAATAATTATTCATAGTATTCCCTTATTTTTTTTGTATTTCTGCAGTATCAGTTGTTATGCCTCCTTTTTCATTTCTTATTTTGTTTATTTACGTTCTCTCTTTGGTTCTTGGTGAGCCTGGGCAGAGGTTTGTCAATTTTGTTTATCTTTTGAAAGAACGAGCTCTTGGTTTTATTGACTTTTTTTTAATTGTTTTTTAGTTCTCTATTTTGTTCATTTCCTCTCTGATCTTTATTATCTCCTTCCTTCTGCTGTCTTTAGGTTTTGTTTGTTCTTCTTTTTCTAATTCTTTTAAGTGATAAGTTAGGTTGTTTGAGATTTTTCTTATTTTTTGAGGAAGGCCTGTATCACTGTGAACTTCCCTCTAATAACTGCTTTTGCTGCATCCCATAGATTCTGTATGGTTATATTTTCATTGTCATTTGTATCAAGGTATTTTTTAATTTCCTCTTTGATTACATCATTCACCCATTGGTTTTGTAGTAGCATGTTGTTTAGTCTCCATGTAATCTTTTTATTCTCATTTCTTTTTCTGTGGTTAATTTCTAGTTTCATGCCATTGTGGTCAGAAAAGATGCTTGAGATAACTTCTATACTCTTACACTTGTGGAGGCTTGTTTTGTGCCCTAGTATGTTCTCAGTCCTAGAGAATGTTGCATGTGCACTTGAAAATAATATGTATTCTAGGTTTTTTTTAGTGTAATGTCCTGAAAATATCAATTAAGTCTAACTGCTCTATTGTATCACTTTGCATCTCTGTTGCCTTATTGATTCTCTATCTGGAAGATCTGTCCATTGATGTGAGTGGGGTGTTAAAGTCTCCTACTATTATTGTATTCCTGTCAGTTTCTCCCTTTATGTCTGTTAGTATTTGTTTTATCTATGTGAGTGCTCCTATATTAGGTGTATATATGTTGACGAGTGTAAAATCCTCTTATGTTGATCTTTTTTGTCATTATATAGTGTCCTTCTTTATCTTTCTTTATGGCCTTTGTTTTAAAGTCTATTTTTTCTGATATGAGTACTGAGGCCTCTGCTTTCTTGTCATTTCCGTTTGCATGAAATATCTTTTTCCATCCCCTCACTTTCAATCTATGCGTGTCCTTTGCCCCAGAGTGGGTCTCCTGTAGGCAGCATATCATAGGCTCCTGTTTTTTTTTTTTTAAATCCAATCTGTCACTCTCTCTTTTGATTGGAGCATTTAGTCCACTGACATTTAAGGTAATCATTGATAGATATGTATTTATTGCCATTTTGAACCTTGTTTTTCCATTGATTCTGTATTTCTTCTTCCTTTCTTTTTCCTTTTGTGACTTGATGATTTTCTTTTGTATTGTACTTGTGTTCTCTTCTTTTTGGTTTTTGTGAATCTACTGTATGTTTTTGATTTGTGGTTACCCTGTTTTTCAAGTATGTTAACCCCTTCCTATATCTACTTGCCTTAAACTAGTAGTCATATAGGCTCAAACACTTTCTAGGGGGAAAAAATCTACATTTTCTTACTCTCCTCCCCCATGTCTTATGATTTCAATGTCCTCTTTTACATCTTCATGTTCATTCTTGTGCTGTTCATTGTGGTTATCATCACTTTCACAGAAATTTTTTTGTTTTTAATCTGTGTGCTGGCTTATTTAAGTGATTTATTTTCCAATTGTGATTTTGTCTTCCCTATGGATTCTTACTTCTTTTCTATTTAGAGAAGACCTTTCAATATTTCCTTTAGGATAGGTTTAGTATTGCTATGAGAGATTCTTTATCTCTCCTTCTATTCTAAATGATAATCTTCCTGGGTAGAGTATCCTAGTTTGCAGATTTTTCCCTTTCAGGACTTCGAATATATCTTGCCACTCCCTTCTGGCCTGCAACGTTTCTGTAGAAATCAGTTGATAGCCTAATGGGGGTTCCCTTGTAATTCACTCTTTGTTTTTCTCTTGCTGCCTTTAGAATTCCCTCTTTATCTTTAACTTTTGCCATTTTTATTATAATATGTCTTGGTGTAGGTCTGTTTGTGTTTATCCTGCTTGGGACCCTCTGTGCTTCCTGTACCTGGATATCTGTTTCCTTCTTTAGGTTTGGGAAGTTTTCAGACATAATTTCTTCAAGTATATTTTTGGTCTCCTTTTCTGTTTCTTTTCCTGGAATCCCTATTATGTGTGGGTTGGCACACTTTATATTATCCCATCTGTCTCATACTATTTTTTTTCTTTTTTTTTTTATTTGGCTTTCTGTCTGCTGTCCTGATTGGGTGATTTCCATTATTCTGTCTTCCAGGTCACTTATTCATTCTTCTGCATTATTCATTCTGCTATTCATTGCCTTTAGCTCAGCTTTCATCTCTGTAAATGAGTTTTCTAATTTTTCTTGGTTCCTCTTTATAGTTTCTAGTTCCTTTTTACAGTGCTCTGCATTTCTTCTGATAGCCTTTCTTAATTCTTTCATTATCATTATCTCCTTTTTGAACTCAGTGTCAGAGACCTGTTTCATTGTTAATTCTTCCAGGGGAATGTTCTTGATATTTTAACTGGGAGTTGTTCCTCTGTTCCTTAATTTTACTTATATTTCTCTTATTCTGTGAGTTTAGGAGAAAGTTACCTACGAACTCAGTGTCAGAGACCTGTTTCATTGTTAATTCTTCCAGGGGAATGCTCTTGATATTTTAACTGGGAGTTGTTCCTCTGTTCCTTAATTTTACTTATATTTCTCTTACTCTGTGAGTTTAGGAGAAAGTTACCTACTGTGGTCTTGGACGGCTATTTATGTGTGAGGTTGTCCCTGTGTAGCTTGTGTGGGTTTAATATTTTTGGTGTGAGGGCTGTTTTTACTATGGATGCCTGTCACCTCTTTCCCCAGAGTGTGCTGGTTGTTTCCCCCTTGATAGGGGGTGTGCAGATGCAGTGGCTCATGCCCAGTCTTGGGGTTCTCAGTTCAGGCAGGCAGCTCAGGCGTGCACTTGGGACATGTGATGGGAGTGGAGGCAGCTTGTAATAACGACTGGAATTTGGGTGGGTTCATGACCACTCCCAGGGTCTGGGAGGGAGTCAGCAGGGGCCCACAACCACTCCTGGTGTCTGAGTGGGAGGTGGTGGGGTCCCACAACTGCTCCTAGCGTCTGGGGAGGCAGCAGTGGAGGCTTGCCACTGCCTCTGGAGCCCATTCAGGCAGTGTCCTGCCCTCTGAGAGTGTACACAGAGGAAGAAGTCTACAATCTGGTCCCACCCCTCCCCACATGCACCCCGCAAACAATGGCGACTGGCCTCTAAAGTGGCCCAGGCTTCCTCTGCTTACACACCCAGCCACAGTCACACTGGATTCCAGCGCCCCGACCCCACCCCAGTCTGTCTACACACAGCCAACCCCAGTCCTCTCCTGGTTCTGATCTCTGAAGCCTGAGTTCCAGCAACCAGCCCCCACCAGCACTGGCAGACGTGCATGTCAGGCTGTGGAGTGCTGGGCAGCAGCACTGACCACCTGTGCAGTTCTCCCTCTGCTCTGGCTGCAGCAAACTGGTTGCTGCATTCTCCTCTGAGGCTCTGAAGCTCCCCTTCTGTCTTGGCCAATCTCCCTGCCGGTAAGGGGGCTTCCCAGGGTGCAGGAACCTTTCCCATTTTACAGCTCCCTCCCAGGGGCACAGGTCTCATCCTGATTCCTTGCTCGCTTTTTTTTTCTTTTTTCCTACCCAGTTACGTTGAGATTTACTTGCCTTTTCAGAAGTCTGAGGTCTTCTGCCAGCGTTTAGTAGATATTCTGTGAGAATCACTCCACATGTAGATGTATTTTTGCTGTATTTGTGGGAGAGGGTGAGCTTCACGTCATGCTACTCTGCCATCTTGCTCTCTCTCCCAGAATCAATTCTTGTAACTGTTCCAAGTGTGCTTCAAATGAATTATGTTTTCTGTAACCCTTCAAGGCAGAAGTGTTTGTATTTCCACTCCCATTTGGTAAGGCTTGTGATTTTGTGTTGTTTAAATTTTCTGTATGCTGTTGATTTGTATATGGGATTTCTCAACAATTGAAAAAGAGCTGTTTAATTCTCTCAGTTGCTTGGTGGATTTTTCAGTTTCTCTGTGGACTTCTATTAATTAATGCTCTGTATATTTTGAGGCTATTTTCACGTGGAAATGTAATATTATGTAACATTTTTATGAAAATGATGATCACCATATCCTGTTGGTTAGAAGCAAGAAACAGATCCTGCCCACATTGAAGGCGAGGAGATTACACAGTGTTAAGGACTAGGACAGATCTTTTAGATTTATCCTTAGAGTCTCACTTCAACAATAAATATTTGTAGTATTAAACACTACCTGGATAATTTAAGTGGCTTTGAACATTTTAATTTCATTTATACCCACCCCAAATTACATTGTCATGTATTTGACAAAGTGGACTTTGTCAAATTAAACACTTACTCTGAAGAAGGCACTGCTAATAGAAAGACAAGCCACAGACTTGGAGAATCCAATTCCAAATAATCTATCTGACAAAGGACTTGTATCAAGAATATATAAGGAAGTCTAAACACTCAACAGTAAGAAAAAGAACAACCTAATAAGAAGGGGGGGGGGCAAAAGATTTGAACAGAGACTGCACCAAAGAAGATATTCAAATGGCAAATAAGCATATGAAAAGATGTTCAAACTCATATGCCATTAGGGCACTGCAAATTAAAACCACAATTAGAGATCACCACACACACAATGGGTAAAAGTTTTTAAAACATGATAATGCCAAGTGCTGGTTAAGATGTGGAAGAAGTGGAGCAATTGGAACTCATATTTGTGGTAGGAATGTAAAGTGATACAGAAACTTTGGAAAAGTTTAACTCACTCTCACTCCTAGGCATTTACCCTATAGAAGTGAACATTTATATTTACACAAAACTGGTACCTGAGAATTTATAGCAACTTTATTCATAATGGCCTAAACTGGAAATATCTCTCATGTCCATCAATTAGTGAATGGATTAAAAGCTGGTACATCCATATAGTGAAGTACAACAATAAAAATAATGAATATTGATTTACATAACAATATAGATGACACTTAAATGCATTTTACTAAGTGAAAGAAGCCAGATCAAAAGGTCTACATATTGCACGACTCCATTCATATAACCTTCTGGAAAGGGCAAAACCATAGGGATGGAGAACAAATAGGTGGTTTCCATGGATTGAGGGAAAGGGTTTACAACAAAAAGAGCAATCAAGAGAAATTATTAATGCTAAAACAATTGTGTATGGTACTGGAGTGGAAGGATACATGACTCTATACTTGTCAAAACTATAGAACTATACATGATAGGAATGAATTTTAGTGTATGCAAATTAGAAATAAAAATCTCAAACAAATGGATATTTTTGCCTGTCAAATGATGAGAGATTTATAAAAGGAAAGGGCATATTTTGAGGCACATTTATGCACCACTGATGGGAATGTTATTTGTACAATATTGAGGACAATTCAACAACACCTTTCAGGTGCCCTAATAATGCTCTCATCAAACTCAGTAATTCCAATTCTAGAAATTTATTCTAAAGAAATAGAGATGCACATAAAGGTTAATGTGCAATTATGTTCATTACATTTTAATTTTATAGGCAAAATTGATAATATCCAAAATGTCTGCATCATGGGATCATCCACAGTAAGTCCCCTATATACAAACAAGTTCCATTCCAAGAGCGTGTTCATAAGTCCAATTTGTTCGTAAGTCCAACAAAGTTAGCCTAGGTACCCAACTAACACAATAGGCTATATAGTACTGTACTATAATAGGTTTATAATACTTTTTACACAAATAATACATAAAAAACAAACACGAAAAATAAAGAAAACATTTTTAATCTTAAAGTACAGTACCTTGAAAAGTACACTAGTACAGTATAACAGCTGGCATACAGGGGCTGGCATCAAGTGAACAGGCAAGAAGAGTTACTGACTGGAGGGAGAAGAGGTGGGAGATGGTAGAGCTGAAGGATCATCAGCAATAGGTAAGCTTCAATTTTTTTTTTAACCTTAAGTTAAAAATACTTTTTTTATTTAACATCTTTATTGGAGTATAATTGCTTTACAATGGTTTGTTAGTTTCTGCTTTATAACAAAGTGAATCAGCTATACATAAACATATATCCCCATATCTCTTCCCTCTTGCGTCTCCCTCCCATCCTCCCTATCCCACCCCTCTAGGTGGTCACAAAGCACCGAGCTGATCTCCCTGTGCTAGGCGGCTGGGTAAGCTTCAGTTTCACTCACATTCTGGG
Organism: Tursiops truncatus; assembly: GCF_011762595.2. Lineage (NCBI taxonomy): Eukaryota > Metazoa > Chordata > Mammalia > Artiodactyla > Delphinidae > Tursiops > Tursiops truncatus. Next base: position 67,765,388 of record NC_047055.1, on the reverse strand, counting down.
CCTGAAATAAAGATACTGTACTACTATGCTCTATACAGTACGGTACAGTGAAGTACACAAAAGCACAACCACTTGTAGAAGATGCATGCACGTGACAATGTACACCAGACACGTGAACTAACTTACATGACTGGACATGTGAACACACGTTCGCATCTTTGAAAGTTTGCAACTTGAAGGTTCATATGTAGGGGGACTTACTGTAAATGAATTTTGTTAGAACCATATGAAATATTATGTGACACTTAATACTGTATTTTTAAATAATGCTAATGATATAGGAGAATGCTTGTTTATTCTCAAATGAGAAAAGTTAGAGAATAACATATACAATGTCAATTTTATTTTTAAACTGTGTTATATACACTTATTTTAAAGAGTAAAAGGAAATACATGCAAATGTTATGAATTATTTTCTGGGTTATAAGATTATAGGTATTATTTACTTTTTAATTTATACCTTTCACTTTATTTTTTAACAATGACCACTTGTTACTTTTGTCATCAAAAAGAGAACATTTTTTATTTTCAAAAAAGAAACAAACCCAGCCTAATGCAGCCAATCCCATGATCTTTTCAGTTGCTATCTTCACTCAGAAGGCCACACTGTTGTCCCCCTGGATGCTTGTTGTTGTCTTGCTCCTTCAGGTACTGGACTCATTGCAGATGAATGAATACCTGCCAAAGTGAGAGACAGAGAGTGGCAGCATCTCTCCAGCAACATGAAACTGCTTAGTTAAACTGGCCTGATCAGCCACAGGCTGATACTGGTATCAATCTCTATGACCTATACAGGGAACAGATGTCTTTAAAAGCTATAATGCCCATCTTATATAACTGGAAGTTTCCCCTCTTCTAAATCTTTCTTCTATGAAATAATCTTTTAAAACCCTTCTCCAAAGCAGCTCCTAATTTTATTTTAGATATTCCATCATTCTCTGGGGAATGACAAACGTCCAAGTATTGACCTTTCATTGTACTGTTTCCTTATGTCCTATCTGCTGTTTGGGGTTGCATGAAGCCATTCTGCCCACTATCTCTGGCCCATTCATCCTATTAAAAAGAAAAACAAAAAAACTGAGCTATTTGGTACTACTTGTGCTATTTCCTCTGTCCTCAACCCCTTTAACACCCTGTTATTGAACTGGAGAGTTCTTCTAAGTTGCAAACTTTTTTCTGGGTTGTTTTTTTTATACAGGTCAACAGAAACCTCCACAAGGGCAGACCTACCTAAGAAAAGTGGCTGACAGTGACTCTCACGAGTAACGAAAGTGCAGCACAACAACTTACCTTCACCCTACCTCTAAAAATAACAGGTTCATAAAGTGAGTCTCAGTGCCTTCTCCACTGAGGTAAAGGATTTTATGACCTTTACTTTTCTCTCCTCCCTTCATTCTTAATGGCAATAAGGAGTTAACACCTATCTTCACTCACAAATATCAGAAATCTCAGGTTTGCTTCCTTCAATCATGTAGGCTTCTAGGTCTAATACCCACTAAAATGTCAAGCATTTGTTACTCCATAATGGGATTTCATAGCTTCCCTCTCCTTCCCCTCTGCACCGCACTCCTTCTCTCCTTAAATCCAGAGAGAAACATGGTGTCACTACCAACACTCACTGAATCTTCATTCACTCATTCACAGTAAGGCTCTTCCTATCTGGGGCCTGTTACAGATGGCCTGGGGGAAGGAAAAGAAAATAAACACCTGCTGAAACCCATCAGGGTGGGGCAGGAGATGAAAGGTGGCTAGAGAGAGCAAGGAGTGCACTAGAAGGATTACGAAGAAAGGAGAGGCAAGGCACAGGATAAGGCACCAGAAGATGTGACTAGGGGTGTCCTGAACAATCACTGGGAATATTTGAAAGGTTCAAGACTTTCCACTTCCCCCATACCCTATCTTGCCCATCCCCAAGAGACAAAAAGTAACCTGACACTGTTTACTATTGACCCATAAGATGTGTGTCCTTATATACCATATGTATGCAAATCCTAATCTCTGATGACCAAGTTAGAAAGGGAAACAAGCCCTCCTACTGGTATTTCATAATCAGTTGAGACATCAGGAGTAATCCCTGGGGCTGGGGTCCAGTTGCTAGCCATGGCTACAGTGTCTCCTGTGGCTGCCCCAGGAGATAAGGTGGGAGTTGGTTTCAGGGTGATTAACATTGAGTATTCTCCAACTGCAGAGTAATTATGACAAATTCAACCCCAACCTTAGTATTCATACCTCCTTGGGTTTTAAGAGATGGAAAGAAGTGCTAATGAAAGACAGTGACTCACAGTGGCATATACGTGGGATAGAGAAGTGCCAGTGGAAGGAGAAAGTCATGGCTTTTGTTTGCTTTAATCAGTGATATCTTAGCCATAGGACTGAAGGAAAAAGAATATGAATACAGGGATTGGGGTTATTTTCAAGTCAATTGACTACCTTCCTTCCATGAAGTTGGGGTCTTACGTTGCTGAAATTCAAACTCATCTCTGGTGGCCTATATTCCAGCATTGGGGATCTGGCAATTTTTGACTACATGGTGTCCTCTTTATGCGAAGTGATAGTTCATATATACATACATAGAGTACAACTTCTGAAAGGAGCCAAGAGGGCTAAGCATGCAATTGAAAAGAGCAACCTGTGGTCTGGAGAGTCTTCAAAAGAGTGATCTATCTATTGAGTCATGCTTTGCAAAGCTGGGATGAAGAGAGGCTGTAGTCATCCTCTGATCTTTTCCTTTTCTTCTCCTTCATGAAGTCTTCTACCAGCTCCTCCTGAGGAATAAATATAGAGCAGCCCCCATGGGAGGGGATGGGCTATCTGAGGATCTGGTCACTCTAACACAGTGGCTCTAAACCTTTATTGGAATATTGGCTCATTTGAAGACTATAACAACAAAAGAAAAATGACTGCATGCAATTTCAGAGGGTTCAGAGAGACTCTCTTCCTAAACTTTACCTTCCAAGTCCTAAGGGCCATCTCTTTGCATCAATTTCCAGCCATCCTTCCCAACAGCACAGGGAACATCTACAATATGGCCACCAGACTGGATGCATCCTGAAGCTAAATGGCTTTTACAAAGTGGTTTTGTTATTCACCCACTGATGTGGGCTTTGTCTACTCTTTATCTTAAAAGCTCAATTAGATAATAGGACTGTGTCTTGTTCTAATCAACACGAGTGTTTTTCAAGTACTGTGCCTGTCTTTTTCAAAGGGCAGTTCTAGTTCACTCCTCAACTCAGAGGCTCAGAAGCCAAAGCACATTATGGAACACAGCCAACAAAAGCCTGTACCATGTAATGAAGTTACATCAAGGTCAAGGGAAAATTTTAATCCTAAACAAATCTTTTTATCATACTTCCAGATGACCAGCCTTGCTGCTCTTTCAAAGAGTTAGGAGATGGCCACAGGATTCCACCAGTATTAAGGGCCAGCAGCCTAGCTATCCTTGCCTGGGATTGCTGCTCATTTTCACACATGAAATGTTGACAGATCCAAAAGGGATAAACAGATGGCACACAGCGAAGTGTCAGATATAGAACAAGCACTTAATAAAGGAGGGGATCATTTTAGATGTGCATTCTGCCAGCCAAAACCTCAGTGCAATGGGCAAACCACAGTTTTTGCATCTTCTAGTAATCCCCACCACTCTTCTGAGGCTCATACTACCATCCCACTACAACCTCTCTTCTCTTGCATCTGCACAACTGTCATGTGCCAACCTCCAGATCATTCCTCAGTCACTGAAGCCTATTTTATCTAGCCTACAGTGTTCATTCCTAGCCCAGCTTTTGCTATAATCCTGGGTCACTTCAGTATCCAGGTAAACAACCATCTGACATCCTACCATCACAGGTATCTTGATCACTCCAATTTTAAAATTTTAACATTCCAAAGTTCAGCCTCTGATACAGGTCCTATCATTCTAGTTTTCCAACTACTCAGCACCCATCTTGATTGCACTAAGGCCTCTTTTTTTTACAGACTCTGAGCTTCCTTCCATATACAGTCTGGATCCTCAAATCCATTTCTGCATAACTCCTCTCTTGCTAGCTGTCCATCCCTCAATCAATCAAGATCAGTTCCAGGCAACCAAATGTTACTTGTAACAAGGTCCAAGACCACTTTATATTTTCCTGAATCTATTATCAAGTTTCAAACTAGTTGTTCACTTTGATATGTCATAAGCTCTCCAATCCAGCCTTTTGGCCTGGATATTCCTTAGACTCTTGTCTCCATAATCCTGTCCCTGGTCAGCTTCCTCTCTATCATCCACCTCTCCAATTACAAATCTTCAACACCCTTATCAGGTACTCTTCCTAACTCTTATTCTTGTCACTATGCCCCAGTGAAGAGGTAACTCCTTTCATCTAAGGCTAACCCTCCACCCGTGTTCTAAGAGCCAAAAGTTATCATCTCTCTCCCACATGTACAATGCCTCCCTTTTCCCTGCCCTGTAGTCTGTGAGCATGCTCAATTTTCTCCTACATTAAAAGGGAGCTTTTATGACTCACTGTAGGGCCCTGATGGAATTGGTTAACTTGTATTCTAGTTGTCACATCTTCTAACAGAAAGAAGGCTTCTCATGAAGCAATAATGATTTATCACACTAAATAAGAAAAAGGAAGTATGAGCCTGTTGAGTGGTGAAGATAATCTGGAGGCCTACCTGTTAATGTAGGTAAGGGGATAGCTGAGGTATAGTTGAAAGGGGAAAACTGTGAATACCAGCCACAGGAGCAAACCCCAGACTGTGAGGATGAAGTTTCTGATCAATGATCACTCTGGTCCTACCCAAGGAGCAACTGGCAGCAAGTGTAGTAGTGGCAGCAGCAACAATGCAACATCTGCAAGTAGCCAAGACTAAAATACAGGCATAGAAACAGAGTATTTCATGGAAAATACAATATTAAATATGACATATATGTGGCACTTGTGCTGCTACTCCCCTTCCCCCACCCTCAGCAAACATCACTAATTAGTTATAATCCTCTTTCATACTGAGCTGAGATCTGGCTTCAGAATCCTTTTTATAAAACATAATCAAGACAGGTACTATCAATCAGTTGGAGATGGTACTTGAGATGAAGTATATTTGCTATTTTTGCACTACACAGAAAAGTCCTTGGCAAAAGAATTAGAAGATAGGAGTAAGCTTCAGGAGAAAGCATACTGAAGACAGCTTGGACGTTGTAGGCAACTGGCGGGGACAAGCTGAGCCCATGGAGATCACAGAGCAGGCGCCCAATTAATGTCTGTTGATGATTCATTTTTTCATTCAACAAACATTTAATGAGGCCTACAATGTGCACCGGATTAGGCACTGTGAATACAAAGATGAATAAGGCACTGTCCTTGCCCGTTAGGAATTTAGAGTCTGGTAGACGAGAGCCATAGACACGGACAATGATAATACAACCTGATAAGTGCTAGGACACTTAGCAGGTTGTATTATATCCATCCGAGTAGGATTTCTTCAGGTTGCTGTTGGATCCATGAAGTCCTCCCAGCCACCAGGGCCTGCTGTTGTTTCTGTCACGCGGTGAATGTCCCAAGAACTAACAATGATACCTGCAATTTATAGCATGCTTATAACATACACTTTACAATATCCTCATGAAAACCCTGCAAATTAATTATTATAATAGATGAAGAAATTGAGGTTCAATGAGGTTTAGTAACATGCCTTAGATCACACAGTTATTAAGTAGTTGAGCCAGGTTTCAAATCCAGTTTTGACCAATTCCAAAGCATTTTACTACATTTTTTAGGATACTTTTATTCAGTTTGGGTACTGTACAAATTTTCAACGACTTTATATTTGGAAATAAGAGCAAATGCAATAGATTAGTGATCAGGGCATGGACAAAAGTCATCTGTTTTCCCAACCTATTTGGCAGAGGGAAAAAAAAAGGCAGAGAAGTGACTTCACACTAGCATGCCATTGAAAACCTTGAGGTCAGTTAGTTTTACTTTCTTTTGCAAACCCCAACATCCTTATTGACAATGTAAAATATAAGTACCTCTAGTTAACTATCTTCTTTTAATCCTCGTCAAGGTCAACATCATTATCTGCAGCAACTACAGTTCATATAGCATTTAGCATATTCCACACCAGTTCCAAGCAGTTTACAGAAATAATCCCATTAAATACTTACATTCCCACCCTCACTCATCATTGCAAAAAGATATTATTAATTCTATTTTACATAAGAAGTACCAGAGAGGTGAAAAACCATGCTCAAAACCACATTGGTAAGTGTGAGACTCGATTTGAGTCCAAGACCCAAACTGTCACTGTACTGCTTTGCTGTCCTGCTCGGGGCTTCCTGTCCCAAACCTTCTTCCCCCTACTGCCCTCCAGGATGGCTAGTGACATAAGGTCCACTGAAAATACATAAGGTCTACTTAAACATAATCTCCTATTAATCATTGAGTCACAGAAAGCCATTCTCTGAATCCCCAGGGTCACCACTCTGAGCCTTAAGGGGAGAATTTCCCAAATATTCTGTTTATATTGCTTTGAGAAAAGAGAAAATAAACACTGGATATATTTAGATTTTTAATTATTGAATGTATTTTTTTAACCAAGAGATATAACCATAAACATTTAAAAATCCCTAAGCAAAATAAAGCAATTGAGACAATAACTAAGGCCATTTCTTCCCTGAGTGGGTTTTAAATATAAAAGCCTCCATTTTTGGTAAAAAATATTTTGAGAGATATATGACAATGAGATTAGCCCTGCTATTGATGAGAAGGACCAGGAACTTAGTAATACTATGAGAAGTCTACAGCTGTTCAGATGTCTTCCCAAGAGTCAAAATTTCATATGTGGCTGCCCCCCAAACCAAAGAAACTTGCAAAATCTGTGCAGCAAAGCCCTAGTCTGGAAGGAACATCTTTAGATGTTCACCCATCTAAAGAACACGTGAGGATCTTTCATGAAGGCCAGGGGTGGGGATGGGGGATACACACTTGCCGAAGCCTGAAAGCCTAAATTTTCCCATGTTCTAATTATATCTGTATTTTGTATAAACCCTTATTTGAGAGGTTATCCCCTCTTCTTCACTCCCACTCCTTCTAGCCTTAGATCACATATCATCTTAACTACTACAGTATCCTTCTAACTGATCTCCCTGTCCAGATTTGAAAATCTTCCATACTACCAGAGTGACCATCAAAAGCATCTCCTTAAAACACTCAAAATGAAATCCAAATTTCATGGCATATTTCCAATCTAATTTCATGAACTACTTGTAGTTTCCCAGTTCATCATTCTATTTCTAATCCCCATACCTTTGCTTAGAAGGTACTTCCCTCTGTTTTCTGCCTAGTCAACCTTTACTTTTTTAAAGAATCAACTGAAGCATCAGTTCCTCCAACCTCTGCATCTCCAGACTCAGTCAAATGATTTCTCTTCTGAACCCCATAGTATCTTGTACATACCTCCATTGTAGAGCATACCATACTGTTGTAAGTATCTGTGTGCATGTCGAACTCTCTCACTAGACTGAGAACTCTTTGAGGGCAGGAATCGTGTCTAATTCATCTCCATATCCCCATCACCAAGCACTGTGCCTGGCAGCACAAAAGGCAGCAGAGAGAAGCTGAAGATGCAGGAGAGAGAACAATAAAGCAATATTCTTGAACTGAGGCATAATACAAATATGATGAATGAGTTGAAGCTATAGAAAAATATATTTCAGCTCAGTATTACATAGAGCTCTTGAAAGAAGAGATAAGTTAACTCAGGGAGGAGTTCCCTATCACTAAGTACACTTACTTGGAGGCAAAAAGACCATTTGTTGGGTATATTATAAAAGGACTTGAATTAGGGTCAAATTAAAATAAGCTGTTTTAGATATGAGATTTTTTTTTTTAAGGTCCTTCTATCCTTGAGGTTCTAAATCTATAACCTATGCTATAATCAAAAGAGCCATCACTCTGAGCCCATGTCACAGTGAATGGTGGCTCCCAGAGTTGTGGACAACTGTTGAGGCTTCATCTCATTCCTGTCCATTAGCAGACTGATTGTACAACATAACTCATTTTCCGGTGGCCTGATTCCCTGGTGACCCTTGAACCTGGAGCAGGAAATACTTTAAATGCTTTAAAGGCCACCAAGTAGAACCTCATGACCAAATATCTTCCACAACCTGCTACCTGAAGCCTTACGTTTCTTCCTTAAACCTTTAGTGCCTTTGATCAGTTTGTTAAAATGCCACTTAATCTAATATGGCGAGCTCGCACCAATTCAGTGTATACTATAGGATGGATAAAAACAATACAACCTTCTGTACCTCATGAAATCATCTAGTCTCACCTTCCCCTCCATCCAACACAAATCAAAGAATGCCTACAAAATATCCTGATTTTTAATTCTGGTACTGTTTCTTCAACTGCAAAATATGGACATTGTATTGAATAGTCTCTCAGATCCCTTTTACCCCAGAGAAATATATGTTCCTCACCTATAAAATAGACAAGTGGAATCGGTTCTTCCAACTTCACCAGATTTTTATAAGGGTCAAATAAAACCATGTTTCTGAAAGGCTTCTAAATGATAAACTGCGATACAAATGTAAGGAATTACTATTGCAAATTAAGATATATAGGAGGGGAGAGGTAAAAGAAGTATGCTCTGCCATTAATGAGATTAGTTACCTGAGCAAACTTATTCTACCTCTCTGGGATGCCTCAGAGGGTTGTGATGATTAAATGGGAACATGTGAAGTAGGCACACAATAAAAATCAGTTTCATCTGCCCTGACTGAGACAGAATCTCAGTTATAAATGTGACCTTAAAGTGCATGTAATCCAACTTTCACTCCATGCAGGGAGATTCTCAAATTCCACTAGGTTATTATTTCCAAGAGTATTTTCATCTTTGGACATTCTTGAATCTGTTACTCCATTAACTAGAACTGCCTTTACACAACAAAACCAACTATCCCTGACTTCAGACCAGCAAGCTCTCCATTTTGGAGTTGTCTCCCACAATCTAAACAGCTCTAATTCCTATAATGCTTCTCATAGGATCTAAGTTCAAATATCTCTCTGTATCCTGGATGTTCTCCTTTAGCTCCCTCTCAGAGAGTTGCTCTTAAAATTGAAACAAAACCATCAAGTGGAACAGGACTCTTACCTCTCCGAAACTGTAAACTTTTGTAGTGAAAACACAACCAGTTAGCTCTATATTGGAGGGTTTGAAGGTCTTCAATGGGTACATATGCTATAAACAATAAGCAGAGTCCCCAAAAGCTTGCAGGATGGAAGAAGCACTTCGAAAAGGGAAAGGGGAGGGTCAAAGGGATGCTGACAGTATTAAAAACAAATGGCTTACTACATAATTTCCCCTAATATTAGCAACCACCTCTATACTTATGCAGAACAGGGATATGGAACATTATAAATAATGCAGACTCCTAGGGCCTTGTGGAAGAAATGGTAACGTCATATTCAAAAATACATTTTATATGACCTTTTATACTAATAGAGTCTAGTCTATGCAGATGACACCTTCTGTACTTTTCCCACCAGAATCTCAGTTCCTAAGATATCTGCCTACTTCTTCCAGAAACTAGGAAAAAAATATTGAAAATAATAAGTGGAAAAGACAAGCACACAATAATGAAGACCTGAATAAAAGGAGAAACATACCACCTTCATGTATGAGAAAATTATAAAGATGACAGCTCTCCAAAAATTATTCTATAATTCAACGCCATTCCAACTGTAACTCCAATGGTATTTGTGGTGAGAACTTGACATGCTCTTTCTAATGGGCTCCTGGAAGAACAAGTATATGAAAATAAAGAAATTTTTTAAAAAACGAATGAGGGTCTTTCCCTACTAGATAAAGTTGTTATTTAAAACTAGACATGTAGGAACATATAGCAGTCACATTGTCTAATCACAATGCAATAAAACCATATATACATTTCATTATATGTATATATTTCAACATATATTATATACTTCATATATATATGAAATATGTGCTCAAACCAGAAAACCTCAACATGAAGCATCACAGTAAATAACAATTGGGTCAAAAAAGAAATGTAAATTACAATCAAGCCAATTTAGCAAGTAAAAAAGGAACACTATAACATAAAGCCAATACTATACATAGCTTTATGTTCTCTTATTATAAGGTAATGAAAAAGAATTACTTTCAGTAAAGATAACAAACAAAATGAGAGTCAAACAAAGGAGAAGAATAGGGGACAAAGAATATGTGAATAAATAATAGCCTAAAACTTGCCAAATTTGATGAAAAAAATATTAATCTATACATGCAAGATCAATGTATGCCCAAAAGGATAAAGTCAAAGACACTCAAATCTAGACTCATGACTAACTTCAGAATCTTGAATGCAGCAAGAGAAAAACAACTCATCATGTACAATGGCTCCTCAGTAAGTTATAGCTGACTTCTCATCATAAACCATGGAGACCAAAAAACAGTGGGTGATATATTCAAACTGCTGAAGGAAAAAGAATGTAAACTGAGAATTCTATGTTCAGCAAAACTATCCTTGATAAATTAAGAATTATAGCATTACTAGATAAACAAAAATTAAAATAATTCAGTGCTAGTAGACATGCCATCTACAAGAGATACAAAATCAAGTCCTTCAGGCAGAAATGAAAAGACATTAGACAGTAACTCACATGCACATGAAAAATAAAGAGCACCAATAAGATAACTCCATAAATAAATATAACAGACAAAAAAAATCTGTATTTATTTGTAACACTTTTCTTCCCATTTCTGACTTAAAGACAATAGCATAAAGGAATAACTAGAAAATTGTGTTGATATGCTTACGTCATGTACAGATGTAATTTACATAATAATAACATCACAAAGGAAAAGACAGGGAACAAAGACATAGCAGAACAAATTGTATACACAATTGAAATTAAGTTGGTATTAATCTGAAATCAATTCTTTTAAGGTAAGTTGTTAACTGAAAGATCAGAGCAACCATGAGAAAAACAACTCAATAAATATAATAAACGAAAAAAGGGAATTTAAGTGGTACAAGAAAATGCTTAAAATATTTAACAAAAATAAAAGAAGGTAGTAATACAGGAACAGAGGAACAAAAAGACGTAAGACTCATGGAAAACAAGTAGCAAAACAGACATCAATCCTACCTTGTCAGTAATTACACTAAAGATAAAAAAATTTTTAAGTAATGCAATCAAAAGACAGAGCTTGGAACAACAGATTTAAAAAATATAATCTACCTATATCTTATCTACAAGACACAGTTTAAATTCAAAGACACAAAAAGTTTACAAGTAAAAGGATAGAAAAAGACGTACCAGGCAAAAACACTAACCAAAAGAGAGCTGGAGTTAGCTATACTAATAATAAAATACACAATTAAGAAAAGATCATTACTAGACATGAATAAGGATATTTTATTACAATCAAAGGATCAATCCATCAGGAAAGTATAGTTATAAACATATATGTACCTAACAACATAGCACCAAAAATAAGGAGAAAATGGTAGAAACAGAAAAAGAAATAGATAATTCAGCAGTAAGTTTCAGTAACAGAACAACTAGGTAGAAGATCTACAAGAAAAGAGAAGACCTGAACAACGCTATAAATAACCACTTGAAAAAAACAAACAAAAAAAAACAAACAAAAAAATAACCACTTGATCTATTAAACATCTACAAAACATCCACACAACTGCAGAATACACATTATTCTCAAATGCACATGGAACATTCTCCAGAATAGACTAGATGCTAAGAAATGAAACAAGTCTCAACAAACTTAAGAGAATTGAAATCATATAAAGTATGTTCTCCCATGATGAAATTATAAATCAATAACAGAATGAAATTTGGGAAATTCACAAATATGTGCATATTAAACAACAAACTCCTAAATAACCAATGGGTCAAAGAAGAAATCACAAAAAGAATTAGTATTTTGAATGAAAATCTAAACAACATATAAAACAATATATAACTCAATTCCAGTGAACATAGGATTTGAATAGACATTTCTCCAAAGAAATACAAATGGTCAATCAGCATATGAAAAGTTGTTCAACACAGAAACACTAGGCAAAAACACGAGATACAAGAAACAAATGACCCTTGAACAACATGGGCTGGAACTGTGTGGGTCCACTTACAGGTGGATTTTTTTTCAATAGTAAAAACTGCAGTACTACACAATCTGTGCATATGCGGAACCTCGGATAGGAGGAACTGCATGTATGGAAGGCTGACCATAAGTTACATGTGGATTTTCCACTGTGAGGAGGATGAGCGCCCCCAACCCCCTGTGTTGTTCAAGAGTCAACTGTACTTAACATCTACTGGGATGGCTATTATAAAAGATAGAAAATAAGTGAGAATGGAGTTAAATTAACATCCTCATAAATTTCTTGGTGAGAATGTAAAATGCTGCAGTTACTTTAGCAGTTTGTCAATTACTCAAAACATTAAATGTAGAGTTGCCATATTACAAAGCAACTGCAATGCTAAGTAGATACCTAAGGGAATGAAAATATGTCCACACAAAACCTGAAATGTCCTTCAACATTATGCCAGCATCAAACTGCCCAATCTGTGTAGGCATAACCCATAAACATATAAGCAAAAATTAGAGATAAAATAAAATACCACATGGAGATTAGTCTTACCATTGAAATATTTTCATCCACTAGGACATGTAAGCTTTCCAGTGATACCATGAAGTCAAAAGATCCCGTAATACAGCTGGGCTAAATAATGATCTAGCAGAGAAGTAGCAGAGGCAAGACTGTAAAGAACAGTCACTGAAGAACCTCCAAAACAGAAAAGTACATTTGACCACAGGTGGTGAAAAATCTTAGCAGGACCACATCTATAATACAAAGGGATTGCTGAGCCAACAACTAGACATTTATTTTTAGTAACAGGTAGGAAAATATGACAATTCAGTACCAATACAAGGCAGTAAAAAAGACAAAATTTTCTTAATGGTGGAAAAAGCCTAAGACCTACCAAATATATTTCAATCACCTTGGTGACTATGGTTTAGATTAATGCTATTCAACAAGTAACGACAGCAGTCAGAAACAATGACCACTCACCATGATAAAATTCTGGGACACATTTGTTGATCACATGATTAAATTAACATTGGCAGTATAACAAATCACGGATCTATGGTTTCACAATACAGCAAGTAACAGGCCCTCCAGAACCACTCAGTCCATGGTGGGCAGATCCTAATACCTAACGTTTTGCTAATTAACAAAATTACAGGCAGTCAACTGGAGGAGCAAAGAAAGGCTAAATGGTTAACAATATTAGAATACCCCAATCTAAATAGCAACACTGAACTAAAAGTAAACAATGAAAAGTTCTCCATGTAAAGCACTATAACGTACTGAGCAACCTAGGTGACAATACTAAAGCACACCCCCTAAACAAGTTTTGCCATGACAAAAAAAGCAAAAATTTTTGAAACCAAGTGAGACGCAGCTCAAAGTACTGTTTAACAAACAACAGTGGTTACTAGAGAACACCAGCAAAATTAAACCACCACTCATCACTGCATTATACATATGCATGCTAGATAATTTTTAAAATAATTTGGAAAACAAAGCACAATTATAACCAATAATACATTAACACATACTATGCTTTTTGGTATCCATATCAGATTATCACAGAGCATGTGCTTACTAGGGCAATGTTATGTTTGACAAAAGTCAGCTGAAGTTACTGCAACAATAGTACAATAAAAGTATATCAAATAACAACACTTGGAAATTTCGGAATAGCACAGTAAGTCTTTAACAATACACTCCCTCAGGCATTTTTTTATATATGGAGTAATGTACTCCAGTGAGGTCAACTGGTTTTAGGAGAAACACGGTCCTTGTTATCTGATATAAAGACATCATCCATGTGTTTTTAATTTGCTAGTGAAATTTTTAAATTGCTAGTGATAAACCAGGACAAAGCTAATAAGTAGGAATATCGAATTAAACCAATTATACATCAGCACTACACTATACTGCACACAAACACCAACGTCTTATAAGCCAGAGCCTGTAACTGGGCAAAATCAAGAAATGAAACAAACACCCTTGAAATTCCTCAAATATACTTTTGGCTCACTGCACAGTCATCAGTTTACTGTACTCTCAATCAGAACCATACTTGTGATGCAAGCAATGCAATATCACTCAAAATGGCGACACGTTGTGGACTAATGCGGTACTAGAGTCTTGGGGGGGAAAAAACTTCGTGTCCACAAGGTGGCAACAAACCTTGAAATATTTCCTGACAAGGGGCACAAAACCCTCCATAAATTTGGAGGCAAGACACCTAAAATTAAAGAAAAACAGCCACTGTAATATACGTAATAATTACACAGACCTACTTTAAAAAGGTCACACACCTCAGTGAATGTGGAGATAAAGTTAATGATATTACAAGCAAATAAACAGCTTTTATCAACACTAAATTATTTTTTGCTCTTTAGTACTATTAGACTGTGATGTTAATGGAAGTTTTCATTCACAAACTTCCATTTCTAGAAGAGACTGAAGAGACCAAATTTCTGTGAGAATGATGAACCTAACATATCCAAAAGGCATCATATTATGGGTAAATTGAGTAACAGTTTCCGTTATGTTTCCTCTTTGTCCACTAAACTATGCAAAATCTGGATGAACTTTTCTTGGAGTTTTTATGAGTGAAAACCTCATTCCTATCATGTTATGGAGGATCTACAGTAATTGGCAAGACTACTACTTTACATATCGCATGATCAAAGTGATCTATAAACAAGAAAATCAGACTATAGATGATATACATGCGATATATAACCTACAATAGTTGACAATCTCAATGTCCTCAAAAACCTTACAACATTATTGTTGTCTTACCATCACTGGAGCATTTACATTTAGAGTAATAATCCCTGAAGGGAAATATGCAACCAATACCACTAATACAAGCTGTGGAAAATTTCCACAATCATTGCTAATTGTTCTCAGAAATGCACAAACTTTGGAGGTATACTGTAAATGTTGAATAAGACACTAAATGTACCAGTAAATAGCCTTATTAATACCTTTAACAACCAAAAAACACAATTATTGGGGCTTAAAACCCTGTTACTCTTTAAAAGTATTTAAATGTCTAACAATAAAAGACACTCAACAACAACCCTGAAATATATTAGTGACTCAAAATGGAGGAACCAGATTGTAATGTTACTGGAAAATTGGGGAGGCATTTCTGATCTGTAGTGATTTCACAAAGGGTGCTGCCCTGTGGACAAATGAGGTACAACATAAAAGCTAACATAGTGGTTATCTTGTATCCACAAGATGGCGCCAAATTCCTACCAATCTCAATATTTGATTATGTAGCAGAGGTATTAAACTGCACTGCTGATGACACTAATTTCCTACATTCACATGAACATCAAACCGTCTAAATTCCCAAAGGGTAATGATGCATGTACCAATTGGCTACAAGTTCGGATTAGCTCCAACTTCTCTACAGTTCAGTTACAAATGTGAAAACACCCATTACAACCTATGAAAACGCCACACTATTACCGCAGATTTAATAGGCAGTGGAATGAGGCTTCCCTGCTGGCACAGTGGTTAAGAGTCCGCCTGCTGATGCAGAGGACACGGGTTCGTGCCCCCGTCCGGGAGGATCCCACATGCCGCGGAGCGGCTGGGCCCGTGAGCCATGGCCGCTGGGCCTGCGCGTCCGGAGCCTGTGCTCCGCAACGTGAAAGGCCACAACAGTGAGAGGCCTGCGTACCGGGGGAAAAAATAGGCAGTGGAATTAATAATTAAACAATGGCCGTAAAATATTGGAGCCCAGAGAATGACGCATATATTTACGACTAAATTTACCTACGTATACTTTTTGGCCTGTCAAGAACCAAACTTAGAATGCAAGCTCGTCACCTGTTAAATAGCAGTGTGGGTAAATTTAGTACAGAGCATCACCTAACTCTGAGACAGTACCAAATCTAACATTTAGAAGTATGCCCGGATAAACACATGCTATCAGTGCATTAGAGAGTGGTATTGTAAAATTATTTGCAAATGATAATGGTGATAAATCAAATACGTTCATGAAACGTTCAGCATAAAGGATCAAGAGCAGACATACAATTTAATTAAAAATGTTTCACCACCAAATGCCTTTATTACTGACTTGCTGGTTTCCAACGCTGCAAGCAGTGCATTACTAAGAGTAATTGTCTTAAAATTCATCTAATAGCTTATAAAAGACAACACTGTAAAGACAAATGAAATATACGTAAGATCCACGGTAATCGGTCTTCTGTCCAAAACACAAAAACACAGCACCGAATTCGTCAAGGCTCGTGAAAGATATGATTGGCAGTGGGATCCTACTTAACATTGCCAAATATTCAGACAAAATTGACTCCCTAAAAAAGTAAATAGGCACCTAAGGATACCTAGCAAACTTTCTTTTTTAAAAAGCCTTATTGTATTGGTATAGAATCAAGGGATCCTAATGAAATGCAACTGGAAGAGACCCTGAGACGTTGACTTGTAATGTCACCTCTGCAGAGGCAAAGCAGAGTGGACAATTGGGGAACTCCATTGCAAGCCTCTGGCAGCATAAACAAAAAGTAGGTGACTGACGTTTTAGGTATATGACAGTAGTAACGCTACTTAATGTAAAGACACAAATATGGAAAAGTATAGCTATCCAGGTTTGCAGTATTATCTGCCATAAAGTGATGACAAGACTAAACTTCCCATAGAAAACTGACCCAATAGCAAATGGCTACATTATTGCACTACAAATTCCAATTAGTGGCTCAATATTTCAAAGACGGATGCCAAACCTGTGACTTTATTGGACAACTTGATTGCATTGCCTGTTTGCACGAGATGGAAGCAACCCAGGTAAATTAATATTGCACCTAAAAAACAGTGACCGGTTTATCATACACGTAAGCATGAATATATAGTTACTAGAAATAAAGGACCTTAAGATACAATGAGTTTTTCAATAAGCAGCAAAATTTTACTAAAATTTTTACTAAGTCTAAACTTTGGAACACAGTGCTCTGCACCAGAGATTTCCAAAGGATAAGTCATGCAATTACATTTGATTTTCTTGCTAATTTGTCCATAGAGAAACCAAAATTGGAAGTTCATTACAACCATATCATAGGAAGATTTGCTGAGCTTAAGCTGCCAATTGGGTGTTACATTCCATCTGAAGAATCAATTAAACTAGAAACATAGAGTAGCACCATGTCTAAGACGTTTATCCTGTCTCAGGACAGCCAATTCTCCAGCAGTGGCTGTCTACAATGCAACAAAGCATCTACAGGAGCATACTTAGGAGACAGACAACTAGAAGAGGAGTTAGGCACTTACATGCTTTCAAAGAACCAAATATTTTAAAGGCATTTCTTGAAAAACTAAGAAAGCTCACCTGCACTACCAATGTAGGGAATTGTCCGAATAACCTTAACTTAATGAAAATTCAAGTAACATGTCCTAGGCAGTAGAATGCTTGAAAGGAATAGTAATGTCTACTAATAGTATTAACAGAGATTATCTGGGAAAATACAACCCAGCCCATCAGGGGATATTTGAGGACCACGAAGTCCCAGAACCGCAGGTGGCTAGGACAAAAAGTGCTAGCAGTATACAACAGCTTCTTGTCCACTTACAAGAAAACTGCCCTTAAAGCCAATGAGTGGAGAATCTATTGCAAACATGATTCCCAAAGAGCAAGGGGACACTATGAGTGACAAAAGTATATTAGAATATTTTCAGATAGCAAGTTTGTTGAAGATAGGCACTATTACTAACTAGGCATTAAAGAATTTCACCACCTAAAAGATTGTTGCATATTTACTGACAGCGATGGCAAACTCCCATCTGAAGTTTTGCTTCCTAGTTCACTTTCAGGGACACTTTGACCAATGCTGTCATTAGGCAATTCTGATTTCTTCTTAGTACTGGGGGTGCATGATGCGAGGCACTTCACAATATGCTAAGAGGTTCTAGAAAAGGGCCTTTGTATGGATGGGGTCTAGGACAAACTATGAGACCTACATTTCTACTTCACACACTCCAGTGCAACGTAGAGAGGGAGCAGCAAAGGTGAACTAACCTTAACTTCCAACGATGAGAGATCTTTTGTGCTGCTGCATGGGACTCCTTCAAATCAATAAAACAGCCAAGCAGGGAAGTATATTCATGAGTCCCACCCATACTCCAAGGACACATTAAAAAGTATTTATTCCCCCCTTCTTGTGGAAAGCATGCCCAGTTTGTAGTTCCCACATGTATAAAACCATATGCTTTTCACTTAAAAATGCCAATTTTTTTGTGCTGGAATCTGAAACTGATGATTCAGAAGCTGGTTTTATTCCCATCTCTGCCAGTATGTCACTTTTAAAGGTTGAAATAAACAAAATCTTTCCTTTCTTGACTGCTCTTAATATGCGTTTGAGATGTGAACCAGGAAGTGCAAAGGAAGCTCAGAAACTAAGCACCGAAAGCAACTCATCCAAAGGATGAGTAATTCAATACAGGGTAATAAATGCAAAGTGCACTGGCCATTCTGGCAGTGATCAAAGATTGCCTATATCAATGTAGGCATCACAAAGCTCTATGGGCTAAGTATACCACAAACAAAAGGCATCAGGCTCATTCCTCCTCCCCATGAAAGCAGGGGTAATCTTTGTTCTCTTCATCGCAAACCTGCTCCAGATTATTCCTGAGGTCAATACCCGCAACCATCCTTCTGGTTAAAAACCATCTCAGTAAGAGTGGCATGGACATATATACACTACCAAACGTAAAATAGATAGCTAAGTGGGAAGCAGCCGCATAGCACAGGGAGATCAGCTTGGTGCTTTGTGACCACCTAGAGAGGTGGGATAGGGAGGGTGGGAGGGAGGGAGACGCAAGAGGGAAGAGATATGGGAACATACGTATATGTATAACTGATTCACTTTGTTATAAAGCAGAAACTAACACACCATTGTAAAGCAATTATACTCCAATAAAGATGTTAAAAATAAATAAACAAACAAACAAAAAACCATCTCACTACATCCTTGAACACGTGCTCTGGTCCTAACATAAGGTATGGGATTTCTTAAATCTTTTATTTTGGAGTCTCATCTAAGACCTCCTAACTCTAGAGCACATGCTGAACTACTGCACTTAGTTAAAAGGCTGTAAGGGCAGTGAGTTCCTGAGATGAACACCAAGAGTTCATCATAGCAGCATCTGTCTGGACAGCCTTCTGGTCCTGATAAGCAGAAGCCAGTAAAAAGTACAGCTAAGCCAAAGACATCCCATCCCAAAGGACAGCTGGAATTTCAGCAATACTATGATTGGAGATCCCTCAGGGGACCCAGAACCTTGTCTACCATGGTGTACTACTCCTTGGGGAACAAATGTTGCGTGTTCTTCCTATTGTCCTACAGAGGAACGCTCATCTTTGAAGAATACTGGCGTCCTGTATTAAGTGAACATAGTTCCAGCAGCAACTAAAACTTCTCAATAGGTTAACTTCTCTTAACCTTATCCTCAAGTGTAAAACATGCAAACTAGGAAGTGCTTCAAGTCAAATTACTGAATCAGATGGCCTACAATCTAATGTCTGTAGTTATGTATGTTGCTCAATTATCCTGTACTTACCGGACAGGAAGGTTCTTTGAGGCACGTCGAAATCCACAGAAAATCTTTAAGATCTTAACACACTTGATTATCCATCGTAGTTCCGCCATCCTTCTCCCATTAACCCCCAAATTGAACAGTGATAAATACTCAGGAAACACTGGTAGGACACAGGCTGGCCCATCAATCCCACAGGTATGAGAAGCCAGGGAAAGAGTGGAGAGGATTCTTGGACGTAATAATAAAGGCATCTCAAGTTGGAACTTTCTATATAAAGACGATGGTCCCTGGACTCCATTTTCAACATATTGAGCAGCTTGGGAGTGAGAGAGAGAAGAGGCAAAAGAATAATTTTTTTCAAAGTCACTGCTAATAACTACAGTGCCTGCTTGATAGGGTTGTGTAATAGAGCTGCAGCCATCCCCGACTGAGGGCACTTGATAGGTGACAAAATCCTGTGTCCCCTGATTCCTACAGGATATGCATCCTTCCCTCCATGCTGCCCCAAATAGCTCCTCTGCTGCTCATCAGCTTGACACCACATCCCCATTCCACAGGAAACCATCCCTTCCCTGCTGCTTTCGTGGCCTAAATGACAGCCACAAGTGGTCCCTCTCCCAGTGCTTGAGCTTACCCAGAGCATAAACAATCGCTGGGCTCCAAAACACACAGAACCAGGATGGGCATTAAGGGGGCAGAGGTTAGGCTGAGCCCTGCCAAGGAGATGGGGTGATGTGAAGATAGCTGCTGTGATCACATGTCTTCTTGGACTGATGTTTGATTTCTTCAAAGCACTATGCAGTCTTTCTTCTTTGAAACCGATTCCAGATGGATCTTCCATCCCTTCCCTTCTTCCCTTCTTGCCCCAAGCCCTCAGGCCCTCAGCCCTACCTATCTCCCTTACCTAATAACTCTCAAACAGAACTCCTAATAGCATCAACCTGTATGACAGGAAATGCTGACTATCCCACACCTTACTCCCTACTTCCCTCTTAAGCCAAGACTCTAAAATCCCTTAAATACCAAAAGCAAAAGTACTACAAGGGCTCATGCAGTTTCCTTGAGTTTTCAATCTATCCTGGGCCAGACAAGCCACCCACACCCAACCCACGGATCTCAGTGTTCACACACAGAAACTTATAGGGCCTAATCAGGCAATTAGTCTATTCAGCTCTAATACCCTATAGAATATGGATTTGTATTCTCTCTCTTAACCACACACCCCTTTCCTTGAGGCTCGGGAGCGGCACTGTCCACCCCAGGACAGCTCTGGTGTTAGCAGTGGCCCCAAAGAACTCAATCTCAAACATCTTCTGAGATGCACCAGTTCTTCTGATGCAGCAGCAGGTTGTCAACCATGGCAAAGTCTAATAATGCCAAGTGAGTCTTCATCCTACCACCCTGCTCCTTGGACCTAAAGGCACTTCCCAGATTCTGCCTCAAGCTATGTTACAGTTTGGTGTGAGGGGACATTAGGCATCCAACAGCAGGGTAAGTGTAAGTGATTACAGTTCCTGATATTTGGCATTCCTTAGGGGCCAGGGTAAAATAAGTGACTTCCTAGACAGACGAACTCATAGGCACTGTGAAATGAGAGCTCACTAGTGATATGGTACAAGGCTAAAGATTAATGGGGGGAAACCTACAAAGGACTCCCTAAATTGCCCTGCCCACCCTCTTAGTAGGTCAGTTCAAAATTCCTCCTTTTGTGAGCACTCATTTACTTAACAGTCAAGCTGCTACCAAACTAGCTCAGTCACCTGGGGTTAAAGCCTCAAAGGCAGAAGCAGGGAGGTAAGGCACAGAGAATAAGCTAGAGTCTAAAAACAGAAGCCTTCGACAAGTAAACCCACCACACACAACTACCATTTTAAAGGTAAAAGGAGAAGTCTTAAAATGAGACAAATGAAAGACACCAAGAGGCACCAAGGGGCACATAACTCATTCTTCAGTGACTCCACAAAGCCCCTCACTTGTCTGGCTCAACATGGACCCCAAAAAGCCAGCACACCACTCTAGCTGAACCACTGATGCTCCCGAGATCCCAGGAGACAATGATGCCAAAAGACCACGATCCCTACACCCCATACCCCATTTATATTCCAAAAGAAGGATAAATGACCCCACACTCACCCCCATCTGCTTTGCTGAGAATTTTATGAGGATTTATTTATTGTATAAGCCTGCCAGCTTTCCCAGCCAGGTGGTTAAACTCTGAATATGAAGGGCTGGAGAAGGTGGAGGTGAGAAGGATGATTTAAAAAAAAAGAGAGAGAGAGTATTAGACTCAGATAAATGAAAGGGGGCAAGAAGGAATAACTGCACATGCCAGGGGAAGGAGAGTGAAACAGCAATCGATGAGGGGCCTTGATGTAGTGGCTAAGAGTGTAGACCCTGCAGTATGATCACCTGGGTACAAATCCCTGCTTTGCAAATGACTTGCTGTGTGACCCTTGACAGGTCATCTAGACTGTGTAAGCTGTAATTACCCCATCTGTAAAATCTGGATAAGACTACTCACAGAACCTAAAGGAAAGGGTTGCTGTATTAAATGCTTTAATACATGAACAGTGTCTAACACACAGGAATTACCCAATAAATGTTAGTTGCTTCTGAATCTGGGCTCCAGCGATCTGGGTCTATCAGTCACTTTGCTTCGCTGTTTCAGCCCTGACACAGGGATGCTATTCTCACTAGGGCCATGTGGCCAGGTAAGAAACTGTGCCTGGTCTAAAGACTTGCGCACATTACAACTGAAATGACTCACACGTATGTGAATTAAGTATATTTAACTTCAACCTGAAAAAACTTGTGAGCTAGAAATTCAGAAACTTCAAGGCCAAGTCAAGGCTGAAGGCCAATAAATAGAAAGAAAGCTTCTCAATCCCAAAGGAGTCCCTGGAAAAGGAGTAAAGCCTGACTTTCAAAAGGGCTGTAGTTAACAGTGGAGATGCAGGTCTGACACCCAAAGCCCACCCTCCTCCTACCCTGTCGAAGCAGGTCTCTGTCAGGGCAGTGAGCACTAGTAGCCCCAACAACTGCCACAGAAGTGTCTTTGAAGAACAGACGGTGATCAATTCTCCCTCTGTGCACGACCGTTTTCTTTCCTATTAAAAAAGAAAACTTATTGAGAAAAAACCGCCCTGTTGGGGAAGGCTAACTGCACTTCAGTTGAATGAAGGTTTAACTGCTGAGAAACCACATGTATCCCTTAGACAAATATATAAGTGCATACGGGTCATCTGTTCCCAAGCAAATATGGGGAAATTTTCACAGGTGTGAAGGTTAGCCATGCTTCTCTTCCTTTGAGAAATGTGAGTTAACTGAATCCCAAACAATTCAAAGCTTTCCTTGGAATGTAAAATGCCACAAACAGCAGAGCCTTCAAATTCAAACTGTAACTTAAAAAGCATTCTGATCTTGTTAAAATTATTTTCTCTCCAATTCACACTCTGATTATCTGTACAATGTACATGATATGTACACCAATTATAATTTACTTATCAGAGGATGTGGGGAAGAGCATATCTGCAAGGCCCATGGTAGGTAATAATCAATAGGAACACAGACAGATATTCAGTTTAGGCACAGCAAAGCTCTGTTTTTAATGGATTTTCTTTAAAACCAACCAATTGGACTATGCATTATAGTTTATAAATTATTCTGTAGTTTAAAGGAATAAAACTTCCCCCCTCTGACAGAAAGACAGCCCTTGTCCCAACAACATGAAAGATAATGAGATGGAATGATCGCTCACCTGACTTAACTCAGCAATCCTCCGTGGACGAGATGGAAAGTCAAATGGAGGATGAAGACCTGAAGATTGAGGAGCCTGAATTTCCAAGGTTGAACCTGGACAGAAACATCTGGGGTAAAACAGTTGACTTGATAGCAGGTTGGCTCCCAGGAATCTCTCTATCCTGGTAGCCAGATAAAGGAACCAAAAGGCAGATCTCTACTTGGGAAATCAACTGAGTAATTTGGAACAAGTCTCATTCTAAAGTGCTTCTTCAGGGTGGCGGGGGAGGGATAAATTGGGAGATTGGGATTGACATATACACGCTACTATATATAAAATAGAGAACTAATAAGGACCTACTGTACAGCACAGGGAACTCTACTCAATACTCTTGTAATGGCCTATACGGAAAAAGAATCTAAAAAAGAGTGGATATATGCATATGTATAATTGATTCACTTTGCTGTACACCTGAAACTAACACAACATTGTAAATCAACTATACTCCAATAAAAATTTTTTTTAAAATGCTTCTTCCATGGAGTGTGGTTAAATCACGAAAACATGTGTATAATAAAGGTTGTTAGGATGGAGACATCACAAGAGGAAATACCAGAGAGGTCAAGGGTAATTAAGAAAGTCCAAAGATGACACTGTAGTATCCTGGGGCAATTAAGAGATTAGGCTCTTCCATCATAAGACATGGGTTCAAAAAGGGAGTCTACAATTTACTGTCTGGCCATGCTTGGATGAGTTTTGAACTTCTCTTGGTTTGATAACCTGTCTTTGAAATGTAATAAAAATGATACTAACACCAGAGTTGGTGAGATTATTATATCAAGTAGAAGCAATTAGAACAATTCTAGGTTTGGCTATCTCTAAAATGAACCAACCTTGGGAGGAAATGGCCTTTATTAAAAGGTCTTTTCTGTATGGTTCAATTGTGTGTTTGAAAACCAGATGTGGAGATAAGGGTCATATCCAGGTGTTCTATTAGAAAGGTACCCCGGTTAATCCTAACACACCTATCCTATATACTCTAATGATTGCCTCTACTTTGCTGGTCCAGCATTTAAACTTAAAAAAAAGGGCAAATCTTAAAGAGTTCCTGATCTTCCTAGGAGCACAGTTACCCCTGGACATTGAAAAGGACCTCAATTTACCTCCAACTAGAGCATCATTGATAAAAAGATAATGAGAGAGAACCTACAGAGCAGAGACTCTGGGGATGAACTGCTTGAATTGCTCTGTGACATTTCGGGAGCAAGGTTACTGAGTTTAACTGACCTCAATTACAGCAGCTGAAGAAAACAAGGGATAATATTAGAATTTACTTCCTGACCATTAAAACTGAGTCAAAGCACACATAGAACAGTGTGTAGGGCTTCCCTGGTGGCGCAGTGGTTGAGAGTCCGGCTGCCGATACAGGGGACATGGGTTCGTGCCCCGGTCCGGGAAGATACCACATGCTGTGGAGTGGCTAGGCCTGTGAGCCATGGCTGCTGAGCCTGCGCGTCCGGAGCCTGTGCTCCACAACGGGAGAGGCCACAACAGTGAGAGGCCGGAGTACTACAAAAAAAAAAAAAAAAAGTGAAAGAACAGTGTGTAACACTTACTTTGTGCTCAGTTAATGTGAACTATTGTTATCAAAAGACTATTATAAAAGAAAAAGGATATTGTATAAAACCGACTGCTGTCTGTAATAGAACAAATAGATATGATTAAGAGGTATTTAAATGAGAAGGAATAGTTGTATTTGGTAGAAAGTGCTAGGAAAACAGATTAAAAGGTTAAAATAATATTTCAACCATTAAAAGTGTTATCAACTAGTGAAAGTGAAAGGAACAGAGGCATCTCATAACATAGAACTGAAAGAGGAAGGTAAAGGATGGTGGATGACAGCAGGGCACAGAATGAGTATGTCTGTCAGAGGTGAGACAATAAATTAAGTGTGAAGGGATGTAGGGATGTATGGACAACATTTGCTTATTGAATGTGGGTCTAATTACTTTACACTTAACTGTCTTCACATCAGCTAATCAAGAGGTGCAAAACAAACAAAAAATAATCGCGTCTCTAACAAGTTTATAATAAAAGAAATTATCAGGGACATACGTACACAAAGATGTTTCTGTAAGTATGTTAACTGTACTGATATGTTCAAATTTTATTTTTAAAAATACTTAAAATAATTCTAATGTCTAAAAAAGAGGGAGATGTTATACCAAAAAATCACGGTCCAAATGAGATTAGTGTGTATTCATATTTAAAGACAGGAAAATGTTTTCGTTAATTTAAGAGCCATCTAAAAATGTTATCAGTATACATACATATACTAAAAAGAAATGTACCAAAAATCTGAGTGGTTCTGAATATTCTTCTTTTAATTGTGCTATGCTTTTTTACTTCAATTTTTTACAATTAATACCTATGCCTTTTATAATTTTTTAATACACTGTATAATGGGGGAAAGAAAATGATTCTTTGAGTGATCGATACATAGATTTGAACTTATTCCTCCCTAAAGAAATTGACTAAAAGTCCTCAGAAAATATGAAGAGAATAAGGAGAAAAGGAAAGTAAAGAGCAAATGTTCAGGAAATAGACAGCAATTCTACACAAAATACTGACCTATATTAAAAATTATAGCTAAAAGAAAAATACATTTTAAATCACATAAAACTATTTACCCAATTAGTATTACTGTTCAATTTTAATCAAGGAAAATAGACATTGATGCCAAAGGTATCTCAACTAAAATTGGAAAATATTTTGTTAATTTTTGGATAGCCTGTGCTGATATTAATATAGATGCCTCATAATTTCAGCAGACCAAAGTTTTATCTTAATACTACAGAGCCAATTTCAAGATTTTTATTGCAAGAGTTAAATAATTCTCTACTGTACAGTTTACTATGAGCAATTTAATTAGCTTAATAAAATGTAGAAACAATTAACCCAAAACATTACATGCATGTTGTAGAGCAGGGCTATCCACTAGACAATAAACAAAATGTGTTTTATAAACAAAGTGTATATATAAACAAATATATACTAATATATGTTGTATAAAAACAAAATGTGTCATATAAACAAACTGAATGCATAAATAAAGTGTGATACATACATACACACACAATGAAATATCATTTGGCCATAAAAAAAAAGCAATGAAGTTCTGGTACATGCAACACTGATAAACCTTGAAGATATGCTAAGTAAAATAAACCATACACGAAAGGACAAATATTATACTGTTCCAATTATATGAGGTACCCATAATAGGAAAATTCACAGAGACCAAAATTATATTTAGAGGTTACCAGGGGTTAAGGAGAGAGGGAATGTGACAAATGTACCATAGTAACTGACATAAAATGTTAATATAGGGGACCCTGAGTGGGGCATATATGAGAACTCTTTGTAAATTTGTGTACACCAAAAACTGTTCTAAAAACAAAAAGTTTATTTAAAAAAAAATAACCGAATGATGACATCCACATCCCTCCAAATTTTACTCTATAAATAGGTCACCACACATTTTGATCTTTCCATGTACTAAAAATTAGACTTATTACAAATTCAATAAAGGAAATTGAATCAAGTTTATAATAACCTTGTTGAGGCCCCTGATGTGCAAGGAAAATTTGGGGATAACCTGTTTTGTGATATTGTGCTAAAATACAGGTTAAACAATCCACAGCCTTGTATTTTGAAGAAAATTAATTAAGCAACTATAAAAATGGTTAAGTAAAACATTTCTAGATGGGCAACTGAGAAGAACTTTAATAAAAACTGTTCATATTTTTCCAACTTTTGCAAAGATACCATCATATAGAAATCATATAAAAATACTCACACAAGGAAATATGGATCATGTTTTCACTTCATTATTTGTGAAAGGAACAAAAGGCTTTAAAGTAATCTGTTAAATAAATTATATTATGCATAAATTTTAATTTCAAACTAACAGCCAAATATTCTGATGTATAGTCCAGAGTCACATGTTAAGTGCCAAAATTGATAATTTTTAGAACATAAAATTGAATGACTTGTGTATGACAAGGGGTCCTGTTTAAGGCATGCAAAGACACAAGGCAAGACAGAGGACTCTGAATATGGCTGTCATGAAACATCCCATAAATATTACTTTGATAAGACTATCTCAACCAAGAACACAAGCAATGTGCAGCAAATAGGCATGCAAGGAAGCACAGATCATGAAATATTACTTTTTCTGCTTTAGCTCTTCTATTATGCTATGTGTATGCTGATTAAAATCACCCTGTATATTAATTTTAACATGTAAAATTTCCTGTTATAAAGCCCATGTATATATATATACATCATACATCTTTACGGTACACCTGGCAGGAAAAAAAAGTATAAAAGCAGCTGGGAAAAACAAAAACCCTGTGTAGAACTGACACAGAATAGAATAATGAAAAAAATTCAGATGGAGACTACTCTAGTAAATTGTTAAAGTGGGAAAGTCAAGAGCCATGATGAACAGTTATTGACACAAATATTATGTAGAACCAAGAAATTTAGAGTATATGGAATGGTGTCAAATAAATGAATCTAAGTATGGACAGGCAGCAAGTGGGCACAGCAAATAGTAACATCTTACACAATCAAAATAATTCCATACTGTCACAGAAAAGACAGTTAATGGACTCACACACCAATGAGTCCAGAAGCAGACCCAAATAAATTATGAAATTTAGTATTTGACAAGATGTAATTTTAAATGAGTGAGGAAAAGATGAATTTTCAATAAATAGTACTGGGCAATTGGCTAGCCTTTTAAAATAGAATGTGAGATCATTATATGACTACTGACATCAAAATAAGATCTAAATGGAACAATGATTTTGATTAAATTATAAAAATACTAAAAAGTTCAACTTGTAGGGCTGCTCATGTGATGTTTTTTCCCTCTGGCCTAACCATGTGGTACTTATATTCACAGATTTCCTAAAATTGAATCATCCTTGCATGGCTGGCAGGAACACTACTTGCTTATATACTAGTCATGAATTTGCTTCTGGATCCTTCTCACCAAGTTTATATTTAGGTTATTTGCTTATACACTTGACCCTTGAACACCGCTAGGGTTAGGGGTGCTGACCCCCCCACGCAGTCAAAACTCCACACACAACTTTACAGTCAGCCCTCCATACCTGGGGTTCCACATCCAAGGATTCAACCAACTCGGGATGCTGTAGTATAGAACATATTTATTGAACAACTGAATACTCGTATATAAGTGGGCCCTGGCAGTTCAAACCCCTGTTGTTCAAGGATCAACTGTATATCACTGTCAGAGACTGGTCCACAGATCTATTTTTATCAGGCTATTGTTTCTACAATATGCTGACTTTATAACAAGAGTATCAACTTATATATGCAGAGACTATCTCTGAAAAATTACACATGAAATTAGTAACAGTACTTATATCTGGGAAGAAGGAAGATTGAGGATTAGAAACCAGGGGTGGAAAGGCAACTTTTAACTATATCCACTTTAGTACAAACTGAACTATTTACTATTTGCATGTATCATTGTTTTTTGAAAAAAACTATTATAATCTGTGAGTGACAGTAAAACTGGAACATTTTCAAAGGGCAATCTAGCAACCTAATGAATCAAATTATTAAATGTGCATATTCTCTTTACTCAAATCATACAAAATTACTAGTGCAAGTACCTCAGAACAAGTGTACAAGATACAGAAAAATATAAATGACATGTAACACACTGTTTGCATTTAGGGGATGACACATATGGTATTGTAGACATATTGGTATTATATTCATACCAATGTTTATTCAACATTTAATGAGCACCTACTAAGTGCCAGGCAGTTTTAAGAGATGGAATCACAGCATTCTAAAAGGATAAAAATGCTTGGTCTACAAAGACACAAACCCTGTATATATCAGCAAAGAGCTTACGTATCAGCAGCAACAACCAAATTGCCACTAGGCTGCCAATCAAGCAGGGGTTATAGGGAAATACACCAATGCAAGATGGCAGGCCACCTTATGATAGTCAACCTAACCTGAGTTGAAAGTGTTAATGCCCAGCAGACTCCTATAAATTCTACAATATACCTTTGAGTTCCATGACTTCGGTAGAAATTCATTGGTGTTAAAGATGTTCATACAACCTGTTGGAAGTAGATATGTCTACGCCCTACATTACAATGTAATTTCAGACCCAGGGTGCAATGCTTGTATAATATGATATGCCAACTATTCAATCCCAGGTACTGACAGACATCATGTAATCTCTCAACTAGAAAATAATAGAGCTGAAAGTATCAAACTACCAATTATAGATCAGTCACTAAAGTTACTATAAGATATACTGACCCCTTGAGCTTGATCACAATATTTGGTCTAACATCAGAGGGAACATTCTGCGTCAAAGGAACCCCCCAAGCAGAACTTAAGCCAGACACTTAACACTACTTCAACAGATTTTTAAGTTTCTACAAAGTGAAAAAAAACTGTAAATTATGCCAGGGTACCAAGGTATCATGATTCCAAGAGAAAGGAATGGGTGATGATCAACAACGTGAAATTAAAAAATGACAAAATTTATCTAGAGACATCATGAAAAAGGCTGCATTTATGACTGACATGATTCCTGACCCAGAATTACAAAAATTTTAGCAAGAACACCTAATGGACAAAAGCAGGTCCCTTGGAACCTCTAATAATTGGAATTTAAGCCCCTTGGTGGCAATATATTGATATATATGGTGGCTAAGTCCACTGTAAAAATACCAAAAGTCCTTCAGAGAACAATGTTAGCTTGGTTACTTGGCCCCAAATATGGGTTCTGCCTTAGGGTACAGCTTTGGTGATAAAATTCCCCTGAAGTCCAATGTTGCAAAGTCCTCCTCCTCTCCCCTCCTATCACCTCTACTGTTAGGTAACCTTCCTTCCTACGTATCTCGTACTTAACTCTATTATACTTCCCCTAGCTTATTGATCTCCCAGAGAAAACCTAGAACCTACTGTATGTATAAATTATGTACAGTACCCATGCATGGTACAGGAGGCATTTAATGTATACAAGTTGAATAAAAAGCTTATCAAGAGGAAAAATGAGTGAACATAGCCTTTTTTTTAAAAAAAGAAAACCTCTTATTAAAACATAGTTTATCCTCAAGTCCATTCTCTAGTAGGTCTGTCTTTATCCCCGTCTTGCCCCTAGGTTCTTCATGACCTTTTTTTTTTTTTCTTAGATTCCAGATATATGTGTTAGCATACGGTATTTGTCTTTCTCTTTCTGACTTACTTCACTCTGTATGACACAGGGGGAAGGGTAAGCTGTGACAGAGTGAGAGAGTGGCATGGACATATATACACTTCCAAGCGTAAGATAGCTAGTGGGAAGCAGCCGCATAGCACAGGGAGATCAGCTCGGTGCTTTCTGACCACCTAGAGGTGTGGGATAGGGAGGGTGGGATGGAGGGAGACACAAGAGGGAAGAGATATGGGAACATATGTATATGTATAACTGATTCACTTTGTTATAAAGCAGAAACTAACACACCATTGTAAAGCAATTATACTCCAATAAAGATGTAAAAAAAGATTAAAAAAAAACAAAAAAACCACATAGTTTAAAGACTAGCATGTAAAAGAAATCAACAGATCAGCGAACACAATATACCTTAGAAATATACACAATATATAAAACATTACAGTAAAAATTAAAGGTGTATCTTGTCACCAGAACCTTCCAAACCTTTCAATTCTGCTACCTTCCCCCTCTCTATATAAAAAATTATATATAGAAAATTCTTGTTCTCATCCCTGGATACACCTGCCCCATTCTCCCAACACCTACAGGTAACCACTTTTATATAATCTGTTTTTTTTTTAACATAAGTGAACATTGTCCATTTCACTTTTTCACTTAACAATATATCACTGCAGAGACTGCTTCCTCATGTGTTTTTACAGCAACCTAGTATTCCACACTCATGGGCTCCTGGGTTGTTTCCAATCTTTTACTATTATAAAACTGTCTGCAATGTTACATATGCAATTTGTTTCACATGTGCAGATACACAGGATCACTGGATCAAAAAATAAAGGCAATTATAGTTTTGATAAATATCTCCAAAGTGCCCTCCATAAGTATTATACTATTTTGTACTCTAACAAACATTCTATAAATGCCAGTTTTCCCATAGTCCTTCCAGCAAAGTTCTCAAGTATTAACTTTCTCTGTAGTTTTGTTTTGCATTTCTTATGAGCTTGAGCGTTCTTTCATAGGTTTAAGTGTTGTTTTTCTGTGAACTGTCTCTGTTCATGCCCACTGCTCATTTTAAACTGTGGTCTTTTGATTTTATTTAGAATCTTTTTATACATTAATGGAGATTAGCACTAAGTAATACATGTTGCATATATTTTCCAATTTCTCATTTTCTTTTGACTTCATTTAGTGTTTTTGACATGAAGTATTTTATTATGTTAGCTGCGCTTATGAATCATTTTATGGCTTCTATGTTTGAAGACACAGAAAGATAAAGATGTGTTTACAAATCAGTGAGCAAAGAATGGATTAACAAATAGAATAACCAAACAATTGGGAGAGAGAAAAAAGTAAATCCTTTCCACTTAAAAAAAAAAATTAATTAAGGATTGCAAGATTTTGACAGAATAAGAAAATATACATAAATATACTGATTTAGCCTTGAGATTTAGAATTCCTTTCTAACAGTAAATCCAAACATTTTTTAATACATTAAACTCGATTAAATTTTATATCATGACATTTATCAATCTTCCATATTAAGAATTTTGCTTTTGGTATTAGGAAAAGCACTGATATCCTTAATGTTTTAAGCACTCTTTAAAAAGAAACATTTTAATGTTTTAGAAGTGCTTTCCATTGTAATAAGCCTCTCTTCCCTTGGCTCCTAAGTGAAACTTCTCTGCAGTAGTAGTCTTCTGAGTCTACTACTGTTAATTCCCAACCTAGCCTAGGAAAGAGCCAGTCAGTATGACAGGCTGACAATTTACATGCACTCAAGTTTTAAATATGCATAACGAAGTGAGAGATAGAACTGGATCTCTAAGGATTCATGGAAAAGCATAAACTATGAGTAAGCAGAAGTGTAGAGAAGGATATAAAAGGTCAAAAGAAAGAGCAAAACAATCAGAGGTAAGGTAATGATAGAGCAGAAATGCAGAACAGGGGAAATCCCTGGTGGTCCAGTGGTCAGGACTCCACGCTTTCACTGCCAAAGGCCTGGGTTTGATCCCTAGTTGGGGAACTAAGATCCCACAAGCCACCAAAAAAAAAAAAAAAGAGCAGAACATGGCCCATAAATAGAAACAAACCCATAAAGGGTTTCTCCTGATGCCTCCATTTCCTGGTGGCCTTCTAGTTACCATGCCAGTTCCTTTGGTGGGTTTCCAGTAAAATTCTTACCTCCCTTACTGCTCACGATCCCTTATAACCTTGCAAATTATCATCCCCTCATTGGATCTATCATTTGCGCTCCTCATAACAAAAAACTTTACAAAACTAGAGATAAAATATAAAAATGTATAATATAAATTTGGTCTTTGTCCTCTGTTGGAAGCACAGATCTCTAAAATGCGTGAGTGATGGAGTGTTCTTTTGTTATTTACAAGAAGTCCATTTTGAGCACACCTGAGTTTATGCTAACGAGGTGACTCAAGATGGGCTTAGTTGCCAGAAAGACCAAGCATATTAGTAGAAGATTGGAACTTTCAGCCCTATCCTCTAGACTTTCAGAGAGGAGGGGCTGGAGACTGAACTTAACCAACTGACCAATGATAAGACCCCAATAAAACTCTAGAAACCCAGAGCTCAAGGAGCTTCCTGGTTGGTGAACACTTTGATGTGCCAGGAAGGTGACATATCCTGAGTCCAAGGGGTGAGGGAATGGAAGCTCCTTATCCAGGGTCCTCCCAGACTTTGTCCTATGTATCTTTTTCATTTGGCTGCTCCTGAGTTGTATCCTTTATAATAAAACTGTAATTGTAAGTATAGCACTTTCAGGGAGTTCTAGAAATTATTCTAGCAAATTAACAAACCCAAGATGGTCACAGGAATCCCTGAATTTAGCTGATTGGTCAGTATAGGTTGCCCTAAGATTTACTAAAGGGAAGGCAGTCTTCAGGAAGATGTTGCCCTTAACTTGTGGGATCTGGTATTAACTTGGGGTAGTTAGCATCAGAAATGAATTGAAGCCAGGTGGTGTCAGAGACCTGGTGTCATAGCAGTATCAATCTCTCACTGTCAACCTACCAACTTTTTATTTTTTCCAACATAGTATATTTTCATTAAGAAAAAAAATCAAACCAAAACACCCCATAAGAAATAATAATTACTTATGTAAACCTGTCTCAAAAGATAACCAATGTGAACATTTTGGTGTCTTAATAGACTTCCATATTTTTACTTTTGATGCAGGAAAATACATCAAAGGGGTTACAGCAATTTCTTCAGTTTCTGATAAGGGAGAAAAATAGTATTACCTGAATCGAATTATGCCCAGATAGCACAATCAATCTGCTTTTAAATCTTCTCAAATGGAGAGGCCTGTTACTTTAAACTAACTTTCAGTTTTTTAATTAAATTCATGTGAAACCATAGAACAAAACTTTAATATTCCCTTGGACTTCTTTCTTAAAGAATGGTTCCTTGAAGGTGAATTTCCTAATTAATGTGTGGGGAAGGAAAGACACCCACAATTTTAAATTAACACACTTCTCTCAGTTAACTATTTCCAACAGTGTAAGGAGGAAAAAAGGAAAAAATAGCCAGTATATCAAAGATTTTGTTAAAAATACTTTACAAGTTAAGCTTAAGTCACTCTTTGACATAACCTAAAAGGCTTCCCAAAATTTTTTTACATGCCCCAAACAGAACGGAAATCATATATTTGAACTCACTCTTATCACCTTAAGCAGTACCTGAATGTGATCAATCATAGAATGCTATAATTTTGATCTATTCTTATACATTCAACCCACGTACACAGGAAAGAGTTAACATAGCAGGCCTAAGACTACTATCCTCAGAAAGACCTGCTTGCAAGGTTGGCCCTTGGCTGGCATCAGGAAACTTTACTGGCAAACAGTTCCCTGCACTGATAGAAAACTTTCCCTAACTGATAAGGGTGGCTCACTGTGCCTAAATTGCTTATATAAATAATGTGGATCACGTTGAATACCTACTTTCCTTCTGGAAGTCTGATGTCTTGGTATGTGCTAAGCAGAAAGTGCCTATGTGACCAGCCCACAATAAAAACCTTGGTTGCTGAGTCTCTTAACAGGTTTCCCTGGCAGAAACCTGTTGCTGTTACAACGTGCTGCTGTATTTTTATTGCAAGGGGATGCTCTGTGTGACTGCTCATGGGAAGGAGAAAGCAGATGGAAAGCTGCACAGGGACTCCTCCAGACTCCACGTGTGTCTTTTTCTTTATGCTAACTTTAGAAAGGCTATGTATCCTTACTATGTTAGCCCTGAGTAAAACTATATGCTGAGTCCTGTGATCCAGTGATACCCCCACATATCATCCATTTTTGATATTAAGTAGCCAAATCATATAGGCCACCCTTGTTTTCCTTGAAGTTTCAAAATGCATTTTTACAACCACAATTAAATATAATATATATTTACATTATAACGATTAGATGTTTTGGTTATAATTATCCTTACTGTCACATTTTTTAAATCACTGGATTAGAACTGTCAATAAATGAGGTTATAACTATCATAAAACATACAACTTAGGAACTACTTCTGACTTAGAACAAAATGTTAAGCTGGTTTTTAAGCAGAACAATGCATTTTCTGAACTAGGCAAGGTTTTTTTTTTTTTTTTGAGAGGGCACTTTACTCCCCACAAAAAGAAAAAAAAGTACATTTGTTTCCCAAACTTGTTCCCAGCAAGACATTTTTCTTCTTAGTGATGCAGAAGTTCTTTTTAGATATTAAGCTGTTACTCTGAGTTAAAATATTTTATATCCTACCTTTAGTTAACGACATTTTTATCAAGTTCCAGGCTACTAAAAGCAGGCACGCACACTTTTCAATTACAAATACTTCATGCAATTCTCCCTAGTTGGATGTATTCAAGGAGTGTAAAAATCCTTTGGTGGCCCATTGTAGCCAACTTCCAACAACTGTGCCTCAGGAACAAGACAAAACATATACATGCTGCTATCTCTGAACTGACTAAAGTAATTCTCTAGGTAAATTAGAAAATGAGGGAGTTTCTCCTAACAAACTGTAACCACTGATTTTTATCATATTCTCTAATACTTCTTCAAATGCATACTTATGCTCATGCCTGCTGCCAGGAACATGTCGACACTATCAGTCTTTTGTCAGGCTCTTTTCCATGGAAACAAACCAGGCCTAAGGGCCCTGAGAGAATTCACTGCAGCTTCTGTGACTAAAAATTATGGTTGGTAAGGAAATGATGAGTCAACTGTGCAAAGATAAATTACAAGGGCATTCATCATAGCTGACATATAATGAGAGGTAAATAATCTTCAACATGCCAATTTAACTTACTACAAGAAACATACCCATCTATGTAACCAGAATACTCGTTTCCACATGAGGAGCATATGCTTTTCTTGTAGCCAAATTGTAATCATGAAATTGCTTAATCAGCACAGAATCTGAACAGGTGGCATAATTAGATAAAATAAATGCTCAATGACAAAGACAGCCCAACACTGAAGTCTATACACCATTAACAGTGGTTTTAGATGAATGATGGGATTATAGCTTATCTTGCCTGCACTCTTTATATCCTTGTATTATTTGAATTGCTTATTATAAGTACCTCTTTATAACCAGGAAAAACAGCACTTCCATTTTGAAATAAGCTAGGAAAAATAAAGTTATTAGAATTAATAGAAAATTGTGGCTACATATGGCATAAAATACCTAAGAAGTAACATAAGAAATACTGGGGAGATCTACATGATGAAAATTATGATTATTAGGACATAAAAAGACTTGACTAAATGTCTCTAGAAGAGGAGAAGAAATGTTTCAAGCACGTTAATTCTGACCAAATGAATTTATAAATCAAATGCTACCACGATAAATATCCCTAAATGAATTTTTTTTGATGAAGTAGAATTTTACAAAGTAATTTTTTTTTAATTTTGTAATTAATTTATTTTTTTTTTTGGCTGCATTGGGTCTTCGTTGCTGTGTGCGGGCTTTCCCTAGTTGCGCCGAGCAGGGGCTGCTCTTCGTTGCGGTGCGCGGGCTTCTCATTGCGGTGGCTTCTCTTGCTGTGGCACACGGGCTCTAGGCGCACGGCTTCAGTAGTTGTAACACACGGACTCAGTAGTTGGGGCTCGCGGGCTCTAGAGCGCAGGCTCAGTAGTTGTGGCGCACGAGCTTAGCTGCTCCGCAGTATGTGGGATCTTCCTGGACTAGGCCTTGAACCTGTGTCCCCTGCATTGGCAGGCGGATTCTTAACCACTGCGCCACCAGGGAAGTCCCCAAAGTAATTCTTATATTCAAGTTAATGATGAATTGGAGAACAGTAGCTAAGAAGATACTGAGAAAGAATAAACAAGAAAGTTTACTATGAACAAGGAAGGAACAGACCAGGGGTCAGCAAACTACAGCCAATGGGTCAAATCTGGCTGCAGACGGATCTTGCATTCACTGTCTCTGGTTGATTCGCTGAGTGAATAGTTGCAACAGAGACTCTGTGGCCTACAAGCCTCATATATTTGCTATCTGGAATTTTACAGAAAATGTTTGCCAACCCTTGCAATAGACACTTTAATTTTGCTGTCATGCCATAGGCTCTTCTCTAAGGGAGCTCATTAAGACCAAGAGAAGGCAAATTTACGAGGTAATACAATCCATGAATATCACAAGTAAGCAGAAACTGGCAGGTAGAGAAATAAAGGTTGGGGAAGCCAGTTAATAGCAAAAGAGGACTTCCCTGGCAGTCCAGTGGTTAAGACTCTGCACTTCCACTGCAGGGGGCATGGGTTCGATCCCTCATCAGGGAACTAAGATCCCACATACAGTGCAACCAAAAAAATTTTTAAAAATTAAAAGCAAAAGAAGCATGAAGGAACTTTAAAAACTGATGCCTGTGGCGATTAAATCACAATATCTCACCCTGGTTTATTTTTAAAGTTCCTCAGTTGATTCTAATGTACAGCTCTGATAGAGAGCCACTGAGCTAGAAGGAACAGCAAACGCACAGTGGCTGAGTGATGTCAGTGGTGTAGCACAAGAGTAATGAACCAAAAATACCTGCTGTTAAGGTGCCCAGAGCTGCTCGAATCCAGTTCCCATACTCAATATTGTTTCTATATTTAGATTCCCATTATAGCCCCACTTTCCACATTGTTCAACATATTTATATAAAATAAACTCCTATTAATGAGGCAGGCTGAGTGATTCTTCATTTCTTGAGACCAAAAGGGCCAATTTTGTATAGAAATTTGTATCAGAAATACAGTTGCATGAAAACAGACCCCCAGGAGAAATATAAAACATTTGGAATTGTTAGGGTATGACTGTAGGGTAGAAAATCATACACAATCCCCTCCAGATACCAGGATGCAAAGTTTTTTTTACAAGTCCAGGTTATGTTGTGGCAAAGCCACTAATTACACAATTGCCTTTGTGACTGATACATACAGCCACTTAAGGTGAAGCACTGAGGCTACTGGTAGTGGTTGTATTATAGCAACAACAAAAAAATAAGCAGAGCAGGGTTTGGCAGTTATTTCTCTTCTGACAATGATGTGCAAATTCCAACATAACCATGAGGTGCTGACCCTGGAAAGCATGATTT
Organism: Tursiops truncatus; assembly: GCF_011762595.2. Lineage (NCBI taxonomy): Eukaryota > Metazoa > Chordata > Mammalia > Artiodactyla > Delphinidae > Tursiops > Tursiops truncatus. Next base: position 67,727,110 of record NC_047055.1, on the reverse strand, counting down.
TATCTCTCTTATAGCTAGACAGGGTGCTCAGTTACCATTCCAACAGGCACGGAATAACATGGATCAGACCATAGGTTCCCAAGCTTGCGAACCACTGGACTAAATGTGTCCAGTGTTCAGGTTCCTACAAATGTACGCCCGCATCCTTCTAAAGATCACCACCCTATCTATTGTCACAGCTGTAGCACAGCCCTTAATGACCAGCTTTTGTTTCACATTATCTAGTACTACATCCTCTCCAATGAGCACGATTGTCGGGACCAATCCATATATTGCCAGCATGTCTAAGCATGAAAAAGCACTGCACAAGTAAAGATAAACTAAGCCAATTAGATTTTCACTCTTTGGAATTTGAGTAGAAACAATGAAAACTAGGTAATTACCAGTAAAAGCTGAAGCTGAAAGCCTCATTGAAGTAGTGGCAAAGCCAGTCATGAGGAAGAAAAAAAAAGTAGAGAGGAAGAGAATAGCTGAACAAATAACTGATTTAATTCAAGTCAACAGCACAATGGAAAAGGTCTACAAACTCCATGTGCTTAAGCTCTTAGAGCCACCACAGATTTAATTCCATACCACACTGTTCTTAAGATTCCTATGAAATCCTATCTTCCTTACTGTGTGTATCTTACTATGTGTATCTATTTGATAAATGTCTATTTCTTGAGCTAATCCTGCGTCTTATTTCTTGAAACCAGAAATCTTATGTAATTTAGAAAATAATGTAGAGTTGGGCTACATAAACAGAACTTCGGCAGGAAGTAAAATATTTAGACCTGGTTATGACTTGGTGGTGGGGCAGAGAACAGACACACACCCCACCACAACCCAGGCTAGAAGGTTAAGGGCCTACAGGAACTGCGGCCAAGTTATTGTCACAGGATCACACATCCAATGAAGGTAACTTGTGGTAGAATCGCAAGAGAGAAAACTGAAGTGGCCAAGAAGATCAGACAGGTGGATGCTTCTAAAATTGGCAGGGAAATATCTAATGTGGCCTCGTGACATCAGACTATAGCATCTGGACGTGACTTAGTTACTCTCCAACATTTCTGCTTAAGTAAGAGCTGGAAAAGTATAAACAGAAGCATCTTTAGAAATGAGAAAATGAGATGCGGGGCACAGGTGATTAGTGGTCAAGATGTAGAAATGCAATACAAACACGCCTGAATCAAGTGGTGGCTACACTCACAGTCTCATCTAAGGTAAACTGTTCCACTCATAGTTCTGGAGATGAGGCAGTCTGAGAGAGCAATGAATTTTAGAATATGACCTGTCCTGTCACCCAAAGCTGAATGTACCAGGTGTGGGACACACTACCTAAGTGCTGTGTCATTGCACGACTCAGAAACTGACTACCCAAGCAGGGGGTGAGCTAAGCCATTTAAATTCTTGCATTGAGGAATACAGTTTGTGAAATACAAAAAGAGTGAGGCCCATAGCAGAGGGAGCTGAATATTAAATGACAGCGCTGGGAAACATGAGATACAGCCAAGGACACTGGAGCAATAAGCAAGGTTTAGTGATGAATAACTGAAAATTTATGAGGAAGCAGAATATAAACAAAACTAGGAAGTAAACTAAATCTTGAGTAGATAATGAGGAAGGCAAAAAAGCAGAGAAAAGGAGGAATGAAGACATGTGATATATGGCATAAGGTCAGTTAATAATACTATAGTGAATACTGAAAATTTGCTAAGAGAATAGATTGCAGGTACTCTCATCACAAAAAAATAGGTAACTAGGTGAGAAGAAAGTTAATTAGTTTGACGGTTGACTATAGTAATCATTTCACTATGTATATCAAATCATCAAGTTGTATACCTTAAATATATAGAATTTTTATTTTAAAAAAAAGATTTTAAAGGTAGCATACTAGATGAATGATACAAACCCCTGTTGCTTGCATCTATCTTGGAACCGTTTCCAATCCTCAAACCATTTTCCTCAGAGAGGAAACTGAATTTCATTTTCTTTATTTTTTAATTGTCTTATTCAAATACTGGATTTTCTTTATTTTGACTCTTATGAAACCTTTGTCTACCTTAGAGGCTGGCCATGCATAGCCATGGGTGGTCCAAATTGCCTGGCTGACCCAAGAGAGGTCCGTTTCTTGAAAATAAAAGAACCTACAATACCAGAAATTGCTAACAGAATTCCAGGCATAACTGAAGCTCACCAAGAATGTGAGTTTGCTCGATTTGGTTAGGGTGTCACAGTAGGGGATAAGGAAGTGAGAATCCCCCCACATATTAGAATAGAATGATAATAGCCACTAGGAGGCCATGACAGAGCTGTTAATTAGGCATTTAAAGCCATCAAAGATGATGCTGTGAGGGATCCGGCAACTGTTGCAATAGAGTAACTTTCCAAGTTTTTCTTTAATGGCCAGGTAGTAAATATTTTAGGTTTTGCAGGCCATATGGTCTGTGTCACAACTACTTTGCCACTGTAGCATAAAAGCAGCCATAGACAATACATAAATGAATGTGTGGCTGTGCTCCAATAAAACTGAAATCTGATTTTTGTATAATTTTCACAGGTTATAACATTATTCTCCTTTTGATTTTTTTGAACCATTAAAAAATGTAAACACCATTCTCCACTCATAGGCTGTGTGTGTGTATATATATATATAAAGCGGTGGGCCACGTTTGCCCCGTGGGCCATAGCTTGATATATAGAAATGGAAGGTTTTATCAAAGATGGTCATCAAGTATTTTTTAACTTGATTATATTTGAGATACTCAAGGATATTCTGATGACTGTGTAAACTTTGTTTAATGGGTTACTCCTGTTCTTTTTTTTAAACCGTCTTAACCATTTTTAAGTGCACAGTTCAGTAGCATTAATCATATTCATATTGCTGAGCAACAAATCTCCAGAAATTTTTCATCTTGCAAAATTCAAACTCTATACCCAGTAAACAACAACTCCTCATTCTCCCCCTCCCCTCAAGCCCCTGGCAATCACCAGATTTTTAAGAAACACTGTGTGAGCCAAAGGAGACCTGTATACAGGAGGGATTTAGCCCACAGGATGCCAGCTTACTCACACTATTTCACTAGGTGCCTTATAAAGTTGCTTAATCCACAGTAAGAAACAATTACATTAGAACAAAGATATACATACATACAAACATATAGCTGGAACAAAAATTTCACAAAGTACTTACCCTTTGCCAGATGGAGGCTAGTATTTTCTCATTTTTAAATAGTCTATCTTCATCTGTTCTTTCCTAATCTATTCGAATCTATACCATTCCATTCAAAACTGCGACCTAGCTTTAAACACTACCCAAGGAAAACTGCCAACCGCAGGCCAAGCTGAACGGGTAGTACTACACACTCATGTTTCATACCACATGGGAAAAAGGTAACACTACAAACAAGTCAAAAATATAAAGCAGCAGAAGCTATGGGGTTATAAGAGCATTTATAAACACACTGCATTTGGGACCTCCCTCGTGGTCCAGTGGGTAAGACTCTGTGCTCCCAATGCAGGGGGCCCGGGTTCAATCCCTGGTTGGGGAACTAGATCCCACATGCATGCCGCAACTAAGAAGCCCACATGCTGCAACGAAGATCCCGCGTGCCGCAACTAACACCCAGGGCAGCCAAAATAAATAAATAAATAAATATTTAAAAAAATAAAATAAACACACTGTGTTGGCCTGCAGCAGTTAAACAAATTTAAGCTAACAGCTCAAACTCAGGCTCCTTGCAGAGAGCTGGAAATCCTGTCAATGTTGGGCAGCATTTTTACTGAGCAACAATCAACAGGAGCCAAGGAGTAATAGCCTTCTCCTTTGGATGAAAGGTTCATGTTCCACTGGACCACAAACCTAAACACTCCCTCTTAGAAGCATCAACTGCTCTTTACCATTGCATTTGAAATCTTTATTTTATTTTAAGAGAATTCTCTTTTCCAATGTCTGTATCAAAAGTAGAGCAACAAAAGAAAAGCCAAAAAAACAAAACAAAACAAAAACAAAGCAGTGTTTCAAGAAATAAATAAGAAAATAAATATCAGAACCATCTTACACATTTACCCCATCTGGACCCTGCATGCATCTGCAATTGCAACCCCTGAAATAAAGGATGGAGAAGCCAGTTGTTAATGGATGCATTGGAAGCTAGAAGAAACGAAGCAAAGTAAAAGAAACAGAGACTAAGTATAATAATCATATTAACTGCAGAACACAAAAGTAAAGACCCACAAACATATTTCCAAATAAAGTCGCATTCTCAGGTACCAGGGGTTAGGATTTTATCTTTTGGGAGACACCCAGGGTGGCTTCTACGATGTCGTCGTAGTGAATGACTAAGTGGAGTCTGGTGAGAGCGGAGAGCTGTTGACGATTTTTCAAGTGAGAGGGAAACACGAGAAAAAAAAGACTGAACCCTGTTTGTTCTAGGATTTAAGAGATATTCAGAGTAAGGAATAGTATTCTTAGGCATAAGGAAACATCCATCAATTACAGTATGAGAGCTATTATATGTGTTCATAGAATTCCATATCTACCCAGAAGTATTGTAGATTGTAGATTTTTTATCAACTTGCACAAAATCTTAAAAAAAAAAACGACCCACAAACTGCTGCTGTTGGTATATAAATATCTAACTGAACTGGGATAAGTCAGGCCTAGTACATTTGTATTCTCAGGAATTAGAATTGGGCTATCAAAAGTAGTAATCGGGGCTTCCCTGGTAGCGCAGTGGTTGAGAATCTGCCTGCTAACGCAGGGGACACGGGTTCGAGCCCTGGTCTGGGAGGATCCCACATGCCGCGGAGCAACTAGGCCCGTGAGCCACAACTACTGAGCCTGCACGTCTGGAGCCTGTGCTCTGCAGCAAGAGAGGCCGCGACAGTGAGAGGCCCGTGCACCGCGATGAAGAGTGGCCCCCGCTGGCCACAACTAGAGAAAGCCCTCACACAGAAATGAAGACGCAACACAGCAAAAATAAATAACTAAATAAACTCCTACCCCCAACATCTTCTTTAAAAAAAAAAAAAAAAGTAGTAATCATAGTTAGCAAAGGGAACTGAAGCTGAAAGGATAGACAGCAAGCCAACACAATGCAGAGAGGTGAGGCCACGAGGGCCACAAACAAGCAAAACTTATGATAAAGGTGAAGCCCTCAGAACACTGTCAATCAACTATACTCCAATTTAAAAAATAAATAAAGTATACAATTCAGTGGGGGGAAAAAAGGTGAAGCCCTAAGTAAGCAGAACCTATGAATAAGCTAAAAATATGAGGCAGAGAAAAAAACTAAAACAAAGTGAATAGGTAAGCCAATAGGCAATGGGAGAAATAAGACACAAAACTTAAGAAGACAGAGTAACTCAGTTACATAAATGGCACAATCGTAACATGAAGATCCGCAAACTCCTGCTGCTGAGTTTCCCAAAGCTTCTTTGGACCCAGATCCCATCCCTAATGGGCATAACTATATTAAGGTCCCCCTATAATTGGCATTTCATGTGATCCCAGTCACCATTATTTCCCCACAAGTCACCAGCCAATAACCTGTCATTAGCTCACTGGTGAATTTGTTTCTAGCAATCAGAAGTACCTAACCAATAGTAAGAAGCAGAATAGCCCCTCAAGAGGAATGCAATTTAGGGAATTGGCTATGATCTTCCAGAAAATCCCTTGTTTTAAAGATGCTGTGCAAACCAGCTTGTGACACAGAATTTACATTTTATACCCACTTTAGAAGGTGAGACTTTGAGAGACTTGCTAGATGCTGCAAATAAGCAGTGTTAGGCAGCTAAACCAGAGAGAATAAAGTAGACATGTCATAGTGTCACCCATGCCCAAAATTCTTCTAAAGGAAACTGTACTGCAAACAAGTCTAGCTAAGAAAGCATTCTTGTGACCAAGAATCCCTCCTCTGAATCCATGGCTATTCAGATCAAGGGGAAGTAAGGATCAGATCCAAGGACAGATATCCACAAGCCGGTCAACAGCCTATGACTTGCTGTGACATGAAAGCTGTCCACAAACAAGGATGAGGTAAGAAAATTAGATTCAACTTACAACTGAGGAAAAAGAGGGACAAAACCTCTGCAGCTGAAATGAATGGATATGCAATGAAAGAACATACCACAGCCTATGTAAGAATCATGAAGGATTTAAGTAATATCAACTGTAAGCACAGAAATCAGAAGCTAAAAATAAGCAAAAACTCCATTAGCAATAGAATAAAGAACAGAGGATAAGGAAATCAAACAGCAGCAGGACTCAAGGATATAGAGAAAGTAGGGTCGTGTAGTCATTTGTGAAACTGTCGCTTCCAAAGATGGTTAGGTATGGCATCTTTCGGATGTCCCATGACTGGGATGCCTTCTAGTTTTAGAGCAATTAAATGACTCTGGATATACCTATGATAGATGAGTTGTGTTAGTCTAAAGTACTTCGGAATTATAAAAAGGGAAAGAAAAACATTTCCACATAGCAATCAATAGGGGGAAATGTCCTAGACCTGCCAAATAACAACTGCTACCTCTACAGTCTCAGGAAACTTAACCCACAGGCAATCAGAGTCTCAATTTAATGACAACTGGGCAGCATGGAGAACAAGAGTGGAAACAGATAGTTTGCAGAGAGAAAGATGAGGTAGACTGGAGGCCACGCCTACAGAGGCTGCACAAGCTCAAGTTATGAATGAGAAAAAAACATAAAAACATAAGTATTCAGTAGCTAGGAGGTAGAGGAGGACAGAGTATGAGGAAACCAGTTGGAAGTAGAAGCAAGATGACATGCAGAAAACCAGAGAAATAAACTGAATGACATTAATAATGCCACAGTGGAGTCAAGTTCTGTAAACTTCTTAAACTGATCCAAATGAGCCCATTTCTTGCAATAAAATTTGGATTGCAAGGAATAGACCCTGAAAAGGAATGTAATAAATATGGAATTGGTTATATTGAAGCAGCAAGGTAGACAGCCAAGCAAATCACTTTTACATCCCAGAACATAATACTAATGACATACAAAGCACCCAGTCTGGCTACCACCTGTGCTCTCAGAAACTCAGAATTGTGAAATATGTACAGAAACAGGTAATCAGTAGCAGAGACTGGAGGTGAAAAAGTGCTCTAAGAGGTTATGAGGGGAGATGAGAGGCATGAACATGAGGAAGTCCACCATGACTAAGTAGAAACTATGAGAGCAAAAGTTATAAAGCAAAATATCACAGAGCAGATGTTGGCAAACCACAGCCCACAGGCCAAATCCAGCACCATCTTTTTTTTTTAAATAAATATGGTTTTGTTGGAACACAGACACATTTGTCTGTTTATGTACTGCCTCTGGCTGCTTTCATGCCACAGTGGCAAAAACCATATGGTCCACAAAGCCTAAAATATTTACTATCAGGCCCTTTACAGAAAAAGTTGCCAAACCATCAAAGAGGACAGAATAGGCCAGTGGAAGCAAAACTGAGAAGCCACACAAAAGAAACAGGGGCAGACAGAATATTTAAGTCATGTTATAAAAGCAGAAAACTGGAGAAAAAATTCTAAAACTCCTTCTGCTGAGATCCCCACTAGTACCCTATCACCCCCTGAACCCTGAATGTGCTGGACATTCAGAAAAATTATATACCACACACAAAGAGAGGATCCCCAACAGAAAAAGATTTATATTTAAAAGTAAATAAATAAAGCATGAACTATATGAAACTATAAAGTGAAGATAAACTATATTTATCTTCACTGTGAAATGCAAGGGAAGAATAAACCATAAAGAAAAAAGATATTTGAGCTACATAAAAATGAACTTCTGGGCTTCCCTGGTGGCGCAGTGGTTGAGAGTCCGCCTGCCGAGGCAGGGGACGCGGGTTCGTGCCCCGGTCTGGGAAGATCCCACATGCCGCGGACCAGCTGGGCCCGTGAGCCATGGCCGCTGAGCCTGCGCATCCAGAGCCTGTGCTCCGCAACGGGAGAGGCCACAGCAGTGAGAGGCCCACGTACCGCAAAAAAAAAAAAAAAAAAAAAATGAACTTCTATGTCAAATTGAGGGAAACATCTGTGACATATATGGTAGATCAAAAATCAGTGTGAAAAGAAACTTAAAAATAAGACCCAAGAAAGATTTTTAACTGTTCCATCTCATTAGGAATCAAATAAATTAAAACATCAAGGGAGACCACTTTTCACCTTTGCAACTGGCAGATTTTTTAAAACCACAATATAGTATATTACTGAGGATATGAAAAAACAGGCATTCTCATACACTAGATGGAATTGTACATTTAATCCAACCTTAGGAAACAAACATGTAGATGTGCAAAAACTTATTTACAGGGATGTTCACATTAAGCATTATTTACACAAACTTAGAAGGGCAGCAATTGAACGAGGGCCCAAATATCAGATACAAATTATTTTTTATATTATAATGCCAATTAAAACAGATGTTTAATTTTTTATTATTAAAAATTTTTTTTTATTAAACATGTTTCAGATGGCATGGGACAGTTTGAGATCTGCTGAATTTAAAAGCTCAGGCAACAAGGTTTCATTAATGACCCTAACGTCAACAACTGACAAAGACTGTCACTCCAACCAAAAACTCACTTTTGAACACAGAAACAAGGTAGTAAAAAAATAAAATAGAAAATAAAATTTAAAAATAGCGAATTTAGCAGACCTAATTCGATACTCTTGAAAACTAGGAAATTTTCTTCTGGAAATACAAGGTAGGTTCATTATAAGGAAAGCTATTAAATATAACAAATACAACAAAAAGGGTAAATAAAAAGATTTACTTCCATGTTCAACACTTACTAGACTGAGATCCCTGTTACTTTGTTCAGATCACATTTTGAGACATCAATGGAAGGATTAATTCCTCCTAATCCTGAAAGCCATTTAGGGTTTGATATAGCAAATTACCAAAACCACAGCCCCCTACGATGACTGCTAGGAGAGTGATTACATCCAAAGTAACCTCTGTATCAGATTCACTTTTGGACCTACATAGGGTAGAAGACACGCTGGTGAAGAAGGTAAACACTAGAGCTGATAAGGTAAGAATAAGAACAAATAACAGACATAAAGACAAAGTCACTTCTAAGCCATCCAAAGAAAAGACCTGTGGCAAGGAAGAAGATCCTCTAAGGGATGATAATAACGTGGCCCATGAGGATTCTATCACTCTACCAAGAACTCAGGCCAATATCTAGGTGACTATTAAGTCATGCACATAATACACAGATCATGAGACACTTTCCAGTGCTAATTCAAGTAGAGCTGTGTTACTGTCATTGTATTACAAGTATTTTGAATAAAGATCACCCTGAATATTTTCTTTAACGTATCACCTCAAGTCTTATTTTAAAGTCTTCGTGTATATACAGTATAGAACAAGGATAGCATGCTATGGCCCATGGGCTGAATCCGGGCTGTCACTTGTTTTTGTAAATGAAGTTTTATTGGATCACAGTCCTGCCCACTTGTTTCCGTACTGTCTATGGCTGCTTTCACGCTACAGGGAGGGGAAAGATGTATGAAAAATTAGGATAAACTCATAATTAGGAAACATGAGTAGTACTTCATTGATACTTGAGAATGGCTAAAATTTAAGTCATCCCTGAAAAGAAAAAAGAAAAAGGGAACCATATAGGATAAACGAATAGCTACAGTGAGGCATATAAAACATAGTTCTTTCTGTATACATAGCAAATTTGTGAATGTGCTTTCTTGGTGAGCTTAATTTGAGTGGGAAGAAATTCAGAGGCAAACTGACTACTATAAGATTCCATACTTTCTAGGATCAGCTGTAAATCTAAGCCCCACAGAAAAGAAAATGGGTTGGGAGGGGAACATCTGTAGTCATAGTACATTTAACCTATGCCAGTGGTTTGCAAACTTTCTGTGAAGGGCCAGATGGTAATGCTTCAGTCTCTGTGGATCATATGGTCTCCGTTGCAACTACTCAACTCTACTGTAGTGTGTAAAGCAGCCATGGACAATAGTGAATGAGCATGACTGTATTCCAACAAAACTTTATTTACAAAAACGGGCAGCTGGCATGTGGGCCATAGCTTACCAAGCCCTATAGTTTATGTTAACTATCTGGACACTGTCACCTTACCAGCAATAAAATTTATGAAAGTATTAATTGTTAGGTATTCTTATTGTTTTCCACTTGATATGAACAGAAAATAATTTTATCAGCATTGTCTGCTAAGGGAAGGCAATGTTTATGTGGAATTCGCGCTTGGACACGCTGATCTACACAGCAGGCTGCTCCAACCCCTGATACACCTACACCTGAGTTAACATTCTGCGAGCGATGGGATTTTCAGTTGTAACTCTGACTTTTGTGATTCCTTTTTGTTTGTGTAAAAGGAAGTATAACCTCATAGAAACTATACAACATAAACATCATGCTGGAGGGTGGGGGTAATAATAAAAGGTGAGAAGACAATGAGAAATAGTGAATGGTGGTGTGGGAAAGAAATAAATGCTAATCCATCCAAAGCGGTCATCTCTAAAAGTTAGAGGGGCCTACACAACCCTTGCACCATCTCTTGTGCATCTGTATCTCCCTTCAAGAATGAACCACTCACATGTGCCCCTATATCCCAGAAGACGACAGTGATGAAGAGCCCACAAGGAGTCAGGAAGTCCCAACAACTAAGAACGTGCTCAAAACATTCTAGTGCTTCAAGTAAGGTAGCTGAGATATTTGGAGTGTGACTCACACAGCTCCACCACTGGCTCCCTGTGTTACATGAGTGACACTTCTCTGATCCTCAGTTTTATTATCTGTAAAGGAGGAACAAATCCTACTTCCCAGAGGTAATGTTAATTTAAAATGAGATAGCAAATAGGTGTAAAGCACTCACCTAGAACATAAAAGCCACTTATAACTAATAAGCACTATTATTATTATATGACTTTAGGAAGGAAATTTTCAAATGTTGTATGTGGGTGCTAGATGACTAGCCTAAAGAGAAAAGAAAAAGAAAAAACAACAGACCTGCTGTCACAAAAGGAAAGGAGGATGGATAACAAGGCTAGGGAAGTCCTAGGGCAAGAAATGGCATTCAGACAGCAAAAGCCAAATTTATACATCCCACTTTGGCCCAGATAGAGAAAGTGACAGAAGACTTTTTTTTTTTTTTTTTTTTTTTTTTTTTTTTTTTTTGTGGTACGCGGGCATCTCACTGTTGTGGCCTCTCCCATTGCGGAGCACAGGCTCCGGACGCGCAGGCCCAGCGGCCATGGCTCACGGGCCCAGCCGCTCCGCGGCATGTGGGATCTTCCCGGACCGGGGCACGAACCCGTGTCCCCTGCATCGGCAGGCGGACTCTCAACCACTGCGCCACCAGGGAAGCCCCAGAAGACTTTTTTAACTGCATGCTAACATTCATATCCTTATACATGAACAATGTCATTTTAAAATAAGTTCTGGTGAAGGATACAGAATGCAGGGACTCTCTTTGTATCAACAACTATTCCAGACTTCTCTGTAGGGAAAAGACCATGTTTCTATCATTCAGGTTCCCAGTGCAGGCTAATCTACCTAATTCTGCCAGCAGGAATTATCCAAACACACCAGAAACTATACCAAGAACATTATGTTATGAAGGCACCATCTCAAGACCATCCATCCTTATGAGAAAAGGTGACTTTTATTGCTTCCATAAAAAATGGCAGATACCAAGGAATGACATGGCCCTCAGGTATTAACTCTGGATGGAGGAGCTACTAGCTTAAGACAGGGGTGGCTTCTGCAGAGATCTCCCAAGAATGGCCATTTTATAGATGCTGTCCAGTTTAATTATGAACCATTTCATTATTCCTTAAAGCCTATTAGGGGGCTGATCCCTGAGGAGCCAAAAATGAATGCTGGTCCAATTGGTTTAAATGGAGTGCACAAGAAGACGCTGCTCCTCTGAAATTACTAATCCAAAGTGCCATATACTTGGTGGCTGCTGAAACAACAAGCTTCTGCTAATGAGCTGGCTTTTGACAAGATGTATGTAGCTCCATAGTCTGATAAAGAAAAACCCTCAACAAGTCTGGTTTGAAAGATTAGACTCTCCCCTAAGGGGAGTGTAATCAGTGTCATGTTGACATTATTTATGACATGCAGCTTATGCCACCGAGTTTACTTGGGAACCATTTCAGTTCTCGTGACCCTCTGCAGGGGTGTTCTCAGACTGGGTAAGCATATAATCCACCCCAATCGTTTTGAGAAGGATATATCACAGAATAAACTGCAGGCTTTAAAAGTACTGGCCCCTGGAAATGACATTTCTAAGAGCCTCCCTGACAGGAGCCAAGGCAATGTCAGTCTTTCCTCCCCCCCTACTTACCTTAATCACTGTGTTACCTTAATCACTGAGAAGACCCCCTCTTCTGCTGCACATGCACTCACGTGGAAAATCTGGTAGACTCTCTAAAACACTTTTCAAAGATATCCTTCAAAATTCAGCCTAGTGAGGGGTTACAAAAAGGAAATAGATTGCTTTCATTATCTATGACCCTCCCATACTCAGCTTGTCAGCCTCCACTGCACTGATAGACAGTGGAATGTATGAAAAGGGAGAATGAGAAGGGGGGAGAAAAACACACAGTATTGCTTAGTCCAACCCAACCATTTTTTAATGCCATTTTCACACCAAAATGGAGAAACTTCTGATATAACATTTATGATACATATTTACTTATTTATCGGTTATTTATTCTTTTGTCTAGTCTCATAGGAATGAAAGTCCATGATGGCAGGACTTTGTTAATATCTAGAACAGTCTCTGGCACTTAGTAAGCACCTAATAACTGTCTGTTGAAGGAAGGGGGGAAGTGCCACGTCACAACCATCTCTTCTCTGCCACCAACTGGGGAACCCCACCGAAACCACCACCAACTTACCAAGACTTCCTAACGGCTTCACAAGGACATCCAGGGCAATGATGCTTCATTCTGGCTTGCTGGTGAACCCACTGGGCAGGAAGCCTCAGGATAAGTGACAGGTAGGTCTTAGTGTTGCTCTTGACTCAATGACAAGGTTTCAGGCTGCCCAGGAATCTGCATTTTTAACAAGCATCCCAGGTGATTTTATGCATAATAAAAAAAAATCACACCATGGACATTTCCTTCATCAGAGGAGCACAATCTCAGAGGCTATTATAAAAATCTTTCACAGTATGGAATAAAAATGTTTCTGTCTCACATGGCCTCCTTGGACTTAGATGGAATCTAGAGGAAGCACTGGGTGGAAGACACAGTATTGGGCTTGGATTCAAATCCATTTTCTATACCAACTAGCTATGATCTTGGGCAAGATATCATCTGCAGAAATGGGAGAATGGGAAAAGAAGAGGTTAGGCTCAGTACTCTCTAGTGTACTCTGAATATTTTAAGACCTTTTTTCATATCATAATGGGAAAGGCCTAGTAAGACTACCTTTCCTGGCCCTTCCCACTAACTGGGCAAGCCCACCAGAGCCACTGACCACTTACTAAGACTTCACAATGGTTTGATAACCATGTGCAGGATGCTGATTTGAGTCTCTTCCAATTCTCTAGTAACCTCACTGGGCCAGGCAGGGCTCAATATACCTCTTCACCAGTGGCATGGTTTCTGATCGAGTTTGGTGTCACCTGTAGGATAGGGAGAAGGAAGAAGAAACAAATGTAAGAACAGTTAAGGTATGAGATCTAGCTTTAATTTTACTTTACCATAGTCAAGTCATCCAGTCCACACCATGGACCTCAGATTACACTCTTGCTAAGCACTATTATTAGCATCACAATTATCTTTATCTGGCAAAGACTGTTGCAATGCAAACAATTATTATTTAATAAGGATTCTTGCCTCCATTTTAAATGAGATAACTTGGGTACAGAGGCACCAAGTAACTATACCAAAGTGTTAGAACTCAGATCTGAACTAATGCTGATCCTCCTAGCTACCTACCCTCTTTAGACCTCAATCAATATCCTATCTTTGAATGGAGGTAAACTTGGTATCTTAGGGGCCCTTCTATGCCTGGCAATTATGACCCTTTATTCCATACTCCTGACTAAAAGGCCCCCCTAAAAGTGAACTAAATCTCCATCTACTCATCATATGGCATTTAGTTCACACTGATGAGGAAAGGTACAAAACCCTGGGCTCTGGACCAAGGCCTGTCATTTACAATCTCAACTCCCACCAGGACTCACTTTTCCCATACCTGAAAAGTAATAGAACATATCTTGTCCCTTATCAGCTGTGTGGGTTACCAAAAGGATCACAAGGAGCTAGGTAGGCCCGTGGCTAGTCCCCTACCTCCAAAACTCAACCATGAGGAATGGGGCTCTGAGACCTAAGACCCACACAGGACAAGCCAAAGACCCCCAAAGGGTCCTTTCTTCCCTAAGGAAGCAGCCTTCTGCCTCTAAGTTTCCCAGTCCCTAGCTGTTTAGCATAAAAAGCAACCCAGAAATCTAGCAATTCAGTGACGGCCCAAAGCCCAGGCTATTAATTATTATCATTAGATGCTGGCAGCACCAACTAGTGCAACTAGGTTTCCTGTTATTGCAGTGAGATGCAGGCAACCCTCAAACCCCAGGAAAACCCAAGGAGCAGTTTATCAGGGCTCATTTTTAACTGTTTCACCCACAGTGAAATATAATAGTGTCTTATAATCTACTAGTGATCATGAGACCCAGGAGAAAGCTCTCCCACCATAGGTGGGGAAGATTCATAATGCCAAGTGGTATGTGTTGGGGGCGGTGGGGGGAGGTGAGGAGGCAGCCTTGATGGGTTTGAGCCTTCTCTTTATTGGATAAAGTAAAGCAGCCGTTACTAGAGCAAGATCTGCACACCCATAAGCAGCTGCTGCCACCAGCAATTATTTAGCTTATGAAAGCCCAGAGGGACATGGGTAGGAAAGGAATGTGTACAGGGTCTAATTGGGAAATAAACAGTAAGTGTAAAGCCTGATGCGTGAAATGCCTGCACTAAGGAGCCAAGAACAGTTAGTAGTTAAGCTAGTGCCTTTCTCTAAAGACAGAGATCTTATTTCCACCATGCCCTACTCCCACCCGGCCCAGCTCTTTTCCAAACTAAACTGCTCCAGTTTCCAGCCCCCTCAACCAACCCATTTATTCCACTTCTGTTCAGGTCAGCATATTTCAAAATGGAAACCGTTTCAATGTTTGTCTTAACTTTCAAAGTCATAAACACACGCTGTGAAAAAAAAATTCCAGAAATACATTAAGAATACACAGAAAGTAAAAATCACAAAATCCCAGAAAGTTTAACACTTGGGGTATATGCTTCCAATTACTTTTATGTACCTGTACAAACATGAATTTTTATTTAACAAAAATTAGATGAAACCATAGCCTTTCGATTAATATACTGGGTACATCTTTCCAAGCCATATACTCATCTACAAGACTTTTCATTTTTAATGCCTAAGTTGTATTATTACATGAATACACCAAAATTTATTTATTCAAATTCCTATTTAGGGATAAGTAAGTTTTTCTATTTTTTTTTACTGCTATGAACATTGTGAACATTCCCATACCTAAATCTTTTAAAATACCCTTAGAACATTTAAAAAAATATTTAGAATTTATTTAGAATATTTTAGGGGTATATCCCTAGAAATGAAATTGCTGGGTCAAAGGGCAAGCAATATTTATTCTGCCCACTCATATATATTGCCAAATTGCTCCTACAAAGGATTACACTAAAATTGGACATATCCCACCAACACTAGTATAACATTTTTTAATCTTTGCCCATGTGATAGGTGTTAAATGTAATATTGCATTTTTTATGAATATAGACATTTTTTACTAGGAGATGAGTAAGATATGGCCTCTGCCCTTGAACTTAAATGAAGGGAGATAGACACAAACAGGTAACATGTACCATTATCATATTCATGATAAAGATAAATAAGATTTCAGTTCATGGTGCTTCCTTTGACTCTGTGGCTATTGCTAACAGAAAAGGTCCAAAAGAATATTAGACAGTAGTCCAAATTAAAAATCCATTTACTAAAATTCCAAGGAGTTGTGTTAATGCTGACTATCACATCAGTGGCACTTCGATATCACTTTGTTGTTTCTCCTTCATCAATTCTTAAAGGAAAGAAAAAGCAGAAGCAGCTCAGAAAACCAGCTGCCCCCCACCCCCTAAAGCCAGTGAAGTGAATGAGGTGCAGGGCAGTATATTATTGGAAGGATTTACTGACACTGGATCTGGACTTCCATTTTTCCTTCGCCTATTATTTCCAGTAAACAACAGTGAGCTGCAGCCATTTTCTTTCAGAAACAAAATGTCTTCTCTCCCTAGGACTCTTATTCCCAGGAAGATCTGCTTGTACGTAGTTAGGCTGCAGTTTCCATACCATCTTGGAAAATACAGATAAGAATCAAAAGAGATTATTTTTCTGTACCATAATGGGTCAGATACAGATGAAATCAAAATGAATGACAACACAAGTACTTTAAAAACCCACCCAACAAAGATGGACGAATATGCAATAAAGAAGATACAGCAAAATGTTAATTGTACCATCTAGGGGGTGAGTATATGGGTTTTCACTGTACAATTCTTTCAATTTTTCTGTATGAAAATTTTCATAATGAAGTCCTGGGAAAAATCCAGCAAGCAGCTTGAAAATAACACTGTAAGGCCTTTCCCTCCATTTTACTCCTAGAATGAGACTATCTGATATTCTCTCCATTTTGCTTTTTTAGATCTACATTTCTTGCATCAGACTTGGAGCTCTCCAACTTTTTAATGAAGTGAAATGAATGACAATATACTCACAGACAGGTTACCAAGACAACGTGCGGTGGGTTAGAGAGGGTTGAGGGAAGGGCCCTAAGCTCTTGGAAGGGCAGGCTCACTACCTGTATAAGTCTGAACAAGTGAATGTTTCAGAAATCCCATTTCTCAGTTTAAAAATTAGCATTCAGACCCTCTAAACATTTGCCTCAGCCTACTTTTCTGCTTTATCTCATATTAATTCCTTACTTCCCATATCTTCATTGCAAAGAGCTGTGTAGGAAGGAGGGGGGCAAGGCATAAGGTACCAAAGCATGAAATGTCCATATGCTTCAAGTTAGGATATAACAAAAGGAATTTTAATTTCTAGGGTTGAAGCTCGAAACTTGATGCTGAAGGACACCGTATAACTGACTGACTGCAGGACCCTGGGGGAGGCCTTATAATCAGTCTCCTAGTTTGAAGTGTGTCCTGGCTGGCCCATCTGTAAAACAGGAAAAAGACTCGTCATAAGTAATAATGAATGAAGTAAATAAATGAGTTTCTGAGATGCTAAAAGTTATCTCCGGTGAATGGAGAGGGGAATGAAACCATGACTGTTGAGTGATACTCCAAAAAGGGTAGGCAATCTTTTTCTAGGGCCAGACTTTGTGGGTCACCATGTCTCTGATGTGGCTACTCAACTCTGCTGTTGTAGGTCAAAGAGGCCACAGACAACACATCAACAAATGAGCATGGCTGTTTTCCAACAGAACTTTATTTGCAAAACCAGGCAGCCCATGGGCTGTATTTGCCCACCCCTGATCTAGAATGTGGAGCCCACATGGGAATACCATTTGGAGGATGACCTGAGGAGGAGTGAAAAGGGGATGAGTCTACAAATAGAAACCATTTAGCAAACACTAGACAGTGAGGATGAAGCTCCTGATCTGGCAGCTTTCACCCAGGTTCCACCAAGGAAGAGACTGTCAGCAGTAGCAATAGTAGCAACATCTGTAAATACCAAGGACTGAAATGCAAACACAAAAATAGCATTATCTCATGAGAAACTCTTGAGAAGATATATACATAACTAGAAAGAAACAGCAAGTTTCTGACCACACGCATTTTGAAGAAAACAGTTGACAGTCCAGAGCCTGTGGAGATCACGTTAGCAGGCACACAATAAATGTTTGTTGATGAGTCATTCATTTATTCATCCAATAAACATTTACTGAGGCCTACTAATGTGCCAGGCTGGGCTCTGGAGATGAAGACACTGTCCCTGCCCTCAAGGAGCTCACAGTCTAACTGATAACATAGGAAGGGAGACAGGCATATACACAGACAATTACAATACAACCTGATAAGTGCTGTAACACTTATCAGGTTGTATTATAATGGCCGATGTAAAATTTCTTTCCAGGGGGTGCTGCTCCAGGCTGCTGCTGGCTGTAACATCAAGAGAGGGGAGGAACAAATTGTAGAAACCAAAGGTTAAATGCTTTCAGGCTATTTCTAATATCCAGGCTCTCCCTAACTCCTGATCATAAATGGATTTGGGAACTAGACACTGGCATGACGTAAAATGGGACTCCCATCCTTAAGATAGGCACAGACCTCCAGTAAAGGACATTCCCAATCACTTCCTCTACAACACAAGCTCTGTTGTTGTTGCTTTGTTTCATTTTGTTTTGTTTCATTTTGCTTATTATACATCTGTCAACCTCCCCACCACACGCATAAGCCTAGTTTAACATCTGCAACTAGCAAAATGCTGAAACATGGGAGCTTACAACTAACTGAATTAACCCAGCATAACTGGGTAACAAAAAGCAAGTAACAGCTCACTTGACACCTCTAAATCCAATAATCCCCCTTTCACTGACAAAATAAAATTAGAATGTTACTAAATATAAAAGAGATAGTATATAGCTCATGGAGTGGGAATAATAATTTAGA
Source organism: Tursiops truncatus (assembly GCF_011762595.2). Lineage (NCBI taxonomy): Eukaryota > Metazoa > Chordata > Mammalia > Artiodactyla > Delphinidae > Tursiops > Tursiops truncatus. The sequence continues at coordinate 67,708,411 of NC_047055.1, read as the reverse complement.
AAGGCTTAACTAATAAATATAATTAAACAGATTCTTTGAACCACAAATAACAGACTCAGTTTCAGGAAACCAAAATAAGATACCTTATCCCTCCAAAAAACCTTTGAGAATATATAATCTAAATCACCTCCATATTATAAATAAGAAAAATGAAACAGAGAGGTAACACACTCTTCCCACCACCTTCTCAAAATTCAGTGAGAGGTAGTTAAGAGACTCCTTGAGGAGAGATTACTAGTGTTAACTGGTCATTTGGTTCAGATCATTTTATACAAAGATAGGATGGAATTTTTGTGTGTCACATACTGCTTCTTAATAAGGCCTAAGTTTTTTTTGTTTGTTTGTTTGTTTTTTGCTGTACGCGGGCCTCTCACTGTTGTGGCCTCTCCCGTTGTGGAGCACAGGCTCCAGATGCGCAGGCTCAGTGGCCACGGCTCACGGGCCCAGCCGCTCCGCGGCATGTGGGATCTTCCTGGACCGGGGCACGAACCCGTGCCCCCTGCATCGGCAGGTGGACTCTCAACCACTGCGCCACCAGGGAAGCCCCAGGCCTAAGTTTTTAATGGGTCTTCTGTCTCTGCAACCGCAAATTGAGCTGATGACATCAATAAATTGTTTCTGCTTACACTGAGATCCCTGTCTTGGGACCCAATGTCTCTGAGGCCACTATTTTGTATGCTTAACATACTATTTTCCCCTAAAGTCATTACACTGCTCTTATCTACCCTGTTCCATTCTGCCAATTGTCAGCCCACAAGCACAATGTCTTCTCAGGTGTTGTGGTTTGTTCCTATTACCATTTTACATCTCCAAAGAGTTCCGTGTTATCTACAAATGTGAACATTCCACTACGTCCATATCCTCCCCCAGATCACTCATAAATATTCAAAAGAACACCAGTCCCCGAATGGATGGGGGGAGGGGGACTACTGTTTTGTGTCTTGTCTACTTGGTTGCCATGTCTTATTAAGGACAAAATGTTGCCATGTCTTCTCCCCACACCCATAACGAGGGAGCATCACTGCTGTACAGCAAACAGTGCTTTCCTTTTAGATGAAAAGAAATGGTTATCTATTTAAAGAACAAATAAATGTTATTTCAAAATGGCTACCAAGAATTTGACATGTATTCCATGCAGCAGTTTTCTTTGGAATCACAAACATTTCTTCATACTCAATGGCAACAAACATATACCAGGAGTGTATGTGCAACAAATGAGGTTTGTCATTTGCAACAAATGACAAGGGGTAATAGATTCTCACACAGAACACATAATATAGAGCTCTTACAAATAGATAACATTCAGACCCAAGTCGAATAGTTCATAAAAGGAAATAGGAGCTATCAATTAACATTTAAGAGTCCAGCCTCAGCAATAATCAGAGAAATGTACCATAAATCAAAGATACCATTCTTTTACATATAAAGTAAGTAAAAAAAATTTTATGTACCTAAATGACTGCGTACAAAAATTGACAACGTTTGGAATGCTATTTGGCAGGTCTTTACAATGTTCAAACTATTTGATGAATAATGCTAATTCTGAACTCTGTTCTATAAAGAAATAACTCAAAATAGATAAACAATAAAAACTAAATGAAAAGACATTAATTACATAATTTAAAATACTGAAAATCTTAAGCTACTTCCATACAACAAAATATCATGAAACCATTCAATGACAATCACAGAAATGTTTAACATGGAAAAATGCACATTATAAACACAAAACACCATATAAAATAGTACAAATATGTGATCACTGTAGAAAAATTCAGAAAGAATGAAAAAAGTGAACACATTTATTAACACTGGTTATCTCTGGGTGGTGAAATTATGGATCTTTTTCCCTCATACTTGATGGTTATCTTCAGATGAAGCTACAATGGGTATTTACCAAATTTCTACATTGAGGGAACTATTCAAACTTAATGGAAGAAAAATCACGAAACAGAAGATAGAGTGATTTGACCACAATTTCAAATTTCTACTAACCAAAAATTTAGAAACAAAAATTAAAAGGCAAACAATAACCTGTAGTACATATTTCTAACATTACAGAAATCTGAGTAAGAGCCTTTATTTACAAAACACATTCAAATAGATAACAATAGTAAACGCTAAACTAAAAACTCCAACAGATAAATCAGTATAAGACATGAACTAACATCACATGGAAGAAAATAAAACTGCTAAGAAACATATAGAGGAAAACAGAATCCAAACTTACAACCAAAGAAATGCAAAATTAAATACTGTTTTTTTAATCCATTAAAATAATGTTTTTAATAAATACTACTCAATGCTTGTGTGGGTAAAAATTGGTACAACCTTTTCAGGAAGAAACTTGGCAATACATATTAAGTGTTAAAAATGTTCATACCCTTTGACACAGTAATTCCGCTTCAATGAATCTATCCCAACCAAATAATAAAAGAAATCCATGTATTCTCTTTTATTATAAGAAAGAAAAGCAGTACCCTCTCCTTTACTATCGAACCTTGGTATTAACACCAAAATATTAATAATGGGTAAGGAAAAAATCTCTACTGCGGTAAATGACTGGTTGTCTCAAAGCGTCAGACCAGATCTCAAATCAGGCAAAACAAGAAGGGTGTGTCCAGCCTGCCGCAGTCGGCCATTTTAAACCCTCTGCAGAACAAAAAGCACAGAAGACAAGGGTAGGTAAGGATGGCCACCCCACTAGGCTCCAAACCAATTCTTTACTTTTTGTCTTCAACATATGTAACCCTGTACAATGCACTGAATAAAAATCAGGAAACAGGTCTCCTTTCTTATACATCATAGATAAGTTACAAATAAAATTTGAAACCATAAAAGAAGGGTCCTTTAAATTTGCCCCATGATTTTGGTGGATAAATATAATGTTTAAGAGCACAGGATTCCGAAGCCACAGTACCTGGATAAAAATCCAGTCTCAGTCATTCAAACGGATATAAAGCCTTGGATTTACTTTACCTGTGTCCCCCAAATTTCTCACTTGTAAAAGATGAATAACGGTACTGCTATTTCATAAGACTGTCCAGAGTACTAAATTAGTTAAGGCATGTGTAAAAGCATGTAGACCCAGTACTTGGCACACAGTTTAAGCTCCAAAGACGTTTAAGCATAATTATTATTATAGATAGGGAAACAGGCCCAAAGAAGGAAAATGACCGTATGAGATCACAGCTAGGATTACTGAAAAGACCTATCTCAATTTTGAATCCTGTGCCCTTTCTTCTATATATCTAACTGCTAAATTACTAGTTTTAGCAATTAACAGTAGATCCTTACTGACAGCCCTCTAAGAGCCATGACAGTGCTGCTGCCTAAAAAAAAAATAGTCCCCCTAGACGAAACCGTGCTCAAAGTTCTACAGAAAAAAATAATTTAGAAGAAAGGGTGTGAACCGAGGTCACCTTCATACCACCATTATCATTTGCCTAAATCCTAGGTTTAAAGCAAAGTGGAACAAGCACTTGGAAACAGCCAAATCCTCACCCCTACAACCTCAAGGGGAGAAAACCAAGGGCTTCTGACCATCAGTAGGTTCTCACAATATTGCAACCGCTGGGTTCTGCTATTCTGATGGAATGAGAGAACGTGTCCAGAGCCAAGGACACCGGCCCACGATCTGCAAGTCCGACAGAGAGCCCTCCAGAGGCGTACTGCCCGAATGTGGCCTTGTCTCCAAGTGCTCCCGTTTTACGCATTTCCTACACACAGCCTGCTGCCGTAACCTTTTGTAAAGTCATCATCGCCTCCGCATTTTTAAACCCACATTATCTATAGGCCAGAGAGGGGCTAAGATTCTGGGTTATTATCTGGTGGATCTGGCCACAGCCTAAGACAACTCCAACTCAGGCTAAACCCCCTCACCCAACTAGAAAGGTCGATCTGCTCCTCTGCAGGCCCTCCTAGCCCAAGATGGCCAAGCAAAAAGACAACTTACCTCCCCCCTCGCCATTTTGCAATCTTAATTACACGTACGCTACGCACCTCCCCTCCCCTCCCCGTCATTCCGTTTGAAATACGCATGCGCGCCTCTCCCCTCCTCCCGTTAAAGCCGTCACAAAGTCGTCTCGAATGCGCATGTGCACCTTCACTCTTCCCTTCCGCGCCTATCAACTACCGGCAACTTTGCTTTCCTTAATACGCATTCGACCCATCCCCCTGCCCCAAGCCTTGCGCGTGCGTACCTCCCGCTCTCCCCAATGGTCGCCCCCCCACCCCACCCCCACAGACATCAGACCTCAAATACAGTGGACCCTCCGCGGATACGGAGGACTGACTATACTATGCCGTTCTACATAGGCGACTCGAGCATCCGCGGATTTTGGTATCCGCGGGGGTCCTGCAACCAATCCCCCGCGGTTACCAAAGGATGACTGCATACCTGCACGCTACCGCGCCGCGCATCCCCACACTCTCAAATACACGTGCGCACCGCGTCTGTCCTCCCACCTCAGTTTTTTATATAAAAGTGCCTGATGATATATGGATGTGTTTCTTGCTATAGTTGTGCCCCAGTGCTCAATCAAGGAGAGCCATTACCAGCCTTGCCTAATGGGGGTAGGTGTGATAAACTAGGAAGTGGAATACGGAAAAGACGTCATTGCTTGCAGAGCAGATGCCAGATCCAGATAGAATCCGTCCCGACCCTCAGGGAGGGGCTTAGAGTACCCTCGGATTCCGTAATAAGAGCCACCACACTGAACAAAGGCAAAGAAAGCTATCATAATCTCCTAGTCCTACAACCTCGACCTTTAAATACACCTTCTACTGCATATGAGGAACTCCAAAAAATTTTAAAGCAAGGAACGTTATGGAAAATGCCGACACCCAGGTGCCTCAACCCTGATTAATGGAAAGAAGTCTGTATTACTTACACAATGGGAAGTAAATGCTCAACATCCTTTTGTAGGTCTGAGGCGCGTACTGTCCCCCATTTTTTCCTCTCGTGAACCGGGAGAACACACAAATTAAGGATCCCCCTGGGCCGAGTTCCCTCCGCCGCCCTCCATGTTCTTCCCCTATGTCGTTCCTTTACCTCCTGGCTGCATCGAAGGTCATAGCATGAATTCTTAGCGCCGGCCGTCCCAAGACAGGGTGAAGGGAGAGGCGGCACAGAGTTCGCGGCGCCAGGGTGGCAAGAGCAGACCAAGGTGGCAGTGGACAGCAGGCAGAGGACCAGCCGTACCTCCAGCCGCAGCGCAGATGCCCAGACAGCGCCGATGCCCAGACAGCGCCGCCTCTCCAGGATCGCCGCAGTGTGCTTCAGGCGCATGCGCTGAGCCCGCCCTCTTCTCCCCACCCCTCCACCCAGCCCCAGCTTTCCCTGAGGCTGACCCTCCGGTGTTCCCCCTCGCCCAGGTCCCTGGCCCATCCTGCTTCTTCAACCTTTCTTCCTCTTGGTTACACCCGTTTTCACCACCATCCTTCCCTCAGCCCATCTTCCTCCGTCAGTCCCTCTTCTGTTCTTAGCCCACCATTTCATTGCCAGTTGGCTGCCTTTATTCGCTCTGTTATCCTTAGTGGCCTTACCCGTGTATTCTTGGCCTTGCCTGGTCTGCAGCCCTATTGGGCCTCTTACTCCTCCCCTTGTGTGTCTGATGTTGCAAGTTGTAAAAGATACGGCAAAAAATGCTGTTTAAAAGATATTGTATCCGCACAATCTTCTCCAAAGAAGCTCTCAAGCTGAGCCCAACCAGCTAATGTTGGGCAAACAACGCCTGGTTAGTGATGAACCCACAGAGGAAACCCAGAGGCAGGGGACCAAAAGACCCTATGCACAGAGCAAAAAGGGAAAGGGTGTTCCATCAGTTTGGGGGGAAGAAGGAGTATGCAACACCTTTTTCTTTCTCTTCACAACCCTGGTATTGTCTGAACATTAAAAATACTGTTCAGTGTACTTTGGTGCTAGATGCAAGGCTTGTTCCTGTCTCCTGTGAGAAATTCACAAATTAATCTTAAGAGAAGTGGCATCATTTATTCAACAGGCTCTGAAATAGATTCCTTTTCGGATGTGAGGAGGAGAGAATACAAAATAACATTTTGTTTCTCATTATGATGTTTTACTTTGGTGGCTGGTTCTTGCTTTCTAAGAAAGCCAGTTTGGAAATACCAAAAACTAAGAACCCACAATTCTATAAATTCTGAGACCCATAAAATGTGTACATCATCATCCTCTCTAATTGTTAGGAATGTCATATTAACATTATTTGGAGACATAATGGAAGATTATTTTTTGCCTAATATGCACAAAAAGGTTATATACAACAATGTGCAATATGCAGAAAGAAAAAAAAGAGAAAAATAGAAATGCTTGAGGTTATAGTAGTATAAAAAACCTCACTCCTAAATTAAAAGAATCATTTATTATTGCACAAAAGTTAAAAGGGAATTTTGGGAATTCCCTGACAGTCCAGTGGTTAGGACTCTGCACTTCCACTGCGGGGGGCATGGTTTTTGTCCCTGGTTGGGGAACTAAGATCCCACAAGCTGCCACAGCGTGGCCAAATAATAATAATAAAAGGGAATTTTGCCCACTATTCTACAGCACTATAACAAATGCTTTTATTTCTTTGTGTACTTTTTTTTGTTATAACAGTTCTATTGAGATATAATTCACATGTCATACAATTCACCAGCTTAACGTGTACAGTGCAATGGATTTTAGTATATTCACAGCTGTATGGCCATCACCACAATTTTAGAATTTTTCATCACCCCCAAATGAAACCTTATGTCCATTATCATATCTTTGTGTTCTTTCAATTTTTGCTTAAATATGTAATGTTTTAACATCGACATTTTAATATAGTGTTGTTTTAAATATTTTGACATGGTCCTAAATATCATCTTTATCATTTTAACAAATGGACAACATTCCATTTTTTAAAGTATTCTAAAATTGAGGTCAGCACATAATAATAATTGCAGATGCAGTTACTTGCCCTTTCCACTTCTCTTCCCTTTAACAAAACTTCCCTAATCTACTATGTCCAATCTGAAGAGAAATTCAAGAAAGAGGCACAGCTTGTAAATCTTGAATGCTATAAAATACTTTGGGTCCTGGACCTACGCATTTTTCTGAACTTTTCATTTCCTCAGGAGTGGTAAAGAAAAAATCTGGAGACCTCTACTACCTCCACACTAACACTCTGAGGCTCTGATTCCCTTTTATTCCCCACCCAATACATTTTTTAGAAGAATGACCCTCTTTAGAAAATATGATAGTTAATTTTATGTGCCAACTTGGCTGGGTCATGGTGCCCAGACACATGGCCAAATATTATTCTGGATATTTCTGTGAGGGTATTTTTAGATGAGATTAACATTTAAATCAGTGGACTTTGAGTAAAGCAGATTGTTTGCCATAATGTGGGTGGGCCTCATCCATCAGTTGAAGGCCTGAATAGAACAAAAGACTAACCTTCCCTGAGCAAGAGAGAATCTGCCAGTGGACAGTCTTTGGACTTGAACTACAACACTGGCTCTTCGCTAGGTCTTCAGCCTGCTAGCCCACCCTGCAGACTTTGGACTTCCCAGCCTCCATAATGAAGTGAACCAATTCCTTAAAATAAGTAAATGAATATTTATTTATATATTATATAAAAGATATATATACATATATCCATAGATAGATAATCTCTCTCAATAGATAGATAGATATAGAGATATCATGTTGGTTCTGTTCCTGTGAAGAATCCAAATACAGAGGATCTCCTCAAACCTGTGAACACCATGAATTGAGGTTGGGGTACAGGAATGAAAAATAATCAAGAATACTCTATCAGTCCCTTGAATACAGCTTTGCCTTGCCAAATTGTACATTGACTAAATCTGACATAAGACTGGCCTTAATTCTGTAATAGCTAGCATTACAAGGATATAAAACTGAGGAAATAAGAGTGAAAATAAATGAAATAGAGAATAGAAAAACAATAGAGAAAGTCAACAAAACCAAAAGTTGGTTCTTTGAAAAGATCAGCAAAATTGAAAAAAACCCTTCAGCTGGACTGATGAAGAAAAAGAGAGGTAAGAATCAAATTTCTAAAATCAGGAATGCAAGAGTGTTCATCAGTATTGACTTCACAGAAATAAAAGAAGTATAAGGGAATATTATGAACAACTGTATGCCAATAAATTAAATAACCTAGATGAAATCAACAAATTCTCAGAAAGATACAAATTGCCCAAAGTGCCTCAAGAAGAAACAGAAAATCTGAATATACCTATAACAAGTTAAGAGACTAAATTCATAATTTTAAAACTTCCCACAAGAAAAGCCCAGGCTAAAATAGCTTCACTAGTGAAATCGTGCAAACATTTCAAGGAGAAATAGTATAAATTCTTTACAAATTATTCCAAAAAATAGGAGAGATGGGAAGCCCTCCAAAATCATCCTTTGAGGTCAGTATTACTTTGAAATGACAACCAGACAGAGATATCACGAGAATAAAAATTTTAAAACTTCTACAGATTAATATTCCTTATCAGTGTAGTTGCAAAAATCCTCAACAAAGTACTAGCAAACCAAATCCAATAGTAATAAAGGGCAAAACCACATGATCATCTGAATAGCCACAGAAGAATAGCCATAGAAGAAAATCCAATGCACTTACATGTTTTAAAAAAGTGCTTAATAAATTAGGAATAGGAAGGAACTTCCTCAACCTGATAAAGGGTATCTACCAAAAGCCCACAGCTGACATCATACTTAATGATGAGACTGAAAGCTTTCCCCTTAAGATCAGGAACAAGACAAGGATATGCACTTTCACAACTTATATTCAAAAATCTACTGGTGGTTCTAGCAAATGCAAGAAGTCAAGGCAAACTCAAGAGATGCAAAAAAAGCATTTGACAAAATTCAATATGGCTCAGCCATGAGTAGCATTTGCATAGTTATAATTATGTAAATGTTGGCTATTGACCCAATCAATATTAGGAGAAAGGTGCAAGGGTGGGAGGGTGAGTGGAATGCAAGCACATGAAGTGTACCAAAAGATGGTGTAGGTAAAAGAGGGCTAAATGTTCATTCTCTGAAATGGAAAAGCATAGATAATGTCTAAAATTGAAACATCAAGAAGTCATAACATAAGCATAAGCATTGTTTATAGTTATCAATCAAACTATGAGTAAAAATCATTTAGTGAATTGAAAGATTAATTTAATGGGTTACTACCAGCATTTTTTACACATATCCTCTATTGTGATGTAAAATGCATTTCTTCCTTCTTGTCTCAATTAAACCTTTTTGAAAATCAATGCTTTAAACTATGGGCATGAATTACTTTAATATAACTATAAATCTAAACAGGGGTTTAAATATGATAGTTAATATGGCTAATTTAATAAACATATATCAAATTTTAAAACACAGAGAGAATTTTTGCCATTTGAAGCCATTTATGCTGCATCATTTAATTGTTTAGGAATAAAACTCACTCCACTACTCTATATGTGGCAACTGCTCATCCTCTTTGGCTATAACTTTTATTAATTTTTGAAAACAGTTTTCTTTGTGGTTGCATTTATGAAACCAGTTGCACATTCCAATCAAGTCATATTGAAAATAAAGGGCAATTGCTACATTCATTATTCTCACGTCTATGTTTTACCAAATACATTTGTACTGGCTTCCTGAAAAAAATTCATATGCAAAACATAGCTAGCTAGTAACTTAAAGAAAAATATTTATTGTGGATTTTTAAAATTACACAACCTAAAGTCATTTCAAAAAGTGTAAAATACAGGGAAGGAAAATAAGGAGAAAAAAGTCCTGTTCAATCTTATAGCCCCAAAATAGCTACAGTTGGATATTTTGGTGTCTAGTTTTCCATACATATTTCTATATCTATGTAAGTGGACATGTCCATAAATCCTTATGAGATTTATATAATAAATAATTGAGAAAACAGAGAGGAAATCTGTCCAATATTTATTCTTTTTTTTTTTTTTGCATGTGGGATCTTCCTGGACTGGGGCACAAACCCGTGTCCCCTGCATTGGCAGGCAGACTCTCAACCACTGCGCCACCAGGGAAGCCCTGTCCAATATTTAAATTAAGATTTTGTAATTTATTTTCCAAAGAACATCATATTCTTTATACTGAGTGCTTCAATTATGTTGTTTTACAACTTAAATGGTGGTGATTATGTTGAAAACTTAGACTCCTGAAATAAAACAGGCTAAATTGTGAGTAAATCTCCCTGTAGCATTTTACACATTTTTTTTCTATCTTATGTATCTCATATCTTTATGGACGTTTGTATTTTATTTTTTAATCCCCCCCAAATGGGTTACTCTAATTTGTTATAATTTCTTTCATTTACTGGATTAGATACATCTCACACATATCTCTCCTATGTCCAAAGCACATATATAAAAACTGGTCATCTACTGGACCACAAAGAAGGCCTAAGCCTTAATTATAAGAAATCCTACAAGGCACATTTTCTGAACAAGAACAGATTCAAACTCAAACTTAACGACCCAAGAAGTGTTTATTTAACACACAAAAACAAAAATAAACAAACAAAAAACGGAAAACGCCCCTGAGACGGGCTTTGGGCTTCAAGGACAGCAGGAAAGTCAGGCGGGAAGGAGCTGACTACTAGAACGCCTGTGACACAAGAATGGGGCCGTGCGCAAACCCTGTGTGACGTCGCTGAGGCCCCTCAAGAAAAACAGCCACTTCTGTTTAAACCTCCGTAAGGGGAGTTTTGTTGGGGCTTCCGGGGCAGCAGTGGGACTGCTCACCTGAAGATCTCACTGCAGCCATGAACAGTAAGGAATGCTTCAAGTGTGGACACTCTGGCCCTAAAGGAGGAGGAGCTCGAGGGCACGGAGCTAGAGGTGGTGGCCGAGGTGCTCAGTGAAGTTCTGCCACCCTACCTGTCATCTGTTACCGCTGCAGTGAGCCTGGTCATCATGCTAAGAACTGTAACCTTCTCGATGACATCTGCTCCAACTGTGGGACAAGTGGCCACATCACCAAAGACTGTGTTAAGCCTAAGCGAGAAAGACAGCAGTGCTGTTACACCTGTGGCACACCAGGGCATCTGGCCCCTGATTGTGACCATCAGGAGGGGCAGAAGTGCTACTCTTGTGGCGAATATGGCCACATTCAGAAACACTGTGCCCGAGTCAAGTGCTACCGTTGTGGCGAGACCAGCCACATGGCCATCAACTGTCATCAACTGCAGCAAAAGAAGCGAGGTCAACTGCTACCGCTGGGCGAACCTGGACATCTAATCCGGGAATGCCCCATTGAGGCTACCGCTTAACTTTTCACTTTGTTCCTCCCCACCCCTACTCCTTTTGCTGCGTGATAATTGTGTTGTTTTCTCTGAAACCTCTTCTCTGACCAAAGGTTGATAGACTGAGGCTACTCTCAGGCCAGTGAGCTTTAATTACAAAGGTAAAAGAGGAAAGGGCTGGGGAAAAAAATCTCAGAAAAAGTTATTCACTTGTAGATGTCTTATAATTAATGTGTTTCTGCACCACTGATAACTCCAGTCATTGAACATCCTGAGCATTAGGCAGTTTCTAGATTCTTTGGAGGCATTTTGATTTAACATTTAATTAAGAGCTACTGTGTGCCAGCCACTGCCAGAAAAGCTGGAGAAATATCTGTGAACAAATCAGACCAAGTTTGCAAACACAAGCCTGGAATCTATTAACAAGTAAAATAGTGTGTCAGATAAAGATAAATTGCTATCGAGAAAAAAAAGAACACCAGGTAAAAGGATAGAGAATGTGTGTGTGGGGGGACCTATGTTTCTGTCTTAGATACACAAGGCACCCTGAGAAGGCGACATCTCAGAGATTCATTGCACAAATAAAGCTGATTCTAGAAATGTCTGTGACTTTGCCAAAGTAACTTTATTATATATCGATTGCTTTGATTTATTTGACCTCATTACCTCTTAAATAACATTGAAAGACATCTCTATCTGGTCTTACAGAGAGTGTATAGTTTATGAAAATAAAACAGAAAAATATGTATAACGTGTATAAGTAGCTTTGAGAGAGAGCAATGAGAAAACAACCAAACAAAAAAACCTTAGCAGCAAATTGTGGACATAAAGATATTGGTGATAAAGTTTGGACTTACATATTTTTAAAAATCTAAGAAAACAGGTAAAAACATTAAGATTAAACATAGATAGGGGCTTTTGTAATTTCAAAAACACACATTTTCACAGGTATGAAAATTATATTTATGTTTAGGAATTTCCGAAAAATGTGTTTTCCCAGATATGAATACATTCAATTTCATATGCTGCGACCCATTTTAAAAAATCAGATCTGAAAAACAACTGAAGTTCTGTAAAATAGAAAAGGCAATTTAAATTCTAAATTCTAAATAAAACCTGGGATGGGGAGAGGTAACCGTTGTGTCAAGAAAAAATTGAAGTTGTAATGAAAAGTGATTTACAAAATAACAGTAATGACAATACTACATATCAAACCTAGGATGTGATAGAATTTATAGCAGAAAAGATAGTGTAGAGGGTATAGTTTTTGATCCATAAACTCAAACACAGTAAAAGAAATGTAACTGGTTTTATAATTGAAGATGCACTCTTTTATGAACCTCCATAAGAGTTAATGTGTGACCCTTCATCCCCATCTGAAAGACCCTTTCAATTCAGCTGAGTTTCAACTTCTGTGACCCTCTTGGGCTCCTAGAAATTGATTCTGTCACTCTGTGCTATCTCAACAAGATAAACTCAGTCACTCCCAGCCCCTAAACAGGGCAATCTCAGTCCAGTCTGCCAAGACACAGCTAGAAACTCCTATATCACACTGAACCAAACAAATTCTTGAGTCTCATCATAGTGCTGAACTCTATTTAGGAAAGGAGGACCACAGGAATCTGCTTTTGAATCCGCCCAAACCATCTGGCATTTCATTTCCCATGACCTCAGGAGTTTGGCCCAGAGTTGGAGGGGAGAAAGAGGCTATGTCCCTTTATTAAGGACACACACAGCATTGAAGTCCTCTTTACATTCCCTTTAGGCATTTTTTCTAGTCTAGAGGAAAGGAAGTCTTATTTTGACTCACCTGTACCCTGTGCCAGAAGTTACAAAATGGTAGCTCTCTTACTGAATCAGGTCCACAATATGTTTAGTTTGACCTGAACATTGTTTAACAACATTCATTAATTAGATGCCAACATTTAAAAATTGGAACATTTCCAATGGAAATTCTTTTTCTACTTTCTGGAATAAAACGAAAGATCAGGAAGCAATAGGCACCAATTTCTGTGCGGAAACTTTCATCTGGAGGTGAGTAGTACTTTCTTCCTACAGACAAGTCACAAGTTCCCTCTTTAATTTAAAAGAAAATGAGGAAGTAATTTAAACATTTTACTACAAAAAAATCAACTAAAAAAAAAAAAAAAAAAAAAAAAATCAACTAAACACAAAAGAAGACAGTAATGCAGGGAAATGACGGAAAAAGCTATAAGGCATACAGAAAACAAATTGCAAATGACAGAAGTCCTTCCTTATCAGTAATTACTTCAATTGTAAATGGATTAGACTCTCCAATGAAAAGACAGATATTGAAAGAATGGATAAAAACACATGATCCAACTGTATACTGTCTGTAAGAGACTCACTTTAGGTCCCAAAACACAAATACATTGCAAGTGAAAGGATGGGGAAAAAAATTCCATGAAAATTGTAACCAAAATAGAGCAGAGGTGGCTATACTAATATGAGCCAAAATAGACTTTAAATCAAAAAAGTTTATGAGAGTCAAAGAAGGACATTATGTATTAATAAAAGGCTCAATGGTTATACCTGTTGGCCAGGATATGGAGAGATGAGAACCCCATACACTACTATTGGAAGCAGAAAATTTGTATAACATTTCTGGAAGGCAATTTGGCATTATAGATCAAAAACCTTTAAAAAGTCCTTATCCTTTGAAATAGAAATTAAACTTCTAGAAATTTAAGAGACTGATCATGGATATATACTCAAATATATAGTAAAAATAGTGTTCACCTCAACATTATTTATTGCAGTGATACATAAGAAACATTTATCTTCAAAGGGTAGGGAATTTAAAATATGACACATGTATAAGATAAAATACTTTGCTGCCACTAAAAATCATATTATAGCAGAGTGTTTATCGACACAGAAATGATCAGGCTACCAAATAATACATACAGTGTAACATAGGTAGTTCTTCCTATTATAAAAGCTCTGAGCACATTGTACTTTCTAAAACAAGAGTAAACACCAAAAATAAATTTAAACTCTCTAGCTATTTTAAAATTTATAAATCACTTACTAAATAACTGTAGGTTCCAAAAGGTAATTACAATTACAATTGCCAGCAATTTAGAAGATGGAAACAAAATTTATGGACTCCAGTCAAAAATAGTATTCAGGGGCTTCCCTGGTGGCGCAGTGGTTGAGAGTCCGCCTGCCGATGCAGGCGACATGGGTTTGTGCCCCGGTCCGGGAAGATCCCACATGCTGCGGAGCGGCTGGGCCCGTGAGCTATGGCCGCTGAGCCTGCGTGTCCGGAGCCTGTGCTCTGCAACGGGAGAGGCCACAACAGTGAGAGGCCTGTGTACCGCAAAAAAAAAAAAAAAAAAAAAAAAATAGTATTCAGAAGCCAAATATTTTATTACATTATAATTCAGGAAGATTTTTTTAAAAACTTAGACAAAGCTGCAGAAATTAGAGAAATGAAGAAAAAGATTAAAACCAAAAAGTTCAAAAAACAAAAAAAAACAAGTGAATTAGACAAAACAATTGATAAACAAAAAAAATCAGCATCTTTGAACAAAATAAATATATTTAAAATAGAAAAACCTGCGTAGACTTTGGAATTATACAGACCTGAATTAAGTCCTTGCTCTACTCTGTGACCTTAGGCAAGTCTCAATCCCTGTGAGACTAATTCTTATCTGTAAAATAAATAACACCTCAAAGGGTCATTTTAAGAGTTACTTGAGATTTTATATGTCAGATGCTTGGCACAATGTCTGGTACATGGTAAAATTTCAACACACAAAAGCTGCTATTATATGTAGCAGACTGCTTTTAAAATTATAAGAAAACAGTGATTATAATTTTACTCTTAATGCACTTTAATATCAATGAATATACATTACTAAAAATGGCAAATTATGCAAATAATGTGAATATTACTACTAAGTTGATTATTGCTACTATTAAAATGATATAGCTCAGATGGTTTTAGGGTTATTTCATAAGAAAAAATAACTACCAGCAAATTATTGACTATTCCAGAGCATAAGAGAGACAGCACACTAATTTTCTATAAAGCTAGCATAGAAAATTTTAGCAAATGCCAGTAGAAAAATTTTAAAAACTCTGCAGACTAATCTTATTTATGAATACTAGTACAAAAATCCTAAATAAAATTACTAGAGTACAAGTTAGAAATTTCTTAGTTATAAGTGGCATACAATTCTATAATACTAAAACCTGGCTTAAGCAGAAGGGGGATTCAGGGTTGCATATAATGAAGTAGGGGTAGGTGAGGCTTCAGGCATGACTAAAAACAGAAATTCAAACTGTCAGGATCAGTTTTTCTGTTTCTCCAACTCTCAGTTATACTTCTGCATTGAGTAAAAGCTGAATAGGTAATTCAAACCAAGCTGCTTACTATAGACAACTTTAAAAGCTGGTCAAAATATAAAGCACCATCACTGTAAAAGTATCACAGAGCTAACAAGATAGTGAGGAACTGCTGGAATGAAATTCTGGGAAAAGACAGGAATCCTGAAAAGTGGAGGTGGACCTATCAATTAGGTTTACCTCTGTTCTGCTTACATTTGCCAAAGCAAAGAGGTTCCTAAGATGCTGGACTGTGCCTTTTGAGGTTGGGGGACAAATGGGACAAGTGGAGTTCAGGGCACACTGAGGATGAGAACTCTTGTAAACTATAGCCCATTTGTTTTGCCAGGAAGGCAGAAACCACGTATTTACAACAGGAGGAACATACTGCAGGCAACTGGCACACTGGTGACGGAGGATCTGAAATCCAAATGGGATACCATAGATTAATAAGAGCAAGATGCCACAATCTTTTCTGGGTTGGAGATACAGAAGTAAGAGGCAATGTCACTGGAGCTCAGGGGTCACCTAGTGGAAGCTAGAACTGTAGCAGGCCTGTCCAGTTGGAGCCACAGAGAAAATGGAGCCACTGCCAGAGCAGCTGCCAAAAGCAGAGAGAAATGCCCTGGCCTCTTTCTTCCTCCCAACCATGGAGGCTTTTCTCCAAGAGGCTGGGAGCCAGGGAAGGTAAAAGAAAAGTTTTGAAGGCAAACATGGCCAGGAGAGCACAGACCCCAAAAGCTGCACCCCAGGGATGAGAATGAACCAGAACTAAAGCATCCCCTTCCATTATAGCTTATTAAACTACTGTTCCGTTTTAAATGCAGATGACTCAAGGCATCAAGTCACTATGTTCATAGCAGAGTACAAGTTAGAACACCTGGAACTATGTTAGAAGACGTAGCCTTGTGATTGCTAAGATGACTGGCCCAGTATCACACATTTTCCCCACCTTTGCTCCTGACTGTATATTCATAGAGCCGTGTATTTACCATGTTGCATCTTAGATATCCATAGAAAAAATTTCTCAGGGTTTTTTAAAGTTGCAATAAAAAACACACAACATAGGGACTTCCCTGGTGGTGCAGTGGTTAAGAATCCGCCTGCCAATGCAGGGGACACAGGTTCGATCCCTGGTTCGGGAAGATCCCACATGCCGCGGAGCAACGAAGCCTGTGCGCCACAACTACTGAGCCTGCACTTTAGAGCCCGCGAGCCGCAGCTACTGAGCCGGCATGCCGCAACTACTGAGCCCGTGTGTTGCAACTACTGAAGCCTGTGCGCCTAGAGCCCGAGCACCACACAAGAGAAGCCACTGCAATGAGAAGCCCACGCACTGCAACGAAGTGTAGCCCCCACTCGCCACAACTAGAGAAAGCCCATGCACAGGAACAAAGACCCAACGCAGCCAAAAATAAATAAATTTTTTTAAAAAAACACAACATAAAATTTACCATCTTAACCATTTTAACGATATATTTTAACTGTATAGTTCAGTAATGTTAAGTATATTCACTTTGTTGTACAACAGATCTTCAGAACTATTTCATCTTACAAAACTGAAACTCCATACCCCTTAAACAAGAACTTTCCACTTCCCCCCTCTCCTCAGTCCCTAGTGACCACCATTTTACTTTCTGTTTCTGTGAATTCTCAAGAGATTTTATGTGCGCACACATGTGCACACACATAAATGCAGACATTAAATCAAATATGATAAGATGTTAACATTTGTTGAATCCACATGGTGTAAATACAGAGTACATTGTACTATTTTTTTCAACTTTCTTCTGTGAAATTTTTCATAATAAAAAGGTAAATAAAAAGTTGTTAAATGATTAGGCAAAACAGAAATAGTAAATAAAAATAGGCATTTTCAGGCAAACAAAAATCGAAAGATTTTGCCACCAGATGTTCTGGAAGAGGGAAAACGATACCAGATAATAGGTCAACTATACAGGAAGTAATGAAGAGCAGTGTAAATGATGTATGCGGTTGTGGAAATAATAATGTCACTGATACTAGAGATGAGCATAATGTATTATTTAAGGGTAGAAATGATCCAGTTTTTAATTCAATGAATGCCTAAGATGAAGAAAGTTCTCTACATATGCTGGTGATGAAAAATCTTTGTGCTCTAAAGGTTGTGATTGCCCAGGCTTTTAGGATGAAGACGAAAACTTTTCAATGCCAAAATAAAGGTAAAAGTATCGTATGGCACCTCCTCAAAAAATTAAAAATATTACCATATGATCCAGCAATTCCACTTTTGTGTATATATCTAAAAGAATTGAAAGTCGGGTCCTGAAGACATATTTGTACATAGCATATATAATTCATAGCTGGATTATTCACATTAGCCAAGAGGTAGAAGCAACCAAAGTGTCCATTGGCAGATGAATGGATAAACAAAATGTGGCATATACATGCTATGAAATATTATTCAGCCATAAAAAGGAAGGAAATTCTGATGCTATAACATGAATGAAACTTAAAGATATTATGCTCAGTAAATAAGCCAGACACGTAAGGACAAATATTGTATGATTCCACAGTATGAAAAGGCAACCTACAGAATGGGAGAAAATATTTGTAAACTGTATATCTGATAAGGGGTACTTATACAATTAATTCAATAGCAAAAGTATAAGTACCCCTTATATCTGATAAGGGATACTTATACAATTAATTCAATAGATTAAAAAATGGGCAAAAGACTTGAATAGACATTTTTCCAAAGAAGATATACAAATGGCTAACAAGTACATGAAAAGGTGCTCAACATCACTAATCATCAGAGAAATGCAAATCAAAACCACAGTGAGATATCACCTCACATCTGTTAGAATGGCCAATATAAAAAAGACAAAAGAGGGGCTTTCCTGGTGGCACAGTGGTTGAGAGTCCGCCTGCCGATGCAGGGGACACGGGTTCATGCCCCCATCTGGGAGGATCCCACATGCCGTGGAGTGGCTGGGCCCATGAGCCATGGCCGCTGAGCCTGCGCGTCCGGAGCCTGTGCTCCGCAACAGGAGCGGCCACAACAGTGAGAGGCCCGCGTACCACAAAAAAAAAAAAAAAAGACAAAATAAATCGAGTGTTGGTGAGAGAATGGAACCCTTGTACACTGTTGGAAATGTAAATTGGTACAGCCGTTATAGATACACTGTGGAGTTTCCTTAAAAAATTAAAAATAGAACTACTATATAATCCAGAAATCCCACTTCTGGATATATATCCAAGGGAAATAAAAACAGGATCTCAAAGAGATATCTGCACCCCCATGTCCATTGCAGCATTATTCACAATAGCCAATTTATGGAAACAACCTAAGTGTTATGATATCTATATATATAATGGAATATTATTCAGCCATGAAAAAGAAGGAAATCCTGCTGTTTGGGTCAACAAGGATGAACCTGGAAGGCATTATGCTAAGTGAGAAAAGCCAGATAGAGAAAGACAAATACTGGATGGTATCACCCATATGTGAAATCTAAAAAAAAGAAAAGAAAAGCTGAGCTAATAGAAATAGAGAGTAGAATATCTGTTACCAGGGGCTAGGAGGTGGGGGATAGGGGAAGATGGACAAAGTATACAAATATTTGATCATAAGATGGGTAAGTTCTGAGGATCTAACATACAGCATGGTAACTATAGTTAATACTATTGCATTGTATACTTGAATTTGCTGAGAGTAGATCTTAAGCATTCTTACACACAAAAAAGGTAACTGTGAGGTGATGTGTTAATAACTTGATTGTGGTAATCATTTCACAATGTGTGTATATATTAAATCACCAAGTTGTATACTTTAAATATATATAATTTTATTTGTCCATTATACCTCAATAAAGCCAGGAAAAATGGTTTAGTAAATATTATTTTATATGCATACTACCACACTTAAAAATAAATAATAATAATAATAAAAGTAATAATTCTAGTTTTATCTCTAGTAGTGAGTTAATATTGATTTGTTATTATTACTTAAACTATACATATTAAAAATATGTTGTATGTATGATAACATGATAACATGTTATGATAACAATTTTCAGAAAACTAATAACTTATAAAGATGCCAATTTTCCCTAATTTATAAATTTAACAGGATCCCAACAAATATAACTACATGGTTTCTTTATTTGATTGTTTTTTGAAGTAGACAACCTGATTCCTTAGTTCATATGGGAAAATATACATGTAAAAAGACACAGAAAATCTCTGAAAAAGAAAAACAACTAGGAGGAAATTTTTGCTCAGTGTTTTTAACGTTAAATGGTGTTGGACTTTGTCAAATGGTTTTACGCATCAATTGAGATAATCATGTGGTTTATTCCCCTTTAATTATCTTAATATAAATTATATTAATTTGTTTTTGTGTGTTGAACCACTCTTGCATTTCTGGGATATTTCCTACTTGGTCATAGGTATAATCATTTTAATACACTACTGGATTAGTTTGCTGTTATTTTGCTGAGGATTTTTGGATCTATATTTGTATGGGATGTTGATCTGTTGTTTTTGTTTCTTGTGATATTTTTGTCTGGCTTTGGTATTGGGATAATGCTAGCCTCATAGAATGAGTTCCAAAATGTTCCTTCCTCTTCTATTTTGAAGGATTTGAAAAGGACTGGAGTTAATTCTGCTTTAAATGTTTGGTAGGATTCACTAGTGCAGCCATCTGGTCCTGACCTTTTTTCTGTTGGGAGGTTTTTATTACAAATTCTGTCTCTATTGTTATAGGACTGTTCAGATATTCCATGCTTCTTGAGTCAGTATCTATAGTTTGTGTGTTTCTAGGAATTTGTCTATCTCATCTAAGTTATCTATTTTGTTGGCATACAATTGTTCATAGTATTCCCTTATAATTCTTTTTATTTCTGTAATGTCAATACTAATGCCTGCACTTTCATTTCTGATGTTTTAGTAATTTGAGTATGCTTTCATTTTTCATAGTCAGTCTAGCTAATATTTTGTCAATTTTATTGATTTTTTTTCAAAAAATCAACTTCAATGTCTGTTGATTTTCTCCATTCTCTCTTTCATTTATCTCTACTCTAATCTTTATTATTACCTTCCTTCTGCTGTCTTTGGATTTAGTTTTCTATTCTTATTCTAGTTCCTTAAAATCAAGTAATGAATTTGAGACCTTTCTTCTTTTTTAACATAGGCAGTCACAGCTGTAAAATTTCCCGAGCACTACTTTCACTAAATCTCATAAGTTTTGCTGTTTTGTTGTTTTTTTTTTGCGGTATGCGGGCCTCTCACTGTTGTGGCCTCTCCCGTTTTGGAGCACAGGCTCCGGACGTGCAGGCTCGGCGGCCATGGCTCACGGGCCTAGCCGCTCCGCGGCATGTGGGATCCTCCCGGACCGGGGCACGAACCTGTGTCCCCTGCATCGGCAGGCGGACTCTCAACCACTGTGCCACCAGAAAAGCCCTCCCTGTACTTTCATTGCAACTTTTCTACAGAAAATTTAAATGTTTTGTATTTACATTACATTACCATTTACATTTACAAGAAAACTTACAAGCTTTACAAAATATAGACGAAAGGTAAAATATATTGTGTTAGACAACACATGTGTACACACAGCCCAATGTGGCCCACCTCCTTTTGGGATCTTATTTAGAAACTGTTCAGCAAGCACAGTTCCAAATTTCCACTTGAAGCACTGCCTCTTGAAGGTCACTTCACCCAGTAACTCTAAAGGAAAGAATTCAGCTCTCTCTCATATCCCTCTCCACTTGAGAGAATATTTCAAACACCATTACTGCTTATGCTGAGTTTATCTAAACGTCTTTGCATGATTTTTCTAACAATCTGGATGCCAGAAATGGACATTTCTTGGCTCAGGCCTAAGGCATGTTTAGATTTGGATAGAGTTGAACATGACTTCATAGTTCCATTATCATGGAAAAGCCCCCAAAAGTAACCAATATGAATACTGGACCCATATGGTCCAATTACTGCAAGGAGTTATATTCAAAGACATATGTTCAGAACAGCTTAAATAATCAAAAAATGTTTTCCTTTTTTTTTAATTTTTTTACTCTGTTCTTTTATCTTTTGAGCTAAATACTTGACACTTTAATTTGTCTTAGGTACATATTGATACATAGGTATAGATATACATAAATTTTTCCATTTTTATCTTATGTCCCTTTCAGAATATGACATAGAATCCAATTTACACCAGCAATACTTTTTTTTTTTTGAAAATATACTTTATATAGAAAGAGTAGATTATAAAACTCTTGGAAAGACAGACACCCATGCATTAACAGCCATTATCTCTATGTGGGGGCATTTTGTTTGGTTTTAAGCTTTTCATGTTAAATTTTTACTTACCCGTATTCATATTTTCCAAAGTTTTATAATAAAATATTTTTCTTTGTAACAAGAAAAATATCCATTCCACTACCTTCATGCTTTTTAAGGGGCTGCATTCTTCTCATCTGCTTTTAGCAATACTTTTTATATCCTCTCTTATCTTTCAATTTTCTTACACCTCCCACCCTAATATCTTTGGAGCCTCTCATCTGCAAAAATGCCTTCAAATACTCTTTTTCCCCTCTCTTTCGCCCCAATATCTTTTGTTTCTTTATTATGTAGATGAGTTTAGCTTCCTCTCTTTACATACTTCCTTTTCTTTGCTCACCTTTGAGATATTGTTTTCCTCAGTTCATTTTCCATTTCTGCATCACAAAAGGTCCAAGAACTCACCAGGTAGGGAATTGGTCTCCTGGTTGGGGCTGCTAAACTGGAAAGACTGCATCTCTTTACTTCCTTGGGGGAGAGAGAATAGATTGAGAACGTTCACACCTTATTAATTTTTTGCCCTTTCACTTAGGCAATAGGAAAAAACACATCCAGGGACCAGTCCCTAGGACAATCCAAATAATTTCTCCAGGCAGTCTCTTTCCCCCTTGGGGCTGCTTTTAATAACCAAGCTTGCAGTAAAAATTTCCCCATATCACTCTTTAAAAGATTATTAGGTTTTGGGCTTCCCTGGTGGCGCAGTGGTTGAGAGTCCGCCTGCCGATGCAGGGGACACGGGTTTGTGCCCCTGTCCGGGAAGATACCACATGCCGCGGAGCGTCTAGGCCTGTGAGCCATGGCCGCTGAGCCTGCGCGTCCGGAGCCTGTGCCCCGCAACGGGAGAGGCCACAACAGTGAGAGGCCCGTGTACTGCAAAAAAAAAAAAAAAAAAAAAAAAGGATTATTAGGTTTGAAAAGCAGAAAAATATAAAGAAGAAACAAAAAACCTATGATTCACTGTCCAGAGAAACTCCCAATGACAGTATTTTTAATAATACAATGAATGTATACATAAGGCCAGAAAATTCACACAAAATAGAAGAGTATAAAAAGAAATGTTTACCTTCATCATCGTGCTCCCCAGTTTTCCTCCTCAAAGGTAAAGGAACTAATAACAGTTTCTTGTGTATTCTTCCAGAAACATGTTTATGAATATGCTAGCATGTGTGTACTCTATAGTATCATCTCAAAAACTCCAGACAATAATGCAGCCTGAAAGTTATTTTCCTAAATCAAGATGATAGGAGAAAGCTAGTAACAGTGTTTAACTATATTTGAGCCTTGTGCTTTGGAAGAGCAGAGATGGTTGAGAAATCCCCTCACCTTTTTGTGTTCTAAGAAATGGCTAACTACAAAGGGCACCCCTGCCCTCCTATATTCCCTTCCACTCTTCTTCATAAGTTAGATAAAATTTGATGTTCACCTTTCCTCATGGCTCCCTTGTTTATCTGCCTCTGTAAATTTAGGCCCCCTTCCATTTCTCCAAAACATTCTCCCACAGAAATTAACATTCTCCCTATTGCAATAGCATGAATGAAAGCATCTTCTTAATGTCCAGTGCATTTTGTCTTTCACATTACTGTCAAAGAAAAATTATTCTGACACTTGTTAAGGAATAGTAATGAAGACTTTACTCAAGGGACTACTGCAAAGGGGGTTTGCAGCTGGAGGGAGAGATTGAGTTCAACTCTGAATACACCAAGGACAAGTAGGGATTTTTGCCAAGGAGCAGGGTGGGAGTCAGTGGGCAGAAAATTACTAAGGGGAAACATCAGGGGTGAGAGGGGGATTCTGACTTGACAGGATTCTTGCTGAAGGCAGGCCTGGGTGAACAGATACCAAGGGTGAGGGATGAAGAATTTAATCAGATATCAAGGATGATCATGTATTGAGTGTGGGGGATCCTTGCTAATTCATTTTAGCAGGATTTCTGCTAAAACTGGGCAATGCAAAGATGGACACAAAAGTCCAAAGTTCGAGGCCTAGTTGAGAAGAGTGCTCAGAGGAGACTGACTAAAGTTTGGTCAGAGTTTTTGTCACTAAAAATTGACAAATTCTGCTTTCTTTATATAAGCAAAGAATACACACTAACCTCCAACATTAGGTCAAAATCTATGTGTAACATTTTTCTCTTCCCCATTTCTAACTTTCAATTGTAAGAAATCAGGTGTCAAGGAATCCTTTTATTTCCTGACCAGAACGTCCAAATCCCTAAAGACGTATTCGCAAAATCTTTTAACACTATCATTTATCCATAATAGTTTTCCAGAAATGGTTACTGATCAACAACTCTAATATCTCTCAGCAAACAGTAATAAAAATCACCACTATTTTTTACAGGCTTTTTCATGCCATTTACCCTCTTCCTTTTTTTAAAGTATTATTCCTACAATCCCCAGAGCTAGTCCTTCAATGTTCCCTATTCCATCATTTTTTCTCACCTTATTGGCAATGTCAACGAAAGGCTATGTAGGGCAATAGAAACACCACAGGGCTTGGAGCCTAATCCAAGTTCCAGTACTGCCCTTGATGCCAACACTAATGAAGAGGGCTAAATTATCCTGAAATGGAAGTTGCCAAGTATATCTCTAATGGCAGGGGAACATCAACAAGGGGTCTAGGTTGTCTCATTACTTTGATCTTGCCTGCAAACAGTCCATTTTGGCACAATTACCACAGTGACCCAGTTAATGACTAGAGGATGTATTGATAATTTTGCTCCTCTCCTGATAATATAATGCCTTCCCACCTCACTGTGAATAAAAACCAAAGTTCTTATCACAGCCTGCAAGGCTGTATATAATCTGACTCTCTCACTTCAATTCTTTGCCATCATCTCCCAACACAGGAACTACCTCACTCTCATTACAGGCAAACTAGTCTTCTTGCTGTTCTTCAAACATATCTCAGGGACTTATACTTCTTGTCCCTCCTACCTGAATATTTTCCGCCAGATAATCACATGGCATGTTCCCTACATTAAGTCCTTTCTCAAATGTTGCTTCCTCAAGGAGGCCGCTCTTTATGGCCCTATAAAAGATAAATGTCCATACTATATATACTGCAACATATTATATATTCCTATTAAGGTTTTTAGCGTTTATGTCCATTTCAATGCAAGATCCATGTGGGCAGAAGATTTTGCCTATTGTTGTTTACTGTTGTACTCTAGTACCTGGAACAGTATCTGGCACATAGCAATCATTCAGCTGAAATATTTTCAGTGAATAAATGGAATGGAAGATTAGCATTACGTTATCTCTTTCCAAAATATCCAAGCTTATCGTTAAATTCATTAGGAGTTACCTGTGTTGCTTGGAACAAGGGCAAGAGCCCTGTGTTCCCTGGGTCTCAGTTCCCAGCTCTGAGAAAGAAGGGGCTGAACGCCACTACACCTATGCTTCCTCTCTCATCCAAAGTCTGACAGGGGTGGGTATGGCATGGGGTAGAGAAGGGAAGTGTGTCCCCCAAAGCACTGGAGGCCCACTGGGATCATTGTTTTTCATGGGCACAGGCCCCACCCCCCAGGGCCAGTGGCAAAGAGAGACCATATGGACAGAGTCTGTGGGTGGGGGCCCCAGGGACCAGAGGGCCCTTCACTTTCTGTTCCAAGGACACATACAGCTTCTCAGTGCGTCAGTACTTATGAAACAGCCTGGAAACCAGAAGTCTCAGAAGCCAAACAGCAGGAGTGACCAGGCGGGTAAAATAAGGCATTTCCTTATTTTTTCCCTGAAGGTTTCACTTAAACATCCCTGTGTGTCACTGAGCTCAGTAAGTAAAGGATCCACAGGACATTGTCCCATGCTTTTCCCCCCTTCTTTCCTGTGTCACTCCTCCCCCCCCCACCCCCACATACATAGAAGAAGAGTAGCAGGGATGGAGAAAAGGGGCAGCCTTGCTCCCTGCCCTTTATGTTAATTGTCAAGGTCAATGGAAGCTAAATCACAAACACAGGTTTGAAGAAGGCAATATCTTGGCCCTCTGCATGAGTGGGGGAAAAAGAAAACGGTTTCTCAGAACAATTGAACTGTTGCCATTTTTGGAGGCCTTGCAACCCACACTTTGCATCACAAGAGCCAGCAAGAGAAAGGGCACCCAGTTCATATTCAACTTCTGCTCAGAACAGCCACTGAAGACTCAACAGTGAGCTTTGGGGTCCCTAACCACTACTTTGAGAACCCCTGGTGTGATGAAGGGGAGCCTCACCTCTTCTCCAAGCCCCAGAAGTTGCCCAGTTATCAGTGACGTGACAAAAAGTTCCGGAGGGTAATTCGCACCCTTGACCACGTCTGCCTGGCCTGAAGAGGGGAGACCGATGGCTCCCCAAGGATACCTTCCCAACCAGCTAGAACCGACTCCTCCAGAAATGGGCACGGACAGCCAGGAAAGTGCCTGCAGCACAGGATGGTTCCTGAGACCCTGAGACGGGCTCCGCTGGGTTCCCACAGCCCCTGGCTTCCTTTAGCCTGGGGGTAGCTCCCTGGGTTGGACTCACCTCTCGAGCGCTTGCCTGCCTAGCTAGGCTGCAAGCTCTGAGAGGGCAGGGACTACGTCCCACTTGTTCACTGTTCGGTTCCCAGTCACTCGGTCACTAGTTGTTGAATAAAAGAAGTAGCTAGGATACTCAGTGGCTCGTGGTGGGTGGTCAAGTTAAGCGTCCCAGCTCAGGCACTTGGTAGTCAGACATGCTTGTGACCTTTCTCCCTGTGGCGTGCATGCATGTGTGCCTGTGTGCCTGTGTGTGTGTGCATGTGTGTGCGTGTGTCCTGTATTTGCCCAGGAGAACCCAGGAGCTCCCTGAGGGTGGGTTTCATAAACTGGTTTTAGTTCATGCCACAACTCTGCTCCTTAGGGGACTGGCTCTCCACTTCACCATCACCCGCCCTGCCCAGGCAAGATCCCTCCTGAGGAGGTCTCCAGCTCTTTCCTACCCCAAGCTCCTCCCTGTCCCAGCTCTGTGTAACCTTGGACAAGTCCCTGTTTCCTTGTCTGGAAAGTGAGGATGTTGGGCTACATGGAGGGCAAGGAGCCAATCGGTGCCACAGTTGCTCAACTGCATGATGTCTCAACACTGCTGCCTCCTGAACGCCTCGGGGATTGGGAGCAGGGACTTGAGGGCTCTAGAGCCCACTCTGCCACCATTGTGACTTGAGTTGTGGTGATGAAAATGGCTGTCACCCACCCAGGTACTTCTGGGTCAGCCAAGAAGCTTAGACAGACCCAGGCCTCGGCCAGAGGAAATGAGGCTCAGAGACAGTGGGACACAGGCAGGAAGACCCTCCTGACTGTAAAGGTAAATAAAACCAGCAATCATTTACCAAGGAATGTTGTGGGTCTCCCTTTCCTGGAGATCACAGAAACGTGGAAGCTAACGGGCCCCTGGAGATCGACTGGTGCAGCCCCCTCATTGTATAGATGAGGAAACCGAGACCCACAGGGAGGAAGTAGCCCACCCAGGGTCACAGAGCAGCGTAATGAAAGAGCAGAGACCCAGACCTGCCACCAGGGCTCTCGGGCCAGAGCTGATTCCATTACTCCAAGCTGAGAGGCCTCCTTCAACCACAGGGCAGCCCAGGCGATTCTCTGGAGTGTCTTCGCTGCACGGATGAAGACTCCCTGAGGCTCTCAGAGGGTAAATGACCTATGGGAGGGAGGGCTGAGGCCAGAGGCCAGAGGCCCCTGTCCTCAGGATGCCCAAGCCCAGGCTGCTCCCTGGGCAATCCCTTGCCTTCTCTGGGGGCAAGAGAGACCCCTATCACTCTGGAGTGTCTGATGGCTGTTCCTGCCTGGGGTCCGGGATCTCTCCTCAAAGCCTTGCCCGTACATTGAGCCCACTCACCCTCCAGAAGGCCCCTCACTCGGGCAGTCAGTCAGTTAGTCAGCTGCCCTTTGGGGAGTACCTTCCAAGTGACTCTGGGTGAGGCTCAGCTGGGGCAGGTCACAGATAACCAGAAATAAGTTCCCCGCACTTGGGGTGCTTCTGGGTGAGGGAGAGACTGAGGTACATGCACCCAAGGGCAGACACTTGGGAATAGAGAGAAATGGGCCAGGGTGGTCAGAGGAGGTGGGAACGCGTGGGTCTTTGACAAGATGCTAGGCAGGACCTGGACTAGGAGGCGGGGACAGGGTGGAGGCCTTCCCTGCCTCCTTCCTAAAGCCTTCCCCCGCCTTTCTGGAGGCAGGACAGGTGGAGGTGGCAGAGTGTGTTTATTAGGAGTTTAGGCTCCTGACATGAGTTCCCGGCCTGGCCCCCCCCCCGCCCCGTGCCTCAGTAGCTGGGTACCTTGAGCTCTTCATTTCATTGCTCTGAATCTCAGTCTCCTCATCCCAAGATTTGGGAATTAATAATGCCTCACATAACTCAAGGCAGGGCTCACAGGAGGCCTCAGGAAGAGCCCGAGGGTTAGTGGTTTGCAGGGTAATTTCGGTTTCTTGGAATTTCAGTATATTGTAGGGACATACTCAGGACCCAGAGTTGGTATAAAGATTATTTTAGCTGAAGACATTTGAGCTTTGATAGACAACAGGGAAAAAAAGCCTTTTCTGTAGCTTCCCTTATCTGACTAAAAGCAGCAACTTCTAGGAAATGAGGCTGCCAAAAATTCCTTCTCAGGGCGGATCTACTCCCGGAAGGTAGACTGTGAATAAAAAGTCTACGCCAAATCTTTTCCCCAAGTGAGTTTTGTGGCCCTGAAAAGATAGAAAGGCCACTCACACCTGTATAGACAAACATGACAGCCTCTCTTATCAAGTGTTGGTTCTCCTGAAAATCCGTGTATCTTTCCAAAAAGTCATTTATACTCCTGGCAAGTGCCTTTCTCCCCCACTTCATCTATTAAGATGGTATGTAAGACCCAAATTCCAACCACTCCTTTGAGTTATCATCACTGAGTTCTTCTGTGTATATGGAAGTTGCACATGTAAATACACTCTGTTTCTTTCTCCTGTTAGTCTGTCTTTTATCAGTTTCATTCGCAGGCCCTAGGTACTGAACCTAAGAGAGTAGGAGAAAAGTTTTTTCTCCCCCAAAGTATTCAGAAAGGGGAACCTCTAGATTACCGTGTGGCCTTTATTTAGACCTTGACTCAAATAAACCGTGAAATCAGAACAAAAAATGAAAAACAATCAGTACTTCATGATATTGATGAGGCATTTGAAGTTTGAACACTGCCTGGATATTTGATGAGATTATGGAATTATTGATAATTACTTTAGGTGCTCTAATGACACTGTAGTTCTGTTAGAAAGAGAGTTCTCATGTTTCAAAGCTAGATACTGAAATGCAGTTACAATGATGTGATATCTGGCCAGGGGTTGATAATTGTTGATGCTGGGTGATGTCCACGGGAGCCTCATTATGCTATTCTCCTTGTATATAGGCTTGAAATTTTCCACAACAAAAAGTTTTTTTTTTTTTTTTTTTTTTTTTTTTTTTTTTTTTTTTTGCGGTACGCGGGCCTCTCACTGTTGTGGTGGCCTCTCCCGTTGCGGAGCACAGGCTCCGGACGCGCAGGCTCAGCGGCCATGGCTCACGAGCCCAGCCGCTCCGCGGCATGTGGGATCCTCCCAGACCGGGGCACGAACCCGTGTCCCCTGCATCGGCAGGCGGACTCTCAACCACTGCGCCACCAGGGAAGCCCAACAAAAAGTTTTTAATATGAAATAGAAAAGGGTGGATCAAGGAGATGTTTACCCAAATGTGGCTTAGCTGTCTGCCTTTGGAAGACTTTTCATTATAGAGAACAACAATCGCAAATTTAAGAAAAGCCTGGTATCTGTTTTGTGAGCAACAGCGACATATGACTAGAGACAGTGATTTCGCCCCCTCATTTCAGCCCCCTCATTAGGCAGCATCTGTGCTGCTCCTCTCAGCCTGTGGCAGCCCAGTTTGGTTGCCAGGCAATGGAAGCCAGAAGCCAGAAGCCCTTTACTTGGGAGGGAGAAAGGGGGAAAGGGAGGGAGAAAAGCAAGGAGTGGGGAAGGCAGAAAGAAGCTGCCCAGAGGAAGGCTTGTCCCTGTCTAGCGGCCTGGCCCAGGGGGGATAGATGGGGTGGTGGGGTCCCTTGTTGGACGCTGGTTTCCTACAGCCCCCACTTTCCATGGTTTATTCCTGGGGGCAGCCTCACTGTCAGAGCTTGAGGCCCCACAGAAGGAGTGGGGTGGGGGTGCACACATGTACACCTCCTGTGAAGACCAGTGAGGTCTGCGGTTAAGTAAGATACCAACTAGCACCCACTCAGAGTCAGAATTTCGGACAGGCCTCCCCTGGGGGATGCTCCTGAGCTCTTATTGAGTTAAAAACAATTCTGGGAAAGCAGCTCGTCAAATGGAAATTCTCCACTGGTGATCACCCCTTGCTGGGGCCATTCCAGAAGGCAGGAGGGCAGGAGGCTTCCCCCTCGGGGTGGAGAATTCTGTCCTCGCTGTCTTTTGGGGAGGGAAGGCAGAAGCCTCTGGTGCTGTGCAGTGGCCTGGCAGTCTCATGGACGCTGACTGTGTTGGGGAGCCCTGTGTTCTGGCATTGGTTCAGACCCAGTTCTAACTGGAAGGCTGTGTGGGCCTGAGCCCATGTCTGACTCTCAATTTCCTGATCTCTAGAAGCCCAGGGAGTATGGTACCTTGCCTCCCTTCAGTCTCAGATGGGCTGGGGTTACAGTGCACACCCCACCCCACCCCCGACCCTGGGCAGGAATTGCTCTCATCCAGGGTAAAAGGAGCCTGGCCCACGCTGAGGCAGGAGGTAGATGGGCCCCAGGCTGAGCAGCTGGAGTTGGTCCCCTGTGGACAGATACTCCAAGATGAAGAGGAGGAGGAGCTGAGCCCTGCCCAGGTAAGAGACAGAGACCACATACTTCTCATTCTCGAGGTCAAGGAGACCTTCCCGACTATACATGTGCAGAAAGGCTCCTTGGAGGTCAAAAAGGGATTGATGTCAACCTACCCATAGGCCTCTTCACTAGAATCCATCTTGGCTAAGAGATGCGTGTGCACACATGGGAGGACCCAGAGATAAACCAAATACGGACTCAGAACCAGGCAAAGCAAGATGGTTGGCCAAATTAAACCCGGAAGAAATGCCCCATATAAGTGATTCAAACTACCACAAGGGCGTGACTCTCTCTGAGCCCACCCGTGCGTGTGTGTGTGTGTGTGTGTGTGTGTGTGTGCCTATTCACACGTACTCTTTTTCCTCCTAATAGACACTTATTTCACTACTTTCTGACTCTCTGTGGAAATTCATTTCTACACAGCTGATGGGCCAGGGCCTTGTTACTGGCCACGGGTCCCTGGTGGTCTAGTGGCAAGGATTCAGCGCTCTCACTGCTGCGGCCTGACTTCAGTCTCTGGCTGGGAACCGAAACCCTGCTTCAAGCCTCTGCAGGCCAAGGCCACCCAAGATCAACTCTACTTCCACCCACCAGGCCAGGCTGGAAGAACCAACATAGTCAGCGACCTCTGAGAGACAGAGTGAGGGCCCTTCCTAGAGCCACCCTGCTATGATCATGAACTACCTCCTGCTGTCCTGGGAGGTGGGATTCAGAGAAGCTCTAGGCAGGCAGGATAGGGGGTGAGGTCAGGCAGCTGCCCCAGAGATCAGCCTTTCAAGACCCAGCATCTGAGAGAGGAAGGCTGGCTGTACTCAGTGAGAAAAAAACATCAGGGAGGCAGTAGTCAGGAGCTGAGCAGGAGCAGGGCCCAGACAGCCCCCTTTCTCTGCAGCATCTTTGTGGCTCCTGGTTGTTAGGAGCAGGCTCTTCCGTTGCTAAGCAACTGGAGCCTGGTGGATTAAAACCAATTTCCTGAGCTCACTGAAAGGGGGAGGGAGAGGAGGTACAATGCAGATGCCCTGGGGAAGCTCATCCCTGCCTCCAACCTTTGTCGGTGCACGCGGGTGGAGGTGAAGGGAAGGTGAGGTGCAGCTGGGAGCTGATCTCTAGGGAGAAGGTTGGGGGTGGGGTGGCTGGGGGAGGGCTATGCACCAGATATCCATTATAAAGACCAAAAGACCAGAGCGAAACTGGCAATTAAGATGCCAATTAGAGCACTAATGAATGCTAATGCTGCTCCTTTTTGAAACCCCAGAAAAGGCCTGCAGTCCCTGGGGTGTTTCTGAGCCACCTGACCAGGCCAGAAAGGATTGGGCAAGGTTTGTCCTCCAAAGATGGGAGGATCAGAGCATTTTAGGGTCCACGGGCCCCCAACAGTCCTGGGGTCCTACCTCTTGTTGAATGACAGAGGCCCCTCGACACGCTGCCCTCCGCCTAGATAATAACTTCCAGATGACAGGGAGCTCACTTCCTCCTGCAACAGCCCTTTCTGTATCTTTCCCATAGAGAGTGCTTTGCCCCACATGGCCCAAGTCTGTCTTCCTGTGGCTCCTTCCCGCAGGAGCCAAGGGAGTCATCCCAATCTGCCCTGCTGTAGGGACATGTAGCCTCTTTCTTCTGTGAGGCCCACCTCCTACCTCTTGCCACTACTCAAGGGACAGAATGGGTGGGGCCTCACCATCACTTGGTGCTCTCTGATCCCCCACCCCCAGCCTGGTCTTTAGCCTCCTTAAGGAAGAAGCCACTAGGATGGACAAATTTACAAAGAGGTCCTGGATCCAATTCCTGCCCCAGAGTCCAGGCTTCTCCCACTACTCTGCTCAGGCAGAGACCTCCTGTCTCAGGACTTCATCAGTCAGTGCTCAGGTTTTTTCTCTCTGCTAGGGTTTCTGTTTTAGGAATAACTGGCTCTGGTCAGAGGAGGAGAGCAGTGTGTCTTCTCCCTGCTTGGTTATCTGTGCCCTGATCCTGAATATCTTTAGGCCTCAGCTGCTGCTTCCTAAGCAGGGCTGCTTCCTGGACTTGGGCCTGCCTGGGCTTTGTTATTTCAATCTGACTGGCAGACCACCTCCCCATGCCGGTGTCCCCTCAGCAATCAAGGGCACATTCAGTTGGTGCTCAACAAACATTTTCTTTTTCTTTATAACACTTTCCATCATATAACATATGTTACTTTTTATTTTGTTTTTCTGTTTCTCCCCATTTTGATATAAGTTCCATGAGGGTTGAGATTCTGTGTTTTATTTGCCATATCTCAGTGTGTAGAATAGGCCTGACACCTTGTAGGTCCTCAACAAATATATGCTAAATAATCAATATATGCTTACACATATAGATAAGCTCTTTATGTATTCATATGGCATGATATCCAAGCTAAATTGCTGACTAAAAGAAGCAAGGAGGGGACTTCCCTGGTGGTCCAGTGGTTAAGACTCCATGCTTCCACTCCAGGGGGCATGGGTTCAATCCCTGGTCAGGGAATTAAGATCCCGCATGCCGTGCTGTGCAGGCAAAAAATTAAAACAGAATTTTAAAAAAACAAAGCAAGGTACAGAACAGTATGTATCATATGGTACCCTTTGTGTGGAAGAGCAAAAGTGTATAAAAAAGAATTTTATTTTGTAAATTCTCAGGTTGGCATTGAGAAGATAAACAAGAGACTTGGTAACCATGGGCAGGAGAGTTGGGTCACTGAAAGAACAGGCATAGGATACATATTTCTCAGGATGTACCCTTTTGTGCCTTTGAATTTTGTACCATTAACATGTATTACTTAAATGTTTTTATTAAAAATTTAAAGCTTAAAGACATTTTTTTTTTTTTTTTTGCGGTACACAGGCCTCTCACTGTTGTGGCCTCTCCCGTTGCGGAGCACAGGCTCCAGACGCGCAGGCTCAGCGGCCATGGCTCACGGGCCCAGCGGCTCCGTGGCATGTGGGATCTTCCCGGGCCGGGGCACGAACCCGTGTCCCCTGCATCGGCAGGCGGACTCTCAACCACTGCACCACCAGGGAAGCCCTAAAGACAATTTTTAAACTTCAAAAATAAAAGCCAACTTACTGAACCATCTCCAACAACCTCAGGTACTACTGTTTGTCAACTTGACCCTAGTTATATAGGCCTATGTCATGTGATCTCCTAACTGCCATTCTTTTAGGCAGTCTATATTTAATTATCACAGATAACATAACTTGCCCATGTCAAGTTGTTATGTTGAAACAGACAAGTCCATACTATATGCCAAACATTTTCATCTGCCTTAGTTGCAATCAGCAAGATCTCATTCTTTCATTCTCTCCTATCAAGATTACCAGTCTTTTCATTTCTGCAACATGAGGCTATGTATATCTTTGATGAGATAAGTTCTCTCTCATTCACTGCCCATGGGAGCATAAATTATTATGGTTTTTCCCAAAAGTGGTGTATCAATATGTACTAAAGCTTAAAAGTATTCATCCTCATGAGCATCCACTTCTGGATAGCATAAAGAAAATATTAGAAATATGCATCATGTTTTATGCATAAGGATCTTTGTCATGACATTGTTTATAATGGGAAAGTATTTGAAATCATATGAATTTCCAACAAGAGGAAAATGGTATTAAAATAAATTATGGCATGGCCGTGTGATAGAATATCATGCAACCATTAAAAAAATCATGCTTTTTGGGAAACTGAATTTAACTTTATGGAAGAATGTTGAAGGATGCGATGAATTATACATACAAGATATACTGTCAGGGGCAACCATGGGAATTATGGAAAACAAAATGGCAGAATAAACCTGATAAACAATTATGAGAGAGCAGAATGCCAGACTAAGCCTGAAGAAGAATTATGAAATATAGGACTTCCAAATAAGTTCAGTGTAGCAACTGATATAAAGTGAATATGGGCTGACTGTTTACCAAAAGTACTGAGCAAAATAGGTAATACAGGTTCTAAGAATCCATTTGGTTCACCATTAGCTTCAATGGTAGAAAAATATGGGAAGCCCAGAATGTTGCTCGTAGGTCTCTCTCTTAAAAGACTGATTTCACTCTATCATGTTTGTGATGGGGATACTTATTAAAACCCTATACAGTAAGTCCCCTACATACGAATGAGTTCATAAGTCCAATTTGTTCATAAATCCAACAAGGTTAGCCTAGGTATGCAGCTAACACAGTCAGCTATATAGTACTGTACTGTAATAGGTTTATAATACTTTTCACACAAGTAATACATAAAAAACAAACACAAAAATAAACATTTTTAATCTCACAGTACAGTACCTTGAAAAATACAGTAGTCCAGTACAACAGCTGGCATACAAGGGCTGGCATTGAGTGAACAGGCAAGAAGAGTTACTGACTGGAGGAGGGAGAGGAGGTGGGAGATGGTAGAGCTGAAGGATCATCAGCAATAGGAGATAGAGGGCAAGCTGCAATTTCACTCATGCCTGACATTGATGGCACAGGTTCTGGTTCCTTGCTGGATTCAATTCTATCTATCCTCTTGAAAAAACGATCCAGTGATGTCTGGGTAGTAGCTCTTTTTTTCTCATCATAGATGACACGGTAGCACTGGATTGCATTGTGAACGGCTGCTGCAACCTTCGTGTACCATTCTATGTTAGAGTCCTGTGCCTCAAAAGCTAACAGTGCCTCCTCAAATAAAGAAAATCCCCTTGCCATTTCCTGCATCGTGAATCTCTTTGGTTCTTCAGTTACTTCTTCTTTCCCTGGTCTCTTTTCGTTCTTTCTCTGGGCCTCCAATTCCTGGCGCTTCTTAGCAGTACCAGCTACATCACCGCTGCTTTTACACTTGCTTCCGGACATCCTGGGCTTGAAATAAAGATACTGTACTACTGTACTCTATACAGTACTGTACAGTAAAGTACACAAAAGCTCAGCCATTTGTAGAGGATGCATGCATGTGACAATGGAAGCCAGACACGTGAACTAACTTACTTGGTTGGACATGCAAACGCACGTTCGCATCTTTGAAAGTTCGCAACTTGAATGTTCGTATGTAGAGGACTTACTGTATTTCAATGGCCAGAGGAAGGCTTTTCTGGGGTAGACAAATTGGTCTACTTACAGGAATCTTTAGAAAAACCCAACCCAACCAATGGATTATTGAAAAATCTCTGAGATGAATATTTCTCAGGAAGTAAATGCAAGAATGAATTGGGTAGCCATAAACAATTAATTAATATATTGGAGGAAGATATTAAGAAACGGAAAACTCCTTCTCTTTCTCCAAGTTCACAATTCTTCCCTACTTTTGCCTCTTCTGCTCCTTCTGTTTCCTTTCACCATTCCTTGTTTCAATCTAGGACCTGGGAGAAGGTGGGTAATGACCTCTTGGATGGATGGTGCCTAGTGGGTCTGAGACCCAGAGATGACTTCCTTTTAGAAGAGGGAGAATTGCCAGCCTTACTCAAATGTCCTGATATGGGTTGCCCAAGTCTCAATTTCACCTCTGAGATTCTCAAAAAACCAAACATGCAAAACATAGGGAAGCAAAAATGATTAAAGGAAAGAGCAAGGAGTCATTTAGAATTTGAATAA
Source organism: Tursiops truncatus (assembly GCF_011762595.2). Lineage (NCBI taxonomy): Eukaryota > Metazoa > Chordata > Mammalia > Artiodactyla > Delphinidae > Tursiops > Tursiops truncatus. Next base: position 67,672,075 of record NC_047055.1, on the reverse strand, counting down.
GAGACTGTGCCTTAGAATAAAGGCATTGGATTGGTAACTGTAAGGCCAGCAGGTCCGGGGAAGGGCCCAGGGAGTCAGACGGAACCCCCGCCAGGGTGGTTGATGCAGCCGGACCCACGAGTGGCATCAGCCCGGGACTTTCCACCTGCTCAGGAAACAGACCCAGGACTTTCCACTCGGCCCCGGTCTTCCCGCTCCCTGAGGGGCGGAACCAACGGCTCTGAGGCTGATGCAACCGACACCTGACATTGCCACAACACCCGAAAGATTACCAAAAAAGGGGGCTGCTTCACACAGCAAGTGCCTCCCCTGTGTCCACCCCTATAAATTTTGTTCACACCCGCAGCCGGGCGCGACTTCTCTGGCCCCTTTCTCTCGGACCAGTGAACCTCGCCCGGGAGCGTTCCCAAATAAAGCTTGTTTAAGCTCTCCTCCGTTTTTGGTGCCGTTCCTTACAGTATCTGGTTGCCCTAGTAACTTGCAAGAAAAATAATTTTAAAAAGCAGTATAAATGGCAAAATGAGAATGGAAACTAGAATGGCTTTCAAACCTCCCTATTTTTTAATCTCTGCATGAAGAAAATCTATCCTACCCTTCTGGAGCTCCAAAGCTCAAATGCTTCTTTAGAGGTTATCCAGGACTCCTGGGAACACCAGAAATGGTAAGAGTCCATATACCCTTTTGCCAGCTATTACTATTTTAAGAGCTCTTTTCCAGTGCTCCAGGAAGATCTGTAACTTTTTTCTGAGGTGCTCCATGGAGTGTTTTCAACCTGCAGCCCTATGCATGGGATGTATACTGGCTGCTGCATGAACTATTGCTATTGGCTGTCTTGCTCGACTAAAGGAACAAGCGTGATGAGGCTCTATTAGGTTCCTAGGGATGCTATAATGAAGTGCCACAAACTGGGTGACTTAAAACAACAGAAATTTATTCTTTCACAGTTCTGGAGGCTAGAAGTCTGAAATAAAGGTGTTGGCAGGGTCATCTCTCTGAGACTGAATAGAATCCTTCTTTGCCTCTTCCTAGCTTCTGCTGGTGACTGCCAATCCTTGGTACTCTTGGCTTGCAGCTGCATCATTTTAATTTCTGCCTCTGTCCTCACATGGCATTCTCCCTGTGTGTCTCTGTCATCACACAGTGTTTTCATCTTCTTAAAAGGACACCAGTTACATTGTATAAGAGCCCGCCCTTTGCTTGTTGACATTTGCAAAGACCCTAATTCCTAATAAGGTCGCATTTACAGGTTACTTGGTGTTAGGACTTCAACATATCTTTTTGGAGGATACAATATAACTCATAACAGAGACCAAATAATAACTCCTATTATCAGGGAATACCATGCCTCAGGAAGTCTACAGTTTGCCCCCTCCAACAACTCAGGTTGCTTTTCATACCTTGGAAACTCAGCACAAGGGATTGATGTTGGCAATCCTCGAAGTCCTTCTGCAGAAGGTGAGCTGGAAGAAACTACAATGCCGCACTCAAGAAGCTGGATAAATCCTCTCTGATTTTCACCAATAGTTTACTGGGCATTATCTAAATTTACAAGGATGGATCCAGGGGCAGATTAGTAAAAGCCCTTTGTCATCTCTACTTTTGTGGCAGCCTTTTTGCCTAGAAATCAAGCACAAGTAAGAGAAAAAGTAGGTGGATGGCAAGGACAGTTTCTCAGATATTGGCAGTAACAGCAACTCAGTTTTGGGAAAATATGGAGAAAGATAAAGAAGGCAAAAAGAAATTTAAGACCTCAGTGTTAGCTTTTCAGTTAAAATTATTCACAAAGGAAAGAGACCCTTATCTGAAGTCATCAACTCATAAGAGGGAGTCCCCTAATGTAAAGTCAATATGTCACTATTATAAGAAGATGGGGCCCTAGAGAAATGGATGCCAGAAGAGATTGAAGAATATGCAAGGGATGGAAACCAACTCTGAAGCTTTACAACTGCATCAAAGAGACTACCCCCCAGGAAATCACACAGGAAATAACTGGCAAGTGGTGCAAACTAATGAGCAAAATTGGCATAATGGGGGAAACTTGGAGCTGAGAATGGGAAATACTTATATGTCTGTTTCTTTTCCCTGCCTTAATCTTTCCCTGGCTGTTCTTATGGATACTGGAGGCACATGTTCTGTATTTTCTAATGATCTTTCTCATTTTTCCTTTACCTATAAAAATATTCAAGTTGTGGGTACCTCTGCACTACATTTTACCTGTTCTTCTCCTCTAAGTTTCCTGTGCAAATAAGTCATCTGTTAGAGGAACATGCTTTTCTTTTGTCTCTTGTTGTGCCTCTTAATCTGATGGGACGGGACCTGATCTGTAAACTCGGGCTATCATATTCTGTACTCTAGATGGAGATTTTGGTAAATATGTCCTTCTGAAACAAAAGAAGGACAGGATAGAGTGACAGTCTCACCTAAAAAAGTGCTGGAAAAGCACTCTGAATTATAGGAAATAGATTCATCTTTAGGAATTAGGATTTAGGAATCCTATGAACAAATGACACCTTTAATAAAAAGGATTAATACTAATGTTATAGCTTACAACAAATGAAAACCATGGCCATGGTCACAATATCCTCTCTCTTTAGCTCCAATACAAGAACTAGAACCTGCAATTACATAACTAGAAAGATGGGACATAATAAAAAAAAGGGGGGGCATTTGCCATGTACCTATAAAGAGGAAGGAAAATTTGACATGAAATTTCAACTTATAAATTTGTACAAGAAGTTAGTCATTTCTCTGACATCTTTCTTCCGGTTGTGGAGCACAGTCTCCGGACACGCAGGCTCAGCGGCCATGGCTCATGGGCCTAGCCGCTCCGCGGCATGTGGGACCTTCCCAGACCGGGGCACGAACCCGTGTCCCCTGCATCAGCAGGCAGACTCTCAACCACTGCGCCACCAGGGAAGCCCTCTCTGACATCTTTTATATCCATCCCTGCTATCTTTTTTTAAAAATAAATTTATTTATTTATTTATTTGGTTGCGTTGGGTCTTTGTTGTGTGCACAGGCGGTGCACAGGCTTCTCATTGGGGTGGCTTCTATTGTTGCAGAGCATGGGCTCTAGGCGCGTGGGCTTCAGTAGTGTGGCACGCAGGCTCAGTAGTTGTGGCTCACGGGCTTAGTTGCTCCGTGGCATGTGGGATCTTCCCAGACCAGGGTTTGAACCTGTGTCCCCTGCATTGGCAAGCAGATTCTTAACCACTGAGCCACCAGGGAAGTCCCCCTGCTACTATCTTAACCTCTATACCTGCATCTCCTAAATATTTTTCTGTAGGGGACTTATTTTTAGCTTTCTTTTCTCATCTTTAGCTGAGGAATCACGGTTCTTCTTTGTGTTTACCTATGGAGGCTTTCAATATTTGTGGCAATGAATCTCTCAGAGATTTGCCTATTATATATTCTCTAGATATTTATAAAAGAACTTGAAGAAGTTCCTTCGTGGCCCATGCTAGTTCAATACGTGAATGATTTATTGATAATTGTTAAGACTTTAAATGCCTATAAAGAAAATGCTTTGGCTTTCATAATATTTTTAGCTGCTGAAGACCATAAAACCTTCCTAGATAAATTTTAGTATCGTTAAATTGAAGTCAAATATTTGGGGCATTTCATATTAGTCAATAGACAAAAGGTAGTTCCATTACAAAGTCAGCCTATTTATAAATGAAGTAAACTACTATGAAAAAAAAACCACTCCACCCATTTGGGGGGTTGGTTGGGTATTGCACGCAATGTATCTCTGCATTTTCTGAAAATACTAACCATCTCTTTGAGATGTCACATCATGCATCACCAGAACCTTTACAGTAGTCCAAAGAAGCTAGAGAAGCCTTTTAAACACTTAGAGTAGCCCAAAGGTATTAGGAGTTCCTAACTTTGACAAAATATTCCACCTTTTTTGTAATGATAATAAGAGAGCACTTAAGAAAGTGGTGTACTTTCTTAAAAGTTAGGCTCTGATTATAGGCTTATTGCTTACTTTTATGTGTTGTTGAATTCTTTTGTTCTAGAGATGCCAGGATGTTTATAAGCCTTAGCAGCAGTTGGTATTCTAGTTGAAAAGTCTCAGGCTTTGACTCTGGAACATTTAACTTACTTATATGCACCTCATGCTGTTACTGCTATTTTATAAATTCATAAGATACAACATTGTCACTGTGCCACTGGACTAGGTATGAACAAGTCTTATTGTCTAATCCTAATGTTATTCTAGGAAGGTGTAACCTTTTGAACCCAGCTACTCTGTTGCCAAATCCTGACCAAATAGCAGACAATGATTCCCTCACAGTTATAGCAGAAGATATTCAAAGTTTGCCTGACTTATCTGATATTCCTATTCCTAATCTTGATTTAATATTGTTCACGGATAGAATTTGAGTGAGAGACACACAGGGAAATAGAAAAGCATCATATACAGTAGTCAGTCCTCATGAGGTTTTAGAGGCTTATCCTCTCCCAAATATAAAGTCAGCCCAAGAAGTAGAATTCCTAGCTCTCTCTCTCTTTCTTTCTTTTTTTTTTTTTTTTACCAGAACATCAGGTAAGTTTATTTCAGATGTAACAGCAATGTTAAAATCAACAAGTTTAAATCTTAACTGCACCAAGTAAACTCAGCTATTTAAGTATTTTTAAAGTTATTCCCTCCAAAAAACTGAGGGAGTTTTTCTTTTCCACCCCATATACCATGGTTTCCCAATAGTTCTATTTTTGGAGGACTTTCAGTTGATGAGTAAACTGCTTTGGGGATATTTCTGAACTTCTTTCTCCAAATAAAAACTAATCTGGACCAATTATATATTGCATAGATTTCTCTGCAGATTCTTTTCTTTAGAACCTAATGCCATTACCATACAATATAATTTTTACCTATTTGCCCCACAGAAAAACTATCTGCCGTGAAAAATATAATGGATATATCCTGTGATCTTCCAGTTAATAGAATTGTTTTACCTCAATGATAATTTTTATCAAAATAACCAACTGAACATGGGACATTATTTTTTCAGTCTTTACCGACTCATAGGCACACGAACTAGTGCCCAGCTTCTACCTCTTCTACATCCTCCTCTTCCATAAGTGGATGGAATTATTTCATGTAAGTTTGATGTAGGACAAGTCACCCTTTACAAACACAATTTAGGTTAAAGCCAGTGACTAGTGTGGAAAAAGAAACACTAAAATGATAGGGAGCCTACACAGTTCAAAATTTAATATTTTTTCCTCCATAAATAATATGTACTTAATTGTCATGAGGCAGCTATTTGGTTTTCATTAAATACATTTAGGGATACATTCATAGGACTGATTAGATAGTCTAGGTGAAATGGTTATAGAAATAGAGGCAGTGTCATTTCACAAAACTCATTTATATATCAAAATCTATTTTGATATCTGAAGTTTACAAAAAGGCTGAATTTTCAAACTAATTATACCTTCTGTAACTCAGGCACTCTTCTCTTAGCAAGAGCAAGCTGAAGTTTATCCGTGAAGGTAAAGGTGCTTAATGCTAAACTTTTCTTCTAAGCTTAGATTTGGACTGCTTAAGAAACTGATACCCAAGAAACCAGCATGGTCTTTCTACATTTTTACTATCTTGAGATTATAACCCTATAAACTCATTTATCAACTATCTTCCTTTTCTATATTATTCTTCACACTCAGCTAAGACTGTTGAAGTCTACTGTACCTTGTTTTTTTTTTTTTTTTTAAAAGGGCTTCAAATGCTTGGCTTTTTATTTATTTATTTATTTATTTATTTATTTTTGGCTGTGTTGGGTCTTCATTTCTGTGTGAGGGCTTTCTCTAGTTGAGGCAAGCAGGGGCCACTCTTCATTGCGGTGCACGGGCCTCCCACTATCGCGGCCTCTCTTGTTGTGGAGCACAGGCTCCAGGTGCGCAGGCTCAGTAGTTGTGGCTCACGGGCCTAGTTGCTCCGTGGCATGCGGGATCCCCCGAGACTAGGGCTCGAACCCGTGTCCCCTGCATTAGCAGGCAGATTCTCAACCGCTGCACCACCAGGGAAGCCCTGTACCTTGTATTTTTACATTCTCAAATAAGAACTTAAGATTATAAAATGTGCATGAACATTGTGTAAAATAATTTTGTCATTCAACAACATATATGAAGAGATGAAACTTTTATGCCAGAATTTACATAAGAGGATAAATATTATGAATCAACATTCCTTTTAAAGTCAAATGACAGAAAATGCAAGCCCTGTGCATTGTTTTAAAGTCTAATGAAAACACTTCTTGGGCCACCAGTATTGGCAATGTAGAAAATTTTAAATATTGGAGATGGGATTATGGAGGAAAACATGAAAATTTCAGATGTCTTCTATCTTACAAAAAGTTATCGACCCATCAAAGCCACTCATTATGTGCCAGAAAACGATCTGGCATAAACCAGTCCTGTCAGTAGAGGAGGTCACAGTGACATTTGCGTTATTAATGCTTCTAGACTTCTACTTTTTTCCAAGAATAGAAGCAAGATATTTAACAATTCCCCCACCCCCAAATTCTTAAACTCAATATCACAGGCACAGAATGTAAGCAAATCTGGGATGTTCTCCAACAGATAAGCAATAGCACAGCTATGTTATTCTCAAAAATACTGTCTAGATATTCTTTCCTCTAAAATCAAATGCTCAGTGGCCACACTTCTAACAGTCTGCATTAGCTGATATTAAATTCATTTGTTGTGCCATAAGTCCATCTAAGCTTCCTTTTAGGTATTTTTTAGTATGTCCAAGAGACAATGCCTGCTTCGGGTTTATTTAGGGGCACTCACCTATGAGGACATCAACTCCATTTTTAAGGTCTGACTACCTATTGTGGGTTTACTGAAGAAAGAGGACAGGAGAAAAAAAAGCAAATCACAACAAACCTCTTTAGGTCAGTTAAAGGCCATATCTCTAGCTGGGATATTAAAAATTAATCTCACCAGCCCACACTCTAAAAGTTAATGCCACTTCTAACAATCAACAGCAAGAAAAATAAACCTGATAACAACCAGCCCACTCATTAGCAAAAATCAGTTTAACTCAAATGCTGAGACAAAAGTATAATACTACCTACTCAAACTGTCCCACCTACCCTCAGCCGCCAGCGAGGAAGGAAGAAATAACTGCTTAACAGAACAAAATAAGCTTAGTATTTCTTACAAGGATAACAATGGTCCAACTTCTGAGATAATACTCAGAAGGACAAAAGGTGGAGTGAAGGCAATGTATAGGGATTGGTATCCCACAAAATCTTGAAAAACCCGAAGTACCACAAACACACTAAACTTGTCTATGAGTTAGAGAACAAGATATTGCTGCTGCTGCTTTTTGTCCTTTGAATTATACAGTATTTTGTAGACTCTGCCCTTCAATGTGAAAGCAGGACATTAAAAGAAATGAAATTGACACAAGTTTTTGGGACCATATATCTTATCTGTGAAACTAGACAGATCTATTTATACCTTCTCCTTCCTACAGTCAAACCACCTCACAAAAATAAGAAAACTAAAACAATCCAAACATGATTAATAAGTCCTTAAAAGTTTAAAACCTTTAGAGGAAAGGGAAGGAGTTTTGAAAGGAGGAAAAACAAGAACAAGGAAGGGGGAAAGCTTTAAAAGAAAGAGGGGGGTGGGGAATCAATGGGCATCTCTTTTATTTGGCGACAAGCAAGTGCAAGAAAGTTCATCTGTAATTTGTTCAGTTATCTGTCTTTTGCACATGTGCGTTCTGGCCAGAAGGGACTTTGAGGTTTTCCTGCATCTGCGGGCTCTATCCACTTACAGTAATTCTTCTTTGTCTCAATAATCTCAAAGCCAAACTTTCTGTAGAGGTCAATTGCAGACTCATTGCTGATCTGGACATGCAGATAGATGTTGTCAAAAGTGCCAACTTTTTCACAGATGTTTAAGACATGATTTAACATTTTAGTTCTTATTCCTAGCCTTCGGTATGGTACCAGACACCCTAGTGTCATGATGTAAAGTCTCTTCTGATTCTGTGAATGATTCACCCTACAACATACTGCGCCTGCAGCAATATCATTGAAATAGGCAAATTTTGCTAGCTCGCCAACCTCCAGCACATCCTTATAGAACTTGTCATTGTAGCTGACTGAAAAGATGACCTGGTTTAATCTCTACAACTGTTTAATATTGTGTGGTGTCACATCTCCCAGCTCGATCCGCCCTTCCATCTTCCCGGCTTGCTGAGGCCGTTGTTACCACCGATATCAACACCGTTGTTGTCGCCGCCCTGAGCTCTCCGCACCCTCAGCTCGGGCCACTCAACCCCCCACAAGCCGCCCTCCTCGCCTAGGGCAGGGAGCTGAGCTGGTGACGGAGGCCTCGAGAGTCGAGCGCGCCTCTATCTCCACAAGCGCACACGGGGCACTCGCCTCCCGCCCGCCGCCGCTGCCAGCCAGACCCGCCGCTGCGCCGTGAACTTTCACCGGAACTACTAGCTCTTATACAAACTTTTAAATTAGCCACCAATCTTAAGGTGAATATCTATACTGATAGTAAATATGCATTTGGTATCTGTCATGCTATGGAACAAATGTGGAGGAATAGAGGGAACTTTCTCATAGCAGTAGTAACTGAAATATCACACTAGAAACGTAATTGCTGATTTATTAGTCACCCCCGCTTCTCCAACAGATTTCTGAAATTCATTGTAGAACTCATAACAGACAACAACATGACATATCTAAAGGAAATTAATTTGCACATCAAGCCACAGAAAGGGCTACTTAGGTCTTGACTGGGGAAATTGAAGCCCCATTACTTCTATCCAAGAACTCTTATTTACAATTTCAGAAATACACAACTCCACAAGATTTAGAAAATTGGAAACCAAGGAGAGCTATGAAGAATATCATAGGAATATGGGAATTACACTCTAGGAGTATTTTTGTATCTCACTTATTATATGCTTGGATGGCTTTTTCATGACACCAGCAACCTTATTCAAACAAAAGGAGTATACTGAAAACCTTGGAATTGTACCACATTTGGAATAAGGGTCAAATAATTCAAGAAATAATACAAAGGTGTGCTGCTTGTCAGAAAAATTATTTACAGGAAACACTTAAGGTAAAGCAAATAAGTCTACTGAGGACATTGTTACCTGGGATCTGGTGGCAAATAGACTTTATAGAGTGTCCTAATCCATTTGGGCTGCTATAAGAGAATACTGCACAGACTGGGTGGCTTATAAACAACATAAACTTATTTCTCATGGGTCTGGAGTCTGGGAAGTCCAAGATTAAGGTGCTGGCAGATTCAATGTCAGGTGATGGTCCACTTCTTTTTTCATAAACGGCTTTCTTCTTGCTGTGTCCTCACGTGGCATAAGGGGCGAGAGAGCTCTATGGGGTCTCTTTTATAAGGACACTAATTTCATTCATGATGTCTCCACCCTCATGCCCTAATTATCTCCCAAAGACCCTCTTCCAAATACCATCACATTGGTGATTAGGTTTCAACATAAGAATTTGGGGAGAACACATTCTGTTGATAGCATAGAGCTTTCACCTTCAGAAGGCAGAAGAGATTGATCAGTAATGTTGTATATGATGTCTGGATTGCCAGAAGTGTTCCTAGCAGCTAAAGCAGATGCTCAGTGTTTCAAGGACTTACTGAATTATAACATCCCAACCTTTGGAATTTCTGAATATCTGGAGTCTGATAGGGAAAGTCATTTCATTTCTATGGTTATGTAGGAGCTCTGTAAACACTAAACCAATAATTTGCTATACTCTTTATCATCCTCAGTCTTTTGGACAAGAAGAACAAATGAACTATAAAGAATTCTTTGACTAAATAATATCAAGCCATCAGCTTACAATGGCCCAGAGCTTCACCTTTGGTTTTATTAAAAATAAGGTCAACTTCCTCTGGCAGGCATGATATTTCTCCCTTTGAGTTATTGTTTGGAAGATTTATGAACTTAGAGTTTAAGTATAATCCCTTATCTGATATAATGGAAAAAACTCATGATCAAATATAAAACTTAGAGGGTTTGCTGTTTTTCTGGCCACATTACACTACTGTGTGTGGCCAGATGCTGGAAAAATTCCCCTGAAGAGGTGTGCCATTGATATCGACCAGGAAATAAAGTCTATATCAGAAAAAGGATTGTCACAACTGTTATGTAAATAAGCTAAAGATGGCCCCTATATTTACTTATTCACAACAGGCTTGGACCATAAGCTCAAAAGCCTAACAGTACCAAACTCAAATTTTACACATCCAAGTTTTATTTCATTTTATTCAGAGTGTTGGGACTTTTTTAATTTAATTTTTATTTTATGCTGGAATATAGTTGTTTTATAAGGTTGTGTTATGTTCAGGTGTACAGCAAATTAGTTCAGTTATATGTATACATATATCCATTCTTTATCAAATTCCTTTCCCATATAGGTTATTACGGAATTTTGAGTAAAGTTCCCTGTGCTATGCAGTAGATTCTTGTTGGTTATCTATTTTATATATAGTAGTGTGTCTATGTTAATCCCAAACTCCTAATTTATTCCTCCCACTCACCTTTTCCCTTTGGTAACCATAAGTTTATTTTCTAAGTCTGTGAGTCTGTTTCTGTTTTGTAAATAAGTTCATTTGTATCATTTTGAAGATTCCACATATGAGTGATATCATATGATATCTATCTCTGTCTGATGTACTTCTTTCTAGGTCCATCCATGTTACTGCAAAAGGCATTATTTCATTCTTTTTAATGGCTGAGTAACCTTCCATTTTATATGTGTCCCCTATGGTTTTTTTTAAAGATATATTTTTTAATCTTTATTGGAGTATAATTGCTTTATAATGTTGTGTTAGTTTCTGCTGTACAACAAAGTGAATCAGCTATATGTATACATATATCCCCATATACCCTCCCTCTTGAGCCTCCCTCCCACCCTCCCTATCCCACCCCTCTAGGTCGTCATAAAGCATCGAGCTGCCCAATTTTATTTTATTTTTTTGGCCACAACTTGTGGCATGAGGGGATCTTAGTTCCCTGACCAGTAATGGAACCTGTGCCCCCTGCATGGGAAACGTGGAGTCTTAACCACTGGACCACCAGGGAAGTCCCTATACCATATCTTCTTTATCCATTCTTCTGTAGATGGACATTTAGGTTGCTTCCAATGTCTTGGCTATTGTAAATAGTGCTGCAGTGAACATTGGGGTGCATGTATCTTTTTGAAGTATGGTTTTCTCCAGATATATGCCCAGGAATGAGATTGCTGGATCATATGGTAGCTCTATTTTTAGTTTTTTAAGGAACCTCCATACTGTTTTCCATAGTGGCTGCACCAATTTACATTCCTGCCAACAGTGTAGGAGGGTTCCCTTTTCTCCACACCCTCTCCAGCATTTATTGTTTCTAGACTTTTTGATGATGGCCATTCTGACTGGTGTGAGGTGATAACCTCATTGTAGTTTTGATTTGCATTTCTCTAATAATTAGCGAACTTGAGCATCTATTCATGTGACTTTTGGCCATCTGTATGCCTTTAAAAACTTTTTCTTTGAGATATCTCATCCATTTTATTTGAATAAATATAAAATCTGATGTTACACTGTATTGCTAAGAATGTTAAACAATGACTCTAAAATTAATTTTAAAAAATTTATACAATGTTTAAAGGTTGCACTCCATTTAGTTATTATAATATATTGGCTATATTCCCTGTATTGTACAATACATCCTTGTAGCCTATCTTACACCCAGGAGTTTGTACCTCCCACTCCCCCACCCCTATATTGTGTATGTCTTCTTTGGAGAAATGTCTGTTTAGGTCTTCTGCCCATTTTTTGATTGGGTTGTTTGTTTTTCATACTGAGCCACATGAGCTGTTTGTATATATTGGAGATCAATCCCTTGTCTGTTGCTTCACTTGCAAATAATTTCTCCCATCCTGTGGGTTGTCTTTTGGTTTTGTATATGGTTGCCTTTGCTGTGCAAAAGTTTTTAAGTTTAATTAGGTCCATTTTGTTTATTTTTATTTTCATTACTCTAGGAGGTGGATCCAAAAAGATATTGCTGTGATTTATGTCAGAAAGTGTTCTGCCTATGTTTTCCTCTAAGGGTTTTATAGGATGTGGTCTTACATTTAGGTTTAATCCATTTTGAGTTTATTTTTGTGTATGGTGTTATAGAATGTTCTAATTTCATTCTTTTACATGTAGCTGTCCAGTTTTCCCAGCACCACTTATTGAAAAGACTGTCTTTTCTCCATGTATATTCTGGCCTCCTTTGTCACAGATTAGGTGACCATAGGTGCATGGGTTTATCTTTGGACTTTCTATCCTGTTCCATTGATCTATATTTCTGTTTTTGTATCAGCACCATACCGGTTTGATGACTGTAGCTTTGTAGTATCGTCTGAAGTCAGGGAGCCTGATTGCTCCAGCTCTATTCTTCTTTCTCAGGATTGCTTCAGCTATCTGGGATCTTTTGTGTGCACAAACAAATTTAAAAATTTTTTGCTCTAGTTCTGTGAAAAATGCCATTGGTAATTTGATGGCGATTGCATTGAATCTGTAGATTGCCTGGGTAGTATAGTCATTTTGACAATATTGATTCTTCCAATCCAAGAACATGGTGTATCTTTCCATCTGTTTGTTTCATCTTTGATTTGTTTCATCAGTATCTTATATTTTTCTGAATACAGGTCTTTTGCCGCCTTAGGTAGATTTATTCCTATGTATTTTATTCTTTTTGATGCCATGGTAAATGGGATTGTTTCTTTAATTTACCTTTCTGATATTTCATTGTTAGTATATAGGAATGCAAGAGATTTCTGTGTATTACTTTTGTATCCTACAACTTTACCAGATTCATTGATGAGCTCTAGTAGTTTTCTGGTAACATCTTTAGGATTTTCTATGTATAGTATCATGTCAACTGCAAACAGTGACAGTTTTACTTCTTCTCCAATTAGGATTCCTTTTATTTCTTTTTCTTCTCTGACTGCTGTCGCTAGGACTTCCAAAGCTATGTTGAATAAAAGTGGTGAGAGTGGACATCCTTGTCTTGTTCTTGATCTTAGAGGAAATGCTTTTAGCTTTTCACCATTGAGTGTGATGTTAGTTGTGGGTTTGTCATATATGGCCTTTATTTTGTTGAGGTATGTTCCCTCTACACCCACTTTCTAGAGAGTTTTTATTGTAAATGGGTGTTGAATTTTGTCAAAAGCTTATTCTGCATCTATTGAGATGATCATATGATTTTTATTCTTCAATTTGTTAATGTGGTGTATCACACTGATTAATTTGCAGATATTGAAAAATCCTTGCATACCTGAGATAAATCCCACTCGATCATGGTGTATGATCCTCTTAATGTATTGTTGGATTTAGTTTACTAGTATTTTGTTAAGGATTTTTGCATTTATGATCATCAGGTTTTCTTTTTTTGTAGTATCTTTGTCTGGTTTTGGTATCAGGTTTAATTATGGTGGCCTCATAGAATGAGTTTGGGAGTGTTCCTTCCTCTGCATTTTTTTGGGAATAGTTTCAGAAGGATAGGTGTTAACTCTTCTCTAAATGTATGATAGAAATTGCCTGTGAAGCAATCTGGTCCTGGACTTTAGTTTGTTTGGAGTTTTTTGTTTTTGTTTTTGTTTTTTATTGTTTGGAGTTTTTAAATCACAGTTTCAATTTCAGTACTTGTGATTGGTCTGTTTATAATTTCTATTTCTTCCTCTTCAGTCTTGGAAGATTCTACCTTTCTAAGAATTTGTCCATTTCTGTTAGGTTGTCCATTTTCTTGGCATATAGTTTCTTGTAGTAGTCTCTTATGATCCTTTGTATTTCTGTGGTTTCAGTTTCTCCTTTTTCATTTTGTTTTATTATATTTTATCTTATTTATTTTATTTTAGTTTTATTTTTTTATGCCATGCTGCATGGCTTGGGGGAGCTTGGTTTCCTGACCAGGGATCCAACCCGGGCCCTCAGCAGTAAGAGCACAGAGTTCTAACCACTGGACCACCGGGGATTCTCTATTTCTAATTTTATTGAGTTGAGCCCTCTTCCTCTTTTTCTTGATGAGTCTGGCTAAAGGTTTATCAATTTTGTTTATCTTTTCAAAGAACCAGCTTTTAGTTTCATTGACCTTTTGTATTGTTTTCTTCATCTCTATTTCATTTATTTCTGCTCTGATCTTTGAAATTTCTTTCTAAAAACTTTGGGTTTTATCCATTCTTTTTTCTTTAGTTGCTTTAAGTGTAAGGTTGGGTTATTTATTTGAGATTTTTCTTGTTTCCTGAAGTAAGATTGTATTACTATAAACTTCCCTCTTAGAACTGCTTTTGCTGGGTTCCATAGGTTTTGGATCATCACTTTTTCATTTTCATTTGTCTCTAGGTATTTTTTTGACTTCCTTGATGATTTCTTCAGTGATCCATTGTTTGTTTAGTAGCATATTGTTTAGCTTCCACATGTTTGTGTTTTTTAAAGCTTTTTTCTTTTAGTTGATTTCTTTTTTTTTAATAAATTTATTTATTTATTCATTTATTTAATTTTTGGCTGCATTGGGTCTTTGCTGCTGCACACGGGCTTTCTCTAGTTGCAGTGAGCGGGGGCTACACTTTGTTGCACGGTGCAGGCTTCTCATTGTGGTGGATTTTCTTGTTGCAGAGCACAGGCTCTAGGCACACGGGCTTCAGTAGTTGTGGCTCATGGGCTCTAGAGCACAGGCTCAGTAGTTGTGGCACATGGGCTTAGTTGCTCCGTGGCATGTGGGATCTTCCTGGACCAGGACTCGAACCCATGTCCGCTGCATTGGTAAGCAGATTCTTAACCACTGCACCACCAGGGAAGCCCCTTTTAGTTGATTTCTAATCTCATAGAGTTGTGGTTGGAAAAGATGCTTGATATGATTTCCAATTTTCTTAAATTAACCGAGGCTTGCTTTGTGGCCCAGCATGTGGTCAATCCTGGAGAATGTTCCATGTGCACTTGAGAAGAATATGTATTCTGCTGCTTTTGGATGGAATGCTCTATAAATATCAATTAAGTCCATCTGGTCTAATGTGTGATTTAAGATCTGTGTTTCCTTATTGATTTTCTGTCTGGATGACCTGTCCATTTGGGTAAGTGGGGTGTTAAAGTATCCCATTATTATTGTGTTCCTGTTAATTTCTCCTTTTATGACTGTTAACATTTGCCTTATATATTGAGGTGCTCCTATGTTGGGTGCATATATATATTTACAATTCTTATATCTTCTTGGATTGATCCTTTGATCATTATGTAGTGTCCTTTTTTTGTCTCCTGTAGCAGTCTTCATTTTAAAGTCTATTTTGTCTGATATGAGTATTGTTACTCCAGCTTTCTTTTGATTTCCTTTTGCATAGAATACCTTTTTCCATCCCCTCACTTTCAGTCTGTATGTGTTCATAGATCTGAAATGGGCCTCTTGTAGATAGCATATATACAGGTCTTGTTTTTGTACCCATTCAGCCAGTCTATGTCTTTTGGTTGGAGCATTTAATCCATTTACATTTAAGGTAATTACTGATATGCACGTTCCTATTGGCATTTTGTTAATTGTTTCAGATTTGTTTTTATAAGTCTTTTTCTTCCCTTCCTCTTTTGTTCTCTCCTCTTGTGATTTGATGAATATCTTTTGTGTTGTGTTTGGATTGTTCTTCCTTTTTTTGTGTGTATCTATTGTAGAGTTTTGGTTTGTGGTTACCATGAGCTTTTGATATAGCAGTGTGCATATATATATATATATATATATATATATATATATCCATATATACAAGATTTTTTAAAGTTTCTGGTCTCTTAATTTCACATGCATTTCCCATACCCTACTTTTGTACTCTCTGCTTAGAATTGCTGGTTTTGACATCATATCTGTGTGTGGATGATTTCATATCTTTACTGTACATTTGCTTTTACCAGTGAGCTTTCCCATTCGTAACTTCTTGTTTCTAATTGTGGCCTTTTCTTTCTGCCTACAGTAGTTCCTTTAGCATTTGTTCTAAAGCTGTTTTGGTGATGCTAAATTCTCTTAGATTTTGCTTGTCTGTAAAGCTTTTGATTTCTCCGTTGAATCTGAATGAGAGCCTTGCTGGGTAGAATATTCTTGGTTGTAGGTTTTTCCCTTTTATCCCTTTAAATATATCGTGCCACTCCCTTCTTTCCTGCAGAATTTCTGCTGAAAAATCAGCTGATAACCTTATGGGGATTCCCTTGCATGTTATTTGTTGCTTTTCCCTTGTTGCTTTTATTTTATTTTATTTTTTATTTTTTTTTTGGCTGCACTATGTGGCTTGTGGGATCTTAGTTACCTGACCAGGGATTGAATCCGGGCCCTGGCACTGATAGCACCAAGTCCTAACCACTGGACGACCAGGGAATTCCCCCCTGTTGCTTTTAATATTTTCTATTTGTCTTTAATTTTTGTCAATTTTACCAATATGTGTCTTGGCGTGTTCCTCCTTGGGTTGTCCTGTATGGGACTCTCAGTGCTTCCTGGACTTGAGTGTTTCCTTTCCCATGTTAGGGAAGTTTTTGGCTATTATCTCTTCAAACATTTTCTCAGGCCCTCTCTCTCTCTCTTATCCTTCTGGGACCCCTATAATGCAAAAGTTGGTGCCTTTAATGTTGTCCCAGAGGTCTCTGAGACTGTCCTCATTTCTTTTCATTCTTTTTTCTTTATTCTGTTCCGTTGCAGTGATTTCCACCAATTTGTCTTCCTGCTCTCTTATTCATTCTTCTGCTTCATTTTTACTGCTATTGATTCTTTCTAGTGTATTTTTCATTTCAGGTATTGCATTGTTCATCTCTGTTCTTTATTTCTTCTAGGTCTTTGTTAAATATTTCTTGTATCTTCTCAGTCTGTGCCTCTGTTCTTTTTCCGAGATCTTGTATCATCTTTACTATCATTACTCTGAATTCTTTTTCAGGTAGGTTACCTATCTGCACTTCACTTAGTAGTTCTTCTGCAGTTTTGTCTTGTTCCTTCGTCTGGAACATATTTCTCTGCCATCTCATTTTTTTCTAACTTTCTGTGTTTGTGGTCTTTGTTCCACAGGCTGCAGGTTTGTAGTTCCTGTTGATTCTGATGTTTGTCCCCTGGTAGGTGAGGTTGAGGCTTGTGCAGGCTTCCTGGTGGGAAGGACTGGGGTCTGCCCATTAGTGGGTGGAGCTCGGTCTTGTCCCTCTGGTGGGCAGGGCTGTATCAAGGAGTGTGTTTAGAAGTGGCAGTGGCCTCAGGATGACTTTAGGCAGCCTGTCTGCTGATGGGTGTGGCTGTGTTCCCACCCTGTTGGTTGTTTGGCCTGAGGCGTCCCAGCACTGGAGCCTGCAGGCTGCTGGGTGGGGCCAAGTCTGGTGCCAATGTGGCCACCTCTGGGAGAGCTCACTCCAGTGAATATTTCCTGCCACCAGTGTCCTTGTCCCCACAGTAAGCCACAGCTGACCCCCACCTCCCCAGGAGACTCTCTAAGACCCACAGGTAGGTCTGGCCCAAACTCCTATGGAGTCACTGCTTTGCCCTGGGTCCCAGTGCATGTGAAACATTGTGTGCACCCTCCAAGAGAGCAGTCTCTCTTTCCCCCCAGTCTTGTGGAGCTCCTGCGTTAAGATTCCACTGGCCTTCAAAGCCAAATGCTCTGGGGGCTCCTCATCCTGATGCCAGACCCCCATGCTGGGGAGCCTTACCTGGGGCTCAGAACTCTCACTCCTGTGGGAGAACCTCTGCGATGTAATTATTTTCCAGTTTGTGGGTGGCCCACTTAGCAGATATGAGATTTGATTGTATCACACATGCTCCCCTCCTACCATCTCATTGTGACTTCTTTGTCTTTGAATGTAGAATATCTTTTTTGGTAGATTCCAGTCTTTTTTGTTGATGGTTGTTCAGCAGTTAGTTGTGATTTTTGTGTTTTTGTGAGGAGGTGAGCTCAAGTCCTTCTACTCCACCATCTTGACTCCACCACTTCCAATTTTTAAAAATATAGAGCAACTAAGCAGATTTTTAGCCATTAGGAGACTTCCTACTTCATATACCTCACAAAACTGCATCAAACGTCTGTTAGATGTAGACAAAAACTAACCCTATAGCTATAAAAGAACTCAAGCTGATGCTACCTATTGAAGTTTTCTGAACCAGAGACTCCCCATCTTACTGCTGAGTGATATTGCCTAGGTACCTAACCCCTTATTTGATTCTGCTCTCCCCTGAGTGTTCCCTTGCGTTCTTCCCTTTCTGGGTAGTGGACTGGTATGGCTCTCTCTGGAAGGTCATGTGCTGTGAAGGACTTCTCTCATACAACCTGTTCAATTGCCACACAAATTAAGCTTGTTATGTGCTACCATCACCTCATGGTCTTATCTCAAAATCCTTGAGCTCACTATATGTGGTGATAAGGACAGGATTCCCATGATGATCAAGGAATTGACATGGGCCCTAGCCTATCAGTAAGACAGTCAATTATCAAATAGTTCATTGAAAGCCTTAAGTAATTGGGACTCAAAATTGGAATAACTCTAAGTCTTTTTGGCATGGCATTGCTCTTTGTTGTACTTCACTCTATATTTTTTTTGTGATTTTCCCTTTTATCTCATGAGCTTGGCCAAGCAGTAGCACCAGGAGTTGAGTGAATGCATAACATTAAAACTGACTTTTGTGGTCAGAGGTGTCAATCAGCCAGAGGATATCAACCCACACACCTGGGTCCCTCACTAGGCAGGTGCTGGAAGTTGTAAGACCTGTGGGCCTGAATAGGAAAAGGGGAGAAGTTCATGCTTCTAGACTAAGGGTGAGCTGCCTGTGTCCCCTTAACAGGCTATCATAAGAGCTCTCCTTAGCCAGGCTGGTGATTTGGGGTACTCTGAATTGAGAGGATGTCCTTGTCACGGGGACTGTTATGGCAAGCAAAGGAGGATAAGGCAGACATTAGGCCAATGTTGTTCTATTAAGCACAGTTAGGGGAGAGCTTTTGCAAATAACTAGCATGCCTCTGCTGTTGTGACACTCAATTATGCTGTTGCAGGTGTTGTCATTCTAGTCCTTCCCCAGAGGGATATGGGGATCCCAACTCTTGGAGTGAGCTGGCTAAAGCATTTCTTAAAATGACTAAAGACAAGGAAATATATAATCCTGCCCCTTCCAGGACTCTGAAAAAGGTCACTGTCCTGCTGAACAGGTGTTCTAAACCACAAGTCTCATGCTAAGCCTTGCTCTAGGCAGCTTCTCACCAGCATGCCACCTGAAAAGGAGGTAGAAGCCCAAACTTTCTAGAGAGACTAGATGGAGGGGAAGACCCTGGGGAGGAGGATTAGTGCTCTCTAGAAGAAAAGGCAGCATGATGTCACCATAATAGTGACTGGGATAATTTGCCCTCTGCTTTACTGGTGACAACTCACAAAGTAATAAAAACAAGAGAGACAAAATGGGAGGGCCAAAAACCAGAAACTGGTTTTCACTTGGTGTAGGAGATACATTCTCTCTCTCACCCTGAGGCCTAGTCTCTTCTTAATGACCTAGCTCAGGAACCAGATGAAAAAGTGCTGCCTGGGTACATGGGATGTTTCTGGTAAGGAGCAATTTCCACCTAATGGGAGCTGAACTAAACAACTGGCTGCTGTAGTATGAGATGAAAAAAATGGTATCCTTGTTAAAGGATCCTGCACAATTAGTGTGGAAGGTTGTAATGGTCCCAGGGGAAACTTTGAACCCTGGTTCAAATTTATACTTTGTGGATGTGAATTTTTATGGCTTGGAAGGCTTCGCACTCTATGTTAGGCCTATAGTGGCCTGGGCCAACTATCAGTGGAAAATGTTAGCCAAGGTTAACCCTCTCCTCCACCAGTTGGGGAGGTTGGAGTGGCCTTATCAGGCAATGCATGGTATGTCACACGATGACATGGCAAGTCCAGAGGAGGCTGAATTGAGTCCTAAATCCACCCAGTTGTTTCACAGGAAGACTCTTGACAAATATAAGTCTTCTTTAGTGGCAATGACTAATGCTAAAGCATTAAAGAGGACATAGGTGCCCTGGATTGATTGATTCATTCATTCATTGATTATTTATTTATTTAAAAGACCAGGTTTTATTATTTATTTATTTTTGGCTGTGTCAGGTCTTAGTTGCGCCACACAGGATCTTTTGTGGCTCTTTGTTGTGGCGCACAGGCTTCTCTCTAGTTGTGGCGTACGGGCTCCAGAGCATGTGGGCTCTGTAGTTGTGGCAAGTGGGCTCTCTTGTTGTGGTGCATGGGCTCAGTAGTTGAGGCATGCAGGCTTAGTTGTCTCGAAGCATGAGGGATCTTAGTTCCCCTACCAGGGATCGAACAGGCGTCCCCTGCATTGCAAGATGGATTCTTAACCCCTGGACCACCAGGGAAGTGCCTCCCTGGATTTAATAGAAACTCAAGAAAGACTAACTCAGAATCAAGTGTTGCCTGTTACAAAACACACCCCATTGGGTCCAAATCAAAATTACTGTCAGCAGTGAGATCACCTTCCTCCTAGGCCAAACAGACCATCTACAGCTAGGCCTTTGTTTGAGCATGAGCTTTGAGATAAATAAGAGAGGTTATACTGCAACCCAAGGGACAGGAGGGTCCCAAATTGAATAACCTCTGGTAAATAGGTGCAACAATTACAATACTTACTAGAGTTAGATTACAACCGATAACTGGCTTCCCCGTTGGGGGTAGCTTTACCTCCATACTTGCTCCTAATCTCTGCCAGTGACAGGGACCTGCTACACAGGGATCTAGTGGTCATGGAAGTGCCCCCTTCTGGCAGAAAATTACCCTTTTACCACATTAACTGTGGTTTCAGTTCCAAAATATAATCAATACTGGCTGGGCTGGCTCTGTTGGACATGAGTACCCATATCTCCCTAACCCCAGGAAGCAGTCATGTTTTAAAGGGATCTCCTCTCCCCAGGAGGTGACCAGCTTGGGAAGAATATTAATTAAAAGGGAAGTTACCTGATTAAATATTAAAATTGGTTCTGTTATTGCTAAAAGATGCTTCTCTCCTAGTTATTCCCCATCCCACCGCCACCATCTTTATTTCTCCACTATGGGAATGGACCTTTTTAGTCAGCAGTTAACCTCGTGGAACAAGCCTAAGGCTTTTACACTGTTGTTGGGCACCACCGAGTAAGAACCAGTTAACCTTCTTCTACTGGTATGGGTGGTGAAGTTGCCACAGTACCAGCTAAGGCGAGGCATGGAAAGATTACGGCTTCTCATAGCTGACTTAGTTAAAGAAGGGACACTGATTCTTACTACATTTGAATTCTTTAGTGTCGCCTGTGCTTAAAGCCACAACTAATGAGTAGAGGATAACTATAGGCTATAGAGAGTTAACAAAGATATTCCCTTTATTAGAGCACCTCTACTAGATATTGTCATCTTAATGGATGACATTTAAAACAATGTGGGTGAAATGGTTTACAGTTATAGACTTAGCTAACATGTTCTATTCTACAAACATTTCACAGGAGTCAACCATAACTTACCTTCACCTTTGTAGGTCAGCTGTACACTTTTTTTCCAGTTGCCTATGGGGTATTTAAATAGTCCTGCACCATCTTCGTAGGCACAACCTAAATGCCTGACCCACTTGCACTAGAAACCCAACTTTGGCATTATATCAATGACACCCTTCTCATCGGACCTAAGACTGTCTCACAGGTCATTAAAACTGTGAGCAAGCACCTCAGTGAGAAGGAATGGACAGTTGCCCCACATAAGATACAAGGCCCCTCTCTGCTAAATTTGGGGGCTATATTTGGAACTTAGAAGGGGAGCTATTCCCAATTTGATAAAAGATAAGAACCTAGCACTCAAACCTCCCACATTGGTAAAGGAGGCCCAAGATTTGGAAAGAATATTTGGACTTTGGTGCCAACACGTTCCTCCCCTCCAATGTTGGTCTTTGTTTATCAAGAAACCTACAAATCTTTCACCTTTCAGTGAAGACCTGAGCAAAAACAGGCACTAAGGAGGCTAATAAACTAAAGGAGGCTATTACTTTGGCAGTCGCACTAGTACCTTGAGGACACAACTTATAATTAGAAGTTTGGGCCAATCCAAAAATTGCTTTCCGGAGCCTCTGGACCAAAAGGACATGTAAATAACTATGCATAAGCTTTTGGTATAAGAAGCCCCCAGACTCGGGTCAAAGGTATTCACCAGTAGAGAA
The DNA here is from genome assembly GCF_011762595.2 of Tursiops truncatus. Classification (NCBI taxonomy): domain Eukaryota; kingdom Metazoa; phylum Chordata; class Mammalia; order Artiodactyla; family Delphinidae; genus Tursiops; species Tursiops truncatus. The sequence continues at coordinate 67,649,871 of NC_047055.1, read as the reverse complement.
ACAACTCCCGGTGACATACTGGGCACTTATTGAAACTTAAGGCCTTACTGGGGCACAGCCAAGTAAGGATCAAGAGAAACCTAGCCTCATAGGAGTTTCACAACTCCAAGAGGAAATAGCCATATACTCTGCCATTGAGGATAACTTGCCAAAGTCCCAAGAAATGTCCCCACTTCTTGCTCAATGGGGACTGGTAGGAGGATGGTCAGTACTCTCAAAATGAGAAAAACAATGGTCTGTCTTTACCAATGAAGTGAGCATGGGGTATAAGGGAGTCAGACAATGGACAACCACAGCTTATCATCCCGATCCAAACACTCCAATTTCCATAAGGGGGGTTAGATAAAGTGCCCAATAGCCTGAGCTGCATGTAATACCACTAGCACTAAATCATGCCTTTGACAAACATTTTCCTAAGGCTCTATGTTTACCAACTCTTGGGTGATGGCTAATGGGCTAACAACTAACTTCATCAGGACTTCAACAAGATCACAGCTGGAAAATACAAGGTTGAGACATTTGGGGGTAAAGCGATATGGGAAAAAATTGCCACATTGGTTCCTACTCTGCCCATCTTGGTATACCATATCTCACCTCATACCAAACAAGGCATGGAGGAGGGATGATACAATACCAAAGCCGATTAACTAACCAGACCACTGAAACAGATAAGCTTCTTGAAGGACAGAGAGTCTCCAGAACTTTGGGACTAGTCACCCTACACCTTCTACTGGTATGCACCCAAGAGGCCAGGGTATTTGAGTATTATGGGGTTATGAAAATGGATTGCTAATAGAAGAGTTGACCTACTGGAAAGACATTTACACAGGGCCATTAGAGACTGTACCAAGTGCCCAAAATCTAAACACTGGAGAAATTTTTAAAGGAGAACAGCCACAACAGAACTGGCAAATCAACTTCACTGGGCCTCTTCCTGCAGCAGCAAGAGTCATTAAATATGCCTTAACAATGGTAAATACCCACACAGACCTTCTACTGGCTTATTGTGTAAGGCACCAGTCTTTCCTAATATTACTGAGAGGTTAACAAAACAGCTTTTACAGCCTTTGGGAGTGTTACACACTCAGATCAAAGCTCCAACTTCACTGAAGAGCATATGCAACAATGGGCATTACAAAATAACATTGCTTGTGTTTTTCACCTACCCTATCATCCTACATGAGCAGATACCATGCAAAGATAAAACAGGCTTTTAAAACAATTAGAAATGAAAAAGGAGAAGTAACAACTGACACTGCAGAAACACAAAAGATCATGAGAGATTACTACAAGCAACTCTATGGCAACAAAATGGACAACCTGGAAGAAATGGACAAATTCTTAGAAATGCACAACCTGCCAAGACTGAATCAGGAAGAAATAGAAAATATGAACAGACCAATCACAAGCACTGAAATTGAAACTGTGATTAAAAATCTTCCAACAAACAAAAGCCCAGGACCAGATGGCTTCACAGGCGAATTCTATCAAACATTTAGAGAAGAGCTAACACCTATCCTTCTCAAATTCTTCCAAAATATAGCACAGGGAGGAACACTCCCAAACTCATTCTACGAGGCCATGATCACCCTGATACCAAAACCAGACAAGGACGTCACAAAGAAAGAAAACTACAGGTCAATATCACTGATGAACATAGATGCAAAAATCCTCAACAAAATACTAGCAAACAGGATCCAACAGCACATTAAGAGGATCATACACCATGATCAGGTGGGGTTTATTCCAGGAATGCAAGAAGTCTTCAATATATGTAAATCAATCAACGTGATACAGCATATTAACTAATTGAAGGAGAAAAACAATATGGTCACCTCAATAGATGCAGAGAAAGCTTTCTAAAAAATTCAACACCCATTTATGATAAAAACCCTGCAGATAGTAGCATAGAGGGAACTTTCCTCAACATAATAAAGGCCATATATGACAAACCCACAGCCAACATCATCCTCAATGGTGAAAAACTGAAAGGATTTCCACTAAGATCAGGAACAAGACAAGGTTGCCCACTCTCACCACTCTTATTCAACATAGTCTTGGAAGTTTTAGCCACAGCAATCAGAGAAGAAAAGGAAATAAAAGGAATCCAAATCGGAAAAGAAGAAGTAAAGCTGTCACTGTTTGCAGATGACATGATACTATACATAGAGAATCCTAAAGATTCTACCAGAAAACTACCAGAGCTAATCAATGAATTTGGTAAAGTAGCAGGATAGAAAAGTAATGCACAGAAATCTCTGGCATTCCTATATACTAATGATGAAAAATCTGAAACTGAAATCAAGAAAACACTCCCATTTATCACTGCAAAAAAAAGAATAAAATATCTAGGAATAAACCTACCTAAGGAGACAAAAGACCTGTATGCAGAAAATTATAAGACACTGATGAAAGAAATTAAAGATGATACAAATAGATGGAGAGATATACCATGTTCTTGGATTGGAAGAATCAACATTGTGAAAATGACTCTACTACCCAAAGCAATCTACAGATTCAATGCAATCCTTTGATTCAATGCAATCAAACTACCACTGGCATTTTTCACAGAAGTAGAACAAAAAATTTCACAATTTGTCTGGAAACACAAAATACCCCGAATAGCCAAAGCAATCATGAGAATGAGAAATGGAGCTAGAGGAATCAGGCTCCCTGACTTCAGATTATACTACAAAGCTACAGTAATCAAGACAGTATGGTACTGGCACAAAAAAAGAAAGATAGATCAATGGAACAGGATAGAAAGCCCAGAGATAAACCCACGCACATATGGTCACCTTATCTTTGATAAAGGAGGCAGGAATGTGCAGTGGAGAAAGGACAGCCTCTTCAATAAGTGGTGCTGGGAAAACTGGAGAGGTACATGTGAAAGTATGAGATGAGAACACTCCCTAACACCATACACAAAAATAAGCTCTAAATGGATTAAAGACCTAAATGTAAGGCCAGAAACTATCAAACTCTTAGAGGAAAACATAGGCAGAACACTCTATGACATAAGTCACAGCAAGATCCTTTTTGACCCACCTCCTAGAGAAATGGAAATAAAAACAAAAATAAATAAATGGGACCAAATGAAACTTCAAAGCTTTTGCACAGCAAAGGAAACCATAAAGAAGACCAAAAGCCAACCCTGAGAATGGGAGAAAATATTTGCAAATGAAGCAACTGACAAAGGATTAATCTCCAAAATTTACAAGCAGCTCATGCAGCTCAATAACAAAAAAACAAACAACCCAATCCAAAAATGGGCAGAAGACCTAAATAGACATTTCTCCAAAGAAGATATACAGACTGCCAACAAACACATGAAAGAATGCTCAACATCATTAATCATTAGAGAAATGCAAATCAAAAGTACAATGAGATATCACCTCACACCAGTCAGAATGGCCATCATCAAAAAATCTAGAAACAATAAATGCTGGAGAGAGGGTGTGGAGAAAAGGGAACACTCTTGAACTGCTGGTGGGAATGTGAATTGGTACAGCCACTATGGAGATCAATATGGAGGTTCCTTTAAAAACTACAAATAGAACTACCATATGACCAAGCAATCCCACTACTGGGCATATACCCTGAGAAAACCGTAATTCAAAAAGTGTCATGTACCAAAATGTTAACTGCAGCTCTATTAACAATAGTCCGGAGATGGAAACAACCTAAGTGTCCATCATCGGATGAATGGATAAAGAAGATGTGGCACATATATACAATGGAATATTACTCAGCCATAAAAAGAAACGAAATTGAGCTATTTGTAGTGAGGTGGATGGACCTAGAGTCTGTCATACAGAGTGAAGTAAGTCAGAAGTAGAAAGACAAATACCATATGCTAACACTTATATATGGAATTTAGGGAAAAAAATGTCATGAAGAACCTAGGGATAAGACAGGAATAAAGACACAGACCTACTAGAGAATGGTCTTGAGGAAATGGCGAGGGGGAAGGGTAAGCTGTGACAAAGTGAGAGAGTGGCATGGGCATATATACACTACCAAACGTAAAATAGATAGCTAGTGGGAAGCAGCCGCATAGCATAGGGAGATCAGCTCCGTACTTTGTGACCACCTAGAGGGGTGGGATTGGGAGGGTGGGAGGGAGGGAGACGCAAGAAGGAAGAGATATGGGAATATATGTATATGTGTAATTGATTCACTTTGTTATAAAGCAGAAACTAACACACCATTGTAAACCAATTATACTCCAATAAAGATGTAAAAAAAAAAAAATTACCATATGACTCAGCAATACCACTATTGGGCATATACCCTGAGAAAACCATAATTCAAAAAGAGTCATGTACCAAAATGTTCATTGTAGCTCTATTTACAAAAGCCAGAAGATGGAAACAACCTAAGTGTGCATCATCGGATGAATGGATAAAGAAGATGTGGCACATATATACAATGGAATATTACTCAGCCATAAAAAGAAACAAAATTGAGCTATTTGTAGTGAGGTGGATGGACCTAGAGTCTGTCATACAGAGTGAAGTAAGTCAGAAAGAGAAAGACAAATACCGTATGCTAACACATATTTTTGGAACTTAAAAAAAAAATGTCATGAAGAACCTAGAGGTAAGACAGGAATAAAGACACAGACCTACTAGAGAATGGACTTGAGGATATTGGAAGGGGGTAGGGTAAGCTGTGACAAAGTGAGAGAGTGGCATGGGCATATATACACTGCCAAACGTAAAATAGATAGCTAGTGGGAAGCAGCCGCATAGCACAGGGAGATCAACTCGGTGCTTTGTGACCACCTGGAGGGGTGGGATAGGGCGGGTGGGAGGGAGGGAGACGCAAGAGGGAAGAGATATGGGAACATATGTATATGTATAACTGATTCACTTTGTTATAAAGCAGAAACTAACACACCATTGTAAAGCAATTATACTCCAATAAAAATTTAAAACAACAAAACAAAACAAGGACTATGGAGAGAATTTGGAAGACAATGGTCCCCCAAGTGGTTGATACCATCGATAGTCCCAATTACATTAAATTCTCACTTTCTCCCCTACCATGGCATAACTATGCCATGTTTAAATCCACAGAAAATAAGGAGACCACCAATAGAGATGCTGCAACCACTGCTGTTGTATATACCCACACTGCATACAACACAATTATTAGTTTTCACGAACATGGTAACCCTGACATTATTGCTCACAGCAGAGGAATAACCACCTGATACTTTAACTTTTCCTTTCTCCCTCATAGAAAATCTAGATCCTAGCTATTTCCTCCTCAATCCTGATGAGGACCTGATGCAGACTATTGGCTCTGGAACCATCCTCAGCCTGTGTCTGTTCATCTTCCAGCATAAGCAGAGCAAACCACTCGCCACTATGTGGAGAGAGAGGCATCCATATGCCATCACATCGTTTGCTCTACTAAAGGCACTGTGGAACAAATCTGGATCAGATTCTGGCACCCAAGAGGTTGAATTAATTGTCCCTGAGAGATATACAGTGGACAATTAGATCCACTACTGCTGGCTGAAGATGACCTCTGAGTTTAACGCCTACTCTATTGCTGTGGCCTTTCCTTACTTGAAGTGTTCCTGCATTCACCAGTGTAGACTACATGCCCATTGATGGATCACCTTAGCATGCCACATTCATATCACACTGGTCAGATTGAGGACAATGGGAATCACTTTGTTGGTTATTCAGATTGGTCAATCCGACTAACATGACCACAGGCGTCAACACTGAGACTAGTACTCTTCCTCGTATCTCTACTACTACTAGCAACACCTCTCCTTGCTAAGCCAGACTCTATAATACTGTTGGTGACTCCAGGTGCCTTCTAAGCCCTATGGGCCAATTTTTACCTCAAACGAAATGAAATCCACTATTATTAACTAATGCCATCAAGTAAGTAGAGCAATAGGCCACTATCTATCAAGTCTTATTTAAAGAATGCACAGAGACAGTATGTACCCAATATTACAACTAGGATATTCATGATTGTACAATTAAGTTAAAGATGTTGTAATCAAGAACCAACACTAACACACCCTATGGGATTACAGAGATGAAATTAGAGCTTCTAGTAATCTCTGGGATAATGATAAGTATAAACTCTGCTAACAATGTATACTCTTGCAGCTATTGGTCTCTTTTCCTTTTAATTATAATGATCTCTTTCCTCCTCTAATACAAGCCCCACTTACTGAGGTGGAAAGAAATTGGCACCTTACCATGAACCTCCTCTGTGATGGTTAATTTTATGTGTCAACTTGACTGAGCCACAGCACCCAGATATTTTCTCAAACATTTTAGGTGTTTCTGTGAAGGTGTATTTTGGGGGATGACATTGACATTTAACAGTGAACTTCAAGTAAAGTAGATTACCCTCCATAATTTGAGTCACATCCAATCAGTTGAAGACCTTAACACAACAAAGACTGATCTTCCCTTGGGCAAGGAAGAATTCTGCCAGCAGACTGGAGTAGAGCTACAACTACTCCCTGAGTCTCCAGCCTTCCATCCTATTCCATTAGGTTTTGGATTTGCCAAGCCTCCATAATTAAGTGAGCCAATACCTTAAAATACTTCTCTCTCTCTCTCTCTCTTCTGTATCTCTATCTATCTCCTGTTGGTTCTATTTCTCTGGAGAACCCTGGCTAATACACCCTCCCTGGCCACCAATATATATAAGGAAGGCAATGTATACTACATGATGTTTCCTGTGCCAAGACATGTCTAAAAAATCAGGACTGCAGACAGCTTGCAAGTTCTTCCCTAACCTAACCTCTCACAATACCAACTGCAAACTTTATATAACATTTAGTGGAAGTGGGCTCTACAACAGTTACAACACTGGTTGCTCACAATAAACAGTCATAGCTCTTGAGTGTTAAAGCAAAGACAATTCATATAAAAAACACATTTGATCTTATGGAGAAATCTAACCTCTTTTTGCATGGGACTTTCTCCACCCAAATTGACAACTACTTGGTTATAGCTATTACACAATTTGCCAGACCCACAAAGACCACCATTAGCAAGGACTTGGGAGAGAAATTTGAGAGAAATTGCCATGCAGTGCCACTTTTCTGACCACTCCTTTAAAAAGGTAAGCACCTACTCTCGCAGCATATAGAGACAATAATGAGAGGCCTCATAGTGAAGCTAACCTGGGAGGTTATCAAGGAAAAATACTCCTAACTGTAGTAGTCCTCATTTCTGTAACTGGTCACATGGTCATAGCTGGTATTTATAACTAACTTCTTCTACTACACATTCCATAGTTCCTTTTTCCTCTGTTGATTATAATTCTTTGCCTGGTGGGATGTCCCAAACATTCACTCATGGAGGGTTTGGGCCTGAATTGGGTGGTCGTAGTTTTCCATAAACTTTATTTTTAACAATTTAAAAAAAATTATGAAAAGTTTTTACTGAAGTATAGTTGCTGTATAATATTATATGTTACAGGTGTACAATAAAACAATTCATAATTTTTAAAGGTTGTACTCCATTTATAGTTATTATATAATATTGGCTATATTCTGTGTGTTGTACAGTATATCCTTGTAGCTTATTTTATACCAATAGTCTGTACCTCTTAATCTCCTACCCCTATCTTGCCCCTCCCCCTTCCCTCTCCCCACTGGTAACCACTAGTTTATTCTCTATATCTTTGAGTTTGCTTCTTTTATTTTATATTCACTAATTTGTTGTAGTTTTTAGATTCCACATATAAGTGATAACATATAGTATTTGTCTTTCTCTGCTTGACTTAATTCACTTAGCATAATGCCCTCCAATTCCATCCATGTTGCTGCAAATGGCATTATTTCATTCTTAATTTCATTCTTTTTAATGGCTGAGTAACATTCCATTGTATGTATGTGTGTGTGTGTGTGTGTATGTATATATATATATATATATATATATATATATATATATATATATATATATATACCACATCTTCTTTATCCATTCTTCTATTGATGTGCACTTAGTTTGCTTCCGTGTCTTTGCTATTGTAAATAATGCTGCTATGAACATTGGGGTACATGTGTCCTCCTTTCGAATTAGTGTTTCCATTTTTTTCAGGTATATACTCAGGAGTGGAATTTCTGGGTCATATGGTAGTTCTGTTTTCAGTTTTTTGAGAAACCTCTGTACTGTTTTCCACACTGGCTGCATCAATTTATATTCCCACCCACAGTGTACAAGGGTTCCCTTTTCTCCACATCCTTGGAACATTTAATCCCAGGACATGGTAATACTAAGAAACACTCTATGAGATATCCACAAAAAGGGCCATTCTATCCACTTGATTATTAAAATCATCCTCTGTTGAGGTCATGCTTTGTTGAGAATTAGATGGGATATAGGTATCTTCACATTCTTTACCCATTCAGAGACATCTATCCATATAACAGTTCCACAGACCTCCTTGTCACCAATTTTCCAATCATGTTTCTTCTAAGTTCCCTACCATCTAGCTAAATCATTGGTCATAGTCCACAAATATATAGATTTGTGGCATTTGGGCCACTTCCTCATGTAACTTTCTTAGGCTTTCAGAGTACAGTCAAGCCCAATCTTGTATCTACCACTTCCTTTTGATAATAGAGTGCTGCTGAACATGGCAAAATTTATGGCTTCGTGGTACAGATAACACCTAGTTCACAATGGGCAGTTCAGGTTGCATGGTAACTTGGTGATCCATGGTAAAGTATTCAGTCTCTACTAAGGCCCAGTAGGAAACCAAAAGCTGTTTCTCAAAATGAAAGTAGTTATCCACAGAGGAAGGCAGAGTATTGATCCCAAACCCTAAGTGCCTGCACTGCAATTCACCTTCAAGGGCCTGCCAAGGCTCCAAATAGCATCTCTACTTGCCACTGCCACTTCAAACACCATCAGATTAGATGAATCATATCGTCCAAGTAACAAAGCAGCTTGCATGGCAGCCTGTCTGTTGTAGAGCCTTCTCTTATTCTAAGCCCCACACAAAACTAGCAACTTTTTAGGTTATTTAATAAGTGGGTCAGAGTAGTACACTCAAATGAGAAATATGTTGTCCTATGTTGTTCACTCAAACTAGGACTCTCCCAGTTACACAGATCAACTAAGAATTTAGTAGATTGCCCATCTATTTCCTTTCTAGGGACATGTTGATCAACTAGGCAACTCCAAAGGTCTCTGCAAGTTACACTATTCTGATTACTACTTTGACTTCATTGTCAGTTACGGCAACAAAACCCATCTTCTCTTTGGTGATTAAGTTTCACCATTTGGCCCCTGCAACCCTAGGCTCCAATTATCCTCATTGTATTTAAAGATTCCATTTCAGTGGCAGCAGTTTCCACTGTAATTTCTGCCCTACAGAGAAGAGTGACCATAGAGTTCTTCAAGGAAGCTGGAATTTCCCTCACAAATTTATTTCTCACAGTCATGGTGAAAGGTGTGTCCTCCAGGGTGGGTAAGTAGATCTTAAATGATAAATCCTCTCTAACATTCCAGTCTCTCTAAGCCTTTGGATCCCTGCCTTTATAGTACCAAGGCAGTTCTGGCGTTTCAACTTCATTTAGTGTAGGTAACTTTTTGATCCATTTTCAGCCAACCAACCAAATGGTTAGAGCCATTTCTAACACCTTGAGTTAAACACTGAATCCATAATTTCTGCTTACTGAGTTCATATCAATAGATTTGGCCTGATTCAACTTCATTTTCCTTCCATCATTATCCCACCCTCTTAATATACATTCCCACACATATTCTCTAGATTTCTGTCTGTATAAATTGGAAAAATCATGCACTTGCTTTGGTGCGTAGCACACATTTTAGTGGGTCACCCTTCAAGGGCTTCTGGGACTTGAGTCTAGGTGTATGTCTAAAAGCAAAAGGGGGTTGTGAAGTAGGTACTGAGGAGAGTCAGCAGTGCTTTGCAAAGAAACTACCTTAAGGGAGGCCATTACAGATTTTTTTGGACAAAGCAGAGTTAACCTTCACAGGCAGAGGTGGAAAGGCTGGTAAAGAAGACTCAGTAGAATTTAGGGATATACATTTCCAGCTTCATTGGAATCTTCCCATTGGTCCCCACTCCCATTTCCAGGATTTTATTCTTTCCCAATCAATGCCCTCATTTGAACAGAACTTCATCTTACTCCCCATTCCTCATCCTGCACATTTTTTACCCATGCCTTTTACCTGGGTCCTGATTTGAAGATGTACTACCCCATTCATGATTTTTCCATAAACTTTTGCTCTACTGACAGAATGGAATCTTGGGTTGTAAAGTGGAATATGAGGATACAACGTCCATTTCCAATCCCTATCTCTGAGTACATCTGAGGAATTTCACTACCACTTGCCAAGTGCTCAGAGGATTGGTGTCCATGGCCAAATCTTTTCCTGTCCTGTCTATGATATACTTCCTTTTTAGTAGCTTGTCCAAAACACACACTCTCAGTAAGCTGGTGGGGGACAAAAGCCATTTTCTCAACCTGTAGACTATAGTTAGTACAGTGAAATTGCTTTTTATGCTGAGGCCAGATTCTAAAGGGGATTAAACTTTTAAGGGAGAATAACCTATAGTCAAAATAATCCTTGAAAATCACTTGTGAAAAATGTATACAATGTCTATCAATAGGGCCAACATTGGAACAGATCCCTGTTTCTTCAATTGAACACCAGATTAAGTAGGAGGCTTGGGTTTGGGGTCCCTGTTGCATGAAATCTATGTATGTTTAAACACTAGAAACACACTAAAGGTGGTGACATACTTACACTATGAGAAGCACACAGGACCTGAGATCGCCGAAGTGAAGGACAGATTCAAGTCTCCCAACCCTCACTCTAAGACATAGACTTACCAAGTGGAATGGTAGGTGGATTCATCCCCATTATTTATATTCTTATTTCTCATATGTGTGTACAATGTGACTACTATCCAGAGGAATTCACACATCCCCAAAAGGGTGCACTTGGAGACAAAGTCAGAAACTGCCTCTCAAACTGAAATTATTAAGAATCAGTAGGAATGGGAGATTAACAAAATTTAGCCAACCTGGAGAGATAGTATATGCTTATAATATTGTTGAGTGTTTCCCACATTTCAATAAAGTACACTACATGTTTTCTAAACATAATCAAGGATACCAGGAGCCTTCCAAGTTCAATCAGGCTGATTCTGAAGTAGATGTGACTGGAATGGAATTCATTGAGGGGAGTTGTCTTGGGTTCAACTGTAAGAAAGATGAGGTAATTGTTGTGTTGTCATAACAAAAGGGAAGTTTGCACAGAATCTTGAAAAAGTAGCACCTAAACCCAAGAATTTGTCAGTGTTGATCAGCTCTGTGCAAGGAAGAGAGAGTTGTATGTGGCAGACCTAAATCTTGGTTCTTATGGAGGTATATCCTACTAAGGAGTAGAAACATTTCCCAGGTTCCTTTGCGTTCTGCAGGAACTATCTGTAAAGATTAGCCAATTCTTTTTGCTCAGAGTCCAACTATACCCAGCCTCTTTTGATTTCCATAATAATAGCTAACTTATTTTTTGAGTGCTTATTATGTGACAGGCCTAATTACATTTTGGTTTGACTCAACACACTAAGGAGGCTACTAGTCACTTTATTTCACTACTTTAACTTTCTTTTGTGTTTAAATCTCTGTCTTCTTCACTTCACTGTTAGAGGATTGAAAGGAAGCAGAGGCCTTTAGGGCTTGTTCTCATATGTATGCATTTTGGTACTGAAAGAAAACTGCTTGGCCACAGTGATGAATCCCTTTTGGAGCACCTGTGCACTTCACATGATTCCTTAAATTATCCCCCATTTTCCACTCTCTTCCTTATAGGGGTGATATCATGGCAGTGAATATGGTTTATAACTGTTGTTCCAATCCTAGGCCTAAGTTGATTGGCCTAAGGATGAGCACCTGATTATTTAGAAGCTCTTTCCAGAAGCTTGAAATTACAGTGGGGGGAGAGAGAGAGAGAGAGATTTTTGTCTGTGGCTGGACCTTAGAAAGTAAACAATAATGCCATGGCCCTGAAGGGAAGCTATGTTTCCCCATGCTTTCTGAGGAGCAGAGGAGCTGCTCATCAGAGAGAGTGAAGCAAAAGGAAACATTATAAAAAGAAGGATAGGGACTTCCCTGGTGGCACAGTGGTTAAGAATCCGCCTGCCAATGCAGGGGACATGGGTTCGAGCCCTGGTCCAGGAGGATCCCACATGCCGCAGAGCAACTAAGCCCGTGCGCCACAACTACCAAGCCCGCGTGCCGCAACTACTGAAGTCCACGTGCCTAGAGCCTGTGCTCTGCAACAAGAGAAGCCACCGCAATGAGAAGCACACGCACTGCAACGAAGAGTAGCCCCCACTTGCTGCAACTAGAGGAAGCCCACGCATAGCAACGAAGACCCAACACAGCCAAAAATAAATACATACAATAAATTTAAAAAAATGATATTGTCTACTGTCTGATTTTCTGAAGACTTTGTAGTTGCCTGTTCTAGTCCATTCCTGAGATCTGTAATGTTCTTACCTTGGGTTTTGTGAGACACCCTTAAGTCCTTATAGTAAATGTACCTATTTTTTCCTGAAGTAGTTTCATTGTTTTCTGTTACTTGTAACTGAAGAATCTTAGCATAGACACCTAAAGTATCATCATACCTAAGTCCCTGGACCAATTTCCTTTAATTTGTCTATTAGCACCTGTCGAAGCAATGTCCAAGAATGTCCTCTACCCTCTCTGCTTCAGTCCATTCTTCAGGCCCTTTCTTTTCACTGGCTAACATGCTGCAGTTCAGTTAGTTACTTTTTTTTTTTTTTAATTAGCCTGCCCATCCATTCCCTGCTGAGCCTTTTAAAAAAAATTTATTTATTTTTGGCTGCGTTGGGTCTTCGTTGCTGCACGCAGGCTTTCTCTAGTTGCAGTGAGCAGTGGCTACTCTTCGTTGCGGTGTGCGGACTTCTATCATTGTGGTGGCTTCTCTTGTTGCAGAGTAGGGGCTCTAGGTGCGCGGGCTTCAGTAGTTGTGGCATACGGGCTTCATTGCTCCATAGCATGTGGGATCTTCCCAGACTGGGGATCGAACCCATGTCCCCTGCATTGGCAGGCGGATTCTTAACCACTGTGCCACCAGGGAAGTCTCCAGTTAGTTACTTTTGCCAGTACCCAAGTAGTTGAGCCAGAGCCAAGCCACACATCAATGCCAGCAAAGTAGTTGCATTTATTTCCAGCCTATAGCAGTAGATGATTTATATATGAATTTAAAATGGGTTGGGAGGTTGTTATGGAGGAAGTTGAAGAATGGAGAGTTCCAGAGTGAACATAGACACCAAATTGGTAGAGGAATAAAACACATTTATCAGACTATCTGTAGGATCTCGACCAGGGATCTCAGAAAGGATAGAACAGAGAACTCTTGGTCAATTCTCCAAAAATCAAGTTGTCATATAAGGAAACTGCTATATGGTACATAGGTTTGCTTCTGAGGCAGGCAGGGCAGAAATGTAACAAAAAGCTAAAGAGTAAGCAACCAGACAAGACAGGAAGCCCAAGGCAGGGAAAAGGGAGGGGCAAATTTGAAGGGATATGGTGACAGGATGGAAGAAAAATGAGGTAGAATACCCTAGAGACAAACCAGAACATTCTAAAAGCATCAAGTTAAGAACCTGTTGACTCATCTGGAGGTAAGCCAAACCAGACAGGGTAGCCCATGTTGTGTTGATATAGCTAGCAGAGCCAAGAGCTTTGAAGGCAGTGACTTGGGCTTTCCTGATTATTTCTGCAAGACCACACTTCCACCCCCATACTTATATCAACATGATTTGAATGAACTCCTTTCTAATTGCCACTGCAACCCTTCAGCCTATATTAAATGATCATGCATTCTATCAGAAAGCTCCATTTCTTTCCACTCTGGTTTCCAGGCAGAATATTTACAGAGACATCACAATTGTGCTTGCAACTAATATGTATCATTATTTGGTGCAAGTTTCGTGTAAATGAAATCCATCTTTGTATTTGGTAATTTTATCCAGGGTAAAATGTCCCATTATAATCCATGAGAAATTAAAGAAAGAATAGATGGTTTACTCAGGCTCAGTTGGTTACAAGAAACCCACTAAAGTTAACTCATGTAAAGTTAAGTTTATTCTAAGGTTATAAGTAAAGTAATGGTGTAGAAGTAGTACATAAATCCAAGAATAAACACTGTAACAGGAATGGACCTCACCAAGATTAGGTTGGGGGATAGTTTTGGCTTCAAGGTAACACTAAAGAATTTCAGTAAGAGCTTAGAGTCTACATTCTAGTGACCAAGTGACTGCTTCTTTCCATCCCACTGCCACTTGACTGCCTCTAATTATTTATTACTCATAAATCTCCCTGTACATGGCCTATCATGGCTTCTCCAGACCCAACTATACCTCATGATCTTTTAGCTGTAATAATTCAGTTTGTTTTTTATTATTGTTGTTTTCTGTTTCATATTTTATATTTAAGAGATAAAGTACCTGATTAGCCCAGCTAATTTTTTCAAGCCAATCTATACAGGCCAACTTATGCCCTTGTAAAAGGTCTTTCTCCCTCCCTTGCCAAAAAAATTTAGCTGTGGCATGGGGAAGAAGAGCAGGTGGAGTCATATGCTAGAAAATGTGGCTACTTGGCCAATACCAGCTGTGGGCAAGGCTATTTCACTGAGAATAAGGTGTGGGTAATGCTAGTACCTTAATTAACATATCCATGGAGGAAAATTATAAAGATCCACAAGAGCGTAAGAGAGTGGAATATGCCATAACGTGGGAGGAAGGAAAATGGCTGAGGCACTGATTAATTTCTCAATCTAAGTTTGACAAAGGGCCTTAGACCCAAAGAGTAGAAAGGTTGTGATGGGACACCCTTATAGGGACATTTCTTTAACAACTACTTTGGACAAAGTAGTTTATATTCATTAACTCATTTTTCTGGTCTCATATTATCCCTGAAGAATAGTTATTATTAACCTAATTGTACAGATGAAGAAACTGAAGCCCAAAGGGTAACTACCTAAATTTATGAACAAATAAATGACAGAGAAAAGATATAAGTGTAGGAATCCCAGGATCTATTCCACATATTCTTTGATTTATTCAGTGACCCATTGGTTGTTTAGTAGCATATTGTTTAGCTTCCATGTATTTGTGTTTTGTTTTTTTTTTTGCGGTACGCGGCCCTCTCACTGCTGTGGCCTCTCCCGTTGCAGAGCACAGGCTCCGGATGCGCAGGCTCAGCGGCCATGGCTCACGGGCCCAGCCGCTCCGCGGCATGTGGGATCTTCCCAGACCAGGGCATGAACCCGTGTCCCCTGCATCGGCAGGCGGACTCTCAACCACTGCGCCACCAGGGAAGCCTGTATTTGTGTTTTTTTGGAGTTTTTTTCTTATTGTTGATTTCTAGTCTCATACCATTGTAGTAGCAAAAGATGCTTGATATGAGTTCAGTCTTCTTAAATTTATTGAGGCTTATTTTGTGCCCTATCATGTGATCTATCCTGGAGAATGTTCCATGTGCACTTGAAAAGAATGTATTCTGCTGCTTTTGGTTGGAATGTTCTATATATATTTATTAAGCTCCTCTCATCTAGTGCATCATTTAAGGCCAGTGTTTCCTTATTGATTTTCTGTCTGGATGATCTGTCCATTGATGTAAGCAGGGTGTTAAAAGTCCCCCAACTATTATTGTGTTACTGTCAATTTCTACTTTTATGTTTGTTAATATTTGCTTTATGTATTAGGTGCTCCTATGTTGGTTGTATATATATATATTTACAATTGTTATATCTTCTTGTTAGATCAATCCCTTTATCATTATGTAATGTCCTTCTTTGTGTCTTGTTACAGTCTTTGTTTTAAAGTCTATTTTGTCTGATACAAGTATTGCTATCCCAGCTTTCTTTTCATTTCTATTTGCATAGAATATCTTTTCCCATCCTCTCACTTTCAGTCTATGTGTGCCTTTAGATCTGAGGTGAGTTTCTTGTAGGCAGAATATATATGGAGCTTGTTTTATTATCCATCCTGACATCCTATGACTTTTGATTAGCACAATTAGTCTATTTACATTTAAAGTAAATATTGATAGGTAGGTACTTATTGCCATTTTGTTAATTATTTTAGGGCTATTTTTGTAGTTTCTTTTGCTATCTTCCCTTGTGATTTGACGACTATCTCTTTAGTGTTTTGTTTCGTTTCCTTTCTCTTTTTTGTATGTGTATCTATTGCAGATTTTTTGGTTTGTGGTTACCATGAGGTTTACATATAGCAGCCTATATATATGTATGTGATTATTTTGAGTTGATGATCTCTTAGGTTCAAATGCACCCTAATAACCCTGCATTTTTCCTCCCCCACGTTTAATGTTTTTGACATCACATTCTACATTTTTTGTTTTGTGTATCCCTTAATTACTTATTGTGGCCATAGATGATTGTACTACTTTTGTCTTTCCACCTTCCTACTAGCTTTATAAATGGTTGATCTACCTTTGCTGTATATTTGCCTTTACCAATGAGACTTTTCCTTCTGTTATTTTCATATTTCTAGTTGTGGTCTTTTCTTTTCCACTTAGAGAAGTCCCTTTAACGTTCTTTATAGAGCCAGATTAGTGGTGCTGAACTCTTTTAGCTTTTGCTGGTCTATAAAACTATCCTCTCCTTCAAATATGAATGACAGTCTTGTTGGGTAGAGTTTTCTTGCTTTTAGGCTTTTTTCCTTTCAGCATTTTAAGTATATCCTGCCACTCCCTTCTGGTCTGCAAAGTTTCTGCTGAAAAGTCAGCTGACAGTCTTATGGGAGTTCCCTTGTATGTAACTAGCTGCTTTTCCTTTGCTGCTTTTAATAGCCTCTCTTTATCTTTCATTTTTGCCATTTTAATTATAATGTGTCTTCATGTGGACCTTTTTGCATTGATCTTATTTGTGATTCCCTGTGCTTCCTGGACCTGGATGTCTGTATTATTTAATGAAAATAGAAATATGTGAAAAGTGTGGGTGTTATCTCCCCCACCTCTGCTTTTTATGTAAAACAATAACCAAAAGCATCCCCAATATATGTGTGTATATCTATATATGATTTTAGGAATATAGAGAAAATTTGGAAGGATATGCAAATATTAAAAATGTTACCTATGGTAAGGTGGGGGTCATGCTGGCATAGAAGAGAGAGGGTAGGAAAAAGGTGGAAAGGAAAAAAAACATTTAAAAGGCATATATATATGACCACATTTATGAATTTACATTAAAAGGATGTAGACTCGGGACTTCCCTGGTGATCCAGTGGTAAAGAGTCCACCTTTACCCACCCAGTGCAGCGGACATGGGTTTGATCTTTGGTCAGGAAACTAAGGTCCCACATGCCGTGGGGCAACTAAGCCTGTGCGCCACAACTACTGAGCTCGTGAGTCTCAACTACAGATCCTGTGTGCTGCAAACTACAGAGCCCACACACTCTGGAGCTTGTGTGCCACAACTACAGAGCCTACGTGCCTTGGAGCCCATGTGCCACAACTAGAGAGAGAAAATCCTCATGCCACAACTAGAGAGAAGCCCACACACCACAATGAAGAGCCCGTGCCTCAATAAAATATCCTGCATGCTGCAACGACAATCCTGTGTGCTGCAATTAAGACCAGACACAGCCAAAAAAAAAGAAAAAATAGGATGTAAACTGATTGTAGGAAATGAAAACAATATATCAATGTATAAGAAATAAGTTAAAAATGTCCTCAAGTCCCAGCAATAACCTCTAATAACATTTGATGTGTGTTTTTCAAAATAGATACACTATTCTACATCCTGCACTTGCATTTTATTAAGGAAATAATTTTTTGAAGTATATCATACATACAGAGAAACACACAAATCATAAATGTACAGCTCAATGATGTTTTTTTTCAATGATGTTTTATTAAGTCACCCCTATACCCAGTATCCAAATCACACATGACATTACTTGTACACCAGCAGTCCCCGGTGGATACTTCTAGTCATACTCCACCCTTCAAGGGTAACCACTACTCTGACTTCTAAAAACACAGGTTACTTTTGCTTTTTATAAACTGAATCATAAGTATGTATAATTGTTTGTCTATATTCTTTTCCTTGAGGTTATATTTTTTAAGTTCATTCATGTCATATAGCAATAGTTCTTTTTTTCCTCATTGCCATAAAAAATTTCATTATATATTATAGTTTATTATATATATTACAGTTTATTCATCCATTCTACTATTGATGACATTTGGGTTGTTTCTTGTTTTTGGTTATTATGAATGAAGCTGCCATAAACATTCTTGTACCTAATTACACACTTTTGTTTGATATATACCTAGGAATGGATATGCTGGGGGATTTTTTTGTTTGCACTTGAGCTGTATGAGCTGCTTATAAATTTTGGAGATTAATCCTTTGTCAGTTGCTTCATGTGCAAATATTTTCTCCCATTCTCAGGGTTGTCTTTTGGTCTTCTTTATGGTTTCCTTTGCTGTGCAAAAGCTTTGAAGTTTCATTAGGTCCCATTTGTTTATTTTTGTTTTTATTTCCATTTCTCTAGGAGGTGGGTCAAAAAGGATCTTGCTGTGATTTATGTCATAGAGTGTTCTGCCTATGTTTTCCTCTAAGAGTTTGATAGTTTCTGGCTTTACATTTAGGTCTTTAATCCATTTTGAGCTTATTTTTGTGTATGGTGTTAGGGAGTGTTCTCATCTCATACTTTCACATGTACCTCTCCAGTTTTCCCAGCACCACTTATTGAAGAGGCTGTCCTTTCTCCACTGTACATTTCTGCCTCCTTTGTCAAAGATAAGGTGACCATATGTGCGTGGGTTTATCTCTGGGCTTTCTATCCTGTTCCATTGATCTATGTTTCTGTTTTTGTGCCAGTACCATACTGTCTTGATTACTGTAGCATTGTAGTATAGTCTGAAGTCAGGGAGCCTGATTCCTCTAGCTCCATTTCTCGTTCTCATGACTGCTTTGGCTATTCGGGGTCTTTTGTGTTTCCATACAAATTGTGAAATTTTTTGTTCTACTTCTGTGAAAAATGCCAGTGGTAGTTTGATAGGGATTGCATTCAATCTGTAGATTGCTTTGGGTAGTAGAGTCATTTTCACAATGTTGATTCTTCCAATCCAAGAACATGGTATATCTCTCCATCTATTTGTATCATCTTTAATTTCTTTCATCAGTGTCTTATAATTTTCTGCATACAGGTCTTTTGTCTCCTTAGGTAGGTTTATTCCTAGATATTTTATTCTTTTTTTTGCAGTGGTAAATGGGAGTGTTTTCTTGATTTCACTTTCAGATTTTTCATCATTAGTATATAGGAATGCCAGATATTTCTGTGCATTAATTTTGTATCCTGCTACTTTACCAAATTAATTGATTAGCTCTAGTAGTTTTCTGGTAGCATCTTTAGGATTCTCTCTATATAGTATCATGTCATCTGCAAATGGTGACAGCTTTACTTCTTCTTTTCCAATTTGGATTCCTTTTATTTCCTTCTCTTCTCTGATTGCTGTGGCTAAAACTTCCAAAACTATGTTGAATAAGAGTGGTGAGAGTGGGCAACCTTTTCTTGTTCCTGATCTTAGTGGAAATGCTTTCAGTTTTTCACCATTGAGGATGATGTTGGCTGTTGGTTTGTCATATATGGCCTTTATTATGTTGAGGAAAGTTCACTCTATGCCTACTTTCTGCAGGGTTTTTTAAATCATAAATGGGTGTTGAATTTTGTTGAAAGCTTTCTCTGCATCTATTGAGATGACCATATGGTTTTTCTCGTTCAAGTTTTTAATATGGTGTATCATGTTGATTGATTTGCGTATATTGAAGAATCCTTGCATTCCTGGAATAAACCCCACTTGATCATGGTGTATGATCCTTTTAATGTGCTGTTGGATTCTGTTTGCTAGTATTTTGTTGAGGATTTTTGCATCTATGTTCATCAGTGATATTGGCCTGTAGTTTTGTTTCTTTGTGACATACTTGTCTGGTTTTGGTATCAAGGTGATGGAGGCCTCATAGAATGAGTTTGGGAGTGTTCCTCCTTCTGCTATATTTTGGAAGAGTTTGATAAGGATAGGTGTTAGCTCTTCTCTAAATGTTTGATAGAATTCGCCTGTGAAGCCATCTAGTCCTGGGCTTTTGTCTGTTGGAAGATTTTTAATCACAGTTTCAATTTCAATGCTTGTGATTGGTCTGTTCATATTTTCTATTTCTTCCTGATTCAGTCTTGGCAGGTTGTGCGTTTCTAAGAATTTTTCCATTTCTTCCAGGTTGTCCATTTTATTGGCATAGAGTTGCTTGTAGTAATCTCTCATGATCTTTTGTATTTCTGCAGTGTCAGTTGTTACTTCTCCTTTTTCATTTCTAATTCTATTGATTTGAGTCTTCTCCCATTTTTTCTTGATGAGTCTGGCTAATGGTTTATCAATTTTGTTTATCTTCTCAAAGAAACAGCTTTTAGTTTTATTGATCTTTGCTACTGTTTTCTTTGTTTCTAATTCATTTATTTCTGTTCTGATCTTTATGAGTTCTTTCCTTCTACTAACTTTGGGTCTTGTTTGTTCTTTTTTCTCTCTTTCCTTTAGGTGTAAGGTTAGATTATTTATTTGAGGTTTTTCTTGTTTCTTGTGGTAGGATTGTATTGCTGTAAACTTCCCTCTTCAGACTGCTTTTGCTGCATCCCTTAGGTTTTGGATCGTCGTGTTTTCATTTTCATTTTTCTCTGGGTATTTTTTGATTTCCTCTTGGATTTTTCCAGTGATCTCCTGGTATTTAGTAACGTATTGTTTAGCCTCCATGTGTTTGTGTTTTTTACATTTTTTGCCCCTGTAATTTATTTCTAATCTCATAGCATTTGGTCAGAAAAGATGGCTTATATGATTTCAATTTTATGAAATTTACTGAGGCTTGATTTGTGACCCAAGATGTGATCTATCCTGGAGAATGTTCCATGTGCACTTGAGAAGAAAGTGTAATTTTGCTGATTTTGGATGGAATGTCCTAAAAATATCAACTAAATCTATTTTGTCTATTGTGTCATATAAAGCTTGTGTTTCCTTATTAATTTTCTGTCTGGATGATATGTCCATTGGTGTTAGTGAGGTGTTAAAGTCCCTCACTATTATTGTGTTATTGTCAATTTCCTCTTTTATAGCTGTTAGCATTTGCCTTATGTATTGAGGTACTCCTATGTGGGGTGCATATATGTTTATAATTGCTATATCTTTTTCTTGGACTGAGCCCTTGATCATTATGTAGTGTCCTTCCCTGTCTCTTGTAACATTCTTTATTTTAAAGTCTGTTTTATCTGATATGAGTATTTCTACTCCAGCTTTCTTTTGATTTTCATTTGCATGAGATCTCTTTTTTCATTCCCTCACTTTCAGTCTGTATGTGTCCCTAGGTCTGAAGCGGGTCTCTTGTAGACCACATATATATGGGTCTTGTTTTTGTTTCCATTCAGTGAGCCTGTGTCTTTTGCTTGGAACAATTAATCCATTCACATTTAAGGTAATTATCAATATGTATGTTCTTATTACCATTTTCTTGTTTTGGGTTAGTTTTTGTTGGTCTTTTTCTTCTCTTGTGTTTTCCACTTAGAGAAGTTCCTTTAGCATTTGTTGTAGAGATGGTTTGGTGGCGCTGAATTCTCTTAGCTTTTTCTTGTCTGTGAAACTTTTGATTTCTCTGTTCAATCTGAATGAGATCTTTGCTGGGTAGAGTAATCTTGGTTGTAGGTTCTTCCCTGTCATCACTTTAAATATATCATGCCACTCCCTTCTGGCCTGTAGAGTTTCTGCTGAGAAATCAGCTGTTAACCTTATGGGAGTTCCCTTGTATGTTAATTGTCATTTTCCCCTTGTTGCTTTTAATAATTTTTCTTTGTCTTTAATTTTTGTCAATTTGATTTTATGTGTCTTGGTGTGTTTCTCCCTGCGTTTATCCTGCCTGGGACTCCCTGTGCTTCCTGGACTTGGGTGGCTATTTCCTTTCCCATGTTAAGGAAGTTTTTGACTATAATCTCTTCAAATATTTTCTCTGGTCCTTTCTCTCTCTCTTCTCCTTCTGGGGACCCCTACAATATAAATGTTGTTGTGTTTAATGTTGTCCCAGAGGTCTCTTAGGCTGTCTTTTTTCTTCTCTTCTGTGGCAGTGAATTACACCATTCTGTCTTCCAGGTCACTTATCCATTCTTCTGCCTCAGTTATTCTACTATTGATTCCTTCTAGTGTATTTTTCATTTCAGTTATTGTATTGTTCATCTCTGTTTGTTTTTTAATTCTTCTATATGTCTGTTTTTAATTCTTCTAGGTCTTTGTTAAACATTTCTTGCATCTTCTTGAAATTTGCCTCCATTCTTTTTCCGAGGTCTTGGATCATCTTCACTATCATTATTCTGAATTATTTTTCTAGAAGGTTACCTATCTCCACTTCATTTAGTTGTTTTTCTGGGATTTTATCTTGTTCCTTCATTTGGTACGTAGTCCTCTGCTTTTTCATTTTGTCTCTCTGTGAATGTGGTTTTCATTCCACAGGTTGCAGGATTGTAGTTCTTCTTGCTTCTGCTGTCTGCCCTCTGGTGGATGAGGCTATCTAAGAGGCTTGTGCAAGCTTCCTGATGGAAGGGACTGGTGGTGGGTAGAGCTGGGTGTTTCTCTTGTAGGCAGAGCTCAGTAAAACTTTGATCCACTTGTCTGCTGATGGGTCAGCTGAGTTCCCTCCCTGTTGGTTATTTGGCCTGAGGCAACCAAGGAATGGGTCTTTGTTGGGGCTAATGGCAGGCTCTGGGAGGGCTCATGGCAAGGAGTACTTCCCAGTACTTCTGCTGCCAGTGTCCTTGTCCCCATAGTGAGCCACAGCTGCCCCTTGCCTCCCCAGGTTACCCTCCAACACTAACAGGTAGGTCTGGTTCATTCTCTTATGGGGTCACTACTCCTTCCCCCTGGGTCCTGATGCACACACTACTTTCCATGTTCCCTCCAGGAGTGGAGTCTCTGTTTCCCCCAGTCCTGTCCAAGTCTTGCAATCAAATCCCACTAACTTTCAAAGTTGGATTCTCTGGGAATTCCTCCTCCCTTTGCCAGACCCCCCAGGTTGGGAAGCCTGATGTGGGGCTCAGAACCTTCACTCCAGTGTTTGGACTTCTGTGGTATAACTGGTCTCCAGTTTGTGAGTCACCCACCCAGAAGTTATGGGATTTGATTTTTTTGTGATTCCGCCCCTCCTACTGTCTCATTGTGGCTTCTCCTTTGTCTTTGGATGTGGGGTATCATTTTGGTGAGTTCCAGTGTCTTCCTGTCAATGATTGTTCAGCAGTTAGTTGTGATTCCGGTGCTCTCACAAGAGGGAGTGAGCACACATCCTTCTCTGAGTGGTTTTAATTGAGCATTTTATGTGATTCTGTTTTCTCTATTTTCTTAGCATGTCAATTATTCTTTTTAAAAAATTTTTAGTGGTTTTTATTTTTGTCTTTTTCTTTTTTTTTAATTGAAGTATAGTTGACATACAATATTGTATTTGTTTCAGGTACACAACATAATGATTCAACATTTATATACATTGCAAATTGATCACCATAAGTCTAGTGACCGTCTGTCACCTTACAAAGATATTGCAGCATTATTGACAATGTCCTCTATGCTATACATTACATCCCAGTGAACTAACTTAGTTTGTAACTGAAAGTTTGTACCTCTTAATCTACTTCACACAACCCACCAGTCCCCTCCCCTTTGGTGACTACCAGTTTGTTCTCTGTATCTATCAGTCTGTTTCTATTTGGTTTTGTTTTTTATATTCCACATACAAGTGAAATCATATGGCATTTGTCTTTCTGTCTGACTTATTTCACTTAGTATAATACTCTCTAGGTCCACCAATGTTGCTGCAAATAGTAAGATTTCATTATTTTTTATGGCTGTGTAATATTCCATTGCGTATATATACCACATTTTTTTTTTTTTTTTTTTTTTTTTGCGGTACGTGGGCCTCTCACTGTTGTGGCCTCTCCTGTTGCAGAGCACAGGCTCCAGACACCCAGGCTCAGTGGCCATGGCTCACGGGCCCAGCTGCTCCACGGCATGTGGGATCTTCCCAGACCAGGGCACGAACCCGTGTCCCCTGCATTGGCAGGCGGACTCTCAACCACTGTGCCACCAGGGAAGCCCACCACATCTTTTTTTATCCATTAATCTATCAATGGCTTTAGATCCAAAATGAGCCTTAGTAGGCAGCATGTATATGGGTCTTGTTTTTTTTTTAATGCATTTAGCCACCCTATGTTTTTTGATTAAAGCATCTAGTCTATTTGCATTTAAAGTAATTATTGATAGATATGTTGACTTATTCACATTTTGTTAATTGTTTTTTGGGTGTATTTGTAGTTCTTCTCTGTTCCTTTCTTCTCTTGTTCTCTGCCCTTGTGATTTGATGACTTTAGTGTTATTTTTGTGTTCCTTTCTCTTTACTTTTTTGTGTATCTATTATAGGTTTTTGATTTGTGGTTACTATGAGATACATATATGAAAATTGATGTATATATCAGTCTATTTTAAGTTGATCGTTGCTTAAGTTCAAGTGCATTCTAAAAGCTTTACATTTTTACTCCCCCTTCCCCACATTTTATGTTTTTGACCTCATATCTTACATCTTTTTATTTTGCATATCTCAAATACTTATTGTAGTTAGAGTTGATTGTACTACTTTTGTCTTTTAACTTTCATTCTAGCTTTTTAAGTGGCTGAGCCACTGCCTTTACTATATATATGCCTTTACAAATGAGATTTTTTTCTTTCACATATTTTCTTATTTCTAGTTGTGACCTTTTTTTTTTTTCTGCTTAAAGATGACTCTTTAACATTTCTTGTAAGTCCACTCTGTTAGTTTTTGCTTGTCTGGGAAACTATCTGTCCTTCAATTCTGAATAATATCCTTGTTGTATAGAGTATTCTAGGTTATATGAAGTTTTTTCCTTTCAGCACTTTAAATATATCCCACCACACTCTTATGGCTTGTAAAGTTTCTGCTGGGAAATCAGCTAATAGTCTTATGGGGTTTCCCTTTTATATGATTAGTTGTTTTTCTCTTACCTTTAAGATTTTCCCTTTATCTTTAACTTTTGCCATTTTAATTATAACATGTCTTGGTGTGGATCTCTTTGGGTTCATCTTTTTGGGGACTCTGTGCTTCCTGTAGCTGGACTCTGTTTTCTCCTTCATGTAAGGGAAGTTTTCAGCCATTATCTCTTCAAATAGGCTTTCTGTCCCTTTCTCTTGCTCTTCTCCTTCTGAGATTCTTATAATGTGAATGTTAGTATGCTTGATGTTGTCCCAAAGCTCCATTAAACTATTTTCATTTCTAAAATTCTTTTTCTTTTTGCTGTTTTGGTTGGGTGATTTCCACTACCTTGTCTTCCAGGTTGCTAATCCATTCTGCATCCTTTAATCTGCTGTTGATTCCCTCTAGTGGTGCAATCCCCTCTGGTCACCAGAGCCTGGTGCTCCAGGGATATCCCCTGTGTGGGCTGCATGAACCCTCTTGTTGTGGTTGGCCTGAGATTGCTGCATGTGCATTGGTGGGCAGGGCTGCACCCTTAGGGTGGGAGACACTTTAGAGAAGCACCAGTACTGGCTGGGGCTGCCTGCTGGATGGGGTGAGACAGGAGTTTCTTTGTATGGGTACTGGTGCTGGCTGAGGCTACCCAGCAGGTGGGGTGGGCCAGGAGACACTTTGGAGGAGCTGGCTGGGGCTAGCAGGTTGAACAAGGCTGGTCCCCAAGGGAACTCCAGGGCAAGGCACACAATGTTAGCTAGGTTGATGGAGAGTGAGTAAAATGGCACCTTCCAGTGCTGGGCCAGCTAGGTGGAAGGAGAGTAAAAAAAACATAGTGCCCAATAGCACTTCTATAGTTGGAGAAAGTTTCATAAGATCCCTGCCCACTTTGGCACAGGACCTAAAATTAGTCAGTGGCTCTCCTTTTTGCATGACCCACATACTTTTCAAGCTGCTGCCTCTGTGCTGGAACTTGGAGCAAATGAATTTGTGCATGAGCCCTTCTGGAGTGGAGTCTTGGTTTCCCACAGCCCCTTTGGGCTCTCCAAGATGTAAGCCCCACTGTTTTCAAAACCAGACGTTACGGGGGGGTGTCTTCCTAGTGCAGGTCCCCTGAACTGGGGAGCCCAACATGTGGCTTGAATAAGTTGCTCCTCAAGGGCGACCTCTGCAGTTGTGATATTCCTCTCGCTTGTGGGTCACTGCATCAGGGGTGTGGGTTCTGACTAGATTGCATCTCTGCCCTTCCTACCCATCTCAGTGTGACCTTTACTTTATATCCTTAGTTGTAGAGAATCTGTTCTGCTAGTCTTCAGGTCATCCTCAGAGATAGTTGTTTTATATGTAGTTGTAGTTTTGGTGTGTCCATGGGAGAAGGTGAGTTCCAGATCTTCCTATTCTGCCATCTTGATCTCTCTCCTTTATTTTACAGTATACATTTACAGCTAATCTAAGTTCACATTCAAATAATGCTATACCACTTTTTGAGTAAGGCAAGTATCTTATAACAAAGTAGTCCTAATTCCTCCTCCCTTCCCTTGTGTCATTGTTGTCATTTATTTCACTTATGCATAAGGTATAATCATTGAATGCATTGTTGCTATTATTATTTTGAACAAACTTTTATGTATTCTATCAATTAAGAATAAGAAAAATACAAGTTTTTATAATAAAAAAAAACTTAATAAAACTTGTCATAAGGCTGGGGGCCTCCTATTTTATCCCCAGATTTGGCTCAGGACTTTTTATTTTTCTTTTTCTCAGGACTCTTAATTGTACTGTTATCTTGCTGGTGCATTTACTGAAGGAAGGGGTGGGGTGGGACTTGGGGAATACAATGCATTCACCTCCAGCTTTAAAACTATATGAACTTCATTAGCTTTTTTCTAAAAATTAATTTATTTTATTTATTTATTTATTTTGGCTGCATTGGGTCTTTGTTGCTGGGCACGGGCTTTCTCTATTTGTGGTGAGCAGGGGCTACTCCTCATTGCAGTGCGCAGGTTTCTCATTGCGGTGGCTTTTCTTATTGCAGAGCATGGGATCTAGGAGCGTGGGCTCAGTAGTTGTGGCTCGCAGGCTCAGTAGTTGTGGCTCGCAGGCTCCAGAGCGCAGGCTCAGTAGTTGTGGTGCATGGGCTTAGTTTCTCCATGACATGTGGGATCTTCTTGGACCAGGGCTCGAACCTGTGTACCCTGCATTGGCAGGTGGATTCTTAACCACTGTGCCACCAAGGAAGCCCTTTTTTTTTTTAACATTTATTCCACAAATGGCCTACTGGCAACGAATTCCTTCAAGTTTTGTTTGTCTGAGAAAGTCTTTCTTTCTCTTTCACTTTTGAGGGACAATTTCACTGGATACAGATTTCTGGGCTGGTGCTTTTTCCCTCTCTCTCTGTCAATACTTCAAATATTTCACCACACTCTCTTCCTGCTTGCATAGTTTCTGAAGAGAAGTCTGATGTCATTCTTATACTTACCCCTCTATAGGTAAAGTAATTTTTTTCCTTTGGTTTCTTTCAAGATTTTTTCTTTATCTTTTATTTTGTGCAGTCTGAAAGTGATGTGCCTAGGTGTGGATTTTTTGGCATTTATCTTGCTTGCTGTTCCCTGAGATTTCTGGATTTTTGGTTTGATGTCTAACATTAATTTCATGAAATTTTCAGTCATCATTGCTTCAGATATTTTTTCTGTTCCTTTCTCTCTTCTCCTGGTATTTCCATTATGCATATGTTACACCTTTCATAGCTGCTGCTGAACAGTTTTTGGATATCTGTTCTTTCTTTTTAATTTTGTTTTCAGTTTTAGAAATTTCTATTGACATATCCTCATACTCACTGATTATTTCCTCAGCCATGTCCAGTCTACTACTGAGCTCATGAAATATATTGTTTTTTTCTTTTAAGTGGGAAGCAGCCGCATAGCACAGGGAGATCAGCTCAGTGCTTTGTGACCACCTAGGGGTTGGGATAGGGAGGGTGGGAGGGAGGGAGACGCAAGAGGGAAGAGATATGGGGATATATGTATATGTATAACTGATTCACTTTGTTATAAAGCAGAAACTAACACACCATTGTAAAGCAATTATACTCCAGTAAAGATGTTAAAAAAAGAAGAAAAAAAAAACAGTTTCATTGAGATATAACTGATATACAGAAAATTGCACATATATTATGTATTCAATTTGATGGATTTGGACATATGCACACATCCATGAAACCATCACCATAATCAATTAATAGACATATCCATCATCTCCAAACATTTCTTATGCCTCTTTGTTTTGTTTGTGGTAAGAACATTTAAAATGAGATTTATCCCCTTAAATTTTTAAATGCACAATACAGTACTGTTAACTCTAGTTGCATAGCAGATCTCTAAAACTTATTCATCTTGTGTAACTGAAACTTGATATCCATTTAACAACAGCTCTCTATTTACCTCTCCTTCAGCCCCTAGAAACCACTATTCTATTATCTGTTTCTATGAGTTTGACTATTTTACATACCTCATATAAGTGAAATCATGTGGTATTTGTATTTCTGACTGGCTTATTTCACTTAGTATATTGTCCTCCAAGTTCATTTATGTTATTGCAAATGGCAGGATTTCCTTCTTTTTAAAAGCTGAATAATAGTCCATTGTGCTTGTGTGCATGTGTGTGCATGTGTGTGTATAATGTTTCTTTATCCATTCACTTGTTTATGGATATTTGGATTGTTTTCTCAAATGCTTTCTTCTTTTCCATTACAGTGTATTTTTTATTTCAAGCACTTCTTTTGATTCTTTCTTAGATTTTCCATCTCTTTGCTTAAATTACCCATCTGTTCTTTCATGCTGTCTACTGTATCCATTAGTGCCTTTAGCATATTTTATTTTAAATTCCTGGTGTGATAATTCCAACATCCTTGCCATATGAGTCCGGTTCTGATGTTTTCTTTGTCTGGCTTCTTTTCAAAGTGTGTTTTTTACCTTTTAGTATGCCTTGTAATTTGTTGTTGAAAACCATACGTGATGTACTGGGTAAAAGGAACTGGTGTAAAGTGGCTTTTATCAATGTGGTGATAAGGTGTGGGAGAGAAGCATTCTTCAGACCTACGATTAGGTCTCAGCCTTTTAGTGAGCTTGTGCTCTTGGGTAGTGACTTTCACAAGGGCTTCTCAGTTTTTTCTTCTCCTTATGTGGGTCAGGAAGGTCAGAGTGTGCTAGAGTTGGGTATTTCCCTTTCCCCAGGTTGGGCAGGCACTGATAAAAGCCCGGTAGGTTACACCCTGATAAAACAGTTTGGAAGGCAGGGCCTCACTGTGAAGAACAGAATGCTCTGGGCATATTTCCAAATGGCTCCTTTTCCCATTCTTTGATTAGAAGCACAAGGATATTTTTCTCTGATCTTCATTGTGGGAACCTGGTAGGGCTCCTGGAGGTAAAAATCACAAAAGTGTCAGGGCACCTCTATGACTAGACCCTCTGGAATTTTTAATTCTCAAACTTGTCCACACTGAGCTGCCAGCAATTCATCAGTTATAGTTTAGGTTTTCCTACCCCAGTACTTGTTCCCACGGATGTTTCCACTTTGGGTTTCTGTTCTGGTAAATGTAATTCTCTGTATCTGCCTGTCTGTCTGTCCAATTTGGGGCACATCAGTTTGCCTTGCATCCTCAATTCTCCGACAGGTCTACGAAGACTTGTTAATTTTTAACTTGTTCAGTTTTTTAGTTGTTTTTAGGATGGAGTGATGATTTCCAAGCTCCATACATGCTGTACTGGAAAGTGGATACCTTTCTTTCATTTTAGAAGGTTGTTTTTTCTGGATATAGAATTCTTGCTTGATTCTTCCCCCAGCACTTTAAATATGTCATCTCACTGCCTTCTGGCTTCCACGGTTTCTGGTAAGAAATTAGCTGTTGGGGGGGAACCGGGAAGATGGCGGGAGAGTAAGACGCGGAGATCACCTTCCTCCCCACAGATACACCAGAAATACATCTACACGTGTAACAACTCCTACAGAACATGTACTGAACGCTGGCAGAAGACCTCAGACCTCCCAAAAGGCAAGAAACTCCCCACGTACCTGGGTAGGGTAAAAGAAAAAGGAATAAACAGAGACAAAAGAATAGGGATGGGACCTGCACCAGTGGGAGGGAGCTGTGAAGGAGGAAACGTTTCCACACACTAAGAACCCCTTCGTGGGCAGAGACTGCGGGTGGTGGAGGGGGAAAGCTTCGGAGCCGTGGAGGAGAGCACAACAACAGGGGTGCAGAGGGCAAAGCGGAGAGATTCCCGCACAGAGGATCGGTGCCGACCGGCACTCACCAGCCCGAGAGGCTTGTCTGATCACCCGCCAGGGCGGGCAGGGCTGGGAGCTGAGGCTCGGGCTTCCATCGGAGCGCAGGGAGAGAACTGAGTATGGCGGTGTGAACACAGCCTGCAGGGGGTTAGTGCACCACGGCTAGCCGGGAGGGAGTCCGGGGAAAAGTCTGCACCTGCTGAAGAGGCAAGAGACTTTTTCTTCCCTGTTTGTTTCCTGGTGCGCGAGGAGAGGTGATTAAGAGCACTGCTTAAAGGAGCTCCAGAGATGGGCGTGAGCCGCAGCTAACAGCGCAGACTCCAGAGACGGGCATGAGACGCTAAGGCTGCTGCTGCTGCCACCAAGAAGCCTGTGTGCGAGCACAGGTCACTATCCACACCTCCCTTCCAGGGAGCCTGTCCAGACGGCCACTGCCAGGGTCCCGGGATCCAGGGACAACTTCCCCGGGAGAACGCACGGCACGCCTCAGGCTGATGCAACGTCCTGCCGGCCTCTACTGCCTCAGGCTCGCCCTGCATCCGCACCCCTCCCTGCCTCCTTCCTGAGTGAGCCAGAGCCCCCGAATCAGCTGCTCCTTTAACCCCATCCTGTCTGAGCGAAGAACAGACGCCCTCTGGCGACCTACACGTAGAGGCAGAGCCAAATCCAAAGCTGAGCTCCCGGAGCTGTGCGAACAAAGAAGAGAAAGGGAAATCTCTCCCAGCAGCCTCAGGAGCAGCGGATCAAATCTGCACAATCAGGGGCTTCCCTGGTGGCACAGTGGTTGAGAGTCCGCTTGCCGATGCAGGGGACATGGGTTCGTGCCCCAGTCCGGGAAGATCCCACATGCCGCGGAGCGACTGGGCCCGTGAGCCATGGCCACTGAGCCTGTGCGTCCGGAGCCTGTGCTCCGCAACAGGAGAGGCCACAACAGTGAGAGGCCTGCGTACCACCAAAAAAAAAAAAAACTCCACAATCAACTTCATGTACCCTGCATCTGTGCAATACATGAATAGACAACGAATCATCCCAAATTGAGGAGGTGGACTTTGAGAGCAAGATTTATGATTTTTTCCCCTTTTCCTCTTTTTGTGAGTGTGTATGTGTATGCTTCTGTTTCAGGTTTTGTCTATACAGCTTTGCTGTCACCATTTGTCCTAGGGTTCTACCCTTTTTTTTTCTTAAAAAACTGTTTTTCTTAATAATTATTTTTTATTTTAATAACTTTATTTTATTTTATCTTACTTAACTTTATTTTATCCTCCTTCCTCTTTCTTTCTTTCCTTCCTTCCTTCCTTTCTTTCTTTCTTTCATTCTTTCTTCTTTCTACTGTTCTCCCTTTTATTCTAAGCTGTGTGGATGAAAGGCTCTTGGTGCTGCAGCCAGGAGTCAGTGCTGTGCCTCTGAGGTGGGAGAGCCAACTTCAGGACACTGGTCCACAAGAGACCTACCAGCTCCACATAATACCAAATGGCAAAAATCTCCCAGAGATCTCCATCTCAACACCAGCACTCAGCTTCACTCAATGACCAGCAAGCTACAGTGCTGGACACCCTATGCCAAACAACTAGCAAGACAGGAACACAACACCACCCATTAGCAGAGAGGCTGCCTAAAATCATAATAAGTCCACAGACACCCCAAAACACACCACCAGATGTGGACCTGCCCACCAGAAAGACAAGATCCAGCCTCGTCCACTAGAACACAGGCACTAGTCCCCTCCACGAGGAAGCCGTCACAACCCACTGAAACAACTTTAGCCACTGGGGACAGACACCAAAAACAATGGGAACTACAAACCTGCAGCCTGCAAAAAGGAGACACAGTAAGATAAGCAAAATGAGAAGACAGAAAAACTCACAGCAGATGAAGGAACAAGATAAAAACCCACCAGACCTAACACATGAAGTGGAAATAGGCAGTCTACCTGAAAAAGAATTGAGAATAATGATAGTAAAGATGATCCAAAATCTTGGAAATAGAATAGAGAAAATGCAAGAAACATTTAACAAGGACCTAGGAGAACTAAAGATGAAACAAGCAACAATGAACAAAACAATAAATGAAATTAAAAATACTCTAGATGGGATCAATAGCAGAATAACTGAGGCAGAAGAACGGATAAGTGACCTGGAAAAGAAAATAGTGGAAATAACTACTGCAGAGCAGAATAAAGAAAAAAGAATGAAAAGAACTGAGGACAGTCTCAGAGACCTCTGAGACAAGATTAAACGCACCAACATTTGAATTATAGGGGTTCCAGAAGAAGAAGAGAAAAAGAAAGTGACTGAGAAAATATTTCAAGAGATTATAGCTGAAAACTTCCCTAATATGGGAAAGGAAATAGTTAATCAAGTCCAGGAAGCACAGAGAGTCCCATTCTGGATAAATCCAAGGAGAAACACACCAAGACACATATTAATCAAACTGTCAAAAATTAAATACAAAGAAAACATATTAAAAGCAGCAAGGGAAAAACAACAAATAACACACAAGGGAATCCCCATAAGGTTAACAGCTGATCTTCCAGCAGAAACTGTGCAAGCCAGAAGTGACTGGCAGGACATATTTAAAGTGATGAAGCAGAACAACCTACAACCAAGATTACTCTACCCAGCAAGGATCGCATTCAGATTTGATGGAGAAATTAAAACCTTTACAGACAACCAAAAGCTGAGAGAGTTCAGCACCACCAAACCTGCTGTACAACAAATGCTAAAGGACCTTCTCTAGGCAAGAAACACAAGAGAAGGAAAAGACCTACAATAACAAACCAAAAACAATTAAGAAAATGGGAATAGGAACATACATATCGATAATTACCTTAAATGTAAATGAATTAAATGCTCCAACCAAAAAAACAGACTGGCTAAACGGATACAAAAAGAAGACCCATATATGTGCTGTCTACAAGAGACACACTTCAGACCTAGAGACACATACAGACTGAAAGTGAGGGGATGGAAAAAGATATTCCATACAAATGCAAACCAAAAGAAAGCTGGAGTAGCAATTCTGATATCAGAGAAAATAGACTTTCAAATAAAGACTATTAGAAGAGACAAAGAAGGACACTACATAATGATCAAGGGATCGATCCAAGAAGAAGATATAACAATTGTAAATATTTATGCACCCAACATAGGACAACCTCAATACATAAGGTAAACACTAACAGCCAGAAAAGGGGAAATCAACAGTAACACATTCATATTAGGGGATTTTAACACCCCACTTTCACCAATGGACAGATCATCCAAAATGAAAATAAATAAGGAAACACAAGCTTTAAATGATACATTAAACAAGATGGACTTAATTGATATTTACAGGACATTCCATCCAAAAACAACAGAATACACAATTTTCTCAAGTGCTCATGGAACATTCTCCAGGATAGATCATATCTTGTGTCACAAATCAAGCCTCAGTAAATTTAAGAAAATTGAAATGGTATCAAGTAACTTTTCTGACCACAATGCTATGAGACTAGATATCAATTACAGGAAATGATCTGTAAAAAATACAAACACATGGAGGCTAAACAATACACTACTTAATAATGAAGTGATCACTGAAGAAATCAAAAAATACCTAGAAACAAATGGCCATGGAGACACGATGACCCAAAACCTATGGGATGCAGCAAAAGCAGTTCTAAGAAGGAAGTTTATAGCAATAAAATCCTACCTTAAGAAACAGGAAACATCTCTAATAAACAACCTAACCTTGTACCTAAAGCAATTAGAGAGTGATGAACAAAAAAACCCCAAAGTTAGCAGAAGGAAAGAAATAATAAAGATCAGATCAGAAATAAATGAAAAAGAAATGAAGGAAACAATAGGAAAGATGAATAAAACTAAAAGCTGGTTCTTTGAGAAGATAAACAAACTTGATAAACCATTAGCCAGACTCATCAAGAAAAAATGGGAGAAAACTCAAATCAATAGAATTAGAAATGAAAAAGAAGTAACAACTGACACTGCAGAAATACAAAAGATCATGAGAGATTACTACAAGCAACTCTATGCCAATAAAATGGACAACCTGGAAGAAATGGAAAATTCTTAGAAATGCACAACCTGCCAAGACTGAATCAGGAAGAAATAGAAAAATATGAACAGACCAATCACAAGCACTGAAATTGAAACTGTGATTAAAAATCTTCCAACAGACAAAAGCCCAGGACTAGATGGCTTCACAGGCAAATTCTATCAAACATTTAGAGAAGAGCTAACACCTATCCTTCTCAAACTCTTCCAAAATATAGCAGAGGGAGGAACACTCCCAAACTCATTCAACGAGGCCACCATCACCCTGATACCAAAACCAGACAAGGATGTCACAAAGAAACAAAACTACAGGCCAATATCACTGATGAACATAGATGCAAAAATCCTCAACAAAATACTAGCAAACAGAATCCAACAGCACATTAAAAGGATCATACACCATGATCAAGAGGGGTTTATTCCAGGATTGCAAGAAGTCTTCAATATATGCAAATAAATGAACGTGATACAACATATTAACAAATTGTAGGAGAAAAACCATACGATCATCTCAATAGATGCAGAGAAAGCTTTCAACAAAATTCAACACCCATTTATGATAAAAACCCTGCAGAAAATAGGCATAGAGAGAACTTTCCTCAACATAATAAAGGCCATATATTACCACCCCACAGCCAACATCATCCTCAATGGTGAAAAACTGAAAGCATTTCCACTAAGATCAGGAACAAGACAAAGTTGCCCACTCTCACCACTCTTATTCAACATAGTTTTGGAAGTTTTAGCCACAGCAATTAGAGAAGAAAAGGAAATAAAAGGAATCCAAATCGGAAAAGAAGAAGTAAAGCTGTCACTGTTTGCAGATAACATGATACTCTACAAAGAGAATCCTAAAGATGCTACCAGAAAACTACTAGAGCTAATCAGTTAATTTGGTAAAGTAGCAGGATACAAAATTAATGCACAGAAATATCTGGCATTCCTATATACTAATGATGAAAAATCTGAAAGTGAAATCAAGAAAACACTCCCATTTACCACTGCAAAAAAAAAGAATAAAATATCTAGGAATAAACCTACCTAAGGAGACAAAAGACCTGTATGCAGAAAATTATAAGACACTGATGAAAGTAATTAAAGATGATACAAATAGATGGAGAGATATACCATGTTCTTGGATTGGAAGAATCAACATTGTGAAAATGACTCTACTACCCAAAGCAATCTACAGATTGAATGCAATCCCTATCAAACTACCACTGGCATTTTTCACAGAAGTAGAACAAAAAATTTCACAATTTGTATGGAAACACAAAAGACCCCGAATAGCCAAAGCAATCTTCAGAACAAAAAATGGGGCTGGAGGAATCAGGTTCCCTGACTTCAGACTATACTACAAAGCTACAGTAATCAAGACAGTATGGTACTGGCACAAAAACAGAAAGATAGATCAATGGAACAGGATAGAAAGCCCAGAGATAAACCCACGCACATATGGTCACCTTATCTTTGATAAAGGAGGCAGGAAAGTACAGTGGAGAAAGGACAGCCTCTTCAATAAGTGGTGCTGGGAAAACTGGACAGGTACATGTAAAAGTATGAGATTAGATCACTCCCTAACACCATACACAAAAATAAGCTCAAAATGGATTACAGACCTAAATGTAAGGCCAGAAACTATCCAATTCTTAGAGGAAAACATAGGCAGAATATTCTATTACATAAATCACAGCAAGATCCTTTTTGACCCACCTTCCAGAGAAATGGAAATAAAAACAAATATAAACAAATGGGACCTAATGAAACTTCAAAGCTTTTGCACAGCAAAGAAAACCATAAAGAAGACCAAAAGAAAACCCTGAGAATGGGAGAAAATATTTGCAAATGGAGCAACCGACAAAGGATTAACCGCCAAAATTTATAAGCAGCTCATGCAGCTCAATAAGAAGAAAACAAACAGCCCAATCAAGAAATGGGCAGAAGACCTAAATAGACATTTCTCCAAAGAAGATATATGGACTGCCAACAAACAGATGAAAGAATGCTCAACGTCATTAATCGTTAGAGAAATGCAAATCAAAACTACAATGAGATATCATCTCAAACCAGTTAGAATGGCCATCATCAAAAAATCTAGAAACCATAAATGCTGGAGAGGGTGTGGAGAAAAGGGAACACTCTTACACTTCTGGTGGGACTGTGAATAGGTACAGCCACTATGGAGAACAGTATGGAGGTTCCTTAAAAAACTACAAATAGAACTACCATATGACCCAGCAATCCCACTACTGGGCATATACCCTGAGAAAACCGAAATTCAAAAAGAGTCATGTACCAAAATGTTCATTGCAGCTCTATTTACAATAGCCCGGAGATGGAAACAACCTAAGTGCCCATCATCAGATGAATGGATAAAGAAGATGTGGCACATATATACAATGGAATATTACTCAGCTATAAAAAGAAATGAAATTGAGCTATTTGTAATGAGGTGGATAGACCTAGAGTCTGTCATACAGAGTGAAGTCAGAAAGAAAAAGACAAATACCGTATGCTAACACATATATATGGAATTTAAGGAAAAAAATGCCATGAAGAACCTAGGGGTAAGACAGTAATAAAGACGCAGACCTACTGGAGAATGGACTTGAGGATATGGGGAGGGGGAAGGGTGAGCTGTGACAGGGCGAGAGAGAGTCATGGACATATACACACTAACAAACGTAGTAAGGTAGATAGCTAGTGGGGGGAGCAGCCGCATGGCACAGGGATATTGGCTCGGTGCTTTGTGACAGCCTGGAGGGGTGGGATAGGGAGGGTGGGAGGGAGCGAGACGCAAGAGGGAAGACATATGGGAACATATGTATATGTATTACTGATTCACTTTGTTATAAAGGAGAAACTAACACACCATTGTAAAGCAGTTATACCCCAATAAAGATGTTAAAAAAAAAGATATATAGACTGCCAACAAACAGATGAAAGAATGCTCAACGTCATTAATCGTTAGAGAAATGCAAATCAAAACTACAAAGAGATATCATCTCAAACCAGTCAGAATGGCCATCATCAAAAAATCTAGAAACAATAAATGCTGGAGAGGGTGTGGAGAAAAGGGAACACTCTTGCACTTCTGGTGGGACTGTGAATTGGTACAGCCACTATGGAGAACAGTATGGAGGTTCCTTAAAAGACTACAAATAGGGCTTCCCTGGTGGTGCAGTGGTTGAGAGTCCGCCTGCCGATGCAGGGGACACAGGTTTGTTCCCCGGTCCGGGAAGATCCCACATGCTGCGGAGTGGCTGGGCCTGTGAGCCATGGCTGCTGAGCATGCGCGTCCGGAGTCTGTGCTCCGCAACAGGAGAGGCCACAGCAGTGAGAGGCCCGTGTACTGCAAAAAACCCCCCAAAAAACAAAAAAACAAAAAACTACAAATAGAACTACCACATGACCCAGCAATCCCACTACTGGGCATATACCCTGAGAAAACCATAATTCAAAAAGAGTCATGTACCAAAATGTTCATCGCAGCTCTATTTACAATAGCCAGGAGATGGAAACAATGTAAGTGTCCATCATCGGATGAATGGATAAAGAAGATGTGGCACATATATACAATGGAATATTACTCAGCCATAAAAAGAAACGAAATTGAGCTATTTGTAATGAGGTGAATGGACCTAGCGTCTGTCATACAGAGTGAAGTAAGTCAGAAAGAGAAAAACAAATACCATTCCTAACACATATATATGAAATTTCAGAAAAAAAATGTCATGAAGAACCTAGGGGTAAGACAGGAATAAAGACAAAGACCTACTAGACAATGGACTTGAGGACATGGGGAGGGGGAAGGGTAAGCTGTGACAAAGCAAGAGAGTGGCATGGACATATATACATTACCAAACGCATAATAGATAGCTAGTGGGAAGCAGCCGCATAGCACAGGGAGATCAGCTCGGTGCTTTGTGACCACCTAGAGGGGTGGGATAGGGAGGGTGGGAGGGAGGGAGACGCAAGAGGGAAGAGATATGGGAACATATGTATATGCATAACTGATTCACTTTTTATAAAGCAGAAACTAGCACACAATTTTAAACAATTATACTGCAATAAAGATGTAAAAAAAAGAATTTAGCTGTTAATCTTATTGGGGATCCCTTGGACATGTTCAGTCACTTCTCTCTTGCTGCCTTTTTTTTTTGTCTTTGATCACTTTGAATATGTGTTTCAGTGTGGATCTCTTTAATTTTACACTTCTTGGAGTTGATTGAGCTTGGATGTATAGAGTCATTTCTTTTCTCAAATTTTGGAAGTTCATGGTCATTATGTTTTCAAATGTGCTTTCTGTCCTTTCTCTCTGTTCTCTCCTTCTGGGAATCCCATTATGCACATAGTACTTTTGATGTTATCCCATAGGTGTCTTAGGCTCTACTCTTTTTTCTTCATTCTTTTCTCTTTCTACTCACAAGACTATATAATCTCAGTTGACTATAATCACACTCATTGATTCTTTCTTCTAACTGCTTAAATCTGCTGTTGAACTCCTCTCAATGATTGTACTTCTCAGCTCTGGAAACTGTATTTTATTCCTTTTTATAATTTCTCCCTCTTCATTGGTATTCCTTATTTGGTTTGATATCACTCTCCTGGTTTCCTTTAGTTCTTTGTTTATGGTTTCCTTTACTTCTTTGAGCATATTATACCCATACATTTAAAGTCTTTGTATAGTAAGTTGAATCCCTGAGCTTCCTTATGGACAATTTCTACTCATTTCTTTTTTCCTGTGAATGGACCATATTTTCCTGTTTCTTTGCATGTCTCTATTTTTAATTGAAAATTGGACATTTTGAATATTATAATGTGACAACTCTGGAAACCAGATTCTGCCTCCTCTTCAGGGTTTGTTTCTGCTGACTATAGTGGGTTGTTGTTTGGTTGTATTGTGACTTTTCTAAACTATCTGTATGAAGTCTATATCCTTTGTTTAGTGTGCCCACTGAAGTCTGTGTTCTGTTAGCTTAATGGTCAGCTGTTGTTTTGACAGACTTAGCCTAAACGCCTGGAGCCAAGAAATGCAAAATAGAAGGAAAAAAAGAAGGATAAAAATACTCTCCCAACCTCTGCCTATTGGTTAAGTGCTGGGGCACTCCTTCAATGCTTAGCTGGGTCACTTACGACTCTGTCTTAGCTTCCACTTCCTACATGTGTCAATCCTGAAGACCAGCCAGAGATGAAAACTTAGGGTCTTCTCAGGCCTCTTCAAGCATGTGTCCTGTCCTTGTTATGTATATGGGTTTTTGATTCCCCAGTATACATAAAAGCTTTTGATAGTCCTTATTCTCACATATCTCCTGCCCATTCTCTTCCTTCCCAGGCTTCTAGATGTGTCTATTGCTTGTCTCAAGTGTTGTCCTTTGCCTCAGGGTGCTGTGGCCAATACCTATATATTTAAATGCTTTTGGCAATAGCCTCCCTGGAAGCCACCTGACTCCAGTGGACACTTTGAGTCAAGCAAAATAAAAAGAAACCTTTGTACCAGTTCTTGAGGGAGGCTCCAGGCAGGTTGAGACCCATAACACAATTCTTTAAGGGTAACGTCCATATTGCTCCTTTTGGCACTGGCAACTTGCACCAGTTGTGCCTGCTACTGTCCTCACAGCTGCTGCTGATCTGGAGTGTGGGGGATGGTAAGTGGATGATTTAAAACACCAAAGCACTCTCTTACCATAAAGCAACATCTTCTTTCTTTAATAAATCTTGGTGTTATAAGTACCCTTGTTGTAAGTTCTTGACTAGATTCCAGAGTTTTTCCATAGCTAATTCTGACAGTTTTTCTAGCTCATTAGCTGCTTTTCGGGAGGGTTGTATACCTGGAGTTCCCTATTCTGTAATTTTCACTGACTGATCTATCCTAATTCTTAAAACACTGTGCTCTGCTAGTCATGAGTGCTACATGCAGTCCAAAGGCTGAAGTGGCTCTAGAATTTCCAACAGGCAGTTTTTAAGGGTGGCAGAGGGAACTGGTTAGAGAAGCAGACTAGAGAAATAGAGAACTTTTCTTAGGCTGTGTTTGCAAAGCACATTGCATAAATTTGCGAAAACACCAGTTGTTAATATCATGGACACACGAGAGCTGATGGAAATTATGGGGCAAAGTATTAAATCCTTCCCAGGCCTCTCTTGGTGCTGTGGAAGTAGCAAGCGGTTCTTTGATAGGGAAGCTGCTTCTGAGATTACATGTCAGGATGGGAAGATGAGCCTGGTCAACCACCAATAGTCCCTTCTTGAGATGGACTTGAGAGTCAAGCAAACTGGTCTGAATGTTGGGTTAGGTCCAGGGTTTAGTGAGCCTTTTTCTATCATTCTGCTCTTGGGCTGAAGAAGGTATATAGCCAACTCAGGTGTAATGGCCAGAGCTATAAAGACTTCTCAGGTTCATTCTTACTCCACTCCCACCCCTACTCCACCATCCTCCACAGTCTCTGAAGCTTATTGAAAATCACTGTGCTCTGGAACTATCTGCTCTGAATGG
This sequence comes from Tursiops truncatus, assembly GCF_011762595.2. Taxonomy (NCBI): domain Eukaryota; kingdom Metazoa; phylum Chordata; class Mammalia; order Artiodactyla; family Delphinidae; genus Tursiops; species Tursiops truncatus. The sequence goes on along the minus strand of NC_047055.1, from coordinate 67,608,952 downwards.
ATGCCAATCCAGGCCAAAAGGAACTCTTTATCCATACACATTGATGCTTATCCTATGGCCACCAGGGGGCAGCTGGGTTTTGGAGACTATTACCACAACCACCATGCCCCACCCCCCAAAGCTAATTTTGAATGGCAGCTTCCAACTTTCTTCCCATAACTTTGCCCTGGAGCCTGAAGTGCACTGCAGGAAAGTAGGCAGCTTTTCAAATCACGTGATTCAGACATAGTCATCAAGTTACTCCTCGGGCCAGGAGAATGTCCAAGTGTGGCTGTTGTGATTTAGAGTGTTAGAATGTCAGCACTGGGGGACCCTTGGGGATTACCTAGGCCAGGGTTTGGGGGTTTGGAGATTTGTTTTTGTTTTTTCTTCAACTTAAAGATGCAACTCTTTTGGTTAAAGGGTAGTGGTGATGGTTGACAGTGGGAGGCCCTGGGCTCAATCATGGCCTGAAGAGATACCTCAGAATTCTAGGGCAGCGTGGTCCAACTTTCCATCCTACTCAGAGCACCTATATAATTTTACCTTATCTACCAGCCAGTGTGATAATATTTATTTAATATGTTTCTTTAAATTGACACACTTTTTTCTTAAATAAATTCAGCCTCATCCTATGTAATATCATAAATTTAATGTCCTAAGCATATTTTTTCTAATTCATATTAAAATACATCCATGACTATTGAAATTTAAGATTTATTTCTGGTAGCACTTAAAATTGTCTCATGTCCTTGTATTACACTTCAGGAAATGACCTTATGGCACCAAAGAGCACAGCTGGGAAAGTACTTATCCTAGTTCATTCTATTGTCAGGTAAAGACAGTAAAAGACCCAGAAAGGGCAAGGGACTTATCCAAGGTCACTCAGTGACAGTGACAGAGCTGGGACTTAAACCCAAGTCTACTGACTTCCAGGCCTTTTCTCCTTTCACTGTACCATATTCCAAGGGTATTAGGAAGCCCTTCCACTATCCAGACTCTCCCATAGGAAGGAAGGGAAGAAGGATGGAAAGGAAGGAGAAGAAATACTATTTGCATACTGAATTGGGACTGGTACAGAATCTATGACTCAGGAGGGCCAAGGCAGATGTGGGGTACAATGATTTCCCATGTCTCTCTGGGTCAAGTGCCTGTGAGGTCCCATCTTCCAAAGCCTGGTCTCATTTGCTCATACACACAACATGAAATTATAGAGCACCTATCATGTGCCTGAGAATACAAAAAGCTTATATTCCAGTGGGTGAAACATCTCAGTAAACAGCTGATTAGACTGCTGGGTCAGGGAGCACAGGGTGCTACAAGAGCACAGAGAAAGGCTTGATGAAAGTGGGGAGGGGGAGGAGAGTGGGCACAAGCCCTGGCGTACCCAAGTTCAGCAGCCCTAGTCCAAAGGTTCGATCTTCTCTTCTCTCAACCATGGGGACTGATAGGTATTAAATACCCTTCAAAGTATGGAGTTGCAAGGCCATGACCATACAGTCTTTTGCTTTTTTTTTTAACCACTGACATTTGTCACCAATGTCCCTTCCTTTTGCCTACTCCTTCATAGCCTTTGCAAACACAGAACCCACCCTCCAAACGGGAATGAACAAATTGAATGTGACCAGAAAACTCAACTCCAAAAGTACTGAGTGCTGGGCTGTGGCTCCTCCCAATCTCCTCCCCTGCCCAGACTTGTTAATGGAGCGCTTCAAAAAGGAAGTGTTGGAAATAGGTCTGTAACTCATTAGTAGTATCTGATTCTGGTACCTCTATTTGGTTTCTGTAGTTGGATGAGAAGCTGGGGACCCACTCCCACCCCCTTCACACATGCGCTGCTTCCCCAGAAACCTGGACATAGGGATTTTGTTGCTGATTGGCTGGCAGGGCCTTGAAGGCCACTTTTACTATCATCTCTGCTCCCCCAAATACCCCCAAAAGCTCCAAACCCTTAAAATGAAATCTTCTAATAGGAAGAGGGCCCAAAATACTGTTTCTTTCATAACTGTCCGCTGGATTGGATTCCTCACAACCAGGAAAGTGTTCACCTTGAGGGAGCTCTACTGATATAGGTATCAGGCTTAGCCGCCCTGCTAAAACTGGGGCTCCTGAGGCAATGCATAGGGAGAGGACAGACCAGCCATAGCACCAGACTCATCTTCAACTGTCTCTGCCCACTTCTCCCTTCAGGATCCTTGTCTCTGTTTGTAGTTTTCTCCCTGGCTCCTTCTCACTCCATTCACATCCCCAGGGATCTCAAGTACCCCAGTTTTCACCAATCCAATAAATTCATTTGTGGTGGGAAAATTTCTGGATGGAGATAAGAAAACATGGGTTCAAGTCTTGGCTTTTTCACTTACTAGTTGTGTTACTTGGAACAAAATAATTTCACCTCTCTGTTTTACCTCAGTTTCCTCTTTGCAAAACAGGCATGATAATCCCTGACCCGCTTACCTCTCAGAAAATTACTGTACAGATCAAAAGGGATACTGAACATCAAGTTGCTTTGTGAACAGTCAATCACAATGTACAAGTGAAAGGTTGAATGAGTCATCTCTCTTTGGGGATTGGTATTTTGAAAGAGCATAACTTGAAGGAAGCTGCCACTAATACAGTATTTTAAACATCAGGGCAGGATGGGATAGAGGGTGGAGGCTCAGGCCACTTTGTTGACTTTATTATTCACGTGACAACCAATTATTAAACATCTACTATGTCTAGGCATTTTTCTAGATACTGGAGATAAAAGTCGCTGCTCCCAAGGAACCGACATTCTAGGAGCATGGCAGGGACCTAAGAAAAATAGCCCCTGTCCCTCTGGCCTAGGAAACTGAATCCAAGGTTTAGTTCTGAGCCTCAGGGCTATGGAAGAGCTTTCAATCGCTAGATTTAATGCTTTCCATATAAAATCTATTTTAGCATTAACTCAACAATATCAGCCATTTGTTGAGGCCGTGTGTAGATCCAAAGTAATGTGTCATATATTCAATAACATGCATTTAATTCAACAAATGTTTATTGAGTACCTACTATGTGCTTGTCACTCTGTAAGTGTGGGGACAGTGAATGAAAGAGGGTGTACAGAATTAAACAAGGTGGAGTTTCTGTCCTTGAAGAGCTCCTAGCTTAGTAATGGAGGTAATTACAAAAAGATAGGCCCATGATGCAAATCTGGAGTTGCCCCAGTTTAACCCAGTAAAGGGTGAAAATAGATACCCAATAAAAGTGAAATATTATAATTGAGTGCAAAATGCTATGAGAATTCTGAGGGAACATTTATAAGGCCTATAATATGGGGAAAGCTTCATCAAAAAGGTGACATTTGAGCTGGATCTTAAAGGTAGAATATATTCTTAGTAAGTATAAAGGGAAGTAAATCACCCACCAGAATGGTCACAAGTAAAAAGATGACAATTCCAAGAGGACAAATAAATGTTTGATACATGTATTAAAAGGTACTCATTTAATCAGGGAAATAAAATAAAAACCACAATGTCATTTACACCAGAATAAATAAAATGACAAAGATTAACAATACCAAGTGTTGTCAAGGATGTGGAGCAACTACTAGTGAGAATGTATATAGAAATAATCACTTCAGAAACTGTTTGGCAGCATCTACTAAAATGTAAAGACATGCATGCCTTATGAGCTAGTAGTTCCACTTCCTAAGTATACATCTAATGGAATTGCATACATATGTGCAACACCATTCATTATAGTCAAACACTGGAAACAACCCAAATGTCCATGTCCATGTAGTGTATTCATTCAATAAAATAATATGCAGCAATGAAAATGAATGAACTATTGCTGTACACAAAATGGATGACTCTCAGAAGCATAAAATTAAGGGAAAGAAGCCAGACACAAAAGAGCACACAATTCCATTTATATAAAGTATAAAAAATAGGCAAAATTAATCTATGCTATTAGACATCAGGATAGTGGTTACCACCGCAGCAGAAGGACAGGTTTTAACTCTAAGTAGGCACAAAGGGGGCATCTGGGATGCTGGTAATGATAAGATTGCTGGGATATGGGGGCTGGTTTAATGGGAGTGTCCCATTTGTGAAAATCCAATGATATGCACACATTCACTTTTCTAGATAGAAGAGCTAACAATAAAAAGAGAAGAAACCAAAGCTATCCAATGGAGGAAATGGAAGTCTTTTCAAATGGCATAAGAATAATAGTATATCCATATGAAAAGTACAAACCTCAACTCTTACTTTACATCACACACAAAAATTACTTTGATATGGATTATAAGTCTAAATGTAATATCTGAAATCATAAAATTTTTAGAGGAAAACATAGGAGAATATGACTTGCAGGTAGGCACATATTTAAGTCACAGAAAGCAATACCCAAACAAGAAAAAAAGTGGCTAAATTAGACTGTATTGAAATTAAAATTTTAATTAATTTTGCAAATTAAAAATTTGCAAAACGTATATCTGACAAAGGACTGGTATTCAGGATATGTAAAGAGCTCCTACAACTCAATAATAATAAAAAATGAACAACCTAATTTAAAAATGCACAGGGAATTCCCTGGCAGTCCAGGGGTTAGGACTTGGCGCTTTCACTGCAGTGGCCCAGGTTCAATCCCTGGTCGGGGAACTACGATTCTGCAAGCCACGTGGTGCAGCAAATAAAAAAAATAATAATGATAATAAATAAATAAATAAATAAACATGGCATTAAAAAAATGCACAAAATATTTGAAAGACACTTCACAAAAGAAGGCCTATAAGAACATGAAAAAATATATACTCAATGTCATTAGTCATCGGGGAACTGCAAGTTAAAACCACTACACATCCACTAGAATGACTAAAGTAAAAAATTTTTAATGAAAATACCAAATATTGGTGAGGATGTGGAACTCTTATATACTGCTGGCAGCAGTGTAAAATGGAACAACTTATTCTGACACAGTTCTGGCTGTATCTTATATAGTTGAACATACACCTTACCCTATGACCTGACATTTCCACTTCTAGGTATGTACCCAAAAGAACTTAAAATATGTCCATGAAAAAACTTGTATACAAATATTCATAGCAGCCTTATTCATAACAGCCCCAAGCTAGAAACAACCCAGATGCCCATTAACTGGTGAATACAATATAAATACAATACAAATACCGTGGAATACTACCCAGCACAACACAGCTGAATCTCAAAAGCATTATGCTGTGAAAGATGCCATGCTCAAAAGGCTACAAACTGTATTATTCCTTTTATATGAATCTCTAGAAAAGACACAACTAATCCATGGTGGTTCTCTCAAGTATGAGGTAGGGGTGGGTCTGACTGGGAAGGGGCATGAGGGAAATCTGTGGGGTGATGGTAATGTTCTATATTTTGATAGGGGTTTGGGTTAACATTTGTCAAAACTCAGCAAATGTTTCCTTAAAATTTATGTATTTCACTATATGTAAGTTTTACCTCAAAAGGAAAAAACTGCAAGAAAATTGAACTCTAATTAATAATATACATGCAGAAATATTGAGGGAAAGATGTATACTAATGTCTTCAATTTACTTTGAAATGCATTAAAAATAACATGGATTGATAGATCAACAGAGCTGAATAGATGGACAGATATGCGATAAAGCAAATATAGTAAATTGTTAATTGTAGAATCCAGTGGTGAGTATACAGGTGTTCATGGTAAAATTATTTCAATTTGGTGGGGGTGAGTTGAGAAAAAGGAAACTAGGGCATTTGGGGGAAAGGAAAGAGCTCTGTGCTGCTTGGGCTTAAATGTCATTGTGGGAAGTGGCCCAGGAACCAATCAGAGAGTTGAACAGAGCCCAGATAAGAAGGGGCCTCATGTGGCAGCTCAGGAGTCTGGACTTTACCTTTTAGGCAGTGAGGAATCATCTCAGATTTTTAAGGAGTTGAATGACATGATAAGAGGCAGTGTGGCATGGAAAAATGTTCTGTGATTAGGAGTTAAGAGAGAAGGGTTCTGGTACCACTTACAGCATGACCTTGGGCAAGTGGATCAGTACCTCCAGGTCTCAGAAAGTTTCAACAAAATATACTCCTCCTTCTTTGACCCCTCTTCCACCCAAGAAGAGGCCCTCAGAAAACTGAGTTTAATCAGGCACAGAAGAAACTGTGTATATATGTACTGAAGGAGAAAAATAAACTGCTTCTTGTTTGTCCTTCCCTTCCAGCCAACTCCCTTGCCCCGGCCCCTTGCACTCTTGCCCTTGCTCCATCTGAATGATTTTTTCCCTCCTCTTTAACTGGCTTTCTTTATCTGCAGGGTCAGCAAGTTAGACTTGAAACTTGGCCCCTGGACCAGAGCATACCAGTCACTCTCCTCTAACTCAGCTGCTGATACCTGCTTCTGGCCTTAAGACTCACCACTGTTTCATCCTTCTGTCTCTTGCTCTCTAGAAATTTCCTGTGTAAGGGCCTTGGGGTTCCTAAAGGCCTTAGGTCTGTGGCTATCTTGGAGTCTGAGAAGTCACCCCAAAGAGGTGGACCAGGAAATGTCTGAGGATGCAGACACACTATGTCTACTCCCAGCCTTCCCGCTGCTAACCTGAACCCCAACCCATCCCACCCCCAGGTCTCCCTCACTTGGCTCACCTATACTCTCTTCAGCAGTTAGTGTCTCTACCACTGACCTCGTGCTAGGGGAGTTATCTTTCTGCATGTATCAACATATGGAAGAAGCCTCTTGATGTGAAGAGGAACTCCCAGATCTCATCATATCTCTGGCACTTCACTTTCCCCCTGAAGTTTCTGATTATTCTCCTTTAACAGTCTGACCCAAGCCTGGCCCAGAACTTTATGCCCCACAGAACAGATGAGACTAAGCTGAAATGTTCAACAAGACACTAGAAAAGGGAAGGAAATAAAAACCAGCAGCCCCACAGAGCTAGATAATCTGGCTTCAAAGATATGGCCTGCTCTTAAGGCTAGCAATTCCTGATTGTATAATAGTTGCTCAATAAATATTTATGAATGAATACCTATACACAGTGGAAGTCAGACACTGTTCTTATCCCCAAGGAGCTTAGGTTCTAGTGAGGAGACATGTTAAATGGGTAATTTTAATATAATTTCATAAGTGCTGTGATAGAGAAGTGTTAGTGGTTAAAAATCACAGACCCTGGAGCCAGACTGCCACAGTGTGAATCACAGGTCCTTGAGTAAATGATTTAACCTTTCCCTGTGTTGATTGTAAAATGATATCCCTATCTTATATGTATGTATGTCATATTGCTGTTCACAAGTATTTGAGGTAATTCGAAGGAAAAGCTTAGATAATTTATATATCACCTTAAGTAAGTCCTATTCCCTCTTTAGGCTTCAGTGTTCCCATCTGTGTAATGAGATTGGATTTTGTGGAAGGTCCCTTCCAGCTCTGACATCTGTGCTCTAGATTTTGGAATTGAACCAATGCCAAAGAACATACTAGGTTGTTTTCTTTTTCCAGTGAAAGCAATCTGCAAAACATCTTGTTAACATTTATTGAGCATTTACTACATGTTAATATTTATTGAGTACCTACTACATGCCAGGTGCTATGCCAGGTGCTTTCCATATTTTATTTCCCATCCTCACAACAAATCTGAAAGATGAGCCTCTTCTCTATTGTTTATGGGCTTTGTTACACTAAGTGGTTAAATTTATTTATTTATTTATAGTACCTTCTTTGTATCAGGCAGTGTTAAATGCTAAGGATATAAAAATAAATAATGCTGACCCTATGCTCAAGGAGGTCACAGTGTAGGACAAGAAACCAAGATATAAAGGGCAAAGTTCATCCTTACACTGCATTGTAACATATACCTGAGACACCTCTGTTCCAGCCCTACAAAGGTGTCACTTCTCAGGATAGGAAACTTTTAGCCAAGGTTTAGCACAATGTTTAGCACATGGTAGCCTCTCAATACTATCTCTTGAATAAATGAAAAAATTAATTAATTAATAAAAGGCTTTAAAAAGCCCATTCTATTTCTCCATTGGATATGATCAGGAAACCAATCCATTTCACCCTTTCTCTCACTTCAAGCTTTGCTGTTCTGTACTAGCCCTCAGAGGGTTAAGTCCTATCTCATTTTGTTCTATAAAGCTCCTGTTGCTTCTGTCATCTTTTCTCCTCTATGCCTGCTCTAATAATAGACCAATGATTGAGCAGAATTGCTTCCTTGGCAGTCAGGAAGCAGGCTCCATGCATATGGCCAATTGATTTGTTTTTAATGCACCTGGCTCAAATTGAAATCAGGCTACATCCAATATCTTTTCCCTTCCATGCCTCCACTTTGGCTACCAGGAGGTGTCAACATTCAAATTCCTTTCCCCAAATCAGTACTCTTTCCTGATTATGGACAATAAAACCTCAGTCTTCTTTGCCTTTGGACTTCTTTTGCCATCACTATTTCTTTTGCCACTACAAGCATCCTGGCTCCTTTTCACAATCAATCCCACTTGGCTCTCACAATCAATCTAAGGTGTTGCTGTGTCATCAGAACTCCTTAGTTACCCTCATAGACATTAATAAAGAAAAGTGAGCAAATGAGGGAAAGATTATGTACCCACCTTCTTGAGAAAGTTCTCAATATGTCATCCATTCTCAAGTAGTTAGGATGATTTAGGCGCAGGACAGGGGGATGATGAGAATGACCTATTAAGTTCCACTCTAGCTTGAGACTTCTATCGAAAAATAGGAGAGGCCCAAAGCAAGGAAGTACATTTGACCTAAATAGAGAACATCAGGGATAAAAGGCTTTCAGAGGTCATCTGGACCAGTGAGTCCCAAGCACTAACCTGCAGACCCATGGCAGTCTGTGACATTTTCATCAGAGAAATGTTGAGAAAAATTGTTGCCAACTGACCTTTCTTGAGAAAGACTTTCCTCAGTAAAAGACTATGTCCTTTCTACATTTTCTATATTTCAGTGTTAAAACATCATTTCATTAATGATATGATAGTGATGATACATGCCCTTACATGGCAACATTAAAAGTTAACATCCTTATGTTGGTTCCCAAAGTTTGGGGAGAAATTTTAGAGAAATTGTACGAGTCTTTGAGATCCAAATTTTTGGTTATTATTATTTTGGTCTAGTGGTTTCAGAACCTGGCAGTGCATCAATATTACTGGGAGCCTTGTTAAAACTATGTATTCCTGGCTCCCACCCCCAGATATTTTGATTCAGCAAGTGTGGAGTGGGACCCAGGAGGCAGAACTTGTACAAAAGTCTCTAGGTGATTCTAATGTGTAACCAGGTTAAGGAACCACTGCTCTGCTTCACCACTTGTATGATTAATCAAGAACATAAGCAATTAGAATGGTTCCATTGTGCGCTTATTCTGTTTGGGACAGAAATAAAGCACATTCTTTCACTTGCAGTGTAAACCAGGACCTCACTGGGGTTTTCTAAGATCCACAGTCAGATAAGTACAATAATTTAAAGAGTTTACAGGGGCCACACATCACTTACTTGTGAGCATGAGCCAAACTGAATGAGTCTACACATACTAGGTGCTCTCTAATGATTTGTTACTACTGATGATGTTTGTCAACCAAGTCTGATCTAGAAATTTGTAGAGAAAACTTCATTCATCTCAAGACCCTAGCCCTACTTCTATCACCTCACTCTCAATGTTGTCTCATCCTTTACATCCTTCTCTTCCCTTTTCCTCAATCTCAAAATGTCTTCACCCAGTCTAGTGGAGTCAAATTCAACAAATGGTAGTTATAATTATTAATATTTTCCACTAGAATGTAAACTCCATGAGGACAAGGACAATTGTATGTTCCCAGTGCTTGACATGGTGACTGGCACACAGTAGTTGCTCAATAACTATTTGTAAAATGAATGACTGAATGGTATGACAAAGGCAAGAGGCATATCTCCCCAGTTCAAGACTAACCCTCCTATATGCTTTGTTGAACCCACTCTGGAGATTCAGGAAAGGCATTAGAATCTCAACTGGAAGACAGTGAGGAGAATGGGTGGTGAGGGATGAGAAAACAGCAGGTGTCCATACATCATGGAATGGTGGATAATCCAGTATGTTTGGAGCCTGGCATGAATGGGAGAAAGGGGAAAGGAGAAAATGTCAAAGAATGGAACTAGACAGGTTGAATATGAGTACCTCAGAGACAGGTACCAGGTCTTTTTGTGTCCTTGGTATTTAGTACAGAGCCTGGCACATAAAGGTTCTTAGTAAATGAGGCTGGTCCCAAACCATAAAGGACCTTTTATGCCTGGTTGCGGAATTTAAACTTAACAGTCAAATGGAGAATCACTGAAAGTTTTTAAAGCAGAGAAGTGTCATGATTAAAACTGTATTTTAAAGTTGTAATTGACAGGATTGTTTGGAAGAAGAGACAGCCACAGGCACCTTCAGACCTGATTTGGCTCCTAATTCCCAATCCTCACTAACACTACGACCATCCTTTCCTTCACTTGAGCAAGAGATGTCAGCATCATCTTTGCTTCTTCTTTTTCTCTCACTACCCAAATCTCTTTTTGTCAGCTCTACCGTAACAATGGTTCACAGAGCCAACCCTTTTTCTTCATCCCCAGTCAGTGCCCTATTCCAGATCATGAAATTTTCTTTTACCCGGTTCATTGTTTGGTTTCCTTACCTCTTATCTTTCCAAGCCACAGTATACTGTCACCACAGTATTGTTTTGTTTTGTTTTTCTTCTAAAATGCAGATCTGATATTAGTTAGCTACTCGAAAATCTTCAGTGGCTCTCTTGTATTTCCAAAATAAAGCCTATACTTCTCAGTATGCTATTTAATAACTGTGAAGTGGGTATTAACTCCATCTTGCAGATAAAGAAACTGAACCTCAGAAAGGGTAAACAACTTTCTTAGGATCACCCAGGTATGCAATGGTAGAACCATGATTAGAATCCAGGTCTCTTGATGCCAGTGCTCTAGCCATTATAAAATGCCTTTTAAAAAGGGAAAAAATGGTAGGTACTGCATGTGTTTCTGGAATGGCGGGATGGTAATTATGCAGTCTTGTTTCCTGGATGGAGCATATAATTTGAAGCTCACACAAATGAGCAAAGATTCCTGTTCTGCCTCTTGATGGCTTTGTAGACTTAAACAACTTAAACAACTTAAACAACTAGGCTCACAAGAGTTTCTCAGTGAGTGTCATCACAACCCCACTCCAGTGCTCTAAAAAAGACATTCAAACTAGAACAGAATTTAGACAGTAGGAGTCCGAGATGGGCTTCAAGACTTCAGGGTCTATTCTTGGTTCTGGGGTTGGAAATAGCCCTTTTCAGGGTCTTAATCAGGTTCCCTGAAAATGGAAGCCAAGGCTAGTGCTCCCCTAGGGCAACAGTTGGTCCTGTGAAACCGCTGACTAAAAAGCAAATCTTAAGCCCCAGTGCCCATACTGTCCATGATTTGTCACTCCTCATGACTGAAGCATTGTGGATTTTTATTAAAATGCAAACGTTTCCTGGGAGAGGCAGCATACATATTAACTTTTTGGCCTGATTAGCTTTCACTTACCTCTTTCTATGAGTAGAGTCCTTCCATGCCTCTTTGTTTTGTCCTTCTTAGGTAGGGACACCCAACCTCCACCCCCAGCCTGTTAAAATCCTTCTCAAGATTCAAGGCCCATCTAGGCCACTATGCGCTCCGGAAGCCTACTGTGATAACTCAGCCACATCCTGCCTTTCCTTCCTCTGTCCCTCTTCCGGGGAGCACCAAGCCCCAGCCGCCTGTGGTGAAGCTCAGGGAGCACGAGGCTTTGCCTTGAATTCCACCTTGTACTTGACTTTTCCCAGGACCTTCGGCTAATAAACGCCTTGATTTCGCTGAGCCTCTGCCTTCCTGCTTGGAAAAAGCAGGTGATAAAAATACTCACCTCCGGGCAATAAGGGAATGCTCTATTCCTCTAGCAATGCCTGCTTTGCTGACTGGCATGGCCCCCGTGATTTGTGAATTATGGCCGATTCCTTTCACGGCATGGCAAGCTACTTGGGACACCTCTACCCTCCCGCTCAGCTCAGCCCGCGTTCAGGTGCTTAATGACTGTGTTCCTGGGCATGTCACAGCCCTGAGCTGCATTTTCACCTGCCATGCAGTCTTTTCACCCAGCAAGAAGGTTAATGAGGTGCTGGGTAGAAAGGGCTTGGCGCTTGCCCGCCCGCTGGTGGGGAGCGAAGTAGCTTGGTAACCACACCACGAACTCATGATTAGTGCATTAGACGCGCGGGCCCTTAGGGGAGGCAGAGCTTCCCGGGATCGCTGGGGCCGGCCCCGAGGGCTGAGGCTGGAAACAGCCGTGCACTGCGTCAGGGAGCCCAGCCGCCCGCAGGGCAGATCACCCCTCCCGTCTCCCGAGAGCCGCGCACTCCGTAGGGAGCAAACTCTCCCTTACCCTCGCGGGGTTAGGGCCTTAGTCTGGGACATTCACCGGGATTCTTGTGTCTCTATGCCCGAGGTGGGCGGAAGGGCGCGGTGGGTGCTGGGAAGACATCCCTCCGCTAGCGCCTCGGCCGAGTTCCCGAGCGCCCGAAAAGCCGCGGCGGAGGCCCGGGGGACCAACCCAGCTGGGATGTTGCGGGCTGAGCGGCCCTTGCCCGAACTGGCGGCTCGACATGGCCCTGACTCCCAGTTCCCCAATGCGGGACAGAGAGCCGGGAGGAGCCTGAGCTGAGCTCTAGCTCCCGCCCCGCCCGGGCCCGGCTCCCTCCGGTGCCACTGCACCTCCCTCCCTACCTGGCCCGGCCCCCGGCCCAGACCCGGCCCTCTACGGCTCCTCTGGGCTCCAGGTTGGCGCAAACAAAGCCCTGATTGACTGCCCGGAGAGGCGGGCCTCGCTGCCGGGCCGTCTCCTCCCATCCGTGCCCCGCCGGGGATTTGCTGGGAAGGGCGGGGGTGGAGGGGGAGAGACGGGGATGGGGGGGCTGTTGCGCAGGACTGTGGGGGGCTGAGCCCCCGGGCTCGAGAAGACTGTGCCCACCCTCTGTCCGAGCTTGGGTGTCCCTTCCAAGTCCCCCTCAAACCCAAGGGGGGGCATAGGCACTACTGAGGGCGGGGTGGGGTCTCTCAAGGGCCACCTCTCGTCCTGGGGTCCCTGGGGCCACCCCACTTCCAGGCTACTTGTGAGAAAGGAGAGAGTGGGAGCAAAGGACAGGCGGGGTCTTCCCTGGGGGTTCTGGGTTGATCAATGCTCGTTTGGAGCCTGCAGGGAGGAGAGGGCAGAGGAACAGGATAGTTTATGCTCTCGTTTTTCCATTTTAACTATCCCTCTACTGGTCTTCTGGACAAGGAGAAAAGAATTCAGTAGTTTGGAAAGGGAGTTGAGGGAGACAGCTGCGGATTGAGTAGGTAGGCGAGTATGAGGAGGAGGAAGGGCTGGGGAGAAGAGAGAGGCTGTAGCGGCTGCCTGTTGAGGGAGGAAGAGGTTGGGGGGAAGGGAGAGGAGGAGGAGGGGGAGGAGAGAGATGACATGGGGAGAGGAGGAGGGGGGATGGGGGAGGAGGAGGAGAGGGCTCGAGGGACTGTCTGTCTCGGGACAGGCTGGCCAGCTGGGGCGCGGAGCCGGGAGGAGGAGGCAGCAGTAGCAGCGCTTGGAGCAGCAGCAGCAGAAACAAGTACCAGCCACACAGCGGCTCCTCCGGCCCGAGAAGCCACAGTCCCCCGGCCGCGATGGCGCTGCAAAGCCCGGCGAGCGAGGAAGCTAAGGGGCCCTGGCGGGAGGCAGACCAGGAACAGCAGGAGCGTGTGGGTAGCCCCGAGCCGGAGCCGGAGCCGGAGCCGGAGCCCGAGCCCGAGCCCGTGCCAGTACCCCCACCCGAGCCCCAGCCAGAGCCCCAGCCGGAGCCCCAGCCCTTACCGGACCCTGCACCACTGCCGGAGCTGGAGTTTGAGCCTGAGCCGGTGCGCGAACCCGAGCCCACGCCCACCGTGGAGACCCGCGGCACCGCGCGCGGCTTCCAGCCCCCCGAAGGTGGCTTCGGCTGGATGGTGGTCTTCGCTGCCACCTGGTGCAACGGCTCCATCTTTGGCATCCAGAACTCCTTCGGGATTCTCTACTCCATGTTGCTGCAGGAGGAAAGAGAGAAAAATCGCCAAGTGGAGTTCCAAGCAGGTGAGCGGCTCCGCGCGCCCCACCTGGCATTCTAGGCAAGGGTGTCCGCTCCGGCTGCCGCCGATCCTATACCTCCTGGTCCGAGGCACCCCTCTAGCGCGCCGCTTGGACTCCTCCCCCTTGCCCCTTGCCCGCGGCGCTGCTAGAGCGCCGGTTGCCGGGCTCTGGGCAACCTCGGCTGTGGAGACTAGGCGCAAGAAGTCCCGGGGGTGGGACCTGGGACCTTCGTTGATCATACGCAAGGAATGAATTTTTTGCTCTGGGACATATCCAGACGCACCTTTCGGGTTTATTTAAAGTACTCTGAGCGTGTGTACTGGGGGAAAATATTTGCAGAATGTTGTGGTTTTTTTGTTTTTTGTTTTTTTTGGGGGGGGGAGTGCGAAGACATGGGGAGAGGAGAGAGTTTGGAGGTTGGGAGGACTTTGAGAGAAACACTGTACCGCAGATCTCCGCAGCAGCCCCTGTTCCTGTACGGGGAGCGGAGGTGTTTTCTGTCAAAAACACTTTAGGAATCCTGGTGACTGAGCGAAGACTCTAACACATGGCAGGCGTGTGTATCTGCAGGAGAGAGAGGAAGGGAGGGAAGGAGTGCGAGTGGGGGGTGTGCGCGCGTCTATTTGCCCGCCGTGGTTACGGCCCAACCGGGCCCGGCCGTCCTCTGCCACTCTGAGGGAAAGAGCGGATCTCTGTGCCCTCTGAGCTGAACCCCAAAGCAGGCAGGGAGGCAGTCTCCGCGGTCTCCTGCCAGAGAGGCGTGAGGCGGCTGGCAGACTGGGCCCTGAGGCTCACTTCGCACCGCCCCCAATCTCAGCCTTGCCCTGCCTGGCGCCCCGCGCCTCTCCGCTATCCGCTGGGTGCCTCGTTAGTCTTTAGCCGGAATGCCGGCCTCCACCCCTCCTGCCTTCGTGTGGTGCTGACTTGGTCTTCTTCCCTAAGACAAGCAGGGCTGGGGGCATAGCTCTCGCTCTTCCGCGGCCACAGGACCACAGGCTTGTGCGCTCCTCCCGTTGAGCCTGAGCCTGCCTGTGGACTTGGAGAAGTCAAAGTAGCCATCCCGCTTTCTCAGCAAGCCGCCGGCGAAGCCCCTCAGCCGTTCTCATGAGGAGTCTCGGGAGCGAGCCGAGGGGCTTGGGATGCCGTCTTCCTCAAGGCTCACTCCCTCTTGTGGTTCCTCAGGACAGCTCCACTGGAGACCCGCCGCAAGTTTGCAGCTTAGAATACGTGGCTTTTTAAAACGCAGCTCAGAATAAGTGTTGCCCTGGGACTGAAGGGTTCCCTCCTCTCTCCACCCCCAAACACGTACTTCTGCTGCTCTTTGAGGGAGGCTGGGGATCATTTAGTGAATAGAAACCTTGAATTCTGGGGGCATCCACCTGTGGATTCCCTGAGCCCTTAGAGGGCCTCTCCTAGGCTCTCAACCAAGGACTCTCTTTTTTCTTTTTTTAGTTTGCTAGGCTACCCTTTAAGAGGTTTTGGGACTCTTGGTGCCTCTGACCTTGTGATCCATCGGTGTTCTAGTGTGCGGGCCCCACTTGAAAGTTCAAGTGTGCGGCAATGGCTGTCCAAGGCAATCTCAGGACTGCCCAGGCTGCGTTGACGCTTGAGTGGAGGGGGTCCCTGACTGTGTGGAACAACATTTGGGCGGAAGGTCACTGTCACACTCACCCCGGGACTACATTTTCCCTGCTTTGATGCAGTTCAGGGGCTCTTGGGAAGGAAGCCAGTGTAGGGCCTCTGGCTGTTGCCTAGGTTACCTTGGAGGGCACCTGCTGAGCATTGCCTTGTGGTTAAAGGCAGGCTGTTGGCCTTCGGGGTCAGTGGCAAAGTCTGGGTAAAACTTCATGGGAGGTAATGGGGGATGGGCTGAAGCTAGGCCCTGGCTTTCATGTGATGTGAGCAGGCCTAGAGCTGGGGCCTTAGGAGTGTGTAATAAAACTTGGAAAAACCACTATTTTACCAGGAAGAGGTTCACTGCTGGGGAACAAACTTCAAAGTAGGTGATCATAGGGGACTCAGGGGGAGGGCTGGCTGAGACTTTCCGGTCAAGACCTCACAGTGCAGCTGGGAAGCGGGGGTAGCAGTGAGCTGTGCAGAGGTGTGGCTGGTGTGTGTTCTGACACAGACTAGATCCATTGAGGGGCTGGGGTTACCAGTTTAAGTTATGGTGAGTATAGGTCAGGAAAGGACAGAGAGGAATTTGGTATGTCCCCAGGGTCACAGACTACTTTGGCTTGGGTCCTTACTGTATGTGTCTTGAATTCATGAAAGTTATTTTTGATACTGGAGACTCTGGGAAACACCTCAGTTTTTTTTTTTAAAAAAGTCAAGAACACCCCACTACACTCCTGAGTTCCTAGAAAATCTCATCCTCACCACTACCTTTCTTGAGCCCCTCAGCTTTGCCAAGCAACCATTCAGGTCCTGAGATTCCAAATGTGCCTCTGTCTCCACACACTTTCTGCAGTTTACTCAAAATTTCTCAGCTACCTATGCCACAGCACTGGTGTCTCAAAGGGATAGAATAAGCCAGTAGAAGCTTGCTAAGATGTTTGTCAGCCAGTGTTTGCCCAATAGCCATTCTGAGGAACATAGAATATACACTCCCACAGTCAAGGAGGTTGGTGCATTGTCCATTTCTATTAACGTCTGACATGGCTTGCATCTCTAGAAAGCTATGAATTTAATATTTGGAGGCACCCCACAACCCAAATTCTCTTTGGCTAGGCCTAATATCTCCACAGTCCTAAAGCTGTGCTGATTGGCTTAATGGGTATAAGGCTCTGCAGATGACTGGGACTATTGTGAGTGTGCCCCAGAGAAAGGTTGTTTTGATGTCTGGGGGCTAACTCCACATCAGAGCGGTCTCTGGTCATGTGAAAAAGCCATGGAGAGTAGAAGGGAAGTGGAATGCAGGCCATTCTAGAGCATGCAATGTTCAGTCTTTGTGAAATCTGTGGTGCATACAATTCTATGGTGGCAATGTATCTTGTCCTTTCTCTTCACCCATTTTGAAAAGGAAACCAACTTTCCCTGGGCCTTAGGCCTGGGATGACTGGCAGACAAAAGGTTCTTGAGATGGAGGCAAGTGACCAAGGTCCGATTTAGGGAAAAATGGAAAAAATCAAGAGAGAAATGAGCCTATACTTTTGTAGAGCTTGTGGGAAATTTGGGAATTCCCCCAACCCAGGCCAAGCAGCAAACAGGACATGGGCAACCCAACAATTTGGTGGAAAGTATATCATGGCTTCCTGGCATGAGAGGGAAGCATTTTGGAGGAAAGAAAGAGCAAGGTAGCATTGATTGCAGGCCTCAGGTCATTACTGGAACCCTAAATGAGTTGGAGCTGGGGCAAGGTTAGGGTTGGGGGTCCAGAAGACAAGGCGGAACAAGTCAGAGTTTTTAACATTGTCTCCAAGCTTAGGTCTTTTTGAACGTGCTCCAGAGTAAACCCAGTACCCTGCACTTTCCACCTTGACTGCCAGTCTAGCACTGAGCCATAATATATGATGGGAGGCATCTTTTCCTGGGCAGTTTATAAGCATGACCCTTGTAGGCTCCCAGGTGAGGAGGGTGGAGCTGTGTCTCTCACCACCTGGGGAAAGGGGTAATAATGGTCAGGAAGGTTCATTATTGGGCACAAGATAGTTCAGGCTCATGGGCCACTCTGATGGAGACATAATTTTCTAGGCATGGGATAAATGATACAATCTGCCTTTGGGCAGAGTCCCAAAGATAGATGGGGCCAGGGACAGTTTAAGCTATCTTTCTCTTCCCCATTTTAGGGGCTTTCATTGCTTAGTTCAGTGTCTCACTGGGCTGACAACTAAATTGCTGACTTTGAGAGCCAGGCGTCTTTTGAGCAAATCTGCCAATGTCTTGCCTTTGGCTGAAGGCTTTTGCTTACTGTCCAGAGAAGGTTGGCTCGGAGCCTGCTATGGCGCTTTGGGTCACAGGGCCATTGGCCAGGCATCTTTCAAGTCACTCCTCTGACTCCTCTCCAACCAAGCTGGGTCCCAAACTGAGACCTTGACTCATACCGGAGGGGATGAGGAGGAGAGGTTGGGGTACTTGGAAGCCAACCAGGGGGATGCTTGTTTGAGCTGGAGTAGCCAATTGAAGTTGGATCCCTAGCTCACTGTCCAGTAGCCTCGAGTGCTCATTCTAAGTCTAAATATGGATCCCAATGGGCTGGTGATCTCAGTAATACTAACTAGGCAGTGACTAGGAGCTAGAAACCTTGTGCCCCTGACTTACTCTGTGACTTTGAGCAGGCACTTTACCTCTCTGTACCTCAGTTTATCTATCTGTAAAGTGAAAGGGTTTGACTAGATAAACTTCTTAGCTCTGCTGTTCTATCCTTCTAAAATTATGTGATATTTTATTCTTTACTATTCACTTGGCATAAATTTTGACTCATTCAGACAAATGGAAACATGTTAATCTGCCTGAATGAGGGTGTAGATGGGTTGGGAGGAGATTGGGAAAGCAATGAAAAACCATGTAGACATCATTTCTCCATGTGTATTAAAAGACTATGGGGCTAACTCATATGTACTGATGTGGTTGAAAAGACCCACTTTTTTTTAACCCAGTGTGTAAAGGCAACTTCAGATCCACAATGCTTCTCCCAGAATGTCCTGCTTAGCATAGAATTGGGCCTCCAAGAGAATTCCCTCAATTTGGCCTTCTGCAGGCTAGCAGAGTAGTTCTGTATGCTGCTGTTTCCCAGCATTTGAGCCTGCTTCTAAAAAGCATTAAACTGCAAGCATTCCCTTAAGCCTCAGTTTGGACCCCTCTCCTGAAACTTAATTTTCCACAGCTCATTCTCATTTCTCAGAAATGATTAGTATGATCTTGGTTTTCTGTTACTTCAGGATAGAAGAGTAAACCAAGATTCCTAAGTGCAATACGGTGTTTTCCTTCAGGGGGCTTCAGACAGGGCATCTTTATAGCTGGCTAAGGGCTGCTGCCTTGTAGTGGGTATGAGAGGGCTGCTGCTTGCCATCCTAGAGAAGGCCATATTGAGTATCCACAATTTCTGGGCAACTTCAGCTTCACTCAGGGCTTAGCTGAGAGTGTGGCTACTGAAGTAGCAGGCACAGAGCTCTCTCTCCTTTTCCCTGAATTTATACTTGCTTTGGAAATATTTCCTGCAGTGCCATGAAGAGTAAACAAACAGATGGACTATCAACATTTACAGAAATATATAAAGGATGTCATCTGGACCTTTTGAGCAGACCAGTTTCCCAGGAGGGTATACTGCCTTTCCCATCAACATCTTTTTGTTTTATTACATTTTGAAAGAATCATTTATTCTTTTCAGATTGTGTGAAAGATGGAGTGGGATTTCCTGTTTTGAAAGGAATTATTTCACCTGGAATTGAATGAGTAAACCTTAGAGAAAAAGCTTTATTCATAAAACACACACACATACACACACACACACACACACACACACACACACACACACATATACACACTCTACACCTCAAGCCATGGATTATGAGTATTCTATCTGAAAAACATCTTTTCTCATCTGTTTACAGAATTAGGTTTAATGTAACAGAAGCTTCTGTAGGGGTTGTGGCGGACTAGTGCAAAGGGCCCAGATTGGGAAACTTGTTAGGTAAGAGTGATGGAGGGAATATGGCCAGCCTGGATTGTACCTCTTGGCATGGACTCTTTGCAACTCCCCAACAGTGGGGCTTGGAAACATTTATTGTAAGTTTCTTTCTGCTTCCATCCTCTCCTTATCCTGCATCCCTCTTGGTATTCAAAGGTTATTGGGAAGAGGGTTTAGAATACTCCAGCCCTCTCCTGGTTTAAGGGTGACAGAGGACTAAGCCTAGGGATGTCTAATCATTTGCCTTGAAGTCAAGGTACTAATGATTACTAGTGTGAAATCACTTGGCACTTATTTTGTGGGTAGGGAATGTGGCCTGCTTGGGTGGCTTGAGGAAGTACATGCTTCTTCACCCTGGAAGTCTTGTCTTTCTCTGTTCTCTTGTTTGCTTGTTTCTGGCGTTGGTAGAAGAAGGGCTAAAACTGGCTGTCCCAACCACACATTTTCTTGGCTCCTCCTATTTTCACAGTGCATTTGTAATACCTCTGCTCATACGCCATCCCTTTGCTCCCAGCATTGTTCTCTCTTCTTTCCCTCATTCAATTAGAGGAACAACTGGGGTTTGGATGTTGTACAGGCCTCACTCCAGACTGGATCTCAGGCCCATTCCCACACATCCTGTGGAAGTATCTTTTCCCTTTTCCCCTTTCTCCTCTCTTATTCTCCACTTTCTTGGGGAAGGGTGACTTCCTGTGAAGCACTCAAGAGTGTAGAAGCTATCACCTCTGGATTTTTGCAGTAAGAAAGCTGCTGTGAAACCTTTTCATCATTTCCACACCTCCTTTTTTCACAGCCCCAGGACCCCAGTCAAAGAGATAGCATTGTAGCAGGTCTTACTCAATAGTATTCAACAAATGTCCTGGTCAGTTGCACCCTTCCTCTTCAAATCCTCACTATTGTTGTCCCTCAATTCCTCAGCCAACTGAACTTCCAGAGACTTCAGATGGGTTTTCAGTAGCTTCAACAGTTCTCGATAGAATAGAACTCTTCATTCTTTTTTGAGCCCCTATCATCTCTCTTCTTGCCAAAAAATACTGCAGAATTGATTGTAGAGGAGTCGAAGGGGGGAGGAGACAGACACCCATGTCCTAACTAGAGTCAAAAGTGCTTTCAGTGAGGATGGAGAGGGAGGAAGTGAAACTCCCAGGTTAGTTGCTTCCCTGCTTCCATGCAGCTAAAGGGAAAAAAGGAAAGGAAATGTCACTAAACTAGCAGTCCCCACACAGTCTCCTTGTCTAATTTATTCTGTGGATCTGTCCACCCACCTTCTTACCCAGGCTGGAAGGGTATGTGCATACACCCATGTGTCCAGACCTGTGTGTACGTGTGTATAGCTGAGTGTGTGATGTCTGTCTGGGCCAATTAGCACAGTTGCTTAAAACATGGTGCCTATGAGACTCAGGTCACAAGTTCAGTCACTTGTTTAGGTAACTGAGCTTCTCACAAAGAAAAGAACTCTTCTTCTGTTCATCACCCATGCCCCTCATGTGGGGTTGCCACTGATCCCAAGAGGACTGGGTAAAAGTAGGGAGATGACTCCCTATAAGCTTTCCCTATTATGGGGAAAAGACACAAAGCATACAGCCTAGTGATAGCTGCTCTTCCACAGTGTTATTTCTTTGACATTTAGCTTCTTACTTCCATCAAGCACCCTAATAGTAATAATAATAGTAATAATAACAATAGAAATTGCTAACATTTATTTAGCATTTAGCAATTAATTCTGTGCTAGGCATTATGTTAAGCACTTTACATGTACCAACCCATTTAAATTCTGAACAACTCTATGAGGTAGGTACTATTATTTCCTCCATTTCACAGATAAAGAGAAAGATGCACAGAAGTTAAGTAGCTTGCTTAGCTCATATAGCAAATAATAGCAGAGCCAAGATTTGAACCCAGAGAGTATGAGACCAGAACTCCTGCCTTTAGATATCACCTAATACATACTAAAGATGGGAGGAGCACAGCTACCAAGGAAGACTGCTGCAGAGTTTTCCATTCCTGTAGCCTCAGGGCATCCTTATGACTAAGGGATAAAAAGAGAGGACCAAGAAAGGGTTTAGTAAACAAAAGTCTCACAGTCTTGTGATACATGACATACTCTTCTAACCACCCGTCTTACTCTACCCAGAGTCATGGTCCTTGGGTCCAAAACAGGGCCAGAGAAACCATCTCTTTTTAGTTGGTTAGCCTGAATAAGTCATATAACCTTTCAAGCCTTCAGTGTTCTCATCTTCATGGTGAGATTGACAGTATTTACTTTTATAGGACTATGAAGGGTCACATGAGATTCTGTATGTGAAAGACATTTGTAAATTGTGAAGGGGTTGTTATTATTATTATCATCAACATCATCCTCATCATCATCCAGTAACCTTTTCCAGCTCCTAGAAAGTGAGTTGCTATACCTTTCTCTAAATATTTCTGGAAGAGGAATCAACCTCTCCTCCCCACCTTCCACCTCCCCACGCCATCTCTTCCCCATCTCTCCTCTGTATTCTTCTGCAGTTTTACCCGGGTATCCTGTAGCTAAGGACTGGCCATGTTTTCTTTGTTCCTCAATTCTCTAGGAGCCCAGGGAGAGGAGGGGCCAGATCCCAGGTCATATACATTCAAGGAAACAAGGCATGTTGAAATATTTACAGCTCTTGGCAGGAGCTCACAAACCTCCCTTTGAGTCAAGGACTGAGTTTTTAAATAGGAATTGCTGCACATTGGGGGCAGATGGTGGGTGGAGTTAGGGTGTCACTTCCTCCCGAGGGTCTCTCACAGGGCCTCTGTTCTCCTGCAGGTAGTGAAAAGAAGGAAAGGGATATTTAGGGTCAGAAGGTCTGGGCCAGGGGACATTAAGCAAAGAAGGGGCCTTGCTCCTTTGTATTCAGTTTCGGAGTGGGCCAATTTCCTTATGTTCTAAACAGGATAGCCCCCGAGAACAGAGGCCACAGAAAGCCAGAGGCCTGGAGGAGGACTGCAACAGCAGGTTTTTGGGTTTTGTTTTTTTAATTTTTATGGGAGTATAGTTGCTTTAAAACTGTTAGTTTCTGCTGTACAGCAAAGTGAATCAGCTATATGTATACATACATCCCCTCTTTTTTGGATTTCCTTCCCATTTAGATCAGCAGAGAGCACTAGGTAGAGTTCCCTGTGCTATACACTAGGTTATCATTTATCTATTTTATACATAGTATCAATAGTATATATGTGTCGGTCGCAATCTTCCAATTCACCCCCCCACTTTGTATCTATTTCTGCTTTGTAAATAAGATTGTCTATACCAATTTTTTCAGATTTCACATATATGCGTTAATATATGGTATTTGTTTTTCTCTTTCTGACTTACTTCACTCTGTATGACAGCCTCTAGGTCCATTCATGTCTCTACAAATGACCCAATTTCATTCCTTTTTATGGCTGAGGAATATTCCATTGTATATATGTATACCACATCTTCTTTATCCATTTCTCTGTTGATGGACATTTAGTTTTCTCCCATGTCCCGGTTATTGTAAATAGTGCTGCAATGAACACTGGCTGCATGTATCTTCTTGAATTATGTTTTTCTAAGGGTATATGCCCAGTAGTGGGATTGCTGGGTCACATGGTAGTTATATTTTTAGCTTTTTAAGGAACCTCCATACTGCTTTCCATAGTAGCTCTATCAATTTACATTCCCACCAAGAGTGCAAGAGGGTTCCCTTTTCTGCACACCCTCTCCAGCATTTGTTGTTTGTAGGTTTTGTGATGATGGCCATTCTGACTGGGGTGAAGTGATATCTCGTTGTGGTTTTGATTTGCATTTCTCTAATAATTAGTGATATTGAGCATTTCTTCATCTGTTCGTTGGCCACCTGTATGTCTTCCTTAGAGAAATGTCTATTTAGGTCGTCCACCCATTCTTGGATTGGGTTGTTTGTATTTTTGATATTGAGCTGCATGAGCTGTTTGTATATTTGGGAGATTAATCCTTTTTCAGTTGCTTCGTTTGCAAATATTTTCTCCCATCCTGAGGGTTGTCATTTTGTCTTTTTCATGGTTTCCTTTGCTGTGAAAAAGCTTTACGTTTAATTAGGTCCCATTTCTTTATTTTTGTTTTTATTCTCATTACTCTAGGAGGTGGGTCAAAAAAAATCTTGCTGCAATTTATATCAAAGAGTGTTCTGCCTATGTTTTGCTCTAAGAGTTTTATAGTGTCTGGACTTACATTTAGGTCTTTAATCCATTTTGAGTTTATTTTTGTGTATAGTATTAGGGAGTGTTCTAATTTCATTCTTTTACATGTAGCTGCCCAGTTTTCCCAGCACCACTTTTTTTTTTTACATCTTTATTGGAGTATAATTGGTTTACAATGGTGTGTTAGTTTCTGCTTTATAACAAAGTGAATCAGTTATACATATACATATGTTCCCATATCTCTTCCCTCTTGCATCTCCCTCCCTCCCACCCTCCCAATCCCACCCCTCTAGGTGGTCACAAAGCACCGAGCTGATCTCCCTGTGCTATGCGGCTGCTTCCCACTAGCTATCTATTTTACGTTTGGTAGTGTATATATGTCCATGCCTCTCTCTTGCTTTGTCACAGCTTACCCTTCCCCCTCCCCATTTCCTCAAGTCCATTCTCTAGTAGGTCTGTGTCTTTATTCCTGTCTTACCCCTAGGTTCTTCATGACATTATTTTTTGTTAAGTTCCATATATATGTGTTAGCATATGGTATTTGTCTTTCTCTTTCTGACTTACTTCACTTTGTATGACAGACTCTAGGTTCATCCACCTCATTACAAATAGCTCAATTTCATTTCTTTTTAAGGCTGAGTAATATTCCATTGTATATATGTGCCACATCTTCTTTATCCATTCATCCAATGATGAACACTTAGGTTGTTTCCATCTCCTGGCTATTAAATAGAGCTGCAATGAACATTTTGGTACATGACTCTTTTTGAATTATGGTTTTCTCAGGGTATATGCCCAGTAGAGGGATTGCTGGATCATATGGTAGTTCTGTTTGTAGTTTTTTTAAGAAACCTCCATACTGTTCTCCATAGTGGCTGTACCAATTCACATTCCCACCAGCAGTGCAAGAGTGTTCCCTTTTCTCCACACCCTCTCCAGCATTTATTGTTTCTAGATTTTTTGATGATGGCCATTTGGACTGGTGTGAGATGATATCTCATTGTAGTTTTTTTTTTTTTTTTTTTTTTTCGGTACGCAGGCCTCTCACTGCTGTGGCCTCTCCCGCTGCGGAGCTCAGGCTCTGGACGTGCAGGCTCAGCAGCCATGGCTCACGGGCCCAGCCGCTCCATGGCATGTGGGATCCTCCCAGACTGGGGCATGAACCCATGTCCCCTGCATCGGCAGGCGGACTCTCAACCACTGCGCCACCAGGGAAGCCCCCTCATTGTAGCTTTGATTTGCATTTCTCTAATGATTAATGATGTTGAGCATTCTTTCATGTGTTTGTTGGCAGTCTGTATATCTTCTTTGGAGAAATGTCTATTTAGGTCTTCTGCCCATTTTTGGATTGGGTTGTTTGTTTTTTTGTTATTGAGCTGCATGAGCTGCTTGTAAATTTTGGAGATTAATCCTTTGTCAGTTGCTTCATTTGCAAATATTTTCTCCCATTCTGAGGGTTGTCTTTTGGTCTTGTTTATGGTTTCCTTTGCTGTGCAAAAGCTTTGAAGTTTCATTAGGTCCCATTTGTTTATTTTTGTTTTTATTTCCATTTCTCTAGGAGGTGGGTCAAAAAGGATCTTGCTGTGATTTATGTCATAGAGTGTTCTGCCTATGTTTTCCTCGAAGAGTTTGATAGTTTCTGGCCTTACATTTAGGTCTTTAATCCATTTTGAGCTTATTTTTGTGTATGGTGTTAGGGAGTGATCTAATCTCATACTTTCACATATACCTGTCCAGTTTTCCCAGCACCACCTATTGAAGAGGCTGTCCTTTCTCCACTGTACATTCCTGCCTCCTTTATCAAAGATAAGGTGACCATATGTGCGTGGGTTTATCTCTGGGCTTTCTATCCTGTTCCATTGATCTATGTTTCTGTTTTTGTGCCAGTACCATACTGTCTTGATTACTGTAGCTTTGTAGTATAGTCTGAAGTTAAGGAGTCTGATTCCTCCAGCTCTGTTTTTTGTTCTCAAGATTGCTTTGGCTATTCGGGGTCTTTTGTGTTTCCATACAAATTGTAAAATTTTTTGTTCTAGTTCTGTGAAAAATGCCAGTTGTAGTTTGATAGGGATTGCATTGAATAGCACCACTTATTGAAGAGGCTGTCTTTGCTCCATTATGTATTCTTGCCTCCCGTGTCATAGATTAGGTGACCATACATGCGTGGGTTTATCTCTGGACTTTCTATCCTCTTGCATTGATCTGTATTTCTGTTTTTGTGTCAGTACCATAGTGTCTTGATTACTCTAGTTCTGTAGTATAGTCTGAAGTCAGGGAGGCTGATTCCTCCAGCTCTTTTTCCTTTTATTCTCAAGATTGCTTTTGCTATACGAGGTCTTTTGTGTTTCCATACAAATTGTAAAATTTTTTTCTATTTCTGTGAAAAATGCCATTGGCAATTTGATAGGGATTGCATTGAATCTGTAGATTGCTTTGGTTAATATAGTCATTTTCACAATATTGATTTTTCCAATCCAAGAACATTGTATAACTTTCCATCTGTTTGTGTCGTCTTTGATTTCTTTCATCAGTATCTTATATTTTTCTGCATATATGCCTTTTGCCTCCTTAGGTAGGTTTATTCCTAGGCAGTTTATTCTTTTCATTGCAATGGTAAATGGGATTGTTTCCTTAATTTATGTTTCTGATCTTTTGTTTTTAGTGTATAGGATTGCAAGAGATTCTGTGTATTAATTTTGTATCCTGCAACTTTACCAGATTCATTGATGAGCTTTAGTAATTTTCTGGTGGCATCTTTAGGATTTTCTATGTATAGTATCATGTCATCTCCAAACAGTGACAATTGTACTTCTTCTTTGCCAATTTGGATTCCTTTTCTTTCTTTTTCTTCTCTAATTACCATGTCTAGGACTTCCTAAACTATGTTGAATAATAGTGGCAAAAGTAGGGACCCTTGTCTTGTTCCCGATTTTAGAGGAAATGCTTTCAGTTTTTCACCATTGAGAATAATGTTTGCTGTGGGTTTGTCATATATAGCCTTTATTACGTTGAGGTAGGTTTCCTGTATGCCCACTTTCTGGAGAGTTTTCATCATAAATTGGTGTTGAATGTTGTCAAAAGCTTTTTCTGCATCTATTGAGATGATCATATGGTTTTTGTTCTTCAATTTGTTAGTATGGTGTATCACACTGATTTATTTGCAAATATTAAAAATTCCTTGCATCCCTGAGATAAATACCGTTTGATCATGGTGTATGATCCTTTTAATGTGTTGTTGGATTCTCTTTGCTAGTGTTATGTTGAGAGTTTTTGCATCTATGTTCATCAGTGCAATTGGCCTGTAATTTTCTTTTTTGCGGATATCTTTGTCTGGTTCTAGTATCAGGGTGATGGTGGCCTTGTAGAATGAGTTTGGGAATGTTCCTCCCTCTGCAATTTTTTGGAAGAGATTGAGAAGGATAGGTGTTAGCTCTTCTCTAAACATTTGATAAAATTCGCTGGTGAAGCCCTCTGGTCCTGGACTTCTGTTTGTTGGAAGGTTTCTAATCACAGTTTCAATTTCATTACTTGTGATTGGTCTGTTCATATTTTCTATTTCTTCCTGGTTCAGTATTTGAAGGTTGTACATTTCTAAGAATTTGTCCATTTCTCCCAGGTTGTCCATTTTATTGGCATATAGTCACCCGTAAGAGTCTCTTATAATCCTTTGTAGTCAGTTGTAACTTCTTTTTCGTTTCTAATTTCGTTTCTAATTTCATTTAGTTTAATTTCTAATTTTATTGAAATTAAAATCTCCCTTTTTGTCTTGATGAGTCTAGCTAAAGGTTTATCAATTTTGTGTATCTTCTCAAAGACCCAGCTTTTAGTTTTATTGATCTTTGCTTCTATTTCATTTATTTCTGCTATGATCTTTATGATTTCTTTCTTTCTAACAACTTTGGGTTTTGTTTGGTCTTCTTTCTCTAGTTGCTTTAGGTTTAAGGTTAGGTTATTTTTTTGAGATTTTTCTTGCTTCTTGAGGTAGGATTGTATTGGTTTAAACTTCCTTCTTAGGACTGCTTTTACTGCATCCTATAGGTTTCAGGTTGTCATGTTTTCATTGTCATTTGTTTCTAGGTATTTTTTGATTTCCTCTTTGATAACTTCAGTGAGCTCTTCATTATTTAGTAATTTATTGTTTAGCCTCCATGTGTTTGTGTTTTCTACAGGTTTTTTTTCCTGTAATTGATTTCTAGTCTCATAACATTGTGGTTGGAAAAGATGCTTGATATGATTTCAATTTTCTTAAATTACTGATGCTTGCTTTGAGACCCAAGATGCGATCTACCCTGTAGAATGTTCCATGCGCACTTGAGAAGAAACTGTATTCTGCTGCTTTGGGATAGAATGTCCCAGAAATATCAATTAAGTCTATCTTGTCTAATGTGTCATTTAAGGCTTGTGTTTCCTTATTAATTTTCTGTCTGCATGATCTATCCATTGGTGTAATTGGAGAGTTAAAGTCCCCCACTATTATTGTGATACTGTCAAATTCTCCTTTTATGGCTATTAGCATTTGCCTTATGTATTGAGGTGCACCTATGTTGGGTGCATAAATATTTACCATTTTTATATCTTCTTCTTGGATTGATCCCTTGTTCATTATGTAATGTCCTTCCTTGTCTCTTTATTTTGAAGTCTATTTTGTCTGATATGAGTATTGCTACTCCAGCTCTCTTTTGATTTCCACTTGCATGGAATATCTTTTTCCATCCCCTCACTTTCAGTCTATATGTGTTCCCAGGTCTGAAGTGGGTCTCTTATATACAACATATATACAGGTCTTGTTTTTGTATCCATTAAGCCAGTCTGTGCCTTTTGGTTGGAGCCTTTAATCCATTTACATTTAAGGTAATTATCGATATGTTTGTTCCTATTACCATTTTCTTAATTGTTTTGGGTTTCTTTTTGTAGGTCTTTTTTTCACTTGTGTTTCCTGACTAGAGAAGTTCTTTAAGCATTTGTTGCAAAGCTGGTCTGGTGGTGCTGTATTCTCTTAGCTTTTGCTTGTCTGTAAAACTTTTGATTTCTCCATTGAATCTGAATGAGATCCTTGCTGGTAGAGTAATCTTGGTTGTAGATTTTTCCTTTCCATCACTTTAAATATATCCTGCCATTCCTCTGGCCTGAAGAGTTTCTGCTGAAAGATCAGCTGATAACGTTCTGGGTGTTCCCTTGTATGTTATATGTTGGTTTCCCTTGCTTCTTTTAATATTTTTTCTTTGTATTTAATCTTTGATAGTTTGATTAATATGTGTCTCAGTGGGCTTCCCTGGTGGTGCAGTGATTGGGAGCCTGCCTGCCGATGCGGGGGGTGCGGGTTTGTGCCCCGGTCCGGGAGGATCTCGCGTGCCATGGAGCGGCTGGGCCCATGAGCCGTGGCTGCTGGGCCTGCGCATCTGGAGCCTGTGCTGCACAACGGGAGAGGCCGCGGCAGTGAGAGGCCCACATACCGCAAAAAAAAAAAAAAAAAAAAAAAAATTGCGTCTCAGCATGTTTCTCCTTGGGTTTATCTTGTACAGGACTCTCTGCACTTCCTGGACTTGACTTACTATTTCTTTTCCCATGTTAGGGAAATTTTCAAGTATAATCTCTTCAAGTATTTTGTCAGACCCTTTCTATTTTTCTTTTTTTTCTGGAACCCCTATAATTTCAATGTTGGTGTGTTTAATGTTGTCCCAGAGGTCTCTGAGACTGTCCTCAATTCTTTTCATTCTGCATTTTTTATTCTGCTCTGTGGCAGTGATTTCCACCATTCTATCTTCCAACTCACTTATCTGTTCTTCTGACTCAGTTATTCTGCTATTGATTCCTTCTAGTGTATTTTTTAAACATCTTTATTGGATTTTAATTGCTTTCCAATATTGCATTAGTTTCTGCTGTATAAAAAAGTGAATCAGCTACATGTATACATATATCCCCATATAACCTCCCTCTTGTGTCTCCCTCCCATCCTCCCTATCCCACCCCTCTAGGTGGTCATAAGGCACCGACCTGATCTCCCTGTGCTATGCAGCTGCTTCCCACTAGCTATCTATTTTACATTTGGTAGTGTATATATGTACATGCCACTCTCTCACTTCGTCCTAGCTTACCCTTCCCCCTCCCTGTATCCTCAAGTCCATGCTCTAGTAGGTCTGCGTCTTTATTCCTGTCCTGCCCCTAGGTTCTTCATAACCTTGTTTTTTTCTTTAGATTCCATATATATGTGTTAGCATATGGTATTCGTTTTTCTCTTTCTGACTTACTTTACTCTGTATGACAGTATCTAGGTCCATCCAACTCACTACAAATAACTCAATTTCGTTTCTTTTTATGGCTGAGTAATATTCCGTTATATATATGTGCCACATCTTTTTTATCCATTCATATGTCAGTGGACACTTAGGTTGTTTCTATGTCCTGAGTATTGTAAATAGAGCTGCAATGAACATTGTGGTGGTACATGACTCTTTTTGAATTATGGTTTTCTCAGGGTATTTGCCCAGGACTGGGATTGCAGGTCATATGGTAGTTCTATTTTTAGCTTTTTAAGGAACCTCCATACTGTTCTGCATAGTGGCTGTATCAATTTTCATTCCCACCACCGTTGCAAGAGAGTTCCCCATTCTGCACACCCTCTCCAGCATTTATTGTTTGTAGATTTTTTGATGATGGCCATTCTGACCAGTGTGAGGTGATACCTCATTATAGTTTTGACTTGCATTTCTGTAATGATTAGTGATGTTGAGCATCCTTTCATGTGTTTGTTGGCAACCTGTATATCTTCTTTGGAGAAATGTCTATTTAGGTCTTCTGCCCATATTTGGATTGGGTTGTTTGTTTTTTTGATATTGGGCTGCATGAGCTGCTTGTATATTTTGGAGATTAATCCTTTTTCAGTTGTTTCATTTGCAAATATCTTGTGTCACAAATGAAGCCATGGTAAATTTAAGGAAATTGAAATTGTATCAAGTACCTTTTCCGACCACAACACTATGAGAATAGATATCAATTGCAGGAAAAAACTAAAAAATACAGACACATGGAGGCTAAACAATATGCTACTAAATAACCGAGAGATCACTGAAGAAATCAATACGGAAATGAAAAAATGCCTAGAAACAAATGACAAGGAAAACACGACGACCCAAAACCTATGGATGCAACAAAAGCAGTTCTCAGAGGGAAGTCTATAACAATACAATCCTACCTCAAGAAATAAGAAAAATCTCAAATAAACAACCTAACCTTACACCTAAAGCAATTAGAGACAGAAAAAGAAGCAACCAAACAAAAAATCCAAAGTTAGCAGAAGGAAAGAAATCATAGATCAGATCAGAAATAAATGAAAAACAAATGAAACAATAGCAAAGATTAATAAAACTAAAAGACTGTTTCCTTGAGAAGATAAACAAAATTCATAAACCATTAGCCAGACTCTTCAAGAAAGAAAGGGAGAAGACTCAAATCAACAGAATTAGTTATGAAAAAGGAGAAATAACAGCTGACACTGCAGAAGTACAAAGGATCGTGAGAGATTACTGCAAGCAACTATATGCCAATATAATGGACAACCTGGAAGAAATGGGCAAATTCTTAGAAAATCACAACCTTCCAAGACTGAACCAGAAAGAAATAGAAAATATTAACAGACCAATCACAAGTACTGATATTGAAACTGTGATTAAAAATCTTCCAACAAACAAAAGCCCAGGACCAGATGGCTTCACAGGTCAATTCTATCAAACATTTAGAGAAGAGCTAACACCTGTCCTTCTCAAACTCTTCCAAAATATAGCAGAGGGAGGAACACTCCCAAACTCATTCTATGAGGCCACCATCACCCTGATACCAAAACCAGACAAAGATGTCACAAAAAAGAAAACTACAGGCCAATATCACTGATGAACATAGATGTGAATATCCTCAGCAAAATATTACCAAACAGAATCCAACAGCACATTAAAAGGATCATACACCATGATCAAGTGGGGTTTATCCCAGGAATGCAAGGATTCTTCAATCTACACAAATCAATCAATGTGATACACCATATTAACAAATTGAAGGAGAAAAACCGTATGATCATCTCAATAAATGCAGAAAAAGCTTCTGACAAAATTCAACACCCATTTATGATAAAAACTCTCCAGAAAGTGGGCATAGAGGGAACCTACCTCAACATAATAAAGGCCATATATGACAGACCCACAGCCAACATCGTTCTCAATGGTGGAAAACTGAAACCATTTCCTCTAAGATCAGGAACAAGACAAGGTTGCCCACTCTCACCACTCTTACTCAACTTAGTTTTGGAAGTTTTAGCCTCAGCAATCAGAGAAGAGAAGGAAATAAAAGAAATCCAAATCAGAAAGGAAGAAATAAAACTGTCACTGTTTGCAGATGACATGATTCTATACATAGAGAATCCTAAACATGCTACCAGAAAACTACTAGAGCTAATCAATGAATTTGGTAGAGTAGCAGGATACAAAATTAATGCAGAGAAATCTCTTGCAGTCCTGTACACTAAGGATGAAAAGTCTGAAAGAGAAATTAAGGAAACACTCCCATTTACCTTTGCAACAAAAAGAATAAAATACCAAGGAATAAACCTACCTAAGGAGACAAAAGACCTGTATGCAGCAAACTATAAGATACTGATGAAGGAAATTAAAGATGATACAAACATTTGGAGAGACATACCATGTTTTTGGATTGGAAGAATCAACATTGTGAAAATGACTATACTACTTAAAGAAATCTACACACTCAGTGCAATCCCAATCAAACTATCAATGGCATTTTTCACAGAAGTAGAGCAAAAAATTTCACAATTTGTATGGAAACACAAAAGACCCCAAATAGCCAAAGGAATCTTGAGAAAGAAAAATGGAGCTGGAGGAATCAGGCTCCCTGAGTTCATACTATACTACAAAGCTACAGTAATCAAGACAGTATGGTACTGACACAAAAACTGAAATATAGATCAGTGGAATAGGATAGAAACCCAGAGATAAATCCATTCACATATGGTCACCTTATCTTTTATAAAGGAGGCAACAATATACAATGGAGAAAAGATAGTTTGTTCAACAAGTGGTGTTGGGAAAACTGGACAGCTACATGTAAAAGAATGAAATTAGAGCACTCCCTAACACCATACACAAAAATAAGCTCAAAATGGATTAAAGATCTAAATGTAAGGACAGAAACTGTCAAACTCTTAGAGGAAAACATAGGAAGAACACTCTATGACATAAACCACTGCAAGATCCTTTTTGACCCACCTCCTAGAGAAATGGAAATAAAAACAAAAATAAACAAATGGGACCTAATGAAACTTCAAAGCTTTAGCACAGCAAAGGGAACCTTAAGACAGTGCTTTTGGTGTGTTTTTTTTTAGTCTCTAATTTTTTTTTAATTTAATTAATTAATTTATTTATTTTTGACTGTGTTGGGTGTTCGTTGCTGCACGCGGGCTTTCTCTAGTTGCAGCGAGCGGGGGCTACTCTTTGTTGCGGTGCATGGGCTTCTCATTGCAGTGGCTTCCCTCACTGTGGATCACGAGCTCTAGGCGCGTGCGCTTCAGTAGTTGTGGCACATGGGCTCAGTAGTTGTGGCTCACAAGCTCTAGAGCACAGGCTCAGTAGTTGTGGCACACGAGGTTAGTTGCTCTGCGGCATGTGGGATCTTCCTGGGCCAGAGATCGAACCCGTGTCCCCTGCATTGACAGGTGGATTCTTAAACACTGTACCACCAGGGAAGCCCTTTGGTGTATTTTTAATTTTATTTATTGTGTTGTTCATCACAGTTTGTTGTTTAGTTCTTCTAGGTCCTTATTAAACGTTTCTTCTGTTTTCTCCATTCTATTTCCACGATTTTGGATCATCTGTACTGTCATTACTCTGAATTCTTTTTTAGGTCGACTGTGTATTTCCTCTTTATTTATTTGGTCTTATGGGTTTTTACCTTGCTCCTTCGTCTGCAACATATTTCTCTGTCTTCTCATTTTGTCTAACTTTCTGTGTTTGAGGTCTCCTCTCTGCAGGCTGTAGGTCATAATTCCTCTTGCTTCTGGTGTCTGCCCCCCTTGGATTAGGTTGTTCCAGTGGCTTGTGTAGGCTTCCTGGTCGGAGGGACTGGTGCCTACAGTTTGGTGTGTGGTGCTGGACCTTTGGCCTCTTATGGGCAGAGCTGCATCAGGTTGTGTGTCTTGGGGTGTCTGTGGGCTTAATATGATGTTAGGCAGCCTGTCTGCTGATTGTTGGTTTTGTGTTCTTGTCTTGCTTGTTATTTGGCGTGTGTCATTCAGCACTGAAGCCTGCAGGCAGTTGAGTGGAACTGGGTCTTGGGGTTGAGATGGAGACCTCTGGGAGAGTTCTCACTGATTAACATTCCCTGGAGTCAGGAATTCTCTGGTGTTCCAGTATCCTGGACTCAGCACTCCTACCCCAGAGGCTCAAGCCCAACCTCTGGCCTGGGAACCAAAACCCCACAAGCCACACAGCTTGGCAGAAACGGCAAAAAAAAGAAAAGCGAAAAAAGGGCACGATGTAAAACAAACAGACATACGAAACCCAACACAATAGCAAAGACAAAATCAAGCAAACAGTGACAACAACAATTAAAAATAGACAATCAAACGAACAGACAAACAGAACCCCAGACAAAGGTAAAAGCAAAACCTAACAAACAGAAACAGACAAACAAAAAAACAAACACACACACACAAGATAAGAAACAAAAACAGAGAAAACAAAAAACAAGAGAATAACCAGACAAACAAAAGAATCCCAAAATGAAATCAAACAATTAAAAACAAAACTAACAAAAACAAAAAATAAAAACAAAACAAAAGCACAATGGCAACTGAAGGAAACAGCAAAGAAAACAGTACAAACACACAAAAAATATTTTAAAAATATTTAAAAAAGGTAAGAACAGATAGAACAAAGGAGAAAAAGGTAAAAACAAAATAGAACAAAGGAAATTTAAAAAATCAAGGAAAAAACACAGAAGAACAAAAGAAGCAACATAGGCATAGAAATATAAAAAAATAAAAAATATATAAAAATTTAAAAAACTAAATGAAACTTAAAAAAATAATAAAAAACAACAACAGAACAAGACAAAATAGTAATAATTATATTTTCCTGCGGTTTCAGCTGTCAATGTCCTTGCCCCCCACTGTGAGTCACAGTCAACCTCCACCTCCCCAGGAAGTCCTCCAAAACCTCTAGGTAGGTCTCTGGTCCCTTTGTGGGCCCTGTGGGGGCAGCTCAGACTCTGACCTGGCATAACTCCTGCATGTACTAGTCCCCAAAGTCCATAGCTGCTAGAGCTAGACTGGTTTCAGTTTTGCAACCACTCGTTGTCCATTCAGATATTCCATAGATGCAAGATGTTACCAAGCCGATTGTGGGGATTTAATCTGCAGCTTGTGCTACTGCATGGAAAGTTTTTTGTTCCTCTTCCTAGTCGCCCCACCCTGGGGCTCAGCTATGGCTCCACCTCTGCGTGTGGGCCACCCACTGGACTCTGCTCCTGAGGCTGTCCTGGAGCACTCAGATCTGCCCTGGTGAGGACAGGGCACAGAGGTGGCATGAAATGCCTGGGTCGTGGGGGCCCTGGCAGCAACAGGTGTGTGGGGAAGCCGGTGACCATGGGCATGAGAGATCTGGCCTTAGTGGGAGCCTTTCCTAGCGCCTGACATCAGGTGTGAGAAGGTCAGCCCTTGTGGGGACTTTTCTCAGTGCCTGGTGGCAGGCGTGAGAAAGTTAGCCCTGGTGGGGGCTTTTCCTAGCACCTGGCAGGGCTGGAGGCTGGCACATGGGGAGAGAGAGGTTGCAATGGCGGCTCCACCCCCTGCACATCACTCAACAGTGGCGCCTTGCTTCTGTGGCAGTCTGGGTTTCCTCCACAAGCATTCCTAGTTATGGATTTCCTCCCTCTGGTCCACTCAGGCTGTCTCCTCACAGCCAACTGCAGTCCTCCCCCCGGGTTTGCTCTCCAATTCCCATGTTCCAGCTCTCAGCCCCTGTGTGCACTGGTGGACACACGTTCCAGTCTGGGGTGCACAGGGCTGTGGCATGGACTGTCTGTGTAGGTCTTACTCTGTCCTGTCTGCCACAGACTGGCCATTTCATCCTCCTCTTACAGCCTCAGATGCTCCCCTTCTGTCCCGACTGATTTCCCCGTTGGTGAAGGGGCTTCCCCAGATGTGGGAACCTCTCCTCTGTTTCAGCTCCCCCCGAGGGGTGCAGATCCCTTACTGCTTCCTCTCTTCTTCTTTCTTCCTTCTTTCTTTTGTCCTACCTGGTTATGCGAGAACCTTTATTGTCCTTTCCATTGTCCAAGGTCTTCTGCTAGTGTTCAGCCGGTGTTCTGTGAGAATTGTTCCATCTGTAGATGTATTCTTGATGCATTTGTGTTAAGATGACCTTCATGTCCTCCTACTCCTCCTCCATCTTGGTTTCTTTGCAATAGCAATTTTGAGCAGCATTTCAGTGAACACTTATGGAGCCTCCATTAATACCATTTAGTAGACAAATGTTTATACCATTTCACAATGAAAATGTTTTTCTTGTTGTAAACAACAAAACAAAATCCCCAAGTCCTTCTTTGAGACTAATATTTCAAATATACTAGGACATACCATCTTGACTTTCAGTTATTTAAATGTGTGAACTGGAAGGCGTTTTAGAGACTACCTATTCCTAACCATTTGGTTCCCATTTTACAGGGAGAGAACTGAGATCTGGAAAGATGTAACCTCAATCAGTATTATAGGTAGATGATTGTAGTGAAAGTTGGTTTATAAGAGGAGTTGGGGAATGGGTGTAAGGGGTGGGACTTCTGGCACCTTGGGGGTTCCCCAGTTCAATAACTGGCATCCTGCCCCCTTCATCTTTCCCTGAACTTTTCTAAAGTTAATCCCCAGGCACTACTTTGCGGAAAGAGATTGTACTGTGTTGTAATAAATGTAATTTTATTTATTTAATCTGAGACAGAATTCAAGAGGTATGATGGTAAAAAGTGTCTCTCCTACACTATCTTGTGCCTGCCTTGTTCCCCTCCCTAGAGGCCAACAGTGTTATCTGGGGTGTCCTTCCAGAGATATTCTGTATATGTACAAGCATTTGTGTATGTGTGTATACATCCTATTTTAAAAACACAATGGTAGCCTTTAATTCACATTATCCTCCACCTTGCCTTTTATACTTCAAAATGTATCTTGGATATTATTACACATTAAGTGCATAAAATCCTCACTCTTTTTTTATAACTGCACAGTATTCCATTATATGGGTATGTCATAATTTATTCATTCAGCACTTTGCTAATAAGCATTCAAGCTGTAACCAATCTTTGAATATAGGCTTTGGAATCAAACAGCACTAGATTCAAATACTCACCATATGGCTGGCCTTGACAAAGGTTTTAACTTCTTGAAGTCTGAGTTTTCTCATGTGTAAAATAGGGATAATAATAACATCTGTCATTATTGGTGTCGAGAGTAAATGAGAGGAGGCATATAAAGCATCTAGCATACAGCCTAACACACACTAAGTGTTCAGTAAATAGTTCACTCCTTGCTCACAAGCCTTCCCCATACTCTCCATCTTCAATTCAATTGATGTTGGTTCAATTCAAGTCAATAGGTGTTTATTATATGTTAGGAGGCTGGACCTTGGATGAACAAGAGAAGGACAGGTGTTCCTCAAGAAGTTTATAATTTCTTTGAGAAGACATAACATACCAAACAACCACAGATCACTGCTAGGTAGCAAAAATATGTATATATAAAATTGAATGCAATTTTGGTGTGGTGATGTGGAAAAGGAGAGACGAATGTGAGGGCCAGAGGAATCAATGAAGTTTTGCTGGTAGAATTGTAACTTGAAAAGGGACTTAGCTAAGTGCAGAGGAGCCTATGAATTGGGCAGTGGTCAGCTGAAGGTTGTGAATTGGACAGTTTGGTTGTTACTCAATGTCTGGGTCTTTGCCCTCTGGAAGTCCCTGACCCAGCAGGTGGAGTGGAGTGGAAGGGAAGGAGGAGAGGAAAATACTGAGGACATTTAGAGAAAAGGGTATGGGACAGGGGGATGTCTGGACATTGGGCCACAGAATGAGGTGCCTACAAGTTGCTTGTGGCATAGCCCACCCAGCCTACACCACCTGCTCTTCCATGTCAGCAGCCAGGTACTTTTTCTAAGAGGTCCAAGAAGAGGGATAAAGGGCCTGAGAGCAGAAGTGGCAGCAGCTCTCAGCCCCTCACCCTGAGTTCCAAACGGGTCTGATTCTATGAGCCCCAGAAGAGGGGGAGACAACTGAGCGATAATAATCCCTTCTGTGTGTGGTACATTTGTAGTTCACATCTTAATTGATGTTTATCCTTGCAACCGAGACAGTTATGACATAAAATACTCAGTTGAATCTCATTATGTGCCAACTTCTTTGATCACAGCAAGTGGTGTGTTGAGGGGTTCTGGAAAATGAAAAGTCAATGTGGTTTGTGTTAGTTCAGGAAAAATTCATGGCAGGGAAGGGCTGTGTAGAGAACCATATTCCCATTTTACAGTTGCAGAAAATGGAGAGCAGATTGAGGGCAAGTGAGTGGCCCAACGTCTCATATACTTAATATTTAGCAGAGCTGAGACTAGAAACCAGGTCTCCCAATTCCATGTTCCATGGGGGCAGAGATGTAGGAGCTCCCTGAAACCTGGAACAGTTTTTCCTAAACTTGATAGCAGTCTGAAACAAATTGGGAGTCAGAAAGCTAAGGGGGACAGAAATAAGTGTCATGGAAGGAAGGATCTGGGCATAGCTAAGGCCTGCTGGCTGGGATCAAGAAAGAGCACTGGACTGGGAGTCAGGAGAGCCAATTTCTGCTTCTGGCTCAGCTACTGTCTTTGTGACCTTGACAAGTCCCTTCCCATTTCTGGGCCTTGATTTCTCCACTTGAGCAATGAAAAAGCTAGACCTCCTAGAAACTTAGTGGTGCTTAGAACCAGTGGTTTCTATAAACCAAAGAGGTCTTGGGTGCTTCCCGGCAAGGGGTCAGAGGTTATAAAGAATGGTGAGACAGTGAGTGTAAGAGAACAACTTCTCTGATGAAAATTGAAAACTGATCCTCCCTGATTTGAGGAAAGATGAGTTTTGGAAATGATAGCTCTCCCATGGTCTCTATCCTATCTCCTTGAAGAATTCCATCCAAGAGAGGCAAAGAGAGAGCATGTGTGCACAAGTGAGCAAGTACCTCAATGTGAAACTGAGATTTGGTGGGACAGATTATGATATGCTGAGTCAACATTCCTGGACATCTTTCCTGAATATTCTCTACTTTAATATCACTTTTTTAAGATCTTAGCTTTATTTTTTTAAAAGGGAGTTCGTGTCTTATGGGAAAAGTACCACTGAGAGTCCTCCTTTCTTGGAGCCCTCTTGAGTGAGCACTGACTGACCCTGGAGCCAAACTGCCTGGGTAAGTCCTGGCTCCACCATTTACCAGCTGTGTGTCCTTAGGCAAGGCACTTAACCTCTCTGTTCCACTAGTTCGTCATGCATAAGGGAGGATAACAAGAGTACTTACCAGTAGGGTTGTTAAGTGAGTTATATATATCTCAGAACAGTGTCTGGCACATAGTAAGTGCTTTTACTGGCACATATAAGCATTTGCTGTTCTTCTTATCTGTCTAGTAAGCTAATGTAACCCCAAGTGAGCCCAAGGGAGTTTAGCATTACTCATTCAGGAATTTTGGAGGTAAAGGTGCCTTCTCAAGATACCATCTAGGCTTCTCTGATGTTGGTCATTCCCAGGGCCAGAATTAATACCTTTAGAGGCTTGCAGCACTGTTTTTCCAACTGCTGAATTCTGAAACAATTCATTAAATTTATAACTTTTTAATTTTGGGGTGCCCTTGCTTCATTGATTCCTTAAATTCATACTTAGTCCCTGTTGGGTAATCCTGCACTGGCCACATCAGCCTATAAGCTCCTCCCTAAATTCTGGAGGGAACCAATGACTGTGAGTGGTCTACACATACACATACAACAATTTTGAACCCAAACAGCTCTATCTACAACATGGTGCTCTGTGTCCTGCCTCCTAAGAGCTTATCCTGCCAAGCCCCTTGACCTCCTTGCCCATTGGGACCTCCCATCCTGTTACCTGGAAGGAGGGTTCATCTTCTCGGGTGGGAGAGGGGAAGACAAATGCCAGGAAGTCCCAGTAAGGGCCCCCTATGGGAGGTTCTAAATATTAGCAAGTTAAAATTCTGGTGACCAGTTGGGATGACTGAGTACAGTCATAGTAGAGATGGGGAATGGTGAGGATCTCCTGCCTGCAGATGACTAGGAGACCATCCCCCTTTCCCTGAGCCCTGACTTCTCCAAGGATTTCAAATTAGTGATCCTGAAGATTTGGAATTACTATCATTATCTCTATTACTCTTGACCAGGTTCTAATCATCCAAATGGTGAACAACAAGAAAGTTGTGTGTGTTCCAAGAGCCACAGTGGTTTTTTGCTTTGACCTAGATTTTGCCTATGGAAAGACTAGCCAAAAGCAAGTTTTCCTTAAATCTTCGGGTCAACCAGCTGGAGGGACCTGGTGGCCAGGGTACAGGAAGTTAGCAGGACCCCAAACAGGTTCATTTGCTGCTTTGCCCTGGGATGGCACCACTCACATTCAGGCTTAGCCAAGCCTGTGCTCCCTGCCCTCCTCACAGTATATCTCAAACATGGAAGGCTCAGTGGAACTGGTCAGACCAGATGTTGAGAGCCTGTGGCTCTTAGGAAGAGAAAGACAGACAGCCAGAGGAGAGAATAGGGAAGGAACAAACCTATTGTCCTGACTCCTAACCCCTGGAAGCCTCCCCTTGGGCTCCAGGGTGTCACCAGTGAATACCTGCTCAAGAGGACCATGGCTTATCTGTGTCCCATGAATGGATTTGGCCACATCTCCAGGCAGGACCAGCAACTTGCAGGCCAGTCTCCAGACCATGGCTCAACAGAGACTAGCACAGGTCCTGGAGCCCTCTTCCTTTTCATGGAATTTGTTTCAGCACTAACAGAAAAGATTGCTTTACAATGGGAGGTCATAAAGAAGACCCTGAAGTTCAAGTCCCTTTTGCGTCATTTCTCCTTGTGCTGTGTGGTATAGGTAAGGAACAGGATCTGACATCAGATAGACCAATATTAGAGTCCTGACTTTGCCATTTACCTAATCTGCAACCCATGGCCAAGTCATTTGGCCTCTCTGAGCCTCACTTTACCTATCTGCAAAATGGCGGGTGGGGGGGAGAGTAATAATCTCTCAGTCTTGCGATGAGGTTCAAATGAGAGGATGGATGTGACAGTCCTTTGAATACTGATTTGAGCCTTACATATGAATTATCATCATGGCTGCCAGGTACATAAGTTTATCTGTAGATTTGCACATGTACTCATGTATGTAGAGCTGGACTGAGGCATCACCAAAGATGCACATATGTATAAGCAACCACTTGTGTGTACAAAACTATACACATAATCATGACATAGGCAACTAAAAGCACATACCCATAGGCACACAGATACACATTTATCTATATTGATAGCCTCTTTCTCTTTCTCTCACATATATATCCACACACAGGCAGATGTATATGTATCTATGTATGTTTTTACATGCATATGTACATATATGTACAGCCCCATAGCTGTACAGGTGAGCATACCATACCCTTCAGCTTCCCCCCAGACCATTCAGTTTTCTAAGGGTCTGAGAAAGGTCCTGTTTGTTAATCCCCCCATTTCATACCGATAATGTCCCTTTTGCCCTTGCTGGGGCCTCTTCCTTGCTTCCATTTTGTTTGCAGATTAGCACAGCTACTGCCACAATTCAAGCTGTAGTATGTGGTATCCAGAGTATGCTCTGTGAATAGCACTCTATTCTGAACAATATATTGATATCCA
This sequence comes from Tursiops truncatus, assembly GCF_011762595.2. Classification (NCBI taxonomy): domain Eukaryota; kingdom Metazoa; phylum Chordata; class Mammalia; order Artiodactyla; family Delphinidae; genus Tursiops; species Tursiops truncatus. The sequence goes on along the minus strand of NC_047055.1, from coordinate 67,567,121 downwards.
TGTTTGACAGTTTTTTCATATTTATTTCAAAACACAGTTAATCTAGCCATGAAAATAGTCACTGGCTCACATGCCTTGAAGCTAAAAGAAATTAGGCAAAAAGCCTAATGAAACTTAGTCACAGAGCGTAAATGAGGTTGAATCAATCAATCGCCCCTCTCCTGTCCTCTCCTTTCCCCTCCTCCTCCTCTTCTTCCCCTTCCCCTCCTCCTCCTTCTTCACTCTCTCTCTCCCTTCCCTGGGCCCTTCTCTCTCTCTCCCTCCCTCTCTCTCTCTCTCTGTCTCAGTAGTGGGGTAGAGGATGGTGTTCCTCTTTGGGAGGAAGGAAGAGAAAGGAAAGGAGAAAAAAAGTTAGGGTTTTGGGGATTATAAGCAGGAAGAACATAGCTGCGGAATTAAATGGGATGACACCAAAAGGAGATGGATTAATGCCCACTTTGAGGCCAACTAGAAAGGCAAAGCACCTCAGCCTCCCCTTAATCACCTGGATGTGATCTAGTAAACTGTTTTGTTGTGTGCAGGGTGGGAACACCAAGAAGTATCCCTAGTGATAGAATTGAAAAGTTAAGCTTGGTTAAAGAGCAAGATGGTTTCCCAGAAAGAGAGCAGGCCCAGGCCAGATGTGATGGGCCTCATTCCAGGTGGCCTAGCCATGGCCCAGGGTGAGGAGAGCTTTAGGCAGGGCTATCAGATAATTTATTTTCCAAACTGGGATACTTTTAAGAATGAAAGCAGACACCATTTATAATATTAATTATTATTAATAATAATAGTTCCCATTTCAATAGCCTGGTGGGACAACAGGCATAAACTAGGATTGTCCCAGGCAGACCAAAATGTATTTTCATTCTAAGTTTAGGCCATATTGCTCTAGTTTTCCAGGAAAGGGCAAACTGTAAGGGCTCCTCACAAGTATGACTTGAAAAATGTGTGTGAGGGGGGCGGTTGGGTAGTAGGGAGCAAGGCAGGGAGATTCAGCCTTGAGACTAAGGATTATTTATTCTGAACATGAACTCCTTTTCTTGCTGTCGTCCATAAATATATAATGGAACTCTTTCCCAAGTATGTTATTTCCTGGTCAGCTTCAGAAGAGGAGAAATTGTATGTTTGTGTGTGTGTGTGCAATTTTGTGTACTGTGTGTATGTATTTGTATCAAAGTTTTTAAAGTATGTACGAGTGGGAGTGGGAATATGAGTATATGTAACTGTGTGTAACTATGGGCATGTACATGTGTATGGACATGTGAGTGTATGAACATGGGTGTGGTGAGGATAAATGAGTGTGTGTGTGCATGTGTGTGTGTGTGTGTACATGAGCACCAGGCCTGACCCCCTGATTCATTAAGTTGTGAACTTTTTAACTTCCAGAGAGCAATCACATAGACCACCATCTCATTTTACACGTGAGGAAACTGAGGCATGTGTAATGAGACTTACTATTTTCTTGTCAGTGGTTAGGGGTAGATTAGCGACAGTCACAAAATCCTGATTGGGAGCCAACTGCCAATCCATGCATTGGAGTAAAAGCCTAGCTATTTCTTTAAGGTTTCTGAAAACAACAGGAGCTTGGCAAGTGTGGGAAGAAGCTGCTTGAGAGTAAGCTTGAGGTGCCTGTAAGCCTAGATTTGAGTGCAAGGGGAAGATTTGACAGATGGCCAGTTCTCTAAGCCTGCCTCCCTGAAGGAACTTTTCAAGTAATAGAAACTTTCCAGTGTTTTGAACATCACACAAAGCCTCCCAGCTCCAAACATACAACCTACAGATGAGGTTTGCCTTGGAGACAAACCTGGATAGTAAAGACCCACTAGAGGCCTTCACAGGATGTGGGCCAGACATAGGCTGAAAGTATCCCCAGACCGAGCAATAAGACAGGAAAGCCTCTCCCCTTCTAATCTCTGACCTTTCAGCTCCTGCCCTCATCACTTTAGGCTCAGGGCAAAGGAAATGGCTGGAGAGGCCCCAGGAGTGTTAGGGTCGGCTGTTGAAATGGGGATTTGTGCCCCCAGGAGAAGGGTGGGTGACTCTCTCATGAGCTCTAGCCTGTTCTATCTGTGGCTGAGGAGTTAGCTGTGCAAGTTAGCAAGTGCAAGCTGTGCATTAGCCCAGTGCTGATGAAGCCAAACCCCAAACCGTGATTCAGTCCTCACATGGACAAATCTAGCTTTCTTGAACCTCTGTTCAGGCTGCATACATTTGCCTGACCATTCAAACAAAGGATGAAGCAAAAGAGTATGGGGTGCTGCAGCACAACTGAGAAAACAACCCAGGTCTCATGTTGTGATATGCTAGTTCAGACTCAGTCAATATTTATTGAGCATTTACTATACGCCTAGTACGATGCTAAACTTTTACATGTATTAATTATCTCCTTGAACCTTCACAAGAGCCCTGTGAAGTAGGATTCATCTCAGTAAGAAACTCCAAGAGGTAAAGTAGCTTGCTTAAAGTAAAACAGCTAGTAAAAGGGGAAACAGAATTCAAACACAACTCTGCTTGACTAATGGTATGAAATCCATTTACATTTAAAATAAATTATTGAGAACCCACTACACACCAGGCACTATGCTAATATTTTTTCCGTGCATTATCTCACTTAATTCTCAAAATAGCCCTATGGGGAGTATACTCCTCCCTTTTTTTTTACAGATAAGGGTATTGAGGAATAGAAATGCTAGGTAACTCATCCAAGGTCTAGTGCTAGTATAGCACTAGTATAGCCTATTGACTCCCAAGCCTAGGATGTTTTCCCTGATCCACTGTGGATATCAGATTCCCCATCTACATGATTCTTAAAGCTCCTTCCAGCTTTGACATTCTAGAGGTCAGCAACTCTATGGTAACCCTTCCTCACAAACTCAAGCAGCCTTGAGTCACTTTGCTGTGTTCCCCTGTCATGCTCCCCTTCCCTCTAGGGAAGAGTGAGCAAGTGGCCCCCAATCAGCTTAGTCTGTTGGCCTGGAGCTCTGACTTAGCTACCGCACTGCTGACCCCAAGTACCAAGTGAGGTGCTTTCTGTATCAACCTCTAGAAGCTGCTCTGGGCTCTAGGCCTGGGCCCTGTAATTCTTTCCCTCTGTGAAAAACAGGAAATATCTCCTTAAATTGGCAAATGAGAAAATCCTGCAAAATGGGCCCAGAGAAGCTCCCTCCATGCCTTATGTGACTGTGTCCGTGTCTGTGTGCGCATTTCTCTGGGTTTATGGTATAGTTAAGAGTTGCAGACAGAGGTCAACCTTTTAAAAAAACTTTTTTTAGTGACACATAGTTGATGTATAATATTATATAAGTTTCAGGTGTACAACATAGTGACTCAATTTTTAAAGGCTATACTACGTTTACAGTTATTGTAAAATATTGGCTATATTCCCTGTGTTGTACAATACATCCCTGTAGCTTATTTTTATTTATTTACTTATTTTTATACATAGTCATTTTTACCTCTTAAATCCTTACCCCTCTCTTGCCCCTCCCCCTTCCTTCCATCCACTGGTAAACACTAGTTCGTTCTCTACATCTGTGAGTTTCTTTTTTGTTATATTCACTAGTTCGTTGTATTTTTTAGATTCCACATATAAGTGATATCATACAGTACTTGTCTTTCTCTGACTTATTTCACTAAACATAATACCCTCTAATTCCATCCACATTGTTGCAAATGGCAAAATTTCATTCTTTTTTATGGCTGAGTAGTATTCCATTGTGTGTGTGTGTATACCACATCTTTTTCCATTCATCTGTTGATGGACACTTAGCTTGCTTCTATATCTTGGCTATTGTAAATAATGCTGCAGTGAACATTGAGGTGCATGTATCTTTTCAATTTAGTGTTTTCATTTTCTTCAGATATATATCCAGGAGTGGAATGATGGATCACATAGTAGTTCTATTTTTAGTTTTTTGAGAAACCTCCATACTGTTTTCCACAGTGGCTGTACCAATTTACATTCCCACCAACAGTGTACAAGGGTTCATTTTTCTCCACGTCCTCACCAACATTTGTTATTTGGGTTCTTTTTGATGATAGCCATTCTGACAGGTGTGAGGTTATATCTCATTGTGTTTTTTGTTTGTTTGTTTGTTTTTGGCGGTATGCGGGCCTCTCACTGTTGTGGTCTCTCCCATTGCGGAGCACAGGCTCCGGACGCACAGGCTCAGTGGCCATGGCTCATGGGCCTAGCTGCTTCGTGGCATGTGGGATCTTCCTGGACTGGGGCACGAACCTGTGTCCCCTGCATCGGCAGGCGGACTCTCAACCACTGCGCCACCAGGGAAGCCCTCATTGTGGTTTTAATTTGCATTTCTCTCATGATTAATGATGTTGAGCATCTTTTCATGTGCCTGTTGGCCATCTGTATATCTTCTTTGGAAAAATGTCCATTCAGGTCTTCTGCCCATCTTTTAATCAGATTGTTTGTTTTTTTGATGTTTAGTTATATAAACTGTTTTTATATTTTGGATATTAACCCACACAGAGATCAACCTTGATTCTGCATTGTCCACAGCCCTTGGTAGGCTGAGATGAATATTTCCTTCCCCACTACTCCATCAGACCTTTTCCTCTTGGAAGGTGATGATGAATTTTCCATCCTTTTCTCAACCTTGAGCAGAAGAAGGCAGTTTGGCTTACAGAGTGATATTAGTCAAGGTCTGGTGGAGGTGGTACTGATCTACACAATCAGAGACTACCTGGATGTGCCTGGTGGCCAGGGTCTGGCATGAGCCAAGTTGACTGTGGAGGCAACATCTGGGGAGGGGAATTTCCCTAGGAGGGCCCTGAGCAGCACTTGGGAAATTATTATGGGTGGAGGGGCTGTGGTTCAGATACCTTCCCATTCCCCTTCTTTCACCTTGATGCTCTCTCTCTTCCTTCTCTATACTGCCTCCTTCTTCAAACCTTGCTTTCCTGACACCATATCCTGCCCCTCACTCCTTCACCCTTGTTATTTGTTACAGGGAAAGGAGCACTCTGAAAGGAATCAGAAAACATGGGTTCTACTACTATCCGCAAATTTCACCACTATCTCCCTGTTGACTTTGAACAACGTACTTTATTGCCCTGAACCTCAGTTCTGTCATTTGTAGAATAGGAAAAAAACAAACTGTTTTTCAAGGTTTGACTCAGGTTTTAAATGAAAAAATATGTATGCAAAAACATCTAGGACATTTCTGTTGCTTATTTTGAGGATAGAATGAGAGAATAAACTGGAAATATTTGGAGAGCTCTAAAGTGCTATTTGCACAAGAAGAGTTGTTATCGTTAATACCCTCTATTCCCTGACTGCCTTGCCATACACATACATTCAAAGTTGCCCAGCTTGGCTAATGTCCTGTCCCCCTCTGATGTTTGCTCTGAAGACTAGGTAGTCATCTGTTCCTGGAATCTCTATGTCTTTGGCGGAGAATCACAATGTTCCCACAGGGTCCTCTTTCTTCTCCCAGGGACAAACTTAGCTGGGCTTTTCTGCACCAAAATGCTTTCTCATCTCACCCATAAGAGCAGTGGCAATCTCAAGTCAATGCAAACCAGTAGGAGAAATCTATCTGGGAAGATGCGGCTTGTCTCAGGATGTTGTTAGCCCGTTACTGCAGATGAGGAAACCAAAGCTCAGAGGAGTGAAGTAAAGGGCACGTAGATGATAATTGGCAGGTTCTAAGTTGTGTGTGTGTGTGTGTGTGTGTGTGTGTGTGTGTGTGTGTGTGTGTGTTGAGGTGGGTAGGAAGTTCATCTGGAAGCATATGAGAGGTGAGAAGTCTGGATTAGCTATTAAGATAGCCATCAGTCTCCAGGAATCAAATAAAACCAGGCAGCAATCCTAAAAAAGGTTAAGCAGTGCACCAAAAAGATACTGACTGTGCACTACCTTTTCGTCTCTTTCTCTATTTGGCTTGGGTTCTTACAAGAAGACTTATTTTATTTCACTATATATATCACATTTGCTAGGTGCTATGATCAAGGGGAGCTAGAGAACGAAGTCTCATGTTTCATGTCTGTATGAACAGACATACAATTGAGTACAGTGATTTATAAAGAATGATGTAATGATCCCGGCACCTAACACAATGCACTATATATAGTAAGTGTGTGATAAATGTGTATTGAAAGAAATGAGGGCCAAAGGTAGGAGACCATGGGCATGTTTGGGGGAAAGGTTAATGCATTGTGGGCATGTTTCACGCCTGTCACTTCAGTATCCACCGCTGACTTCTCGGGTCTTATTTGCAAGGCTACTTTAAAGGTGTGATGTATTTGGATTTGTTTTCCAAATCATTGTTCTTAACAGCCACGGTCATCGGAGTTTTTGGCTTTTCCTTTGACTGCTGACCATGCCCCTCTGCCTAAAAAATCCCACAGGAAACCCCTGAGCTTCACTTTGCTCTTGGACAGCTGGCAAATGTCTTTCCCATTTCCTTGCCCTATCTATGGACTCTGATTTTAGTTGTGGAGGCCAAGATTCTACACACCCCCTGCCTTCTTCCCCTGGAACCAATCAGGTTTCTCAATTCCAGAGTAGAGGTACACTCTCACCCATCCTCTGGCCAGCCGAGTCTGGAATTCCCAAACATGGTTTGCCTTGTCTGCACTCCAGGGGCAGCTGGACAGGGTAAATTTCCTAGGCATCTTCCCTGTCTTTCCTTGGGCAGCCTGGCCTCCCCACCCCCACTTTCCAGACTCAACCTAAGTCAATTCTCTGCTTTCTTTCCCCTTTGTGAGAAAAGTTGACAGGGGGGACAGGCTTCTCTCTTGTCAGCTCAGTGACACCTTTGGATGGAGCAAGCAGATTGCATCCCAGGTTCAAGTGGATTCTGACATATAATTATCTAGGGATTGGTATTTTAAGCTTGCCTACCTCTCATACAAAGACCAGATTACTGGTGAGGTAAACCTGCAGCAGAAAAAATTAATCTAGAAGAAAGAACCTCTCAACTTTGAGAATTCTAAGACATTGTTACAGATACAGTTCTCCCTAATGCCTTGGATTCAGCCTCCTGCCTCCAGTCATGACAGAGAGATGAAGGTCTCTGTCTATTTTCTTAGTGTCTGAAGTTCAGATTTTGGCCTGAGGCCCGGATGAAGATGAGGATGACAGAATGACAGAGTTACCTAACTGCAATAGAGAATGCATTCCTCCCCACCCGGTCCTGCCCCAACATGTAATTGAATACCTCTCCCTTTGCCACCCCTCAATAAGCTTTTGTCCTTCTCATCCTAAATAAGTTTATTAAGTTATTGACTTAGTTATTCAAATAAAAGTTTCAATGTTCAAGAGACCATAGGTATGTCCTTTAGGTCTGAACACGTGGTCAATTTCAATCTTTGTGAGTTTTCAGAGAGGCCCACAAACTCCCCATGTGAAATGCCCAGACCTGAGTCATGTGAAGGTAGTTGCATGATAAAGGCTTTTTGGATGGTGACACTGATAATCATGATAAAGTACTTGGTCCAAACTTGACTTATATTCATAGAAGGTCAGGGCTAGAAGATCCACAGCAGTCATCTAGTCCAGTGGTTCCTAACCCTGGCTGACCATCAAAATTATCTAGGGAATGTGTTAAAAATACAGCTTCTCTGGGGCCCATGATAAATCTACTGAATCAGGGTTTCTGAGGTGGGGCCCCAAAGTGTGTATTGTATTTTAAATAATCTCATCAGGTGATTCTGATAATAGGCCAGGTTTGGGAATTGCTTGGTTGAATCCTTTGATTTTTGTTTTTAGATGCTGAAATTGAGGCTCAGAGGGTCAGTGGCTTACGGCAAAGTGGCCAGACAGGAAAATAAGGGCAGAGCCCTTCTGCCTTGGTTCTTACCATCCCCTCTTTGCATAGAACACACATATTACTCTTCTGCATCCTGCCATTACTTATCTTTCTGTGTCTCTGGAATTATGCATACTTTGACTCTGGGGCCAAGTCAGACCCATCTCTGAGGCTCCAAGTCCTTGAGTTTTATCCTTGAAGCCAGACTCTCAAATTGCTGCACATTCTTAGCCTCTGCACCTTCATTTTTCCAGGAATAAAAGGTTGGGGCAGGAGCCACAGTGACCCCTTCCTTCAGAAAGCAGAGACAGCTGCAAAGTTTCAAGTGTGTGTGCTGCCAGAAATCTGTCCAGAGCTGTGTGGGAGCTGGGAGCCCAGTTCTTGTGCTGAGGGAGCCGGAATGTCTAGTGGCAGCAGGTTACCTAAAGCTGGGGCTGATGCTAAGTGTCTGTTTGTTTATCTCAGGGAATTTTGGCCTTATTCCCATCACACTATCGCCTGGGGCAGCCTTAAGTGCAAGGGTAATGACATGCTTTGAAAAATGCCTCAAATGTCAATTACCCAGCATTGAGGCAAACCCTGGGAGGTGTTCCTTCATGTCCACATCTTTTAAGCTATGCTTATCACTCTCACAGCAATGTTTCACCCTTTCTAAGTCTACAGGGCTGCCCACATCTTTGGCCTGCTGTTCTTCAGGGCCAGGGTAAGAAGTAGAATGGAAAGATGGCTGGTGGAGGGCAAGGCAGGGCTGACTTGTAGTTCTCATTTTTGTTCACTGAGATGAGCTCAGTGTCAATCTAGGTAGGGGAGTATGGTAGAAGGAGCACTGACTGTCATTAGACCTGGGTTCTAGCCTCACCACTGCTATGTTTACTTGATATGACTGGGGAGTAGGCCCTCACCCCTCTAAGCCTCAGTTTTCCCAACCACACAATGAGGAGGTTGGACTCAGAGCCTTTCACTTTTTATTGAATGCTGCTAACTTAAGAGCCACGCTGTAGGGTCAAGGGAGAGGGCACCTAATGGGTGATGCCCATTCCCTGACCCCGTGGTGCCCTATTCATCCCACATCTTGAGTTCATTCTTGGAGAAGATGTGTTTTTACCCCAGGTTCAAGATCTAACCTCCAGAGCAATTTGCATAACATGTTCATGCCCTACTGTGCTGGCTTCAGTGGGCCTCAGCTGGGTGATATCTCAGTGCAGCCTGACTCCACTGCACTCTGGATGTTTCAGCTTCTTGAAGGCAGCCAGGTGCAACAGAAAACTGCTTTTCCCACTGGATGTGAGAGCCTGAGGACACAGCTAACTTCGCTTTTCAGGATCCCCTCCCTGGCTCTCTTTTGCGTAATCTTAGCACATTGACTCCCTTAGCCATACACCCCTCTCACTAGGTCACCTGCTGGCACTGGCTCAGTGCCAGCAGCTTGTGGTTTCTCTGACTGGAAAGGACTTGATTCATCCTGTTGTGGGGAACTCTTCTTTTTGGCAGTTTTACTCTGGGGATTTCTCCTCTGCCTAACCCTTCTCCTCCCAATAACCCTCCCTCCCTCCTCCTCCCCACCTTCCGCCTTAATCCTCTAGGGATAATAGGATGGTCTTTGTCTCGGAACAGGGCGCTATGGTCTACCAGGAAGGCCCACACTCCCTTTACCACCAGTTACAGTAACAAGGGCTACCTTGGGAAGCTTTAGCATCTCCAAAAGCCATAATTAATAAATCGATAATCTGAGTAAAACTCATGCACTTGCTATGCAAGCAAGCATCAAGACAAGTCCTTTAGTCACCTCCTTCCAGCCAAATTGCTTTCCTTATGCCCTTCCTATTGAGAAATTATGGACACCCCATTGCATGCCTCAGGGTCTAACACAAGGCCTGCCTGGCATATAATAAATACTAAATAAATATTTGTTGAATGAATAATGACTGAACAAATGAAGACTAAACAGACCGAAAAACCAAAGGAAGTAGTGCTAGCTGAGTCAGGAGACCTGGATCAGCTGCTAACCCATCTTTTAACCTTGGGCATATTCCTTCCTCTCTCTGGGTCTTAAGTCTCTCCCTCTATAGAATTGGATGCTGAACTCAATGGTTCCTTAGGGAATCTTCCATTTCTGGCAGTTTAAGGCTCTGTGATCTGGATTCTAATACCAAATCCCTCCCCCCACCTCTGCTTCAAGAAGTGAAAGAAACCTCCATCTAGTTATCAGAGAGTATTTGGCTCATGCTGATGGGAAAAAAGAACTAAACTCTGGATTTTGGACCAAGCCAATTTCAGAGAAGGCACTGCCTCCCTCCCTGACAATAGGGATTACTGATTAGATCTCACTTCTATGAGTGAAAGTCACAACATTCAAGGTCCCCCACTTTTTGCCCCTTCTACACTGTCTTTGATGGCCCACGAAAAGTAAGTTGCACAAATGGTATCCCCTGGGCCTAGTGGTGGTTGGGGTGGACAGGTTCCTGAAGACCTGGGAGTCTTGGTCATGACAGAACAAATCCTTGTCTTGGTTTTGAAAGTCTCATTCAGCCATAAAATATATACAGCCATAAAATATATCCCTGCCTGGGGTTAAAGGAAACCAGGCAGAAAACTGGAAAGGGTAGAATCTCTCTTAGTTAGTCTTTCCTTTCTTGTCCCTCTGGATTGGGTTTCCATAGAGCTCTGTGGATGAAGCACATGCACTTTAAAGATGCTGTTTATTAAGGATAACCTTTAAGAAACCTTCCAATCCCTGACATCTATGATTCTGATTCCAAATATGTAACCAGTAGAAAGGCAGTTTGTTTTGTGCATATGCTTTGAGTGTGATGAGTCAGGTTGGAGTTGGGGTTAGGCAGTGGGTATGTGGGTATATGGTGAGTTTCAGAGGGGAGGTAGAGGCAGTTTTCTGAGGAGAGGCAAAACATGTTCATTGGACAAAGAATGTATGCAGCCTAACAAGTGTAATCAATAAATTGAAAAGTTGAGCACCCATACCTCCCACCTTCCCTCGTATATACAGTTAGGCTCCATGATCAAAGATCAGATTCAGGCTGCATAATATCTGAGGTAACTTCCAGTTCTGCTGTTCATTCTATGACTCTATGAGATTATTCAGACTTGCAATGCACTTTGCCAATGACACCTGTTATTTTCAATGTTTTATTCCAGGCAAGGAACAAATGACCATGTCACATGGCTAGACTTTGGTAGGCTTGGCTATAAATTGACATGGAAAGTAAATGGTTAGTGATGGGGGGATAAGCTATGAGGCAAGGAGAACTCTGGATCCTCAGGGCCCAGTAGCTCAAGAAGGGATTATAAAGGAAGTGTATGAATGTGTATGAGGGGGAGTTTCTCATAGTGATATGCCTATTTGCATTGAAATGTCATCCCCCTGGGGGTCCCGCACACCTGTCATGGGACAAATGGAGAATGTGACACTTAAATGTGCCACACTGATCAAATGCTTTTCGTGTACTTGAGCCTCCCTGGTGTTATAAATAGGAGAGAATGAGCCTGAATTCAAGTATGTCATGCTCTGTCAGAAAGAGGAGGGATGCATTACCATTAGTAAGGGGCTTGGAGGAGTCCATAATTGGGAAAAGGGCCAAAGGAGGCCCTCTATTTGAAGAAGGGAAAAGTCAATGTCTTTGTCCACTGTTAAGAGCACAATTTGAGCTAAATGACTAGCAGCAGGTTGGTCCTTGACCCCCTTGGATCATGGTAAAATGACCAGAATGGAATTGGCAAGCCCCCTAGGCAACCCCCACACTGGACATGCATTGAAGCTGGGCCAGCCAGTTCCCACCACCTTTCCAACTTCAGCTCTCTTCCCTGAAGCATTACCACCACTACTCTCAGCAGAGTGGATTTGAGAACTAGCCTGGAGGGGGCAGGCCTTCTCTTTTGTCCCGCTGAGGGCAGTCTTATAGCTCCTGCTCTAGGAAAGAAGAGCAGGGACATGCCCATAATTCAGGTACCATTTTGGACCAGGGAGCAAGCAATGAGCAATACAGAAGGGTAGAGGCCTAGAGCATGTGGAGACCTCTAGATTTATGTAGCACAGTGTTTTTCAAAGTGTGCATTATACCCCATTAGTGGGTCATGAAATTAATTTAGTAAGTTCATATTCTGCATTTTAAAAAAATACAGTGCATTAGAAAATGTCAGTTTGTCACACAGAGTAGGAGTAATTACTGTTTTATGAAATTTGTTCAAGGTATATGTAAATATCATGTATATTTTAAAATATAGATTATATATATATATATACATATACATTTTACATCATGACACAAATGTGACATATACATATATAGGTATGTGTAATACATATATATTTTGCACATATAAATATATATAGGTCTTCTTTCATTGATGCTCATATGGTATAATTTCAATTGTCCTCACTCTACTCTCCTCTAGACACATTCCAGTTGGTCTTTGAGTGTGGGGCCCTGGAATCACAGCATCCCTCCAGGCATAGTCTGCTCAGAGCAGAAGAAAGCACAACTATCTCCTCCTTTGTTCTGATCAGTACATTTTGGACAACTCAGTTCAAGATTTCCAATAAGGCAACACATCACAACTTTGATACCTATTAAACTTATTGTTGTCTAAAACTCCTAGGTATCTCTCACATATGTTTCTACTAAGCCATAGCTCCTTCATTCTGTAATTGTGCAGGTTTCTTCTTACTCTAAGTATATTAACTGTCATTTATCTCTGTTACAGTATACCTTTCACCTTGACTCACTTTTTTTGAATCCACTTACATATCTCATCCGTGACCATCTTCATGCATATAAATTTGGTTTCGTTGGCCTGGAGAGAATTACATTTAAACCCCACATAGCTCTTGCTCAGCAGATCATGTTTATTTTTTTCCAGACCATTCCTTTTACTGTTCATCTATCCTTTCTCTCTCTGGCTACCATGATGCCCCAACTCCAGCCAACTCGGTGTCCTCACTGTTTTCCTCCCTGTACCTCAAACATACTTCTGACTCTGGGTTTTTGACTACACTACACCCTCATCTTCTGATACCCTCCTTGCTCCAATTCATCTTTCATGCCCTAGCTTAAGTCACTATATCTTCCATGACACTTTATTCAACAGCTTTAAATCACATTGATCTATACTCTGGATTTCTAAATTTCTATTGCATTTCCTGTCTATTGCATCACACTTATTATATAAGAATATATATGTATGTATGCATTTGTGTGTGTATATGTAAATTAATATCTTGTTGCCTGCACTGGAGTTGTATTACTAAGTCATACAAGTGAGCACTCAAAAACTAGAATGCCTAGGTTCAAATCCAGTTTTACAATTTACTAGTTGTATATCCTTGTGCAAATTACTTAATCTCTCTCTGTATCTCAGTTTCCTCAAAATCAGGATAATAAATGTATGCTTTGCATAGGGTTGCTTGGTGGTTTAAGTGAATTAGTCTATATGAAGTACTTAGAACAGTGTCTGGCACATATAATGATAGTTACTAAATATTAGTTAGTAAATATTAGTTAATAAATATTTACTAACTATCATTATGTACTATATGTTTTTACATATGTTATCTTGTGATCTGGGAGGAGGTTAGAGCGAGAATTGTCATCTCCATTTTACAGATGAGTAACTAAAGCTTGAGAGGTTAAGTGACTTGTTGAAGGTCATACAGCAAATGAGCTGTCTTAGGGTTATTGGGGGATTAATTATAAAAGTAGAATAGAAAATGCTAAGGGCCATGAGAGAGGGGAGCAAAAGGCCCCAGGGAATTTAAAAGTTCTTCTGGCTGGGGGAGTAGGGAAGGCTTGCTGGTGGTGATGAGGAAGCAATGAGGAAGGGATAGGGTAGTATTGGCCTTGATAAGAGTCTGTCAGCCCATTCCAGGCAGAGGGGTCCCAAGTGGGGTGGGGGGTAGTGGAGGAGGTGGAGTGTTGCTCCTCCTACATTATATTGCTGGTAGAGGAGACCTGGATCAGGAGGAGAATGAACCTGAAGAGGAGACATCAGGTCATGGCAGCCATGTGGGGAGCAGACAGTAGTTCTATGGCACGGGTTGGAGTGTACTGTGTGGGAGAGGAACAAGGAGAGCCTGCAGTGGCAAGCCAAGGCTCTGGATCTGTATTCCAAAATATCTGCTCACAAAATCCATGAATATCTGGCTACTGCACTGGGCTCTTACAATCCTTGATTGATTAGCCCTGGCAACTTTATCAGATGAGCCAACTGGCCTCTTGTGAAAGATATGCACTGAACTGATCAGTTCCGTGTTAAGCTGTAGGGGACTGAGGAGAAAGAGGAAGCAAGATCTCTTTCCCAAGAAGCTTTCAGTCTATGTAATTGACTTACTTGTGAGTTGTGGTTGTTGCATGGTGAAATTGTTATTGAATGGATTGTGTTCTGTAGTTGTGGTTCATGAGTAGGGCTATGGGGAGAGGCAGGAAATGGATGAAGAAACTGCCAGGAGGTATGAGGACACTGGCTGGGAAAGGAGGTATAGATTGCAGGTGGAAGAAGACACTTTGCTCCCTTCCCAACTGGGCAGCAAGCCATTCTTAGAGTCCAATGTGTGGGCTGAGAATCTTGGCCAGGCTCAAGCTTGGAAAACAGTGACTTGAAATATGAATTACCATGTACACTTCTACCTCGGTTCCCTGGGCCTTTGTCTTCCCAGTGGGGAGATAATAAGAATGAAGAAGAGAATGCAGTTGAAGTGGTTTAAGCTCCTTAGGATGTTACTGCAGACACATTTGAGCTGTTATTATTATGAGATGGGAAATCTAGATGTCAAATTAAGATCATTATCACTACTACTACTACTGCAAATAATATTAATAAACTTGTATGTGATGCTATCAACGGGAGCCTGCACTTAGGCACTGCCTCTACCTAGTGGGTTCACAATTGAGGAGGACCTGAGGACAGTTTGCATGCCTTCCAATTTGAGCTCTGGATAGGCAGGTCCCTGAGACCAGCCCTTCCCAGTGGGCTGGGTTAGCAGTGCTTTTTTGCATCCCCTGCGGGCCAAGCCTTGACCACACAGCAGCAGCAAAGCATCCCCCACTCCCTTCTCCTGCCTGGTAAATTCCTAGAATGTTGAAGAAGTTGGAAGGACACTTAGAAATCCAACTCTTTTTTTATACTGGTGGAGATATGGGAGCACAGAGAAAGGCATGGACTTGACCAGGGGCACACAGTAAAGCAGTGGCAGAAACAGGGCCTTGACCTAGATCTCCTGGCTCACATAGGCCAGTGTGTGCTTTCCACAGCATCCATCTCTTGCTACTTCCTCTCTCTCTACCTCCACCAACTCCCAGTCACTTGACCTGTTACCTAAGCTGGCATCAGACTGAGACTATGGGCTTCTTCCAGAGCAGTGATTCTCATCAAAATCCCTTGGGGAGCTTTAAAAAATGCTGATGGGCTGGCCCTACCCCAGACCAATTGAATCAGCATCTCTGGGGGCTGGGGCAGCATTTTTAAAAGCTTTCTAGATGATTCTAATGTACAGTCAAGATTTTTTTAAGAACTTGCTCTACAGAAAACGAACCTTACATCTGTGAGACTTGAAGGACAGACTCCCAACAAATCAGGCTTCCCAGCCTCTGCTCAATTGACTCTCGGTCACCCTGCACCTCAACAAGACCCTGAACCCGGGTATGTGGAGGGCCTAGAAGTCTGAAAGTTTGAGTTTCAGGATCAGTGATACTGTCCTGAGCCCCACTGACCCTTTTGTCATCAACTTTCCTCTTGTGCTATATCAGAACTATTTTAGTTCCAGCCTTCTTACTCTTTCTTTACCTATCACAAAGGCTTATGAAGAGACTGTCTGCCTCTAGTGAGAAGCCCACAAACAATTTTACCCAGTTTCTGACTTTTCTTGGAAGCCTCCCACACAAGGCATGTTTCTTCTCTGGCTCCCTCCAAGGGACTCAGGCTATCTAGAATATCCTTCAGCTTCCACCCCATCTATCAATACTTACAGTTCTCACACATAGAGCATGCTTCCTATGCACCAGAGCCTTAGGAAGAGTTAGCACAGAGGAGGGAGAAGAGAGACACTGGTCACTGGGACTCCTGGGATGCCTGTTCATCTCTGCCTGCTGTCTTGCTGGCTCTGGGCCCATAGTTGTGTGTAAGCTTGACTTACCCAGGGATGAGGGGGTAGATATGTGTATCTTTTCCCACACCACCAAATAGGCTTTCTTTGTTTTTAGAAAAGTAAGATTTATTGAAATATTCTAGTAAACAAAACATTAGTAATACTGAATAAACAGAACATCCTCTTCAACATACTATATACACCTATCTTTACATAATCAGGCTGGAAGGGATTATCAATAATTTTTTGGCAACATAGGCACTTTGCTATGTTGTTGTCTTTTGATGTCCTCCTTTAGTCAGATTTCTGCTCCTTCTTCTACCTCCTACCACCTATGGCTTAGTGCCCAAGAATGTGATTGTTAAATCTCCTGGACTGGTGTTCTGTGGACTTTTAAATGTAAAATCAAAGCTACAGCAATAAAGAAATCCCTCTGGGCCAGTATTGTGGGAGAATAGCTTATCCTGTTCACTTCATTAAGTGGTGCATGGACTGGAGTGCCTAGAAAGCCCAGATAAGCTCCAATCCCTGTCTAACCAGAACCTTGCCTGGATCCCCTCAAGCCAGTTCCAGACATCTGCTCTGGCCTCTATCTGTAACTGAGCCCTGACCCTGATCTTAATCCAGGGCTTTTCCTGCCTCCTATCAAGGCCAGAAGCTGAGAGGTATGCTGGGAAACAGACACTGAGGCAGTGGCCACCCTAGTGCCTGGAGCTGAGTTGAAGACATGGAAGTTATCAGAAAGAAATGTAGATTAGTGATGGCCTCCAGTGAAGGCAGCTTGCAGAGACAGCTGTACCCCTGTCAATCCCTGGGGTTCTGAAAGAGGAAAAACTCACTGAACGGCAAAGTTTGGGTCCCCTTCCCCCAAGGTTTTGGTTCATTGTAACTTTAGTGCCTCTGCCACTTAGAGTTGTGTGATTGTAGGCAAGTGGCTTTACCTGTATCCTCAGTTTTCTCATCCACTAAACAAGTATTCTAATACCTATCAGTACAGATGTATAGAGTAATGCAGGTTAGGTATATTGGAGGGGGGTCAACAAAATGTTGGCCTGGTCCTAATAGTCATACCCACTGTTGGAAGAAAACAGTTGTATGTGACACTCTCTCCAACTCTCACCCCACCTCCTTGGCCATTCTTTGCTTTGTGTTCTCCAGACCCAGGTGATTAGGAGGCTAGAGAAAGGAAGGATAAGAATATGCCTGGAGCAAGAAAGAGTGTGTACATTCAGGGTACTTGGAAAGGCTGCTGGAATTGAATGGCTTCGATGGACAACTAGCATGGGTGGTATGAACATGTTAGCCCATGACAGAAGGCAGAGCTATGGAAGAAAAGAACCACGGCTCAAGGTGGGTCTGACTTCAGTGCTTCAGGTAGAGGCTCTCTGGTCCCTGTTCTCTTCTGTTCCTTCTCTCTAGATACTCAAGGTTCCAGCTGGGCCTGTGGGTTTGGGGAAAGCAGATGCATTTGGGCAAAGAAGGGGTACAGTAGAAGATAAAGGTGGAGTTCTGTGGTATTCAAGAGAATGTGCCTTGATGACCTCTAACTACAAGGAGCTTAAGCCACCAAGGGCCTTGGCTGCTGTGATCTGACATCCATCCCAGCATTTGCACTGAGGCACCTACTACATGGCAGAGATACCAAGGTAGTAGGCCTATTCCCGGGAGGCACAGAACTCCTCTGACTGCTGACTGAAATTGGTCACATGAATCTCTGATGGCTTTGCCAAACCTTCCTTAGAGTGTAGGGCAGACTGGGACACCTCTACCCAATCTTCTCTTCCTCTCTCTTTTGTTCAGGGCCAGGCTTACACTGCAGTCTCATGGCTCTCCTAGCCTTCCCAGGACCCCCTCCCCATGCTCTCATTTCCCTTAGTAAATCCTCGAATATTTATTTCCATTTTACTGTCCGATTCTAGGAAGCCCCAGACTAACACAAGTTCTGAGCAATGTGAAATCAAATGGATTGGCCTGGAGTCTGGATCTATATCCAGGGTCATATGTGATGAGAAGCCGTGAGCCACCCTTAGAAAACAGTCATCAAGTTTCTAAACACTGGGAGAAAATCCCTAGGGTTTAGAGAGACTTTGTGAGTGATCCAAATTTATTGTCTTGCTTTACTCCAAATCAGAATCTTGTATGAATAAGTTTCTTTTCTTTTTTTTTCAGTGTTCTAACTCAGTGTCTTATATGACTTCTTATGGAGGAAGATGTTTCTTTTTTATTGAGGTATAATTGACATAACATTAAATTAGTTTCAGGTGTACAGTGTAATGATTTGATATTTGTATATATGCAAAATGATCACCACAATAAGTCCAGTTAACATCCATCACCAAACGTTACAATTTTTTTTTATGATGGGAAATTTCAAGATTCACTCTCCTAGCTGCTTTCAAGTATGCAATACAGTATTATTAACTATTGTTACCGTGCTGTACATTACATCCCCATGACTTATTCATTTTATAATTGGAAATTTGTACCTTTTGACCCCCTTCACCCACCTCAACCCTCAGCCAACCACCAATCTGTTCTCTATATCCATGAGCTCTGGGGTTTTTTGTTTGGTTGGGTTTTTGTTTTTGTTTTGTTTTTATATTCCACATATAAATGAGATTATACAGTATTTATGTTTTTCCATCTGACTTATTTCACTTAGTGGAATGCCCTCAAGGTCCATCCATGTTGTCACAAATGGCAAGATTTCAAAGAAGCTCTTTCTTTAGTCTAGCTATAGTATTGCCTAAGAAGCATTCATTTCATCTTGATCTCCATTTTGGATTGTGAGTCAGGGAAATCTATCTCCAGGTTTGCCACTAACAAACCATGTCACCTTGAACAAGTCCTTACACTCTCTATGACCTTCCCTTTCTGGGCCTCAGCTCTTATTTTTTGTGATTACCACTTTTTCTCTGTTTTCTCAGTCTTTTCTTAACCAGATTGTGGTGTTCAAGTTCTTCTAAAGGACAGCAATGTGTTGGAAAAGGAGTGTGTGCAGTGTGTGTGTGTATGTGTGTGTGTGTGAGAGACAGAAAGAGAGAGACAGAGACAAAGACAGAGACATCCCCTCTATGCAGCTTGTTTCCAGCTTCGCTTGGCGGTTCCCTCACACGCAGTGCTAGGCAACACACATGGTGACCTACTTTTGTAAGAATGAATGCTCTTTTTGGAGTTACAATCTTCTTTACCTTGCTCCTTGGCCTGGGTTGGATCTACTACTAAAAGACAGATCCAGATATATGGAACAGAGGGTCTGCAGCTCTGGTATCATTACCAAATTAAAGAAATTACAAAGTTGAAAGACATTCTAGCTCTTAGCTTTATGTTGCCGGAAACCACCCCAGAGATTTGAAACTTAATCACTTCCAACTCCTCCTAGGAGAGATTCAGCCTTAATCCCATCTCCAGCCCCATATGGAGAGGCCAGCAGCAAAGGCTCCAAGCTCCTGATTTCTCTAAATCTAACCCTGTGCCCTGCAGTGGCCTTCACTCTCCTACCCTCAGTGGAGTGTGTCTTTCTGAGCCCTTCAGCCCAGGCCAGGCCAGCTCGTTTCATAGCTGCCCCTCTCTCTGGACTCCCTCTTCCTGTCTCTTCTTCGCCCTAGTGGCGGAAACCCCACCTCTGTTGACCCAGTGTCTTTGAAGAGGGTCCGGAGCTGCCCCTCTGAGTTTGGGTGGAGCCCCTCGCAGGCATCCAGAGAACGATTGGGAATCAAGGTTGTTTGTGTTTTCTGGTTCCCAGGCTCCTTTGGGGCTTGAGGTTCTCTTCATTTAAAGTGGTACTTGTACTGAGGTACTTGTTTCCTGGGGAGACTTCTGACTGCTAGTGTTTCACCCAGAGCTTTTGGTCCCAGTTTAGTGTTCTTGTCCCAGCATGTCACAACTTTGCGGTCAAGCCTGCTGCAGATCCAGGGAGAATGGGCTTCTCTAGAAAGGACGGGGAGGGTTCACAGGTCTGGAAGACCATGACCAAAGAGAAATAAGACTGAGCAGGGGGCAGAGAAATAGTTGTGCTTAGGACTAGTGTAGCAGGAATTAATTAGGGGTTCAAGACACCTGTGAAGAAACTAAAGAGAAAATCCCATCAAAATGAAAGCCCACAGGCTCAACACGGGGATCTGGCCTGGGACTCCGAAAACATTTGGGCCAGCAACTTCTGCTTCTGCCTTGTGAGACCATGTGCAGGTCCCTTCACTTCTTTGTGGCTCAGTTTCTCCACCTATCAAATGAGGAGACTGGACTCCATCTCTTTTAGGACAGATAGTGAGATAGTAGCTAGCTTGGGAAAGATGAGATCTGTATGACTCCAGAGATTATTCAGAACCCCTCAGGGACTACAGCAGAGGGAGAGAATTGATGAGGAGAAAGCAAATGAGAAAAAATTGAGTGGAGTTTCCACTATCCCGACAAGAACTCTCATCACACTAGTGCAGCCCTGCTTTTATATAATTTACACAATGTGCTTCAGTGTAAGATTGCAATTGGAAAGGAAAAGAGATTCCATGGATTTAGAAAGATTTTTAAACTTTCTAACTTTTAGCTGGGAGTCTGGAAAGGTAAGCTTTTAGCTTTTGTAGCTTCTGTAATGGTGACAGAAATAGAGAATTGAAATAGATATTGAGTGAGCCCAACAGCATCTGCTACAATTAACTTTTTTACTCTGTATCTAATTACTTTTTTTTTACAGGTTATAAAAGTATAATTGATATACAACAAACTGCATACATTTAAATTTTATAATTTGGTAAATTTTGGCAAATGTATGCACCCATTGAATCATTGCAGTAATCTAGATAATGAGCATATCACCCCCAGAAGTTTCTTCATGCCCTTGCACAGTATATCTTTTGTTCCACCACCATCCCCAGGCAACCACTGGTCTGTCTTCTGTCACTATATATTAGTTGGCATTTTTTAGAATTCTGTATAAATGGACTCATACAGTATGTGCTCTGTCTTAGAAATCCTTTCACTCAGCATAATTATTTTGAGATTCAAAATAATGTGTGTATCACCATTTTGTTCCTTTTTATTGCTAAGTAGTATTCCACTGTATGGATATAACACAGTTATCCATTCACTTGTTGATAGATATTTTGGTTGTTTCCAGTTTGGGACTATTAAAAATAAAGCTGTTATGAACATTTCTGTGTAAGTCATTTACAAGTGCTTTTTAATTCAACGGATGACTTCCATTTTCAAAATGTGTTTAGCAGAAACTGACTTGGCGAACGTTGCATTTGTGTTTCCCTTTTGTTCTCAATGCTATTTTTGGCAGTTTTTGTTGTTGTTGATATTTTACATCCTTTTGATTACATACCCTGCAGTAGCACTTCCCCAAGTGTGAAGAATGGGTTTCTGAAAACCCATGTAGGAAGAATTTCAGTTGAAAAACTTAAGACGTTTTGTATAAAAAGTTGTCTTGGTGGGGAAATAAGAGCCAAAGCCCTTGTAAATATTATATATTTACTAAAACAAACCAATAAATATAATACCAAAAAAGGACAGAATTAATTTCTTTTTAAAGCCACTGGCCTAGATAAAGGCTAGGGTCTTCAGATAGGAGAGACTACAAGTCCATGAGTGGAACAGGGAACACAATCCTAAGATAGTCAGTTTCAGACCTATTGCTCTGCCATTGAGCCAGAGACTATGGCAACATGGAGGGATCTGGCCTTTAGGTTTGGGCTGGCCCATGGCCAGCAAACAGCTGTTGTTTCAGGAAAGGGGTTCAGAGAGAGATTGCATGGTGTGCATCCATGCATCTGTGCACAGGATATGATATCTATCTCATGTCTTCCTTCCAGGACTCCCCAAGGAAATGGCCATACTTTTATTTCATTCTTATTTTATTTTGGTTGATATTTCCTTAACAAAATTTAAAATGGCCTTATGGGATTATTTGGAAACCAAGGATGACTGTCAGTCCAGGAGAGAGTGTGGCTTGAGAAGATTTTGTCACAGTGTGAGAAGGGGCAGCCTAGAATGGGGAATCCAAGCACAAAAACTTTGCCCTGGACTCTGGAGTCCCTGCATGTGTCCCTGAGAATGAATTACTACAGAGAAAGGCAGGAGCAGAACCCTTTACAAAGCACTGACTCATCAGTTACTACAGCCCTCCAGGTTCTTGCTGCCCTTGCTCACTCTTCAGATACTTCCCCTGGGCCTTGAGGCCACTCGGACCAGCTTAAATAGTATTTTATTTGCTATGCTAGGCTGCCAGGGAGGCTGGAGGTAGTGCTAAGCCCATCCTGTAGATTGGAGACAGTGTTTGTTCACCAGAACAGTCCCCACTGGCAGGCAGGAAAGGGCTGGAGAGAGGCCTAGTGAGGAGCACACGGCAGTTTTCTTCCTCAGCCAACCCCCATACTGAAGAGACAATTCCAGGGAGGTGGGATGCATTGTTCTTGGCTAGCTGCAAGTTTCTGGGCAGTGAACAAAGCAGTCCAGAAGCTGTGCGAGGGGAAAAAGATGAGGAGGGGACTAAAAGGGAGGTGGTGGAGGATATCTAGACCAGGAGCCCCTGGGGCTGCCCAGGAGACTGACGGATCTGCTTACAAACATTAGAACTTCCCTCTCCGGCCCTCCCAGACCCCAGGGAATGTGGACTGCTTTGCTCTCCCAGATCAGGAAGAACACGATGTCCTTATCTGGTGGGAGAGGGCTGGTCAATACCACCTCCAAGGAGAAATGAGAAGGGAACCCGGAGAACTGCAAACCCAGCAGGCAACGCCATGGGGGGAAGCCTAGGAAGAAGGATACAGGCTCCATCCAAGGCCCCAGGGTTCCAGGAGTCCGGATGGGCGGTGGATTCAGACTGCGTACTCTCTCACCAATGCTTCAAAGCCATGGTGCTTGGGGCTGGTGTGAATTTTTTACTTTCATTGTCTTTATGAGCTTCTTCTAGACCTGGCTCCTAAAAAGCTACAAATGCCAAACAGCTGCTCAGGCGACAGCATTTTTCCATCCACTTCTCTGACTCCCTACTCACCATTCCTCTCACCTGAATATATTTTATCTGGGATCTTCTGCAGACCCATGCTTCTTCTAGGACTCTCATTCTCTGTGCCTCTCCTCCACACAAAGAAATTGACCCATTGTGCCTGGTGAAAACAAAGTTGCCTTTCCCTGAGTTATTTTACCAAGCTCCAACCCAGTCACAGCCACTCTGAGCACCAGTTCAGTGACACTGGGGACACAATAAAACACTCACCTAGTAGGAGGGGTCTGGGAGTTCTGGAACTTGTGGTTTGGATTGAGACTATGATGTCCTGATCTAAGTTAAGGTTGCCATAGATCTAGCATGGTTCAGAAGTCCATGGCTTTGCAACAGTACCCAATACTTAGTGATGTGGCCTTAGAGAGGTGTTATACATTTTAGCCTGGGTTCTAGTTTCTTGGCCCAATTCTGCCAACCCAGATCACTTTATGACCATGGAACCAATCTAGCCAGACATTTTTCCTGGCAAAATGGATGGGTTTTGTTCAATTCAACAAACCTTTTCTGAGCACCTGCTTTATTGTGGAGGAACAGGCAGTCCTGGAGTGGAGTAGAAGAAACAGGGTTCTGGCTGGTAGTTAAGAGATCTGGGCTCCATAACTGACAGGTCCACTCACTATGTGACTTCAGAGAAGTTACTTCTCTTCCTTGGGTCCCAGTTTCCTCATGAGTAAAATTAAATATTTGGATTCCATTAGCAGTTCCCAAATTTTTCACCCTTAAAAATATTTCCCCTCCTGGGCCATGTATTTTGCGAGATTTTTTTTTTTTTTACTAATAAATATATTGATTATGTTATAATTTATTTCCTCATCTTATTAGCCTAAGTCATAACTGCCAATCAGAACTTCTGACCAGCAAAGGTAATGACTGTTATAGCCAAAAAGAAAGAAACTTCACACTTTAGTGAGCATGTGCTGTATGTCACCTTATCCTGGGTCAACCTAGAATTTCTTTGAGGGTTTCAGATTCATTCAAAGACGTCTCTCCTTCCCTCCATTCCCTCTTTACTACCTTCTACCATTTTCAGTTAAAAGCTGCTGGAGGGCTTCCCTGGTGGCGCAGTGGTTGAGAGTCCACCTGCCGATGCAGAGGACACGGGTTCGTGCCCCGGTCCGGGAAGATCCCACATGCTGCGGAGCGGCTGGGCCCGTGAGCCATGGCTGCTGAGCCTGTGCGTCCGGAGCCTGTGCTCCGCAACGGGAGAGGCCACAACAGTGAGAGGCCCGTGTATCGCAAAAAAAAAAAAAAAAAAAAAAAAAAAAAGCTGCTGGAATAGACGGTCACTAAGCTCCCATCAGCCCTTTAGGTGCCCCAGAGAATGAGTCCCTGCTCTCAACTTGCTGCCTTCAAACCTGGCTCCCCAGTTTCTGTGACACTGCCATACTAGCCTTTCAAACTGTGGCTGCTTTGTAGAGTGGTATGCCTTCTTCTCTGGGTTGTCTCTCCTCAGTTATAAGGCCTCTGTGAAGTATGGGCAGGAACCCAGACAGGCTAGAGGGATGAGGGCAAGGATCCTCACCACAGTTAAGCCAAGCCTGATCTCCAAGTTTCTTTTGGTCTGCTTGCCATTGTTCAGTGGACTGTTCAGATTGTTAATGAAGGGTATGCTTCTTATAGGTTCCGATCTTACCCAAAACAATATGTTCTCCTGAGATTTGGAGAACCAGAGAACATTGGAAAATATGAAGTACATTTTGAATTTGAAAGTGGAACACTCCCAAAGGGCAGATGCCAGGTTGAGGGGAGCATGTTTGGCTTAGGGACAGTCCCCACCCTTCCCAGGCTGAACCAGATTACCATATACCCAGGTAGCTCTCAGCCAGAGAGAGAGGTCTAAGGGCTTACCCCTCTTCTCTATTTTCCTGTCTCTGTCTCTGTTCCTCCTCTGCCCACTCAGCCTTAGCTCTATTTAAAGAAAGCTCAGCTGGAAAGTGACAAGGACCCTTAGAGCAAATATTTTCAGAATCCTTCATGATATAGGCAGAGAAACAAAGATCTAGAAGAGTAAGGGACTTGACTTAGGCCTCATAGCAGATTAGTGGTAGAGCTGAGAACTGGAGTCTAGGGCTATGGGTTGAAGGGAAGCTTCTAAAACAGAGAATATCCTAAGTTAAGTGTGTGGGTGGCATGCAGAAAGCAGATTAAGACCCTTACTCTGGACTTTGTGGCCACCTCTAGGGTTGGTTTGCTTTTGACCTGGTAGGCTGCTGGCACTGTCACCAAAGTATCTCTCAGAAACAGAGATGCCACCTCTGAGTAATTCTTTTGGAGCTTGAAAATTGTGCATATTTAATTTTCCAAAAATAAAATCTTAGTATAGACGAGACCCTGTGGGAACGAGGATCAGGGCAGGCCCTGAGGGAGGCAGCTCAGAGAAGATAATTGAGAAAGCCCCCAGTGACAGCCTTTGCAGACTACACAGTTTACAAAAGCCTAACTGGTATTCTTGCCTCCTCCCATATATTCTGCAGACTGACCGTTGTCAGGACATGCTCCATAAAAATGAAAATCTGACTTTGTCAGTTCCCAGCCCAGAAACAACTCATGAATCTCCATTGACTTGGTGAGATTTGATCCAGACTCCTGAGCATGCCATTCAAGTTCCCAGGCTGCTTTTCCAGGCTTATATTTTTCCGCCCAGCACCTACCTAAACCACCCACACATACCTTTTCCATTCACACTGTATCATTCATATTTCAAGCCTCCAAACCATTTGTAATTATTTGATTATCCTTCAGGACTCAACTCAAAGATCACTTTCTGTTCTATTAAGCTTTTTTTTTTAAATAACAGCTTTATCGAGACAAAATTCATATGCCATACAATCATCTCAGCAAACACTAATCTACTTTCTGTCCACATGTCTTTGCATGTTCTGGACATTTCATGTAAATGGAATTATACAATATGCGGTCTTTTTGACTGGCTTCTTTCACGTAGCATAATGTTTTCAGGGTTCTCCTATGTTGTGGCATGTATCATTAATTTATTCATTTTTATGGCTGAATAATATTCTATTGTATGGATATATCACATTTTGTTTATCCATTCATCAATTCATGCACAGTTGGGTTGTTTCCATTTTTTGGGTATTATAAATAATGCTGCTATGAACATTTGTGTCAAGTTTTTTTTTGTAGGCATATATTTTCATTTGTCTTGGATATATACCTAAGAGTAGAATTATTAGATTATATGATAACTCTATGTTTAACATTTTAAGGAACTGCCAAAATATTTTCTAAAGCAACTGAATCATTTTCCATCCCCACCAGCAGTGAATGACGATTTCAATTTCTCCACATCCTTACCAATATTTATTTTCCTTTTTAATTATTATTATTGTAACCATCCTAGTGAGTATCAAGTGGTATCTCTTTTTTTCTTTTGATTTACAGTTCTCTAATGATGTTGGGCATGTTATCGTATGCTTATTGGACATTCATATTTCTTCTTTGGAGAAATGTCTATCTAAATAGTTATTTTTGCCTGATGTTTTAAAAGACTATATTTTTTAGAGCAGTTTTAGGCTCACAGCAAAATTGAGTGGAAGGTACAGAGATTTCTCATATACCCCCTGCCCCAACACACACAGAGCCTCCCCTAATATTAACATCCCAAACCAGAGTGATACATTTATTACAATGAGTGAACCTACATTGGTACATCATCAGTGCCCAAAGTCCATAGTTTACATTGCGTTCTCTCTTTGTATCAGTACATTCTATGAACTCTGACAAACGTCGAACTCCACCATTAAGTATCATACAGAATAGTTTCACAGCCATAAAAATCCTCTATGCTCTACCTATTCCTCTCTCCTTCCCCCTGAACCCCTGGCAGCCACTGATTCTTTTACTGTCTCCATAGTTTTGCCTTTTTCAGGCTGTCATATAGTTGAAATTATATGGTATGTAGCCTTTTCAGGTTGGCTTCTTTCACTTAGTAACATGCATTTAAATTTCCTCCATGTCTTTTCATGTCTTGATACTTCATTTCTTTTTAGACTGAATAATATTCCATTTTCTGGATGAACCACAGTTTATTTATCCATTCACCTGCTGAAGACATCTTGATTGTTTCCAAGTTTAGGCAGTTATGAATATAGCTGATATAAATAATCATGTGCAAGTTTTTGTGTGGACATAGGTTTTTTGATTCATTTCCTTAAATACCAAGGAGCACAATCACTAGATCATATGGTAAGAGTATGTTTAGTTTTGTAGGAAACTGCCAAACTATCTTCCAAAGTGGCTGTACCATTTTGCATTCTCACCAGCAACGAATAACAGTTTCTGTTGCTGCACATTTTGGCCAGCATTTTGTGTTGTCAGTGTTTTGGATTTTGTCCATTCTTATAGGTATGTAGTGGATCTCGTTGTTTTCATTTGCAATTCCCTAATGACACATGATGTGGAACGTCTTTTCATATGCTTATTTGCCCTCTATATATCTTCTTTAGTGAGGTGTCTGTTCAGATGTTTTGCGCATTTTTTAATCGGGTTGTTATTTTCTTATTGTTGAATTTTGAGTTCTTTGTATATTTTGGATAACAAACAGTCCTTTATTAAATATATCCTTTGCAGATATTTTCTCCCAGTCTGTGGCTTATTTTCTCATTTCTTGACAGTGTCTTTTGCAGAGCAAAAGTTTTATATTTTAATGAAATACAGCTTATCAATTCTTCCTTTTATGGATCATATCTAAAAAGTCATAACCAACTAATCCAAGACCACTTTTATATAACACTATACTGCCTCATGAGTAGTGCAAGTATCTTATAAAAACAAAATAATCCTAATTCTTCCTTGCTGTCCCTTCTATCATTGCTGTCATTTATATATGTAAGTATACGTAATTGAATGCTGTTGCTATTATTATTTTGAGCAAAAAATTGATCTCTTAGATCAATTAAAAATAAAGTTTTTATTTTACTTTCGCTCATCTGTTCTCCAATGCTCTTCCTTTCTTTATGTAGATCAAAAGTTATGACCTATATTGTTGGGTGGGCCAAAAAGTGCCTTCGGTTTTTTAAGTAAAAATAGAAGACACATTTTTCATTTTCACCAAGAACTTTATTGAACAGTATATTCACCCTTTTGTTCTACTACCTTCTGCCATTTTTCAGGCAACTTCATAATTCCATCTTCCCAAAACTTTTTATCTTTTTGAGCAAAGAACTATTCCAGGTGCCTTTTACAGTCTTCCAGGGAACTGAAATTTTTTCCATTAAGAGAATTTTGTAAAGACTGAAATAAATGGAAATCCGAAGGTGTAATGTCTGGTAAATATGGCGGATGAATCAGAACTTCCCAGCCAAGCTGTAACAGTTTTTGCCTGGTCATCAAAGAAACATGTGGTCTTGTGTTATCCTGATAGAAGATTATGCATTTTCTGTTGACTAATTCTGGACGCTTTTTGTCGAGTGCCGCTTTCAGCTGGTCTAATTGGGAGCAGTACTTGTTGGAATTAATCGTTTGGTTTTCCAGAAGGAGGTCATAATAGAGGACTCCCTTCCAATTCCACCATATACACAACATCACCTTCTTTGGATGAAGACTGGCCTTTGGTGTGGTTGGTAGTGGTTCCTTTCGCTTGCCCAACGATCTCTTCCATTCCACGTTGTTGTACAGTATCTACTTCTCATCGCCCGTCACAATTGATTTTAAAAATGGAACATTTTCATTAAGTTTTAGTAGAGAATTGCATGCAGAAATAATGGTCAAGAACGTTTTTTTCACTTAACTTATGTGGAACCCAAACATCAAAGTAATGAACATACCCAAGCTGGTGCAAATGATTTTCAGTGCTTTATTTGGATATTTTGAGTATGTCGGCTAGCTCCTGCATGGTATAACGTTCATTGTTTTCAATTATTGTTTCGGTTTGATCGCTGTCAACTTCAGCTGGTCTACCTGACCATGGAGCATCATCCAGCAAGAAATCTCCAGCACGAAACTTTGCAAACCGCTTTTGACATGTTTGATCAGTCACAGCACCTTCTCCATACACTGCACAAATCTTTTTGTGTGTTTCAGTTGCATATTTACCTTTCTTGAAATAATAAAGCATAATATGCTGAAAATGTTGCTTTTTTTTCTTTTGTCTTCAATATTAAAATGGCTACACAAAAATTCACCAACTTTGTTTATTTTTTTAATATATTTTTTAAATTTATTTATTTTTTTAACATCTTTATTGGAGTATAATTGCTTTACAATGGTGTGTTAGTTTCTGCTTTATAACAAAGTGAATCAGTTATACATATATCTCCATATCTCTTCCCTCTTGCGCCTCCGTCCCACCCACCCTCCCTATCCCACCCTTCTAGCTGGTCACAAAGCACAGAGCCGAAAGACAGCTAGGTGCTACTAGAGCCATCTTAAGGAAAAAACCGAATGAACCTTTTGGCCCACCCACTATTTTCCTTCTCACTGAAGAACTTCTTCTAACATTTTTTTGCATGGCAGGTTCACTGGCAACAAATTCCCTCAATTGTTATTTTTCTGAGAAAGTATTTCTCCTTTACTTTTGGAGGTTAATTTCCCATGGTACAGAATTCCAGGTTGGTGCTATTTTTCTCTCAACATTTTAAATATTTCACCCCACTCTCTTCTTGCTTACATGATTTCTGAGGAGAAGTCAGATGTAATTCCTATCTTTTCTTTAGGTAAGATAATTTCTTTCAAGATTTTTTTTTCTTTATCTTTCATTCTCTGCAGTTTGAATATAATATGCCTAGGTGTTGTTTTGGGACATTTATTCTGCTTGGTGTTCTCTGAATTTCCTGGATCTGTGATTTTGTGTCTGACATTAATTGGGGAAATTCTCAGTCCTTATTGCTTCAAATATTTTTTCTGCTCCTTTCTCTCTTTTGTCTCCTTCTGGTACTCCCATTGTGCATATGTTACATCTTTTGTACTTGTCCCTCAGTTCTTGGATATTCTGTTCCATTTTTTCCAGTCTCTTTTTCTTTGCTTTTCCATTTTGGAAGTTTCTATTGACATATCCTCAGTCTCACTGACTTTCCTCAACCATGTCCAATCTACTAATACTAATGAGCCTATTAAAGGCATTCTTCATTTCGGTTACACTGTTTTTATATCTCTAGCATTTCTTTTTTTAAAAAAATTATTTATTTATTTGGCTGTGTTGGGTCTTCGTTGCTGCACGCGGGCTTTCTCTAGGTGCGGTGAGCGGGGCGTACTCTTTGTTGCGGTGTGCAGGTTTCTCACTGCCGTGGCTTCTCTTGTTGTGGAGCAAAGGCTCTGGGTGTGCGGGCTTCAGTAGTTGTGGCACTCAGCCTCAGTAGTTGTGGCACACAGGCTCTAGAGCGCAGACTCAGTAGTTGTGGCGCACGGGCTTAGTTGCTCCGTGGCATGTGGGATCTTCCCGGACCAGGGCTCGAACCCATGTCCCCTGCATTGGCAAGCGGATTCTTAACCACTGCACCACCAGGGAAGTCCCTCTAGCATTTCTTTTTGATTCTTTCTTAGAATTTCCTTCTCTCTGCTTACATTGTCCATCTGTTCTTGTATGTTGTCTACTTTGTCCATTAGAACCCCTTACCATATTATTAATCATAGTTTTTAAAAATTCTTTGTCTGATAATTCCAACAACCCAGCCATATCTTGTCTGGTTCTGATGCTCACTCTGTCTCTTTACACTCTGTTTTTAGCTTTTTAGTATGCTTGTAATTTTTCGTTGAAAGTCAGACATGATGTACTAGGTAAAATGAACTCTGGTAAATAGGCCTTTAGTGATGTGGTCGTATGGTGTGGTGGGGAGGGAGAGAAAGTATTTTATAGTCCTATCATTAAGTCTCAGTCTCTTAGTGAGCCTGTGCTTCTGGGCTGTGAACTTCAAAAGTATGTCACAGTTCTTTTTCCCCTTTAGGTGGGACAGGATGGCTAAAAGGGGTTGATTGGGTATTTCTCTTCCCCCAGATCAGTTAGACTCTGATAAAGCCTCAACAGTTTAGGCTCTGGTAAAATAGTTTCTCTTGTGGACAGACCTTGTTAAGAACAGAATGCTCTGATATATTTCAAAATAGCTACATTTCCCCCTCCCCTTGCTAGAAACATGAAAGAATTTTTCTCCAGTCTTCACTGTGAGAACCTGGTAGAGCTCCTGAGGTAAAATTCACAAAAGGGTTGCCCCCCAACCCCCACCATGATAGGCTCCCGTGGAGTTTTTAAGACTCACACTTGTCCACACTGAGCCTCCAGCAATTTGTCAGTTACAATTCAGGTTTTCTTACCCTGATGCTTGTTTCACGGAACTTTCTGCTCATGGGTTTCTGCTCTAGTAAGCTGTGATTCTCTGTATTCAGCTGTATGTCTCTATAATTTTTAGTATAGTAATTTGCCCTGTGACCTCACTTCTCTAATGAATCTAAGAAGAGTTGTTGATTTTTTAGTTTGTTCAGCTTTTTATTTGTTGTTAGGATGGAGTGATGACTTCCAAGCTCCTTACATGCCAGACCATAAAATCTTTGCCTATTTAAAATGGAGTTGCTGGGACTTCCCTGGTGGTCCAGTGGTTAAGACTCCATGCTTCCAATGCAGGGAGCGTGGGTTCAATCCCTGGTTGGGGAACTAAGATCCCACAGGCCACGCATGGCGTGGCAAAAAAAAAATGGAGTTGTCTTTTTATTGTTGAATTGTAAGTGTTCTTTATATATTCTGGATACTCAGCACTGTAAGGAACGGCACCAAGAAACGGAGGAGAGCTTTAACAAGCTTTATTTGGGAACGCTCCTGGGCGAGGTTCACTGGTCCGAGAGAAAGGGGCCAGAGAAGTCGTGCCCGGGCGAGGGTTTGGGCAGAATTTATAGGGGAAGAAGGGAAAGGGGTGTGGTGAATCCGGGAGGGCGCAGGTTATTCCTTATTTCGTGGTCTCTTCGGGTATCGTGGCAATATCCGGTGCCGGTTGCGTCAGTCTTGGGACCGTTAGTCCCGCCCCTCGAAAGGTGGGAAGGCTGGGCCGGGTGGAAAGTCCCCAGGTCAGTTCCTGGAACTGGGTGGTCTGGAAAGTTTTGGTCTGATGCAACCTGTGAGTTTGATTGCGTTCCCCTGCCTCGAGCCAGTTGGCCTTACAAGCACTTTTCAGATAAATGATATGCAAATATTTTATCCTATTGTGTTGGTGTCTTTTCACTTTCTTGCTGGTGTCCTTTGAAGCACAAAAGTTTTTAATATTTTATTGTGCTAAAATATACATAACAAAATTTACCATTTTTAAGCATATGTTTCAGTGGTATTAAGTACATTCACGTTGTTGTACAAGCACCACCACCACCCATATCCAGAACATTTTTTATCTTCCCAAACTGAAACTCTATGCCCTTTAAATAATAACTCCCCATTTTCTCCTCCTCTGACCCCTTGGCAACCAACATTCTACTTTCTGTGTCTATGCATTTGATTACTCTATGTACTTCATTATAAGTGAAATCATACAATATTTGTCCTTTTGTAACTGGTTTGTTTCACTTAGCATAATGTCTTCAAGGTTCATCCATGTTGTAGCATGTGTTAGAATTTCTTTTCTTTTTAATGTTGAATAATATTCCATTGTTTGTATATACAACATTTTGTTTATCCATTCATCCATTGATGGACATTTGGGTGTTTCCACATTTTGGCTGTTGTGAACAATGCTGCTATGAACATGAGTGTACAAATATCTGTTTAAGTCCCTGTTTTCAATTATTTTGGGTATATAACCCCAAAACTGTTCTTAATTTTCATGAAGTCCAGTTTATCTACAGTTTTCTTTTGTTGCTTGTGCTTTTATTGTTATATCTAAGAAACCATTGCCTAATCTAAGGTCGTGAAGATTTACTTCTATGCTTTCTTTTAAGAGTTTTATAGTTTTAGTTCTTACATTTAGGACTATGCTCCATTTTGAGGTAATTTTTGTATATGGTGTGATGTAGGGGTCTTCATTCTTTTGCATGTGAATATCTAATTGACTCATCACCTTTCATTGAACAGTCTACTTTTTCTACACTGAATTATTTTGGCACTCTTGCAAGCAGTAAATTCACAATAAATGTAATTTTTGTGGACTTTCCATTTTATTCCATTAACAGATGTATCTATCCTTATGCCAGTACTACACTGCCTTGATTATTATAGATTTGTAGCAAATTTTAAATCAGAAAGTGTGGGTCCTCAACTTTTTCTTTTTCAAGTTTTTTTTGGCTATCTGGGTCTCTTGTATTTCCATGCAAATTTTAGGGTCAACCTGTCAATCTTTGCAAAAAACAATGCAGCTGGGATTTTGATATGGAACCCATAGATCAACTTGGAGAGATTGCCATCTTAACAATATTACATCTTTTTACTTATGAAGATGGGATGTATTTTCATGTATTTAGGTTTTCTTTAACTTCTTTCAACAATATTTTATAGTTTTCAGAGTGTAAGTTTTATACTTCTTTTGTTAAATTTATTTCTAAGTAATTTATGTTTTGATGCTATTGTTAATGGAATTTTTTCTTAATTTCATTTTCAAATTGTTTGTTATTGTACAGAAGTACTACTGATCTTTGTATATTGATCTTGTATCCTGCAACCTTGCTGAGCTAGGTTATTTGAAGTTTTTTCTTTTTTTCGGTAGATTCCTCAGGATTTTCTATATACAAGATCATGTTATCTGCAAACAGAGATAGTTTTATTTTTTCCTTTTCAATCTGGATGCCTTTTATTTATTTTTCTAGCCTAATTGGCCAGCTGAAACCTTGAGTTCAATGTTGAACAGACATGATGACAGCAGACATCCTTGTCTTGTTTCTGATCTTAGAGGGAAAGTAATCAGTCTTTCACCAACGTATATGATATTGTCCTTGGGTTTTTCATAAATCACCTTTATCAGGTCAAGGAAGTTCCCTTCTATTCCTCATTTGTTGAATGTTTTATCTTGAAGGAATGTTGTGATTTTTCAAATGCATTTTCTGCATCTCTTGAGATAATCATGTGTTTTTTTTCTTTCATTCTATTGATACAGTGTATTACATTGGTTGATTTTCAGATTTTAAGTCAATCTTGCATTCCTGAGATAAACCTCACTTGGTCATGATGTATAATCGTTTTTTATATATTAGTGTAATCAATTTGCTAGTGTTTTGTTGAGGGCTTTTACATCAATATTCATAAGAGATATTGGTCTGTAGTTTTCTTCTCTTGTGATGTCTTTGGCTAGCTTTGGTATCAGGGTAATACTGGCCTCATGAGTTGAGAAATGTTCCCTGCTATTTGTGGAGAGTTTGTGAAGTTTGGTATTAATTCTCTAATGTTTGGTACCATTCACTAGTAAAAGTATTTGGCTTAGGTTTTTTATTTTTGAGGATGGGAGAAGTATTTCAATTACTTATTCAATCTTTTGTTATATCTCTATTCAGGTTTTCTGTTTCTTCTTGCATCAGTTTTGGTAGTTTGTGGTTTTGTATGAATTTGTCTATATCATCTGTTATCTAATGTATGAATTTGTCTATATCATCTGTTATCTGCTTTTTTTGACTTGTCTTTCCTAACATGTAACCTCTACCCTATGAGTAGAGGTTTTGTATGAATTTGTTTATATCATACAACTGTTCACAGTATTCACTTATGCTCCTTTATTTCTGTAAGGTTGCAGTGATATCCCCTCTTTGTACTTAATTTTACTAATTTGAGTCTTCTCTCTTTTATTGTCTTGGTCCATCTGGTTAAAGGTTTGCCAATTTTATAGATATTTGCAAAGAACCAACTTGTGGTTTTATTGATTTTCTCCACTTTTTATTCTCTATTTGAGTTATTTCTGTTCTAGTCTTAATTTTTGCCTTTCTTCTGCATGCTATGGGTTTAGTTGGCTCTTCTTTTTCTAGTTTCTTTAGCTGGAAAGTTAGGTTCATGATTTGAGCTCTTTACTTTTTAAAATTTTTTGTTGAGATAAAATTCACATACCATAACATTTGCCCTTTTAAAGTGTATAATTTGGTATTTTTAGTATATTTCCAATTTTTTCCAACCAATACCACTCTCTAATTTCTGAACGTTTTCATCATCCCAAGAAGATTCTTCCTAGTAGCTATCTCTTCTCAACCTCCCCATTCCCCAGCCCCTGGTGACCAATAGTCTACTTTCTGTCTCTATGGATTTGCCTATTTTGGACATTCCATAGCAAATATTTTTGATTGAGAGTTTTTTCCTTTCATCACTTTGAATATGTCATCCCACTGCCTTCTGACCTCTATTCTATTTGGTAGAAGTCAGCCATTAATCTTATGGAGTTTCTCTTGTCCATGATTAGTCATTTTTCTCTTGCCACTTTCAAGATTTCCCTTTGTTTTTGGCTTTCAACATTTTGATTATGGGGTCTCTGGGATGTCTCTCCTCGTGTTTATTATCCTCTTGTTATTTGTAGAGCTTCTTATATGTGTAGATTAATGTTTTCTTCAAATTTGAGGAGTTTTCATTATTTTTGAGTATTCTTTCTTTCTGAAATCTCACTGCATGTATATTGGTGGGCTTATTGGTGCCCTACATTTCTCTGAGGCTCTGTTCATTTTTCTTAATTCTATGTTCTCAATGTTTTTCAATTTGCATGATATGTTTTGATCTACCTTCAAGTCTGCTGATTTTATTCTTCTGCCGCCTTAAATCTACTGTTGAGCTCCTTGTTGAATTTTTCATTTCACATACAGTACTTTTCAACTCCAGAATTTCCATTTGGTTCTTTTAAAAATTTTCTGTCTCTTTATTGATATTCTCTTTGTGATTAGAAATTGTCATCATGCATTCTTTTAATTCTTTAAACATGATTTCATTCAGTTCTTTGCAAATATTTATAATAGCAGCTTTGTCTTCTAAGTCCACCATTTAGCCCCCTCAAGACAGCTTCTAGTGCCTGATTTTTTTCCTGTTTACGGGTTACACTTTCCTGTTTCTTGCATGTTTCATAATTTTTTTGTTGAAAAATATACCGTAAAACTCGAGCTACTGTTACTGGCTTTTCTGGACTAGGTTTGTGAGGTCTATTTCCTGCAGTATACGACCTCCTCAAAAGTCGCAGCCATGGATATGTACACAGCATCACTACTACAAGTGATTACTGTGCTTTCAAATGGAATCTCTGTTTCTTTCATTGAGATTCCCATTTAGCTTCTAACTGATCTATCTCTAGTGGTATCACACCCAGCTATTAGCCTCTACTAATTTCTTCTTAATTCCACTATTTTTTTTAATCATGCCTGTGGGCATAAATTATTCCACAATCTGATCCAATTAAAGTTTCTGCTCCATTGCAGGGGCAGGGTGTTATCAGTCCTTGAGGCTTGCTCAGACCCTAGAATAGTTCTTCTTAGTTCTTTCCCTGGTTCTCTCTGTTAAACTTCTAACTGGTCTAACATTTTACAGTTGCTACTAAAATTCTGAAGCTCCAAGTCCCCTCTTAATTGCTCAACATCAAGAACTTCATTGTTTCTGACAATACCCTTTGGCAAGAACTTATCCGCTCTCCTTTCCACATAAAGTTAGTCCCATTAGGGAGAGCTAAAGGGGCTCTCACATCTTAAAAGTCTGTCTTTCCTCTGGATGGAAACTTCTGCTTCACTGTACTTGAACTGGAGGTGGGGAGAGCATCTCACATCTCCCAGAGTGACACCCCAACTCTATGAGCAGGGTGCTAGGCAAGATGGTAGCTACTGCTTTTTTTGACTTGTCTTTCCTAACATGTAACCTCTACCCTATGAGTGAATTAGGGCAGAGATTATCAGAGACAATATTCTAGGTGCCATGTCTGGAGTAGAGCTCTCACCATACCAAAAGGAGCTGAGTGGTAGAAAGGCTTATCAATCCTCTTGGCCCTGCCTGTCTGGAACAAAGCTTTTGCAACACAGAGCTGAAGGAAGGATGAGAGATGCCTGTATCCCATCCTTCCAGGAATAAAACTGTAGCCCAGTACTGGGACCTGGAGGAAGACAGAGCTCCCTATTATTGGCCACACTCACCTACAATAGAGCTTATATTACATTGAGCAAGAGAGGGCAGAGATGGGAGCAAGTCATGGCTCAAATGCCATGGACTCTTGTTCCTATCAAGATTTATTAGAGTATTTTGAATAAATGCTGCTCCATTTGCTATATGATATTAGAACAACTTCTTAATAAGTTTAAGAGATTATACCAATTATGGTTTTTTCACTAGAAAATGGGTCCACAAGGCTTATTACATCCCTATTCTAGAACCGGAACCCTCTCTGTTAAGTTTGTAAACACCCCACCACAGTCCCCAACACAGACACAGACTCTTCTTTCTGTCCCAAGATCTCATCTGAGCAGGGTAGTGGGAGAAGCCTGGACTCTGGGGCAGGAATTGGATCCAGGACCTCTTTGTAAATTTGTCCATCCTAGTGGCTTCTTCCTTAAGGAGGCTAAAGACCAGGCTGGGGGTGGGGGATCAGAGGGCACCAAGTGATGGTGAGGCCCCACCCATTCTGTCCCTTGAGTAGTGGCAAGAGGTAGGAGGTGGGCCTCACAGAAGAAAGAGGCTACATGTCCCTACAGCAGGGCAGATTGGGATGACTCCCTTGGCTCCTGCGGGAAAGAGCCACAGGAAGACAGACTTGGGCCATGTGGGGCAAAGCACTCTCTATGGGAAAGATACAGAAAGGGCTGTTGCAGGAGGAAGTGAGCTCCCTGTCATCTGGAGGTTATTATCTAGGCGGAGGGCAGCGTGTCGAGGGGCCTCTGTCATTCAACAAGAGGTAGGACCCCAGGACTGTTGGGGGCCCGTGGACCCTAAAATGCTCTGATCCTCCCATCTTTGGAGGACAAACCTTGCCCAATCCTTTCTGGCCTGGTCAGGTGGCTCAGAAACACCCCAGGGACTGCAGGCCTTTTCTGGGGTTTCAAAAAGGAGCAGCATTAGCATTCATTAGTGCTCTAATTGGCATCTTAATTGCCAGTTTCGCTCTGGTCTTTTGGTCTTTATAATGGATATCTGGTGCATAGCCCTCCCCCAGCCACCCCACCCCCAACCTTCTCCCTAGAGATCAGCTCCCAGCTGCACCTCACCTTCCCTTCACCTCCACCCGAGTGCACCGACAAAGGTTGGAGGCAGGGATGAGCTTCCCCAGGGCATCTGCATTGTACCTCCTCTCCCTCCCCCTTTCAGTGAGCTCAGGAAATTGGTTTTAATCCACCAGGCTCCAGTTGCTTAGCAACGGAAGAGCCTGCTCCTAACAACCAGGAGCCACAAAGATGCTGCAGAGAAAGGGGGCTGTCTGGGCCCTGCTCCTGCTCAGCTCCTGACTACTGCCTCCCTGATGTTTTTTTCTCACTGAGTACAGCCAGCCTTCCTCTCTCAGATGCTGGGTCTTGAAAGGCTGATCTCTGGGGCAGCTGCCTGACCTCACCCCCTATCCTGCCTGCCTAGAGCTTCTCTGAATCCCACCTCCCAGGACAGCAGGAGGTAGTTCATGATCATAGCAGGGTGGCTCTAGGAAGGGCCCTCACTCTGTCTCTCAGAGGTCGCTGACTGTGTTGGTTCTTCCAGCCTGGCCTGGTGGGTGGAAGTAGAGTTGATCTCGGGTGGCCTCGGCCTGCAGAGGCTTGAAGCAGGGTTTCGGTTCCCAGCCAGAGACTGAAGTCAGGCCGCAGCAGTGAGAGCGCTGAATCCTTGCCACTAGACCACCAGGGACCAGTGGCCAGTAACAAGGCCCTGGCCCATCAGCTGTGTAGAAATGAATTTCCACAGAGAGTCAGAAAGTAGTGAAACAAGTGTCTATTAGGAGGAAAAAGAGTATGTGTGAATAGGCACACACACACACGCACACACACACACACACACACACACACACACGGGTGGGCTCAGAGAGAGTCACGCCCTTGTGGTAGTTTGAATCACTTATATGGGGCATTTCTTCCGGGTTTAATTTGGCCAACCATCTTGCTTTGCCTGGTTCTGAGTCCGTATTCGGTTTATCTCTGGGTCCTCCCATGTGTGCACACGCATCTCTTAGCCAAGATGGATTCTAGTGAAGAGGCCTATGGGTAGGTTGACATCAATCCCTTTTTGACCTCCAAGGAGCCTTTCTGCACATGTATAGTCGGGAAGGTCTCCTTGACCTCGAGAATGAGAAGTATGTGGTCTCTGTCTCTTACCTGGGCAGGGCTCAGCTCCTCCTCCTCTTCATCTTGGAATATCTGTCCACAGGGGACCAACTCCAGCTGCTCAGCCTGGGGCCCATCTACCTCCTGCCTCAGCGTGGGCCAGGCTCCTTTTACCCTGGATGAGAGCAATTCCTGCCCAGGGTCGGGGGTGGGGTGGGGTGTGCACTGTAACCCCAGCCCATCTGAGACTGAAGGGAGGCAAGGTACCATACTCCCTGGGCTTCTAGAGATCAGGAAATTGAGAGTCAGACATGGGCTCAGGCCCACACAGTTAGAGCTGGGTCTGAACCAATGCCAGAACACAGGGCTCCCCAACACAGTCAGCGTCCATGAGACTGCCAGGCCACTGCACAGCACCAGAGGCTTCTGCCTTCCCTCCCCAAAAGACAGCGAGGACAGAATTCTCCACCCCGAGGGGGAAGCCTCCTGCCCTCCTGCCTTCTGGAATGGCCCCAGCAAAGGGTGATCACCAGTGGAGAATTTCCATTTGACGAGCTGCTTTCCCAGAATTGTTTTTAACTCAATAAGAGCTCAGGAGCATCCCCCAGGGGAGGCCTGTCCGAAATTCTGACTCTGAGTGGGTGCTAGTTGGTATCTTACTTAACCGCAGACCTCACTGGTCTTCGCAGGAGGTGTACATGTGTGCACCCCCACCCCACTCCTTCTGTGGGGCCTCAAGCTCTGACAGTGAGGCTGCCCCCAGGAATAAACCATGGAAAGTGGGGGCTGTAGGAAACCAGCGTCCAACAAGGGACCCCACCACCCCATCTATCCCCCCTGGGCCAGGCCGCTAGGCAGGGACAAGCCTTCCTCTGGGCAGCTTCTTTCTGCCTTCCCCACTCCTTGCTTTTCTCCCTCCCTTTCCCCCTCCCAAGTAAAGGGCTTCTGGCTTCTGGCTTCCATTGCCTGGCAACCAAACTGGGCTGCCACAGGCTGAGAGGAGCAGCACAGATGCTGCCTAATGAGGGGGCTGAAATGAGGGGGCGAAATCACTGTCTCTAGTCATATGTCGCTGTTGCTCACAAAACAGATACCAGGCTTTTCTTAAATTTGCGATTGTTGTTCTCTATAATGAAAAGTCTTCCAAAGGCAGACAGCTAAGCCACATTTGGGTAAACATCTCCTTGATCCACCCTTTTCTATTTCATATTAAAAACTTTTTGTTGTGGAAAATTTCAAGCCTATATACAAGGAGAATAGCATAATGAGGCTCCGTGGACATCACCCAGCATCAACAATTATCAACCCCTGGCCAGATATCACATCATTGTAACTGCATTTCAGTATCTAGCTTTGAAACATGAGAACTCTCTTTCTAACAGAACTACAGTGTCATTAGAGCACCTAAAGTAATTATCAATAATTCCATAATCTCATCAAATATCCAGGCAGTGTTCAAACTTCAAATGCCTCATCAATATCATGAAGTACTGATTGTTTTTCATTTTTTGTTCTGATTTCACGGTTTATTTGAGTCAAGGTCTAAATAAAGGCCACACGGTAATCTAGAGGTTCCCCTTTCTGAATACTTTGGGGGAGAAAAAACTTTTCTCCTACTCTCTTAGGTTCAGTACCTAGGGCCTGCGAATGAAACTGATAAAAGACAGACTAACAGGAGAAAGAAACAGAGTGTATTTACATGTGCAACTTCCATATACACAGAAGAACTCAGTGATGATAACTCAAAGGAGTGGTTGGAATTTGGGTCTTACATACCATCTTAATAGATGAAGTGGGGGAGAAAGGCACTTGCCAGGAGTATAAATGACTTTTTGGAAAGATACACGGATTTTCAGGAGAACCAACACTTGATAAGAGAGGCTGTCATGTTTGTCTATACAGGTGTGAGTGGCCTTTCTATCTTTTCAGGGCCACAAAACTCACTTGGGGAAAAGATTTGGCGTAGACTTTTTATTCACAGTCTACCTTCCGGGAGTAGATCCGCCCTGAGAAGGAATTTTTGGCAGCCTCATTTCCTAGAAGTTGCTGCTTTTAGTCAGATAAGGGAAGCTACAGAAAAGGCTTTTTTTCCCTGTTGTCTATCAAAGCTCAAATGTCTTCAGCTAAAACAATCTTTATACCAACTCTGGGTCCCGAGTATGTCCCTACAATATACTGAAATCCCAAGAAACCGAAATTACCCTGCAAACCACTAACCCCCGGGCTCTTCCTGAGGCCTCCTGTGAGCCCTGCCTTGAGTTATGTGAGGCATTATTAATTCCCAACTCTTGGGATGAGGAGACTGAGATTCAGAGCAATGAAATGAAGAGCTCAAGGTCACCCAGCTACTGAGGCACGGGGCGGGTGGGGGGCCAGGCCGGGAACTCATGTCAGGAGCCTAAACTCCTAATAAACACACTCTGCCACCTCCACCTGTCCTGCCTCCAGAAAGGCGGGGGAAGGCTTTAGGAAGGAGGCAGGGAAGGCCTCCACCCTGTCCCCGCCTCCTAGTCCAGGTCCTGCCTAGCATCTTGTCAAAGACCCACGCGTTCCCACCTCCTCTGACCACCCTGGCCCAT
Source organism: Tursiops truncatus (assembly GCF_011762595.2). Lineage (NCBI taxonomy): Eukaryota > Metazoa > Chordata > Mammalia > Artiodactyla > Delphinidae > Tursiops > Tursiops truncatus. The sequence continues at coordinate 67,525,586 of NC_047055.1, read as the reverse complement.
TACTCTCTATTCCCAAGTGTCTGCCCTTGGGTGCATGTACCTCAGTCTCTCCCTCACCCAGAAGCACCCCAAGTGCGGGGAACTTATTTCTGGATATCTGTGACCTGCCCCAGCTGAGCCTCACCCAGAGTCACTTGGAAGGTACTCCCCAAAGGGCAGCTGACTAACTGACTGACTGCCCGAGTGAGGGGCCTTCTGGAGGGTGAGTGGGCTCAATGTACGGGCAAGGCTTTGAGGAGAGATCCCGGACCCCAGGCAGGAACAGCCATCAGACACTCCAGAGTGATAGGGGTCTCTCTTGCCCCCAGAGAAGGCAAGGGATTGCCCAGGGAGCAGCCTGGGCTTGGGCATCCTGAGGACAGGGGCCTCTGGCCTCTGGCCTCAGCCCTCCCTCCCATAGGTCATTTACCCTCTGAGAGCCTCAGGGAGTCTTCATCCGTGCAGCGAAGACACTCCAGAGAATCGCCTGGGCTGCCCTGTGGTTGAAGGAGGCCTCTCAGCTTGGAGTAATGGAATCAGCTCTGGCCCGAGAGCCCTGGTGGCAGGTCTGGGTCTCTGCTCTTTCATTACGCTGCTCTGTGACCCTGGGTGGGCTACTTCCTCCCTGTGGGTCTCGGTTTCCTCATCTATACAATGAGGGGGCTGCACCAGTCGATCTCCAGGGGCCCGTTAGCTTCCACGTTTCTGTGATCTCCAGGAAAGGGAGACCCACAACATTCCTTGGTAAATGATTGCTGGTTTTATTTACCTTTACAGTCAGGAGGGTCTTCCTGCCTGTGTCCCACTGTCTCTGAGCCTCATTTCCTCTGGCCGAGGCCTGGGTCTGTCTAAGCTTCTTGGCTGACCCAGAAGTACCTGGGTGGGTGACAGCCATTTTCATCACCACAACTCAAGTCACAATGGTGGCAGAGTGGGCTCTAGAGCCCTCAAGTCCCTGCTCCCAATCCCCGAGGCGTTCAGGAGGCAGCAGTGTTGAGACATCATGCAGTTGAGCAACTGTGGCACCGATTGGCTCCTTGCCCTCCATGTAGCCCAACATCCTCACTTTCCAGACAAGGAAACAGGGACTTGTCCAAGGTTACACAGAGCTGGGACAGGGAGGAGCTTGGGGTAGGAAAGAGCTGGAGACCTCCTCAGGAGGGATCTTGCCTGGGCAGGGCGGGTGATGGTGAAGTGGAGAGCCAGTCCCCTAAGGAGCAGAGTTGTGGCATGAACTAAAACCAGTTTATGAAACCCACCCTCAGGGAGCTCCTGGGTTCTCCTGGGCAAATACAGGACACACGCACACACATGCACACACACACAGGCACACAGGCACACATGCATGCACGCCACAGGGAGAAAGGTCACAAGCATGTCTGACTACCAAGTGCCTGAGCTGGGACGCTTAACTTGACCACCCACCACGAGCCACTGAGTATCCTAGCTACTTCTTTTATTCAACAACTAGTGACCGAGTGACTGGGAACCGAACAGTGAACAAGTGGGACGTAGTCCCTGCCCTCTCAGAGCTTGCAGCCTAGCTAGGCAGGCAAGCGCTCGAGAGGTGAGTCCAACCCAGGGAGCTACCCCCAGGCTAAAGGAAGCCAGGGGCTGTGGGAACCCAGCGGAGCCCGTCTCAGGGTCTCAGGAACCATCCTGTGCTGCAGGCACTTTCCTGGCTGTCCGTGCCCATTTCTGGAGGAGTCGGTTCTAGCTGGTTGGGAAGGTATCCTTGGGGAGCCATCGGTCTCCCCTCTTCAGGCCAGGCAGACGTGGTCAAGGGTGCGGATTACTCTCCGGAACTTTTTGTCACGTCACCGATAACTGGGCAACTTCTGGGGCCTGGAGAAGAGGTGAGGCTCCCCTTCATCACACCAGGGGTTCTCAAAGTAGTGGTTAGGGACCCCAAAGCTCACTGTTGAGTCTTCAGTGGCTGTTCTGAGCAGAAGTTGAATATGAACTGGGTGCCCTTTCTCTTGCTGGCTCTTGTGATGCAAAGTGTGGGTTGCAAGGCCTCCAAAAATGGCAACAGTTCAATTGTTCTGAGAAACCGTTTTCTTTTTCCCCCACTCATGCAGAGGGCCAAGATATTGCCTTCTTCAAACCTGTGTTTGTGATTTAGCTTCCATTGACCTTGACAATTAACATAAAGGGCAGGGAGCAAGGCTGCCCCTTTTCTCCATCCCTGCTACTCTTCTCCTATGTATGTGGGGGTGGGGGGGGAGGAGTGACACAGGAAAGAAGGGGGGAAAAGCATAGGACAATGTCCTGTGGATCCTTTACTTACTGAGCTCAGTGACACACAGGGATGTTTAAGTGAAACTTTCAGGGAAAAAATAAGGAAATGCCTTATTTTACCCGCCTGGTCACTCCTGCTGTTTGGCTTCTGAGACTTCTGGTTTCCAGGCTGTTTCATAAGTACTGACGCACTGAGAAGCTGTATGTGTCCTTGGAACAGAAAGTGAAGGGCCCTCTGGTCCCTGGGGCCCCCACCCACAGACTCTGTCCATATGGTCTCTCTTTGCCACTGGCCCTGGGGGGTGGGGCCTGTGCCCATGAAAAACAATGATCCCAGTGGGCCTCCAGTCCTTTGGGGGACACACTTCCCTTCTCGCCCCCATGCCATACCCACCCCTGTCAGACTTTGGATGAGAGAGGAAGCATAGGTGTAGTGGCGTTCAGCCCCTTCTTTCTCGGAGCTGGGAACTGAGACCCAGGGAACACAGGGCTCTTACACTTATTACAGTGGTCAGAAAGCTGAAAATCTCTATTTCACTCAGTTGTTAGCAATTTAAAGCAGTGCTTTAAATTTCTGAAGTAAAATGCACAATCCTGACTGGTCTCAAAGAAACAATTATAAACGTCAGTGTAATTCTGAGACTACCACTGTACCCTGTTTACTCTATTTCACGTATAGACAGTCTGAGTTCCAGATAATGAAGGTCATTTGCTCAATGTTCCACAGCGATCATTTGCAGAAATGAAAGTCAGGTTTCTTAATAATAGGCAACCTCTATAAATAGAATAACTGGATGTCCCCGTTTATGTATATTGTCACATTCTAATTATTGAAATTAAAATTTCCTCTCAAAATTGGCATGATTTGCATGATAAATTAAGTGCTCCCCTTCTTTACATACCATTCATTTTAATTCATATGCAGTATTTTATTTTGTTGTTTAAATTTGAAATTTTTTATCTCTTTTTTTTTAGCCGTGTGTACATGTCAATCCCAAATTCCCAATCTATCCCTCCACCCCAACCTTCCCCCCTGGTAACCATAAGTGCATTCTCTATTTCTGTGAGTCTGTTTCTGTTTTGTAAGATCTTTTGTATCATTTCTTAAGATTCTGCATATATGTGATATCATATGATATTTGTCTTTCTCTGGCTGACTTACTTCACTTAGTATGACAATCTCCAGGTCCATCCATGTTGCTGCAACTGACACTATTTCCTTCTTTTTTATGGCTGAGTAATATTCCATTGTATATATGTAAAAAACACATCTTCTTTATCCATTCCTCTGTTGATGGACATTTAGATTGCTTCCACGTCTTTGCTATTGTAAATAGTGCTGCAGTGAACATTGTGGTGTATGTATCTTTCAAAGTATGGTTTTCTCCAGATATATGCCCAGGAGTGGGATTGCTGGATCATATGGTTGCTCTATTTTTAGTTTTTTTAAGTAACCTCCATACCGTTCTCCATAGTGGCTGCACCAATTTACATTCCCACCAACAGTGTAGAAGGGTCCCCTTTACTCCACACCCTCTCCAGCATCTACTGTTTGTAGACTTTTTCATGATGGCCATCCTGACTGGTGTGAGGTGAGATCTCATTGTAGTTTTGATTTGCAGTTCTCTAATAATTAGTGACGTTGATCATCTTTTCATGGGCCTCTTGGCCATGTGTATGTCTTCTTTGGAGAAATGTGTATTTAGTTCTTCTGCCCATTTTTTGATTGGGTTGTTTGTTTTTTCAATATTGAGCCACATGAGCTGTTTGTAAATTTTGGAGTCTAATCCCTTTTCAGTCACATTGTTTGCAAATATTTTCTCCCATTCTGTGGGTTGTCTTTTTGTTTTGCTTATGGTTTCCTTTGCTATGCTAAAGCTTTTAAGTTTAATTAGGTCCCATTTGTTTATTTTTGTTTGTATTTCCATTACTCTAGGAGATGGATTGAAGAAGATATTGCTGTGGTTTATGTCAAAGAGTGTTCTGCCTATGTTTTCCTCTAAGAGTTTTATAGTATTCAGTCTTACATTTAGGTTTTTAATCCATTTTGAGCTTATTTTTGTGTATGATGTTAAAGAATGTTCTAATTTCATTTTTTTACATGTAGTTGTCCAGCTTTCACAGCACCATTTATTGAAGAGATGTCTCTTCTCCATTGTATAGTCTTGCCTCCTTTGTCATATATTAACTGACCATAGGTGCATGGGTTTATTTCTGGGCTTTCTATCCTGTTCCACTGTGCTATATTTCTGTTCTTGTGCCAGTACCATACTGTTTTGATGACTGTAGCTTTGTAGGATAGTCTTCTGTCAGGGAGTCTGATTCTCCCAACTCCCTTTTTCTTTCTCAAGATTGCTTTGGCTGTTTGGGACCTTTTGTGTCTCCATACAAATTTTAAGATTTTTTTGTTGTGGTTCTGTGAAAAATGCCATTGGTAATTTGATAGGGATTGCATTGAGTCTGTAGATTGCCATGGGTAGTATAGTCGTTTTGACAGTATTGATTCTTCCAACCCAAGAACATGGTATATCTTTCCATCTGTTTGTGTCATCTTCGATTTCTTTCATCAGCGTCTTATATTTTTCAGAGTACAGGTCTTTTGCCTCCTTAGGTAGGTTTATTCCTAGGTATTTTATTCTTTTTGATGTGATAGTAAATGAGATTGTTTTCTTTTTTTAAAAAAATTATTTATTTATTTATTTTTGGCTGCATTGCGTCTTCATTGCTGCACGCTGGCTTTCTCTAGTTGCGGCGACGGGGGCTACTCTTCGTTGCGGTGCACGTGTTTCTCATTACAGTGGCTTCTCGTGCTGTGGAGCACAGACTCTAGGTGCACGGGCTTCAGTAGTTGCAGCATGCAGGCTCAACAGTTGTGGCTCACGGACTCTAGAGTGCAGGCTCAGTAGTTGTGGCACACAGGCTCAGTTGCTCCACGGCATGTGGGATCTTCCGGGACCAGGTCTTGAACCCATGTCCCCTGCACTGGCAGGCAGATTCTTAACAACTGTGCCACCAGGGAAGTCTGAGATTGTTTTCTTAATTTCTGTTTCTGATCTTTCATTGTTAGTGTATAGGAATGCAAGAGATTTCTGTGCATTAATTTTGTATCCTGCAACTTCACTAAATTCATTGAAGAGCTTTAGTAGTTTCCTGGTGGCATCTTTAGGATTTTCTATGTATAGTATCATGTCATCTGCAAACAGTGACAGTTTTACTTTTTTTTTTCCAGTTTGGATTCCTTTTATTTCTTTTTCTTCTCTGATTGCCATGGCTAGGACTTCCAAAATTGTGTTGAATAAAAGTGGCAAGTGTGGACATCTTTGTCTCATTTCTCATCTTAGAGGAAATGCTTTCAGTTTTTCACCATTGAAAATGATATTTGCTGTGAGTTTGTCATATGTGGCCTTTAGTATGTTGAGGTAGGTTCCCACTAAGACCACTTTCTGGAGAGTTATTTTTATCATAAATGGGTGTCGAATTTTGTCGAAAGGTTTTTCTGCACCTGTTGGTATGATCATATGGTCTTATTCTTCAATTTGTTAATATGGTGTATCACATTGATTGATTTGCTATTATTGAAGAATCCTTGCATCCCTGGGATAAATCCCTCTTGATCATGCGCTATGATCCTTTTAATGTGTTGTTGGGTTCTGTTTGCTAGCATTATGTTGAGGATTTTTGCATCTATGTTCATCAGTGAAATTGGCCTGTAGTTTTCTTTTTTTGTGATGTCTTTGTCTCGTTTTGGTATCAGGGTGATGGTGGCCTCGTAGAATGAGTTTGAGAGTGTTCCTCCCTCTGCAATTTTTTGGACGATTTTGAGAAGGATAGCTGTTAGCACTTCTCTAAATGTTTGACAGAATTTGCCTGTGAAGCCATCTGCTCCTGGATTTTTGTCTGTTGGAAGGTTTTTAATCACAGTTTCAATTTCATTACTTGTGATCGGTCTATTCATGTTTTCTATTTCTCCCTTGTTCAGTCTTGGAAGGTTGTACCTTTCTAAGAATTTGTCCATTTCTTACAGGTTGTCGATTTTTTTGGCATATAGTTGCTTGTAGTAGTCTCTTATGATCCTTTGTATTTCTGCGGTGTCAGTTGTAACTTTTCCTTTTTCATTTCTAATTTTATTGATTTGAATCCTCTCCCTTTTTTTCTGGATGAGTCTGGCTAATGGTTTATCAATTTTGTTTATCCTCTCAAAGAACCAGCTTTTAGTTTCATTGATCTTTTGAATTGTTTTCTTCATTTCTATTTCATCTCTGATCTTTATGGTTTCTTTCCTTCTAGTAACTTGGGGTTTTGTTTGTTATTCTTTCTCTAGTTGCTTTAGATGTAAGGTTACGTTCTTTATTTGAGGTTTTTCCTTTTTTAATTTTTAAATTTAATTTATTTTTTTATACAGCAGGTTCTTATTAGTCATCAATTTTATACACATCAAGTGTATACATGTCAATCCCAATCACCGAATTCATCACACCATCATCCCCACCGCCCCGCAGCTTTCCCCCTTTGTGCCCATACATTTGTTCTGTACATCTGTGTCTCACCTTCTGCCCTGCAAACCGGTTCATCTGTACCATTTTTCTCGGTTCCACATACATGCGTTAATATACGATATTTGTTTTCCTCTTTCTGACATACTTCACTCTGTATGACAGACTCTAGATCCATCCACGTCTCAATAAATGACTCAATTTCGTTCCTTTTCATGGCTGAGTAATATTCCATTGTATATATGTATCACAACTACTTTATCCATTCATCTGTCGATGGGCATTTAGGTTGCTTCCATGACCGGGCTATTGTAAATAGTGCTGCAATGAACATGGGGGTGCATGTGTCTTTTTGAATTATGGTTTTCTCTGGGTATATACCCAGTAGTTGGATTGCTGGATCATGTGGTAATTCTACTTTTAGATTTTTAAGGAACCTCCATACTGTTCTTCATAGTGGCTGTATCAGTTTACATTCCCACCAACAGTTCAGGAGGGTTCCCATTTCTCCACACCCTCTCCAGCCTTTGTTGTTTGTAGATTTTATGATGATGCCCATTCTAACTGGTGTGAGGTGATACCTCATTGTAGTTTTGATTTGCATTTCTCCAATAATTAGTGATGTTGAGCAGCTTTTCATGTGCTTCTTGGCCATCTGTAGGCCTTCTTTGGAGAAATGTCTATTTAGGTCTTCTACCCATTTTTGGAGTGGGTTGTTTGTTTCTCTAATATTGAGCTGTATGCGCTGTTTATATATTTTGGAGATTAATCCTTTGTCCGTTGATTCGTTTGCAAATATTTTCTCCCATTCTGAGGGTTGTCTTTTTGTCTTGTTTATGGTTTCCTTTGTTTTGCAAAAGGTTTTAAGTTTCATTAGGTCCCATTTGTTTATTTTTGTTTTTATCTCCATCACTCTACGAGGTGGGTCAAAAAGGATCTTGCTGTGATTTATGTCAAAGAGTGTTCTTCCTATGTTTTCCTCTAAGAAGTTTATAGTGTCTGGTCTTACATTTAGGTCTCTAATTCATTTTGAGTTTATTTTTGTGTATGGTATTAGGGATTGTTCTAATTTCATTCTTTTACATATAGCTGTCCAGTTTTCCCAGCACCACTTATTGAAGAGACTGTCTTTTCTCCATTGTATATCCTTGCCTCCTTTGTCATAGATTAGTTGAACATAGGTGTGTGGGTTTATCTTTGGGTTTTCTATCTTGTTCCATTGATCTATGTTTCTGTCTTTGTGCCAGTACCATATTGTTTGGATTACTGCACCTTTGTAGTATAGTCTGAAGTCAGGGAGTCTGATTCCTCCAGCTCCGTTTTTTTCCCTCAAGACTGCTTTGGCTATTCAGGATCTTTTGTGTCTCCATACAAATTTTAAGATTTTTGTTCTAGTTCCGTAAAAAATGCCATTGGTAACTTGATAGGGATTGCACTGAATCTGTAGATTGCTTTGTGTAGTATAGTCATTTTCACAATATTGATTCTTCCAATCCAGGAGCATGGTATATCTCTCCATCTGTTGGTATCATCTTTAATTTCTTTCATCAGTGTCTTATAGTTTTCTGCATACAGGTCTTTTGTCTCCCTAGGTAGGTTTCTTCCTAGGTATTTTATTCTTTTTGTTGTAATGGTAAATGGAAGTGTTTCCTTAATTTCTCTTTCAGATTTTTCATCATTATTATTAGGAATGCAAGAGATTTATGTGCATTAATTTTGTATCCTGCAACTTTACCAAATTCATTGATTAGCTCTAGCAGTTTTCTGGTGGCATTTTTAGGATTTTCTATGTATAGTATCATTGCATCTGCAAACAGTGACAGTTTTACTTCTTCTTTTCCTGTTTGGATTCCTTTTATTTCTTTTTCTTCTCTGATTGCCATGGGTAGGACTTCCAAAACTATGTTGAATAATAGTGGTGAGAGTGGACATCCTTGTCTTGTTCCTGATCTTAGAGGAAATGCTTTCAGTTTTTCACCATTGAGAATGATGTTTGCTGTGGTTTGTCATATATGGCCTTTATTATGTTGAGGTAGGTTCCCTCTATGCCCACTTTCTGGAGAGTTTTTATCATAAATTGGTGTTGAATTTTGTAAAAAGCTTTTTCTGCATCTATTGAGATGATCATATGGTTTTTATTCTTCAATTTGTTAATATGGTGTGTCACATTGATTGATTTGCATATATTGAAGAATTCTTGCATCCCTGGAATAAATCCCACTTGATCATGGTGTATGATCCTTTTAATGTGTTGTTGGATTCTGTTTGCTAGTATTTTGTTGAGGATTTTTGCATCTATATTCATCAGTGATATTGGTCTGTAATTTTCTTTTTTTTGTAGTATCCTTGTCTGGTTTTCATATCAGGGTGATGGTGGCCTCATAGAATGCGTTTGGGAGTGTTTCTTCCTGTGCAACTTTTTGGAAGAGTTTGAGAAGGATAGGTGTTAGTTCTTCTCTAAGCGTTTTATAGAATTTACCTGTGAAGCCATCTGGTCCTGGACTTCTGTTTGTTGGAAGATTTTTAATCACAGTTTCAAGTTCATTGCTTGTGATTGGTCTGTTCATATTTTCTATTGCTTCCTGGTTCAGTCTTGGAAGGTTATACTTTTCTAAGAATTTGTACATTTCTTCTAGGTTGTCCATTTTATTGGCATAGAGTTTCTTGTAGTAGTCTCTTAGGATGCTTTGTATTTCTGCAGTGTCTGTTGTAACTTCTCCTTTTTCATTTCTAATTTTATTGATTTGAGTCCTCTCCCCCTTTTTCTTGATGAGTCTGGCTAATGGTTTATTAATTTTGTTTATCTTCTCAAAGAACCAGCTTTTAGTTTTATTGATCTTTGGTATTGTTTTCTTTGTTTCTATTTCATTTATTTCTGCTGTGACCTTTATGATTTCTTTCCTTCTGCTAACTTTCGGTTTTGTTTCTTCTTCTTTCTCTAGGTCCTTTAGGTATAGGGTTAGATTGTTTATTTGAGATTTTCTTGTTTCTTGAGGTAGGCTTGTATAGCTATAAACTTCCCTCTTAGAACTGCTTTTGCTGCATCCCATAGGTTTTGGATCGTCGTGTTTCCATTGTCATTTGTCTCTAGGTATTTTTTGATTTCCTCTTTGATTTCTTCAGTGATCCCTTGGTTATTTTGTAACGTATTGTTTAGCCTCCATGTGTTTGTGTTTTTTAAGTTTTTTTCCCTGTAATTCATTTCTAATCTCATAGCATTGTGGTCAGAAAAGATGCTTGATATGATTTCAATTTTCTTAAATTTACTGAGGCTTGATTTGTGATCCAAGATGTGATCTATCCTGGAGAATGTTCCATGCGCACTTGAGAAGAACATGTATTCTGCTGTTTTTAGATGGAATGTCCTATAAATATCAATTAAATCTGTCTGATCTGTTGTTTCATTTAAAGCTTCTGTTTCCTTATTTATTTTCTGTTTGGATGATCTGCCCATTGGTGTAAGTGGGGTGATAAATTCCTCTACTGTTATTGTGTTACTGTCAATTTCCTCTTTTATAGCTGTTAGCAGTTGGCTTATGTATTGAGGTGCTCCTATGTTGGGTGCATATAAATTTCTAATTGTTATATCTTTTTATTGGATTGATACCTTTATCATTATGTATTTTCCTTTCTTGTCTCTTGTAACATTCTGTATTTTTTTTTTTTTTTTTTTTTTGCAGTACGCGGGCCTCTCACTGTTGTGGCCTCTCCCGTAGTGGAGCACAGGCTCCGGATGCGCAGGCTTAGCAGCTATGGCTCACAGGCCTAGCCGCTTTGCGGCGTGTGGGATCTTCCCGGACCGGGGCACGAACCCATGTCCCCTGCATTGGCAGGCAGACTCTCAACCACTGCGCCCCCAGGGAAGCCCAGCATTCTGTGTTTTAAAGTCTATTTTATCTGATATGAGTATTGCTACCCCAGCTTTCTTTTGATTTCCAGTTTTATGGAATATCTTTTTCCATCCCCTCACTTTCAGTCTGTATGTGTCCCTAGGTCTGAAGTGGGTCTCTTGTAGACAGCATATAGACGGGTCTTGTTTTTGTATCCATTCAGCAAGCCTGTGTCTTTTGGTTGGAGCATTTAATCCATTCACGTTTAAGGTAATTATCAATATGTATGTTTCTGTGACCATTTTGTTAATTGTTTTGGGTATGTTTTTGTAGGTCCTTTTCTTCTCTTGTGTTTCCCACTTAGAGAAGTTTCTTTAGCATTTGTTGTAGAGCCATTTTGGTGGTTCTGAATTCTCTTAGGTTTTACTTGTCTGTAAAGCTTTTGATTTCTCCTTCGAATCTTTATGAGATTCTTGCTGGGTAGAGTAATCTTGGTTGTAGGTTCTTCCCTTTCATCACTTTAAGTATATTATGACACTCTCTTCTGGCTTGTAGAGTTTCTGCTGAGAAATCAGCTGTTAACCTTATGGGAGTTCCCTTGTATGTTATTTGTCATTTTTCCCTTGCTGCTTTCAATAATTTTTCTTTGTCTTTAATTTTTGCCAATTGATTACTATGTGTCTCAGCATGTTTCTCCTTGGGTTTATCCTGTATGGGACTCGCTGCGCTTCCTGGACTTGAGTGGCTATTTCCTTTCCCATGTTAGGGAAGTTTTCGACTATAATCTCTTCAAATATTTTCTCAGGTCCTTTCTCTCTCTCTTCTTCTTCTGGGACCCCTATAATGCAAATGTTGTTGCGTTTAATGTTGTCCCAGAGGTCTGTCAGGCTGTCTTCATTTCTTTTCATTCTTTTTTCTTTATTCTGTTCCACAGCAGTGAATTCCACCATTCTGTCTTCCAGGTCACTTATCCGTTCTTCTGCCTCAGTTATTCTGCTACTGATTCCTTCTAGTGTAGTTTTCATTTCAGTTATTGTATTGTTCATCTCTGTTTGTTCTTTAATTCTTCTAGGTCTTTGTTAAACATTTCTTGCATCTTCTCAATCTTTGCCTCCGTTTTTTTCCCTAGGTCCTGTATCATCTTCACTATCATTATTCTGAATTCTTTTTCTGGAAGGTTGCCTCTCTCCACTTCATTTAGTTGTTTTTCTGAGGTTTTATCTTGTTCCTTCATCTTGTACATAACCCTCTGCCTTTTCATCTTGTCTATCTTTCTGTGAATGTGGTTTCTGTTCCACAGGCTGCAGGACTGTAGTTCTTGTTGCTTCTACTGTCTGCCCTCTGGTGGATGAGGCTATCTAAGAGGCTTGTGTAAATTTCCTGATGGGAGGGACTGGTGGTGGGTAGAGCTGACTGTTGCTCTGGTGGGCAGAGCTCAGTAAAACTTTAATCTGCTTGACTGCTGATGGGTGGGGCTGGGTTCCCTCCCTGTTGGTTGTTTGGCCTGAAGCAACCCAACAGTGGAGCCTATCTGGGCTCTGTGGTGGGGCTAATGGCAGACTCTGGGAGGGCTCATGCCAGGGAGTACTTCCCAGAACTTCTGCTGCCAGTGTCCTTATCCCCACGGTGAGCCACAGCCCCCCACTCCCCGCCTCTGCAGGAGACCCTGCAACACTAGCAGGTAGGTCTGGTTCAATCTCCCCTGGGGTCACTGCTCCTTCCTCTGCGTCCCGATGCGCACACTACTTTGTGTGTGCCCTCCAAGAGTGGAGTCTCTGTTTCCCCCAGTCCTGTCAAAGTCCTGCAATCAAATCCCACTAGTCTTCAAAGTCTGATTCTCTAGGAATTCCTCCTCCAGTTGCCAGGACCCCAGGATGGGAAGCCTGACTTGGGGCTCAGAACCTTCACTCCAGTGGGTAGACTTCTGTGGTATAAGTGTTCTCCAGTCTGTGAGTCACCCACCCAGAAGTTATGGGATTTGATTTTCCTGTGATTGCACCCCTCCTACTGTCTCATCATGGCTTCTCCTTTGTCTTTGGATGTGGGGTATTTTTTTTTTGGTGAGTTCCAGTGTCTTGCTGTTGATGATTGTCCAGCAGCTAGTTGTGATTCTGGTGTTTTCACAAGAGGGAGTCAGAGCACGTCCTTCTACACCGCCATCTTGGTTCCTACAGGTTTTCTTATTTCTTGAGGTGAGATTGTATTGCTATAAACTTCCCTCTTAGAACTGTTTTCACTGCATCCCATAGGATGCATAGGATTCATTACTCTGAATTGTTTTTCAGGTAGATTGCCTATCTCCTATTCATTTAGTTTTCTTGTGGGTTTTTATCTTGTTCCTTTACCTGCAACATATTTCTCTGTTGTCTCAGTTTGTCTAACTTTCTATGTTTGTGGTCCTCTTTCTACAAGCTGCAGGCTTGTAGTTCCTCTTGCTTCTGGTTCCTGCACCCTGGTGGGTGAGGTTGCACCAGGGGCTTGTGTAGGTTTCCTGGTGGGAGGGAATGGTGCCTGCCCTCTGGTGGGTGGAGCTGGGTCTTGTCTCTCTGGTGGGCAGAGCCGTGTTAGGGGGTGTGTTTATTTGGCAGATATGTGCTCAGGAAGTCGTTAAGCAGCCCCTCTGCTGATGTGTGGAGCTGTGTTCCTGCCCTGTTGGGTTTTTTTACCTGAGGCATCCCAGCACTGGAGCCTATAGGCTGTTGTGTGGGGCCATGTCTTGGTCAGAAAATGACGACCTTCAAGGGGGCTTATACCAATGAGTACTCCCCAGAACTACAGTCACCAGTGTCCTTGTCCCCACAGTGAGCCACAGCTGCCCCTTGCCTCCACAGGTTACCCTCCAATACTAGCATGTAAGTCTGGCCCAGTCTCTTATGAGGTCACTGCTTTTTTTCCCTGTGTCCTGCTGTGCATGGGACCCTCTGTGTGACCTCTGAGAGTGGAGTTTCTGTTTCTTCCAGTCTTTTGGAATTCCCACAATCAAACCCCACTGGATTTCAAAGCTAGATTCTCTGGGGTCTCCTCCTCCCATTGCCAGACCCTCAGACTGGGGAGCCTGACATGGGTTCAGAACTTTCACTCCTGTGGGAGTACTTCTGTGGTATAATTATTTTCCTTTTTGTGACTCGCCCACCCAGTGTGTATGGGATTTGATTTTATCACAATTGTGCCTCTCCTACCATCTCTTTGTGGCTTCTTCTTTGTCTTTCAATATAGAGTATCTTATTTGGTAGGTTCCAGCATTTTTTGTTGGTGGTTGTTCAGTGTTAGTTGTGATTTTGGGGTTTCCATAAGAAAAGGTGAGTTCATGTCCTTCTGCTCTGCCATCTTGTGTCCAGGAACCCTTTCAAGAAGATTTCAATGGATGATTTAGGATTTTACCTCTTTATTTCAGCTCAATCCAATTCAGGTAAGAGTTATAGGGTCCTGTTGGGTCCAGAGGCCTGGCAACAGCTTTTCAAGGTACTTTACATCCAAAGAAAAAGGTTGCAATTCTGCTTTCCCGTAAATAAATTTTCTTCTATCTTCATTACAGGAGACAGGTTGAGAGTCATATGCATTATTTTATATAGTCCTTATACTAACCTTATAAGATGACTACTATTACCCTCATGTTACAGAGTAGGAAAATTAATTTGAAGGTGTTAATTGTCTGAAGTTATATAGAAGGTAAAGGATGAAGCTAGAGCTGGGCCTTCAATTGTCAAAGTATTCTTTAGTGTCTCTCACCAGCGTGGCCTGGGCTGCGTACAGAACAGCTGCCTGGCTTCCACTTGTGCCATGTTGGACACAGTATTTACCTGGCTGGGCAGACAAGACAGAATGCAAGCAACTCGGGGTGGGAGGGGATAGAGTGCTATTATCCCCAGGCCTGGTGGTGAAGAGGCTTTTTCGTGGCAACTGATCATAACAGCATAAGCCAGTTGAGGAGGAAGATTGGAGAGGGTATAGTTGAAGCCCCTTGGGCAAGTAGCACAAGAGGGAAGAATCCAATGCAGCTGCTGCCATTTATGGTGGGCTGCATCTCTGCTCTGGCTCCCTTTTGTTTCAGTTCCTAGTAAAACCAACTTTGTAAAACTGTCTCCCCCTAGGTAAACATCACTTCCTAGCCAGAGGAGCCTGCTGAGGGGTACTGGAGACACCCCTTCCCACCCTGCCCTTTCATGTTCCCCTGCTGCAGACTGGTACTGCAGACTGCAAAACTTTATCCTGAAGAGAGCCAGTTCTCTCCTACTAAATCCCAAAGACCAAACCCATAATTAGTCTTTTATGTGCCATATTTATTTCTGAAAGAGTTTGTCTTGGCATGGAGGCCACCCCCTCCAAAGAGCACATGTCTTAACAAATAGCTCCTGCTCCTCTTCACCTTGGTGTTTGCTAGCTTGTTCACCCTGCCCCCACCCTGGCCCTTGGGGAATGCCACCCACATAGAAGAGTAGAACAGGCTGCAATGGGAGCTGGGTAGCCTGGCTTTTACTGATACCTGATTCTCCACCAAAACCCATCAGGTGGGGAGCCTTACCCAGGGACCCGACCAACCCTTGGCCCACTGCATGGAAAGAGCCCCTGGAGGTAGGCCCTCAGTAACTTTCTTTGAGGTGTTCCCTGAAATCCTGTTCATCTTCCACAGGGTGGGAGGGTCCTGGGTTCTGGCACTATCTGGGATGCAGGTACATACTTGAAACCTTGGAGTCCTCCTCAGCTCTCTCCTCCCTCCTCTCCAGAAAGAGTCCTGTCCCTTTTTAATATCTTAAGTATTTGTGTACTAGAAATATGTAACATGTTACTTTAGGCTGTAACAAATTAGTGACTTTGGGTGATATGTTTAATCTCTCTGGGCCACAGTTTGTCCATGCATAAAGTGAGGAGGTGGGTTTAGATAAACACTAAAAGTTGTTCTTCCAAACTCTTGTTTATGTGGTTCAGTCTTAAGCCTGTTCTCATTGGCAGGTCTCCAGTCCAGGCTTCTTCCTACCATCCCTAAAAAATTCTGACACTGGCCTCCTCAGTGGTGGTTTCCAATCCTGCCTCCACACCTTTACGGACACAATGACCACAGTTATCTTTTTAACATTCCACTTGAACCGTGTGTGTGTGTGTGTGTGTGTGTGTGTGTGTGTGTGTGTGTGTGGTCTCCAGTATGTAAAGATCCAGGTCCTTTCCCTGACCCTGTCATTCATAGCTCTCCACATGCAGAGCAGGGGAAAGGCTCAAGACACATCCATTTTGTGAGGCTCTCTGGGTACTTTTAAACAAGGAATTGCCAAAATATGCTTTTAACAACACACATCACATAAATACAAGGTAATTAATATATGTCATTCACAAGAGGGTGGGAGGGAGATGCAAGAGGGAGGAGATATGAGAATATATGTATATGTATAGCTGATTCACTTTGTTATAAAGCAGAAACTAACACACCATTGTAAAGCAATTATACTCCAATAAAGATGTTAAAATATATATATGTATATGTCATTCACAAGATAATTACAAGATTAATAAGGTCTACATTGGAGACCTTTTCTGAATGAGAGCTCCAACCAAATGGTCCTTCTGACCACTCCCCACAATGGTCACTGACACTGAAAAATACTAGTTGAGCCAATACAGAGCTTCCCAAACTTGACAATGCCCTTGAATTACCTAGGTAGTGCAGATGCAACCAGGTAAGTATGGTCCCAAGCCTGGCATTTGGGATCACTGGACAAGTTCCCTTTACATGTATGTTAGCTTCCTGCTTGACTGGCTAGACCTTTGGCTTGCAATGCACCATAGCCACCTCAGTCTCTGGTACCAGGCCAAAATCCCGGCAGGTTCTTAGTCAGTGTTGTTTTCATGGCTGAAGACCAGGATAGAAATGGGTTTACAGCTCTGCTTGTGTTCCTGCCTTCTCCATACCCTCTTAAGGGATACCACAGAGCCTCTACAAAAAGGTACTCCAAGGCTTCAAGACCCTAACATTACCCTCTACCTCTACCCAAATTATATGCTTTTTCAAACCTCTCTTGTCCTATCCCTGCAGACCCCTGACATTCTCTTCAGCTACCTTACTTCTGTGTCAGCTCTCTTTGTCCCAGCCCTAAGGGCTCCACAGATCCAATTAAAAGGAGACAGGGAGTATACTGGGTTTCTTTTGTCTGATTGTCTTTTGATCCACACTGCTTTCTTTGCTGCCTTGTGGGCACACAGAGGTATTCGAGTGAAACAAGCCCAGACTTGAAAGTTAAGAACTTTGAGGAATTCCTCTGCTCCTGGTACAGTGGAAAATCTGGGGTAAGCTGTTTGCCTCCTTTGCACCTTGGTTACTTCATCTATAGAGCAGGTATCATAAAATAATGAAAGATTAAACTGTGACCTTGTTGGTAGATGGCATGTTTACCTGATCTCTGGCATTCCAAGTGCATGTTGACCACAGGGCACCTGGAGTGTAGTACCAATGGCTGGGAAGTGAATAAGGGAGTAAACACTAGGCTGAGGGTCAGAAGGCCCAAAGTTAGGCCTCCTTCTGGTACTAGCTTGCTTTGTGTCCTTGGGCAAGCCATTCAAGCTCTCTGGCTCCATTTTCTTCCTTTGCAAAATAGGGTTATATACCTTAGCATAGTAGCTAAGAGCAAGGGCTTTAAAATCAGACAGACCTGGACTGGTGTCTCAGCTCTACTGCTTACTAGCCATGTGCCCTAGTCTAGTCACCAAATCCCTCTTTGTCTGTTTACTTAGTTGACGGAAAGTAAGTGGGGTCACTTACAGTATTTACTTTATCAGGTTGTTATGAGGATTAAATGAGATGACATAGCTAATATGCATAAGGAATTTAACATAGTGCCTGCCACATAGTAAGTACTATACAAGTCTCAGCTATTACTACTACCACTATGAAGAAAAGGAAGACATGCAGGAGGACATTTGCTGGCCTATCTATGTTAGGTTATTATACAGTTGCCATGAGGATGTAATGAGGTAAGTGCTGGAAAAGCATTTGGAAGATAAAAGCACTTTTCAAACGTGAGATGGTATTGAAATTAAAACATAAAGGTGTTGGGACCTTCCTCCTTGCTGCCAAGAGGTTTATCTTGAGTCTATGATCTCTGACTTGCTCAGTGCTGGCTATTTCCTTCCCTGTCCACCTACCTATCCTTGCCATCATGATGATTTACTCCTCCTGGCAGATTGAATTGGAAGAAGAGATTTGAAATCTTGACCTCCATCCCTCTGCCAACTTCCACTCCCACCCTTACTGCAGAGTCACCTCTCAGATAAGTAGCCTGTGCCCCGCCCGCCCAGACTGCACTTTGCATTTGCTCTGCCGAGGGTCTGGCTCTTAGTTGCTGCTGTTGCTGCTTTTCAAGTTTGGGGGTGTGCTGGAACCCATGGGGTGCCATGAAGACTTACTGCTCTGAACAGTCATTGACTTCTGCACACAAAGACACAGTTACATAATGACCATCCAACAAATCTGGGCTAGTTAAATGAGGGGTGTATGTGTCTGGGTGTGGGATTCCCTTCAGTAACAGCTGAGAGAAGTGACTGTCTTCATCTGCTCTCTCCAGGACATTATTTAATTTCTACATGCCAGGTCTCTTATATTACCTCACTTAATCTTCACAAAACAAACACTTAGTGGCACTTTTATAATATCCATTTTTCAGATGAGGAAACTGAGGCTTAGAGATATGAAGTAATTTGCTCAAAGTCAAACAGCAGGTAAGTAGATCTTTTCTTAAACCCATGTCTCTCTGACTTCAGAGACTGTGCTCTTAATCTATACATTATAGAAAGACTAATCCATCCCAGAACCTTCCTTGTAGTGGTACGGGTCCCAACAGCCTGGTTCCAAGATAGCCAAGCTGAGGCTCAAGGAAATTTCTCTGTTGGGAAGCAGGTTGCCAACCACTGTAATATTCTCTGGTCTGCAGGGATTTGATTTTCTTCCTCTGTTCTTTTCCTCATTTTCCCCATCTCTCTCATAAAACACTCAACAGAAAGGGTCAGTATCCCTAGAAAAAGCACTTTACATTGAAAAAATGGGTTCTGCCCATGTTTCCCCAGTCCTTCCCTCTGCCATCTTTTCCCTACCTCCATCCCTCTGCTCTAATAAGGAATCCAATGGTGCTAGGGATTGTCAGCAGATTCCTGCTCAGAGGCAGGAACATGGCCTAATATCAGAAGTGAGATTTCCTCTGGCTTTGATACATCCTGAAGCCATAGCAGGAGGTCCCTAACTGTGTAGCTAACATTAGTGTTTATCTCAGCTCTGAGAATCAAAGCCCTATTGATCCTGGCAGCCAGTCTTCCCTGGATTGATTACCTTGTCATCTGTCTCAGGCTGACCATCCAAGGTTTCCTTCCTAATTGCTGGACTGCAAGTGTGGAGAGAGCTATTTCTGGAGACAGAGCTGTTACCTGCCTACTTGAAGGAACTACCCAAACTGGCTTCCTCCTTAGCTCAGGAGTGTTCTCAAAGCTGAGGGCAGAGCCCTATCTAGTTTCAGTCTCAGGGAAGGAAGGGGCTCATCATTTCAGCATTTGTTTTCTGTTCTTGTTCTGCTGAAAGCAGAGCTTAGAAAATCAGCCATCTGACCCTGCTGCTCTTCCCTGGTGGTTGGGCAGATCATTGGAGGCCTGTCAGGCATTGTGGTACAGTGGAAGGAGCACTAGATTAGGAGTCCAAAGATGGGGTTTTAGTTCTGGCTCAGCAATGGACCTGCTGTGTCTCCCTGAGTAGTTTGTGTCCTCTCTGAGCCTCGATTTCCCCATCTATGGTTTTTTAAAGTTTTATTGAGGAATAATTAACATACAATAAACTGCATATATTTCAAGTATACAATTTGACAAGTTTTGACATATGTGCACACTCATGACACCATCACTGTGATCAAAGTAATGGACATGTCCATCACCTCCAAAAGGTTTCTTATGTCTTTTTATAATTCTTCTCTCCCAGCCCACTTCTGGCCCCTCCCCACTCCCAGGCAACCACTAATATGCTTTCTCTCACTATAGATTAATCTGTATTTTTCTTGAGTTTTATATAGCTGGAGTCATAGGGTATGTATTTTTTGGTAGGCTCTGGCTTCTTTCACTCAACATAATTATTTTGAGATTCATCCATGTTGTTACATGTATCAATTGTTCGTTCCCCTCCCTTTCTACCTTCTTTCCATTCTTCCAGTATTTCTTTTGGGGAGATGGTGTTGAATTTTATTAACATGGAAAGGTCTCTAAAACATGAGAAAATTTTAAAAGCAGCTTATAAGTGATGTATACTATATATACTGTATTTGAAAAAACTATATAGATATAAATGTATAGAAAAATCTGGAGGGATACATATCAAGGTAAAAATACTTGTCTCCAAGTGATTGGAATTGTGGAGATTTTTTTTTGCCTTGCTTCTTTGTTTTTCTAATTTTTCAATTGTGAAAATATACAGCTCTTTTTAAAAGTAGGAAAATGTTACTTTATTTTTAAACAGCTTTATTGAGCTATAATTGACATACGATAAACACGCTCATATTTAAATTGCACAGTACAAGAAGTTTTGATATACGTATGTATACATCATGAAGCATTACCATATTCAGGATAATGAGCATATCTATCATCCTCCAAAGTCCTCTTCCTATCCACAGGCAACCATTGCTCTTCTTTCTGTCACTATAGATTAGTTTGTATTTTCTAGACTTTTTATATAAATGGAATAAAAAGTAGGTATTTAAAAAATTTGACTTCTTTTACTTACTGCAATTGTTTTGAGATTCATCCAAGTTGTTGCATATATCAATAGTTCATTCCTTTTTGTTGCTGAGTACCATTTCTTGGTATGGATATACCACAATGTGTTTGTCCATTTACATATTGATGGACATGGGTTGTTTCTAGTTTTTTACTACTACAAATATAGTTGCTATAAATATTCATGTACAGGTCTTGATGTGGACATATGCTTTAATTTTGGGGGGTTGCTGGGTCATTGTAACTTTATATGTAACCAGTTGAGGAACTTCCAAACTGTTTTCCAAAGTGATTACACCATTTTACAGTCCCAGCAACTATGCAACTGCAATTCAGAGTTTCAGTTGTTCCAAATCCTCACTAACACTTGGTATGGTCAGTTTTAAAAATACTAGATGTTTTAATGGGTGTGTATTGGCATCTCATTAGGTTTTAACTTTCATTTCCCTAATGGCTAATGATGTTGAGTATTCTTTCATGTATTTGGTTACCACTCATATATCTTTGGTAAAGTATCAGTTCAAATCTTTTGCCTGTTTTCAGTTGGGTTCTTTATTTTCTTGTTTTTGTAAATAAGAAATTATTCTTAAAACACTCTGGATATGAGTCCTCCTTTATCAGATATATAATTGGCAAATATTTTCTCCCAGTCTGTAGCTTGTCTTTTAATTCTCTTAAAAGTATATTTGAAGAATAAATTTTAAAATTTTGATGAAGTTAATTTTATGTATTTTTATACTTTGTGCTCTTTGTGCTCTATTTAAGAAATCTTTGCCTAACCCAGGTTCACTATGATTTTATCCTATGTTTTCTAGAAGTTTTATAGTTTTAGCTCTTACATTTAGGTCTACCATCCATTTTGAGTTAATTTTTGAGTATAGTGTGAGATATTAGTTCAACTTCATTCTTTTTTATGTGGATATCCAGTTGACCCGGCACCATTTGTTGAAAAATATTATCCTTCCCTATTGAATTTTTTTAACATTTTTTAAATTGAAAATCAACTAGCCATATATGTGTGGGCCCATTTCTGGACTATGTTATGTTCCATTGATCTATATGTCTATCTTTATGCCAATGCCATAATACCTTTTTTTGTTGTTGTTTATTTTATTTATTTTATTTTTGGTTGCATTGGGTCTTCGTTGCTGAGTGCAGGCGTTCTCTAGTTGTGGCGAGTGGGGGCTACTCTTCATTGTGGTGTGCGGGCTTCTCATTGCGGTGTTTTCTCTTGTTGCTGAGCACGGGCTCTAGACACGTGAGCTTCAGTAGTTGTGGCACGTGGGCTCAGTGGTTGTGGCTCGCAGGCTCTAGAGCGCAGGCTCAGTAGTTGTGGCACACAGGCTTAGTTGTTCCATGTCATGTGGGATCTTCCTGGATCAGGGATCAAACCTGTGTCCCCTGTATTGGCAGGTGGATTCTTAACCTCTGTACCACCAGAGAAGCCCCAATACCATAATGTCTTGATTGGTGTAATTTTATAGTAAGTCTTAAAATCAAGTCATTATAAGCCTTCCAACCTTGTTCTTCAATGTAAAAATTATTTTTGTATTCTATATCCTGTACATTTACACATAAATTTGAGAATCGGTTTGCCAAATTTTATCAAAAAAAAAAACCTTGCTGGGGTTTTGATTGGGATTGCATTGTATGTGTAAAACAACTTGGGGGAGAATTGATATGTTAACAATATTGAGTCTTCTGACCTGTGAACAAGATATATCCTTCATTTATTTAGGTCTTCTTTTTTTTTTTTTTTTTTTTTGTGGTAGGTGGGCTTCTCACTGTTGTGGCCTCTCCTCTCCCGTTGCGGAGCACAGGCTCCGGACGCGCAGGCTCAGTGGCCATGGCTCACGGGCCTAGCCTTTCCACGGCATGTGGGATCTTCCCAGACCAGGGCACGAACCCGTGTCCCCTGCATCGGCAGGCGGACTCTCAACCACTGTGCCACCAGGGAAGCCCTATTTAGGTCTTCTTTAATTTATCTCATCAACATTTTGTAATTTTCAATGTAGAGATCTTGTACATATTTTCATCAAATTTATCCATAAATATTTCAGATTTCGGATGGTATTGTAAATGGTATTTTTATCTCAGTTTTTAATTATTCATTGCTAATATATAGAAATACATTTGGTTTTTGTATGTTGATTTGTACCTTGTGAGCTTATTTAACTCACTTATTACTTCTAGTTGCTTTTTTGTAGTCTTTAATGTTTTCTAGATAGACAATCATGTTGTCTGTAAACAGAGATAGTTGTAAAACTATAAGTAACTCTTATTTATAATCTGTATGTCTTCTATTTCTTCTTCTTGTCTTATTGCACTGGTGAGAACCTCCAATGCAATATTAAATAGAAATAGCAAGTACAGACATCCTTGCCTTGTTCTTAGTCTTAGGATGAAAGATTTTAGTCTTTCATTATTAAGTATGATGTTAGCTATAGGTTTTCACTAGTTGCCCTTTATCAGGTTGAGAAAGTCCCCACCTATTACTGGTTTTCTGAGAGTTTTTATCTTGAATGGGTATTGAATTTTGTCAAGTGTTTTTCTGTATCTACTGAGGTAATTATATGGGATTTTAAAATTTTGTAGTCGTTAATAGTCACATACTGCATTGGTTGATTTTTGGATGTTGAACTAACCTTGTATTTCTGGGATAAATATTACTCGGTCATGATGTTTTATCCTTTTTACATATTGTTTGATTCAATTTGCTAAAATGTTGTTAAGCGTTTTGCAACTGTGTTTATGAGGGACATTCATTTGTAATTTTCTTTTCTTGTGCTGTCTTTATGGTGGTTATGGTATTAAGGTAACACTGGACTCGTAGAATGAGTTGGAAAGTATTGCCTCCTATTTTATTTTTTGCAACAGTTTGTGTAACCTTGTTATTATTTCTTCCTTAAATGTTTGTAATTCACCAGTGAAGCCATCTTGGTTACCCCCTCTATGATTCTTGAGGACCCTTTCATTTTTAACACTTTGCAGTTCTAATAATATGCTCATCATCAATCTTTCTATTTTAGATATATGCATCTCTCTCTCTGTCTCCTTATTTCTTTTCTGTCTCTGTCTCCTGCCTCTTTTCCATACTCTTTATCAGGTGAGTGTCTGACAATCAGAGTCTCTAGGTGCTAGCCAGCCCCCTCAGAGAAAACTGAGGAAACTGTTTCAAGTCGTAGTTCTTCCAAAGCACTGATGGTTTGGGTTCAAGAACCACCTCTAATATACCTTAGCCATTAGAATAGATAACTGACCATTGTCCTAAACCAGTGGTTGCCAAATCAGTGGCCATAAGACATTAAGTAAAGCCCATCATCCCTGAAGGACTGAGGCAGGAGTTAGAAGGACTGCATTTTCAGACTTGACATGGGTACTTCTAAGTGAGTCTCTCTGGGCCTCAGTCTGACTATCTGTAAAATTAGGAACTGGATGTCTAGATCTTCCAACTCCAAAAACTGGAAGTAAATAAACAATAGCAGCACAGAGAATGAGGTCAAATAAAATAATAAGGGGGGTAATAAGACAACTTATGTTTTCAGTGATTATTTGACTTTACAAGTTTTGACACTCAAAAGTAGGTAGCCCATTAAAGTTGGCATGTTTTGAGACAAAGTGTAGAAGGTTAAAAATGGGGTTTGTTTAGATGTTGAATGCTTGGAAAAGAATGTTTTCCAGTATTTCTGTGCCAACCCAGAAAAACGCCACCACATTCTAATGAAGAGAAAAAATAAAACACTGCCAGGACAAATATGAAAACACTTTTGGAATTTTAAAATAAAGGCTTGCTACAGATCTGGAGTAGTGTTCTAGACACGGTGGTTGTGAGTAGCTACCAAAGTAAATGGACTTCGATAGGCTGAGAGCTGGAAGAAAGAGCTTCTCAACATAATGTTTATCAAACCATAGAAAAAGTTTTGGAATCAGCTTCCCTGAACAAGATTGTTACATTTATTCACCAGAAAAATAACTACCTAGCACTTAACTCCTAGCACAAGGCTAGAGAAATAGTTAATAAATGAAGCTCAGCTGGAGGTCACTCTCCAGTCAGCCACAGAGAGAATGAAAGGCAGGGCTCCTGCCATCTCAGTCCCCAAGGAAGACCAGAGTGTTGCATTTTTCTCCTCTGGAGTGCCCCAGCTGACCCCTGAAGTGCTTTTACTTGCCTCCTTTTAAATGTATTCCACCAATGCTTTCAGTCATCTTACTAATGTGTGCTGATCAACTGGCTAGATGTGCCAGCATACCATCAGCACAGTCCTGAGCTACCTGCCACCAACCCCACATGGTCCCCATGCCCTACCTATGCCATTCTGACCATGCTCACTTATCCCATCTAGGTTTAGTCTCTTTACTGTGTTCTGGGGACTCTGAAGAAGGGTGGAGATGGGGCAGAAATGGGAATATTTCTGGCAACAGGGACTCTGGTTAATAGTGACATTTCCTCCACTTAGCGTTGCATAGCAAGCTTCAGAACATGGCTCCTAATCCTATTTGCTAGTCTTTCATCATACTGTTCACCTTGTCATGAAGCAGGGGCTCCTGAATAGAGATATCTCTGCCCTCGTGTCACCCCCTTTCACCTCTCTCTCTCCTTTACCCTTCCCCAGCTTTGCCCTTTCTTTGGCTTTGCTCCATCGTTCCCTCATTTGAGCTTTTGTTAGTTCCCCACAACAACAGGAATTTGTGAAAGCCTATAATTTATTTAGAGAGTTTGGCTCTTAGAGTACTCTCTCCCCACTTTCCAACTCAGAGGGAGAGCTCAGAGAAGTTGGCTTTTGGAAACCAAGGAATGGGGAATCTGGTCTCGCATTTGAGTTCTTTTCTGAGCAGACTCCCTGTACTTCAAAGACATTAGACTGTGAGCCTGGGTAAGGAGCCAGGGCACTAATTGGGCACTTGAGTGAAAAGACTTGGAATATAAGGAAATTTGAGGGCCAATAGGTCCAGGATGGAGCTGGAAAGGCTGGGGTTCTGCTTTTGCACTGCTCAGGCTCAACAGAAGCCCAGCTGGCTATGGGTGCTTAGAGGAGGAAAGGAGGTGGTGTCCAGTGAATATAGACATTGTGTTCACTTCAGGCACAGGTATTTGGGGGCCAACTCTTTGGGAGTACTTAACTCACCTGAGGGTAGTGGTTGAGGCTGAAGAGAATTCTGGGTATCATTGGATGAAAGTTGTGGATGGTGGGTTTATACATAGTTAATCCTTAAAGTCCTAGGGCTCTGCTGGACAGAAAGTTTATTAGTCAGAAATTAGACGCTTGGCACTTAGCACAGTTGTGCATTGAAAATAATGCTCTCTGCCTGATGGAAAGTTGTGGGGTGCCATCTCTGATTTTGCCAAGACTGTTTATAAAGGTAGCCTTCTATACCTCCTGTTAAAGTCTACTTTTCACCCTTTGAACTCTCCCACATTCAGCTGTTTCATCAAAATCACTTTGTCATCAGCAGTAGGGAATTAAAAAAAAATCACTTTGTCTTCCTCATATGAGAGCAAGGGTAATATGGGGAACAACAAAAACTCCCCAGCTTTGAGTCCAAGGACTGTCAAGAGTTCTAGAAAACCTCTACCCATGCCTTGTATTTTCCAAAAAAGGAAATTGAGTGCAAGAAAGATAAAGAATAACCAACAACACTCTTTCTACCATCAACATGGTTATAATTATCATTATTATTATCACTATTAGTTCTTCTTTTTTAAATATAGTTATAGCTGATTATTTTTCTCTTACAAAATTTCCTCTGATAACCTTTCCTGCTAACAATTGTTCTATTCTTCTTCAGTCATTGATCTAGCTATTAAATTACCTTTCTTTTCCTTAACGTAGCAAATTTTCTTTCCCTTGGAATGTCTGACCTCTCTGAAAATCTTTAAATAGAAAATTTTACTGTGGTCTTGAACCATGGGATTTATACATTTTACTGTCCTGTTCAAAAAAGTGTTCCTTATTCTACTGTGAGATCCTTGAAGGCAAAGACCATATGTCACTCATTTAGCATCCTCAGTACCTGTGGGATAGCTGTGTATTTGGGCCAGAAAGGATGTTAAATAACTTTTAAATAAATGAATATCATATATAGATGGCTTCATTTTTTTTAAATGTACATTTAGCGTCAAAAACTATATCAAGGTACTTTTCCCTATTCCTCCCATGAAGTATGGCTAAAAACACTGGCCATTATGTAAAGCAAATATAAGAAGACTAAAAGGTAGAGAGAAGAAAGTTGATGGACTAGGTATCTCAGGACTCAAGGAACAACACAGTGGTGAATTACCTGGGTTTTCTTTTTGCCTCATATATCTTACACCTGGAGCTGAAGAAGCTTGCAACCCAGAAATGCCAACAGAAACAAATAAAATAAGCATTGAGAAAAGCCTGATTTCTCTAACCAAAAGACCAAGAAAGGAGGAGCCTATCAAGACAGAAAACTTTTAGACAATAACCACTCTACTCCAGCCAAACACCATGGGGAAAAATGCATACCTTCTGACCTTTACCAACAAAGGCCTAATAAGGAACCTTGACTTATATACTCACCCAGTTATAACAAGGTGCCCCAATCTGTCCGCCTACCATTCCAAGGTAGTAGTAGAGAAAACTGAGTAGGGAGCCAGGAATGTCATCCTCTCAGTTGTAGCAAGGCCTATTCTCCGTCCATTGTTTCAGTGGAGACCATGCAGGGAACCTGGACGTTCACCCTTGCCAGTCTGTAACTTCTGGCTCTCCTCCCATTCCTGAAGAGGTGCCAAGGTGGTGTCAGTGAAGGCCAAGTAGGAAACTAGGACTTTTAGCATCATTCAGTACAGTATCAGTTGAAGCAAAGTGGAGAATAGTAACGAGAGACTCTTACCTCTCCCAACCAGTTAAGTATCAGAGGAAGACCTCTCCCAACCAGTTAAGGATCAGAGGAAGACCAGTGGGGATCTTGAACACCAACCCCTGCTCAGCATAACAAGGCACCGATCCTCCCCAGGGTGTCCATGGAGGCTAAGCAGGGAACCTGGACTTCCATCCCCATCTCTTCCACCCCATCTAGAAATAATGTGGTGGTACCTTGCTGGCACAGTGTCATAGTAGGCCTACTAAAACACAAGATTTAAATACGATACCGAGTCTCATAACATAATATCCAACATTTCCCAGGTAAAATAGAAAAACCACTTGTCACACCAAAGACTAGGAAAATCTCAACTTCAACGAGAAAAGACTACATGTTGTTTTCAATGAGAAAACACCAAGATGACACAGATATTGAAATTATTTGACAAGGATTTTAAAGCAGCCACTATAAAAATGCTTCAATGAGCAATTACAATCATACTTGAGACAAATGAAAAAATAGAGTCTCAACAAATAAATAGAAAATACAAAGAAGAAACAATGGAAATTTTAGAACTGAAAAATACAAAAACTGAAATAATAATAATTTTTAAAACCTCACTGGATGGGTTCCATTAAATAATGGAGAGGGCAGAGGAAAGAAGTAGTAAGCTTGAAGACAGAACAATAGAAATTATACAATCTGAACAACAGGGGGAAAATAAATTTTTAAAAAATGAACAGAGCCTCAGAGAACTGTGGTGCTATAACAGAAGAGGTAATATTCCTGTCATCAGAGGAGTCCTGAATGGAGAGGAGAAAGAAGGTGGGGCTGAAAAATTACTCAGAGAAATAACGGTTGAAAAATTCCCAAATTTGGCAAAAGAAAAATCTACAGTATTAAGAAGCTGAGTGAATCCCAAAGAGGGTGAACTCAAAGAAATCTATGCCAAAACACATCACAGACTTCTGAAATATAAACACACACACACACACATCTTGAAAAAATTGAGAGAAATGACGTCTTAATTAAGGGGAAAAACATTCAAATGATAGTGGATTTCTCATCAAAAACCATGGAGGGTAGAAGGAAGAAGTCACAAAACATTCTTCAAGTGCTGAAAGAATAAACTGTCAATCCAGAATTGCATATCTGGTGAAAATATCCTTCAGGAACAAAGGGGGAAATCAAGGCATTTTCAAATGAAGGAAAAATAGGAGAATCTGTCACCAGCAGACCTACCCTAAAAGAGTGGCCAAAGGAATTCTCTAAACAAAAAGGAAACAATAGAAAAAGGAATATTGGATCATCAAGAAGGAAGAACAATTAAAAGAGTAAAATTATGGGTAAATAGAATAGAGTTTCCTTCTTCTCTTGGATTTTCTAAATTATGTTTAACAGTTGAAGCAAAAATTATAATGATTCCTGATGTGGTTTCAATGTATATAGAGGAAATATTTAAGAAAATTATATTATAAATGGAGGATAGTGAAAGGACATGAGGGAGTTTAGGTTTTTACACTCCACTCAAACTAGTGAAATGTCAACATCAGTAAACTATGATGTAATAGCTAGAGCAACTACTTAAAAAGGTATACAAAGGGATACACTCAAAGCGCTATAAATAAATCAAATTGGAATTCTAAAAATTGTTAAGGGAGCCTACAGGCAAGCAGAGAAAAAGAAAGTAGAGAAAGGAAAAACAGAGGGAACAAACAGAAAACAAAAATAAAATGACCCTAACATGTCAATGATTACTTCCTTGCAAATGATCTAAATACATCGATTAAAAGACAGAGATTGGCAGGAAAAAAAAAAATACCCCAACTATAAGCTGTCTACAAGAAACTTACTTCAAATATATATCTTCAGGGAATTATGCTGGGTGAAAAAAAGCCAATTTCAACAAGTCACACACTATATGACTCAATTTCTATAACTTTCTTAAAATAATATTATAGAGATGGAAAAAAAATTAGTGGTTGCCAAGAGTTAGGGACAGTGGGGGAGTGGACTGGGTGTGATTATGAAAGAGTAGCACAAAGGAGATCTTTATGGTGATGGAATAATCCTGTATCTTGATTGCAGTGGTGGTTACACAAATCTACACATGTGATAAAATGATATAGAACTATACACACATATTGTACCAATGTCAATTTTCTGGTTTTGATATTATAGTATAGTTATATATGATGTAACCATTGGGGGAAATTGGGTTAAGTGTTCATGGGACTTCTCTGGATTATCTTAGCTATTTCCTATAAATCTATAATTGTTTCAAAAGTTGAAAAAAACTCAGATTAATATTTTAAAATCATATTTTAAAAACTACTAATAATATCATACTAAATGGTGAGAAAATTGCAGCTTTCCCACTAAGATCAGGTTCAAGACAAGGCTGTCCCTTCTCACCACTCCTTTTCAACACTGTAGTGGAAGTTCTAGCTAATATAATAATACAAGAAAAAGAAATAAGTATACAGGCTGGGAAGGAAGACATAAAACTGTCTGTGTTCACAGATGACATGATCATCTATGTAGACAATCTGAAAAAAATGACAAAAAACTCTGGAACTTAAAAGCAATTACAGCAAAGTTGCAGGATACAAGGTTAATATACAAAAGTGAATCGCTTTCCTATAAACCAGCAATGAACAAGAGGAATTTGAAACTTTAAAAATGAATGCCATTTACATTAGCACACCCAAAAATGAAATACTTATGTATAAACCTAACAAAATATGTACAAATTTATATGAGGAAAACTACAAAATTTTGATGAACTAAAATTCAAAGAACTAAATAAATGGAGATATTCTATGTTCATGCACAGGAAGACTCAATATTGTCAGGATGTCAGTTCTTCCCAACTTGATGTATAGATTCAATGCAATCCCAATCAAAATCTCAGCAATTTATTTTGTGGATATCGATAAACTGATTCTAAAGTTTACATGGAGAAGCAAAAGACCCCAAATAGCCAACACAGTATTGGAAGAGATGAACAAAGTTGGAGAACTGTCACTACTTGACCTCAAGACTTACCATGAAGCTACAATATTCAAGACAGTGTGGTATTGGTGAAAGAATAGACAAATAGATCAAGGGAACAGAATAGAAAGCCCAGAAATAGATCCACATAAATATAGCCAACTGATCTTTGACAAGAAGCAAAGACCATACAATGGAACAAAGATAATCTTTTCAACAAATGGTGCTGGAACGACTGGACATCCACATGCAAAAAAATTAATCTAGACACAGACCTTACATCCTTATCAAAAATTAACTCAGAATGGATCACAGACCTAAATATAAAACATGAAACTCTAAAACTCCTAGAAAATAACTTAGGAATACTTGGGTATGATTATGACATTTTAGGTACAAGACCAAAGTCACGATCCAAGAAAGAACTAATTGATAAGTTGGATTTCATTAAAATTAAAAACTTCTGCTCTACAGAAGACAATATCAAGAGAATGAGAAGATAAGCCACAGACTGGGAGAAAATATTCACAAAAGACATATCTGATAAAGGACTGTTATCCAAAATGTACAAAGAATTCCTTAAACTCAACAATGAGAAAATGAACAACCCAGTTGAAAAATGGGCCAAAGACCTTAACAGAGACCTCATCAAAGAAAATATACAGATGACAAATAAGCATATGAAAAGATACACAACACCATATGCCATCAGGGAAATACAAATGAAAACAACAGTGAGATACCACTACATACTTATTAGAATGACCAAAATCTGGAACACCAACACCACCAAATGCTGGCAAGGACGTAGAGCAACAAGAACTCTCACTCACTACTGTTGGGAATGCAAAATGGTACAGCCACATTGGAAGAAAGTTTGGCAATTTCTTACAAAACTAAACATACAATTTAGCAATCATGCTCCTTAGTGTTTAACCAAATGAATCAAGAACTTACGTCCACACAAAAATTTGCACACAGATATTTATAGCAGCTTTATTCATAATTGCCAAAATGTGGAAGCAAACAAGATGTCCATCAGTAGGTGAGTTAGTAAATAAACTGTTGTACATCCAGACAATGGAATATTTTTCAGTGCTGAAAAATAAGAGCTTTCAAGTCATGAAAATACATGGGGGAAGCTTAAATGCATATTACTAAGTGAAAGAAGCTAATCTGAAAAGACTACATACTGTATGATTCCAACTATATAACATTGTGGAAAAGGCAAAACTATGGAGACAGTAAAAAGATCAGTGGTTGCCAGAGGTTGGGAGGGGAGGAGGAATGAATAGGTGGAGCATGGTATTTTTAAGGCAGTGAAAATGTTCTGTATAATACCATAATGATGAATACATGTCATTAACATAAAAAGCTATATCCAATATAATTTAATTTTTCTTTGACTGTGCAAAAGATACTTTCAAGCCCAATCATCAGCTTTCATTGTATTTTAGAAATTCAGAAGGGCCAAATAATGGTGAGTTGTAGTTGATAACATGACAGTAAGATAATTTACTGAATTTAAGTATTTTTTCATTTTTGATAATACTCTTGAACTAGTTTTTTTGAAAATCCAGCCAGAATAAAAATACATACATCATAAATGAGATCTCACACTGGCACTTCCTTCTTCCCTGCCCCCTCTTCTTTTTTTATAACAGATTTATTGAGGTATAATTTACGTATGGTAATATTCACCCTTTTTATATGCTCAGTTCTACGAATTTTGACAAAAGAATATCACCACTTACAGTCAAAATATATAACATTTCATTAGTCCAAAAAGTTCCCTCATGATCATCTACAATGAGTCATTTCCCCTCACCCTTCCTCTTGGCATGCACTGATCTGTTTGACCCCACAGTTTTGCCTTTCCAGAATTACATATAAATGTAATCATTTGTGTCTGGCTTCTTTTCACTTAGCATAATGCCTTTGAGAATTGTCCAAGTTGTTGCCTGTATCAATAGTTCATTCCTGTTTATTGCAGAGTTGTATCCCATTGTCTTAATGTATATCCACGTATTTATCCATTCACCAGTTGAAGTACAATTTGAGTTATTGCCACGTTTTGGCAGTTATGAAAAATCTGTAAAAACATCTAGGCACAGGTTTTTGTATGAATATAATTTTTCATTTATCTTGGGTAAATACCCAGGAGAATGATTTTAGGGTCATATGGTAATTGTATGTTTAACTTTTTTTTTTTAATTTATTTTTGGCTGCATTGGGTCTTAGTTCTGGCACGTGGGATCTTCGTTGAGGCAGACGGGCTCTTCATTGTGGCGTGTGGGCTTCTCTCTAGTTGTGGCGTGCGGGTTTTCTCTTCTCTAGTTGTGGCGCTCAGACTCCAGGGTGCATGGGCTCTGTAGTTGTGGCGCACGGGTTCCAGAGCATGTGGGCTCTGTAGTTTGCGGCACACAGGCTCTAGTTGAGGCGTGTGAGCTCAGTAGTTGTGGCGTGCAGGCTTAGTTGCTCCTCGGCATGTG
Organism: Tursiops truncatus; assembly: GCF_011762595.2. Classification (NCBI taxonomy): domain Eukaryota; kingdom Metazoa; phylum Chordata; class Mammalia; order Artiodactyla; family Delphinidae; genus Tursiops; species Tursiops truncatus. The sequence continues at coordinate 67,492,997 of NC_047055.1, read as the reverse complement.
GGATCTTAGTTCCCTAACCAGGGATAGAACCTGCGTCTCCTGCATTGTAAGATGGATTCTTTACCACTGGACCACCAGGGAAGTCCCCCTGTATGTTTAACTTTTAAGAAGCTGCCAAACTGTTTTCCAAAGCAGGTATACCATTTTACATTCCCATCAACAGTGTATGAGATTTCCAGTTCCTCTATATCCTCACCAGTACTAGGTATTGTCATTTTTTAAAAAAAAAAGCCTTTTTAGTGGTTGTATAGGGGTATCTCATTGTGGTTTTAATAAGGATTTCTTGAATGATTAATGATATTGAGCATCTTTTCATGTGTTCAATTGCCATTCACGTCCTGTGTTTGTAAAATGTCTGTTCAAATCTTTTGCCCGTATTTTAAATTGGATTGTTTGCTGTCTTATTGAGTTATGAGAGTCAACTCACACTTGTACTCTGGATACCAGTCTTTTATCAATGTGTGTATTGTAAATACTTTTCCCAATCTGTGGTTTGCCCTTTCATTTTCATAACAGTATTTTTCAAAGAACAGAAGATTTACACTTTGATGAAGTCTAATGTATCAATTTTTTAATGGATCACACTTTTGGTAATTATCTATGAAATCTTTGCCTAACTGAAGTTCAAAAAGATTTTCTCCTATACTTTCTTCTAGAAGTTTTAAGTTTTACATTTGAGTCTATGATCCATTTGTATTAATTTTTATGTACGGTGTGACTATTGGTATTTATAAAGCTCTCATACATATGATCACATCTGATAATCTTTAGATTAAAAAAAACTTTGGGGAAGGCACATGGAGAATTTTAATCCCCATTTTACAGATGAGAAGTCGGAGGATTAGAGAAGTGCTGTGTAATTTGCTCAAGGTCCCATAGCTGATAAGAGGTGAAATTGAAAGGTATAAGGTAAAATTGTGATGAGAGTTAGGGTCTCCTGCGGTCTCAGGCCAGTACTGTTGGAGCCAGCCAGCTAAGACTCAAGATGGCACCCACAGCAAAGCAAAGATTACCAGTGGAGATCTGAGCAACCTATTAGGCACTGAGGAAAGAGACTCAGACAGTGGACTAGTCTAACCTCAGACTGCACTCCTCTGGCCCATTTGGGGCTCCACAATTGAAGAGAGCCAGAAGCTGGCCTGGCATCCTGTTCAGATGACACTCAATGAATACTTTTTGATGATGATGATGAAGGCTAGGAATGTGTTAACAGGAGAGCTCTCAAAGTAATACAGATTTAGAAATTAAAGCTAAGAAGAAATATTAATGAAACTAAGAATTGTTTAGCCTAGAAAACAGAGGCCCATGATGAAACTTGATACAGCCTTCAAACAAAAAAAGCTTGGGCTTTCTTTCTGAGGGCTGAGCAAGGGGAAATGGGCTGGAAGAATCCAAGGAAAAGGGAAAATTTCTTCCTCCCTGTTGAGGATTGTTACAGACACTTAAGAGCCTTTATAAACAGAATAAACTCTTCTTATTTGAGTTTGGAGTCAGAGATTTGCCAAACATTGGCTCTGATGAAGGATTTCAGCATGAGAGTTACATGACCCTCTTGCATAGTGTCCTTATAAATCTTTGAGTATCTCCTGAACCTGCCCTGTGTCCCTGTACAATTCCAGGAGCCCTTTGTCTGTGGCCTTCCCTACTCCTTAGTCTTAGCATCTTCACAGGACTGTTCCAATGACCAAGAGAAGTCTTACCTAAGCTCCTGAAGGCTTAATTAATTCTCATGTTCCTTGGCACTGAAGCCAAGTAGCCCAATGCCTAAGGCTATAAATCTGGCTTAGCATCCCTGGAAGGAAGCTTGAATTGTTGGCTGGTCCAAATCTGACCACAGTGCTTAAATCTCCTGTTTTATATCTACCTCTGCTTATACACCTCCAATGATGGGAAGCTTCATTCATCCCAGTAAGAGATATAATACAATGAACATTGGACTAGAAATAAGGAGAGTTAGGTTTGAGTCCCAGCTCTTCCACTTAACTTGCTGTGTGATCTTTGGCAAGTCCCTTCACATTTCTGGAGCTGTTTCTTTATCAGTAAAATGGTTGTAGAGGAATCTCTTTGTTTTAGTTTGTTTGTTTAACTGCTATAACAAATAGCCCTAGAAAATTCAGTAGCTTAAAGGACAAGACATTTCTTTACTTCTTATGTAACATTCAGGGCAGGGGTTCCAGATTGGAGAGAGAGGGGAAACTTCACTCCATTCACAGACCCAGACAGAACTGATGGCAGTTCTGCCAGTCTTAATACATGGCTTCCAAGGTCACTCTGCCGTTATAGCTCCCAAGTAAGCAAAAACATCATGGTAGTCTTTTTATGGTCCAGGCCTGGAAGTGGTATTAGTCTTTTTTACCCACATGCTATTGGTCAGAATTCAGTCACATGGTCAAGCCAAACAGCTGAACAGGCTAAGAAATGTAGTGTAGCTGTGTGGTAGCTAGCTAGAAGTCTCCATCACAGACTTGATCTCTAAAGGCTCCCTGCCCCAGCTTTGAAGTTCTGGGTATACTTATGAACTAGACTCCTGGTTCTCACATTGCTTTGTTACAGGCACTTTGAAAATTGCCTAACCTCACTGACCATCAGGGACTAGCAGGCTGGCAGTGCAGACCAAGGCAATGCCCCCAGTGAAAGGCCAGAGAAGATCTGAGATACCAGCCGCACCACCAGGTAACACATTAAACTAAGGTGTCTTTGTGCTTCTTTTCTCTGCAGCATGGGTAGGAGCCCTCTCAATGGGCATGATCTTCTTCTGTTCTCCCATTGTGAGTATATTCACTGATCGATTGGGCTGCCGAATCACAGCAACTGCAGGGGCTGCCGTCGCTTTCATTGGCCTCCATACCAGCTCCTTCACCAGGTAAGGCTAGGAGTTGCCGACCATTTGCCCAAGGCTGAGGGTTGGCTTCTCTCTGGGCCTCAACTAGACACTCTTCTCATTGTAGAATCCCCTGTGGCCCTTTCCATGTAGGGTCCTCAAGACCCTGCTCCCAGGAATTATTGTCCAATGGGACTCATCTTGGTAGGGTCCCCAGGACACATTGGTAGGGAATATACCCAAAGAGGATCCAAGAGTTCCAAAGTGGTGGGAGGAGCCAAAGCTTGGGCATTCATACTGCTGGGCCCAAGTCAAGTTTTGGCCACTGAATGGCAATGGAACAATTCATGAGTACCATTCCCCTCTTTGGGCCTCAATTTTTATACTGTAACATGAGGAGATTAGATCAGGTCTTTTCAGGTGTCTTCCAGCTCTGCCATTCTATTTCCCTTCAATATGCCACACATCTCATGACCTCAACTGCCCTCCTGGAAATGAACTTCTGGAGTAAGCCCATGTGAACACCTACCATTACAGGATTCCTAAGGTAATCTTATGCTGAAAAAGAGGTCAGCTGAGCCCAAGGCTGTTTAGCATTTCTGGTCCTTTTCCATTTCTGGATAGCAATGCATGGATGATTTGGAACAGATAAAGATTCATGTCTTGGGTGTGAGAAGGGATGTTTAGCAGCCTCCCTCACTGAGATACAGACCCAGCACCCAGCTACCCAACTAGGCCTAAGCTAGGTAAACTCAAACTCTGGTCCCATAGGTCCCACTGGCAGAAACTGGTAGTGTCAGGCAAGGAGCAGGCTACAAGTTCATTTTCTGCTTTCTTTCTGCCAGCTCTCCAGAAGCATGTCTGTAGGGGAGGAGAGAAGTAAAAACCCTCCACCACAGCCTGAGGAATATGGGATTCCTAAAGAACTCCAATGACTTTCTGCCAAAGACACTTTGGGAGTTATGGTACCTCCTACTTCCAATCTGCCTGGGCTGGTGTAGGAGAATGCCAGCCTGGAGACGTGGCTAGCTTATCAGAGACTTGCTTTCTGAGCTTGGCTCCCCAGAGAAGGACCATGGTTATGCTCTCCAGGCCTAAGGTTCCACTCACAGCAGAGGATGATAATTGTGTTCTGCTACAACTGGGCCTTGTGAGGTTGAGCCAGCTTTCTTTATGACTTGAGCATTTCCGGCTGCCCAGCCCACCCTCCAACAGAGCTTGGATGTGGCCTGCAATGGTTTCTTGGCTTGGTCCCATCCAACTGGGACAGAGGCAGGGAAAACCATATCCTGTCTGTAATCTGCTCAGTCTTCCCAGGGCAGCAGCTCCAAACCCTTTCAGGACCCCTCTGGTGGTCGGCCTCATTTGCCCTCAGCAAGCTCGTGTCTGGCTCCTTGTGGGAAGGAGCTAGGCCTCAGAAGCGGCTCCAGTCTCAGAGCTACACATCAGAGGCCTGTTTTTTAAGGCCAAGCAGAGCAAAGTGTAAACAAATTAGCAACATACGGATCCCATTTTCCTTCCAATCCACATGAGCTCAGTTACAGGAGGGGAAGGAGCTCAGATGTGCTTTCTCCTGGCATTCTTCTTTAGGCACATTGGAGTAGGCGTTCTGTTCTCCAGCCCCTAAGCTCCTCCCCCACCCCCTTTGCCCTTTCTGCAAGAACATCTTCAAAGCCAAGAAACTTTCTGGATGGCTTCACATCCAGTGGAAAAATGGTTCTGCTTGTGGCTAGAACTCCAAGTCATCTTTCCTGTTGCTTGAATCAGGGCTCTGAGTTCCTTTGGATGGTGTGAGGTGGGGCAGGGGTGGGGAGGCCTTGGCCTGCTCAGGGGCCTCCTGCCTTTGGGCCCAGCTAGAAATAGATCCACCACACAGCTCCCTGAACTGAATCCCATGCTTTGCTCCCACTGGCCCCCTCCCTGAGGGTCTCCCTCAGACCTTCATAACTCCTCTCCCTTAGACAAGGCCCCCAGCCCAGGTCAATCCCAAATGTACTTAGATTCTAATGGGAGGAAGCCCCAAGGAATCTGACAGAAGAGGAGCACTTGGCTTAGCTATGTGTTCTAAGTAGAGGCAACCCTTTTGAAACCAAAGCCCTTGCTCATATCCAATGAATGCAAGCAGATAGAAAGAAATGATGATGATAGCTGTCTTGGAATCATGAGTACTAGCACCACTTCGTCTCTGCAGCATAGGTCCAGTCCTTTAGTATGAGGACTGGATCTATCTATGGAGAGGAACTGCCCAACCATGGAAAGTATTAGGTTATTACGTGGTCAGATAAGAAGTATTGCAAAATATGTGGAGGCATCAAAAAGAAAACAAAGTTTTTCACTAGTTTGTGCCAATATCATCTGAGGGCAAATGGCCAACCAAGCTGACCTTCCCATGGCCTTTTCCCTTCTGATACTTTGCCTTCTGTTATAGAAGTTTATAGTCAAAGCAGGGCCTAAGGGTTTTAAGCCAGAGCCTCTCTTACTTGGCCAGGCCCACAACTTCTTTGAGTTTCCAGTTCCCATCAAGCAGCCAAGCTACTCTGGGAAGCTAGTCCATATCATGTCCAGCAACAGGAGCCAGGCTTTGGAAGTTATAGAAACTCCTTACTTTAGGATCCCCATGGAAATTATCTAGGGCCTGGAGTAAAGGGTCTTGGGACATCCAGACCATGGGCATGGTTGGAGAGGTGGCATCTCTCAGAATACCATCAACCATTCTGTGAAATATTAAGGGCCCTGAGCATGAAGAAAGACACTGAAGAGTCCTATGGAGGGTCTCAACCTTCTAGAATCTTGGCTCCTTGCAGAACTTTCTTGTTACTTGGGATAAAGCTTTGGTTACCAGCCCAACCATGGTGTCTAGGTGAGCAGTAGGTGTAACTATTCTCTCTAAGGCACTGACTTACTCTTTGTAGCCCCTCATCCAGACTTTGCATAGGCTAGTTTTGGCTTTCTTTTGAACAGTACTCTCTGATGGGGTACTATGATTCAAACTAGAGTCACACAGACTTAGATTCAAGTCCAAGCTTTGCTGATTCCCAGTTATGCTACCTTGGGTAAATTACTTTACTTCTCTGAGCCTCTGTCTCCCCATCTACAAAATGGGGATCAGAAGGTCCTATTCCTTGTCTATTCTGAGGGTCAGTAGTAACTGGGGCCATGGGTTAAGGGTGGGGGTATGCAGATCTCAGGAGGGTGAGGGGGGAAGGGCAGGTGGATTGTTGGTCAGGCTTCTGAGGATAGCTCTTGGTGTCTCTCCCACAGCTCACTAAGCCTGCGTTACTTCACCTACGGGATTCTCTTTGGTTGTGGCTGTTCCTTCGCCTTTCAGCCATCTCTCGTCATCCTGGGCCATTACTTCCAACGCCGTCTGGGTCTGGCCAATGGTGTGGTGTCTGCTGGGAGTAGCATCTTCTCCATATCCTTCCCCCTCCTCATCAAAACGCTGGGGGCTAAGATCAAGCTCGCCCAAACCTTCCAGGTGCTGAGTACCTTTATGTTTATTCTTACACTGCTTTCACTCACCTACCGACCCCTCCTGCCCAGCTCGCAGGACACCCCAAGCAAGAGAGGTGTCCACACCCTGTGCCAACGCTTTCTGGCTCAGCTCAGGAAGTACTTCAACATGCGAGTGTTCCGCCAACGTACCTACCGCATCTGGGCCTTCGGGATCGCTGCTGCTGCCCTTGGCTACTTCGTTCCCTATGTACACTTGGTGAGGAATACCAGGGTGGGTCCACCCTACCTGACCCCAAGAAGTTGCCCTCAACCTGCCTGAAGTCCAGAGGGTAGGAGCAGAAGACATTGAAAGGGCAGACCTGGAACCTTTGGAGAAAGACAAAACAGTGGTTGGAGAGACCCAGAGTAGGAAAGAGCACAGGCTGAGGGATGACCTCAATGGGAAATGGGGGAAGTTCCTCACGGGGAGGCCCATGCCTATGGTTTCCCCCACTGATAAATCTAGATGGATTTTCAGGAGAAGATAAGCATCACCGGGATACAGGAGGCTGCCTCAGATGACCCAATGATAGGGTTTTCTTTTCTTTCTTTTTTTTTTATATTTATTTGGCAGTGCTGGGTCTTCGTTGCAGTGCCTTGTCTCTTCGTTGTGGCGTGTGGGCTTCTCTAGTTGCAGCACATGGGCTCAGTAGTCGCAGCATGTTGGCTCAGTGGTTGCAGTGCTTGGGCTCTCTAGTTGCAGCATGCAGGCTCTAGAGCATACGGGCTCAGTAGTTGCAGCACGCTGGCTTAGTTGTGGTATGTAGGATCTTAGTTCCCCAGCCAGGGATCACCAGGCCCCTGCATTGGGAGCATGGAGTCTTAACCACTGACCACCAGGGAAGTCCCTTAATGATAGAGTTTTCTAAGAGTGTGTCTTATGGAATGCTAGTCTTTGGGGTCAAGTAATTTTGTTTAAGAAATAACATATACTAGATTTCTCTAGCTTCATAATGTGTAGCAATCTTTTAAAGGTACCAAAAATCCTGCTGTAAAGAAATCAATTAAGCTTTGTTTAACCACCATACACCCAACTTACATGACCAAAGATTTGTTGGTTGTGGTCCAACTGTTATCTTCCACAGACCTTGTGTTTCTTAAAGCACACTTTTGGAATATTACCTGGAAGTTAGTGGATCATTCTCCCTTGGTGACCTGCTGTTACCCTAGGCTGTCAGTTCTGGGTCAGGGAATGAGGAGATAATAGGGGAACCCTTGGACTTTTTTCAGTTGTTAAGGCTGTATTCTGTCCTGCCAAGGCTTGGAAGGGGCTTAGAGACACCCACTGCCCTCAGCTGTTGCTCAGAAACCCAGAATCCAGAGAGCCAAGGGATATGCAGCCTTTTAAACTGTTAGAAACAGCCAGAGAGCTTGTTCTGGAGCTAAGGCTATAAAGGAGGGAGCTGCAAGAGAAGGAACTCTTGCCATGGTCCAGGGAAGTAAGCAGTAGAGCATTCTGGGTATGCCAACAATTAACCAGCCAGCTCTTCTTCTTCCTCTTATCCCGTGGGCCTGATGCTATGCTTTTCAGATGAAGTATGTGGAAGAGGAATTCTTGGAAATCAAGCAGACCTGGGTGCTCTTGGTGTGTATTGGAGCTACCTCAGGCCTTGGGCGCCTTGTGTCAGGCCGTGTCAGTGACTCCATTCCTGGACTTAAGAAGATCTACTTGCAGGTGAGTGTGACCACCCTGTCTACTGTGGGGAAAACAGCCTGCCGCAGATGCTAGGTTATCCAGCCTTTGGGATACAATGGTAGGATGTATAACTGCTGTGGCCTGGGCCCCAGCTCTGACACCAGCTTGCTATGTGACATGGGAAAGTCAATCAAATTCTCTAAGCCTCCATTTCCCTTGCTTTCAAGTGAAGATCATCATCCTTGTTCTGCCTCCTTCATCAAAATGGAGTGAGGATGTAGTGAAAGCTGTCAGTGTAAATAGAACCTCTAAGAACACTTTCAAAGAAAATGTTTATTAATAAAGGCTCTCCCATCTGAAAGAGGGAAACTGAAGCCAGGAGTTAGATGCTGCCCCCATTGAAGACTGAACTCATTGCTACCTTATACTCTCTTGGAGGGTCTTGAGCATCTGCAGTACTCTGTGGCCCAGTGTCTCTCTCCTCTAGGCCCAGACCCATCACTTCTTATACCTCCAGAGCTACTTGGCACCAAACACTGGCTCTCAAATGCCATCCTCTTGACAGACACAAAATAATTGCCAGAAAAGGCCAGACCTCACTTGCCCTCTCTACACCTCACTTTCCTCTTTCGTGCAATGAGAATAATCCTTGCCTTTCCTATCTCACCTTGCAGGTGAGGATCAAAAGGAATACAGGTGTGACCAGGCTTTGAGAAGTAAAAAGTGTTATAGCCATGCGAAGTTTTAATCCTTCTCACAGTGACACAGGTAGCCTCATATTGTGGGCAGTAGCCATGTGGATGCTCAAGAGGCCACTTTTTGTGTGATCTGGGCTCTGGTTTGGCTTTAATACAGACTACTGCTCAAGCTGTCTGTCTTTGTCTACTGGGCAACAATATTGTCTTTCTGACCTGGCTCATGCTTTTTGCTTGAGCCAACAGCAGTTGGGTTTACCAGAAGGTGCCCAAGTGTGGAACCCTGTGAAGGGATAACAGCAGCCCCAGAAAACATGTGGGTCACAGTCCATCAGGAATGTGGTTGAGTTCTGACTATCCTGGAGAAGTCCTAAAAGAACTTCCAAGGGGCCCTGACTATACACACAGCAGGGATTTCTCTGTCTTCTGATAGCCCCAAGTGTTTTCCTAAATACCCTCGTATGTCTTGGATGAGGATATGATTAAGGTTTCCTGTTGTGTTTAACTTTGTGTTAGATTTGCAAGAGCTAGTGAATCTGCTTTGTCAGAGCTCAGGGTGCCATTATGGTCCATCCAGTCCAACCTCTCATTACACTGATGGAGAAACTGAGGGAAAGACTCAGAGAGTCATGGCAGAACTGAACTCCTATGTAGCACTCTTCTCATATTCCACTTTACACTAAGCGATGGATGGCAGAACCAAGTCCCAGACATAAGTGACTAGACCAAGGTCAAACCAAAAGGCTGTGATTGAGATAAACCAATTATAAAATTTTAAATTCCTGTGCCAATATCAGCAAGACCTTACCTGGGTGGCTTTTTGCATAGGACTGTGTGTGGCTTTCCCAGCCTCTTCCACATGGCACCCCTGTGGGTCTTCCCTGTCAATATCAGCAACTCCAAGATGCCAAAGAGTGCTGGAGATCAGGGTAAGCTAGTATTGGGCCAGGGCTTTATCTTGAGGAAAGGCAGACGCCCTTGCCTAGCCATATAGCTCATTTCTCACTGTAGTCCCTAGGAGAAAGGTAGGGCCCAAGCAGTTTTTGCTTTGTATTGTGCAGAGGGAGTTCCAAGAGAGGCAGAGGCATTAGCTAGTCAGAAGAAGAACTAGGCTTATGGCCCAGTGCTTCTGCTGAACATTTCCCCTACCCACCCAACAATCTCTCCCCTTTTCCACTCTTACTTGACCCAGTTTTACCACTTAGAATAATATAAAATAATCTTGGAACTTTTTAGCTGAAACATATCTTCATCAACTTGTAGTCCAAATTCTCCATTTTATAAACTGAGGAACTGAGGCCCAGAGAGGGAAAGTGATTTGTTCAAACTCATTGTGCTGGTAAGTGTCTCAGGCTGAAAGCACAAAACAATGAATGAACTTCTCTCTCTTGAGCTACTCAAGATACTCCATCACAAGAATTTGCCTCCCTTTCTCCCTGGGTCAGATGCAGGAGTACTGGTCTGGGAGAGAAAAGGAGTGTACACAGCTTCAGGTTCTGAAGAGCCATCCACTAGACTTTGTGGTTCCTACTACTGACAAAGACAGGCACATGTCTGGTATCAAGGCCCTGGACAGTCTGTTGGTAAGGAAGTGGTGACAACCTGCAGGACAACCTCACTTTGGGCCAGTTCTTGAGGCCTGATTCTCAGTTCCAAGAGGGATTTTTAATTTCTGAACCTTGGCAAGGCCTTGTGGAGGATGTTAAGAGGCAGTTAGATACAGTAGGTAGTAATTACAGCCAATTGAAATCAGTTAATGGGGTCCTTTGTATTATATAATGGTATTAACTCCTTAATTGCCATACCATTATGACTTGGTTGATAAGTGGGTCTGGTTTTATCTTACAGTTGTACATGAATCTCCTAGAGGAGAAACTGGGATATCTGGGTTCTTATTCCTAGATTCTGCCTAGCTATCCCAAAACATCTTGGGCAAATTTCAAAAGTCCCTCAACAAAGAGATTTCCTCAGATGGCATGACCAGGACATTTCTTATCCTCTGCAAAATCCAACCAATTAGCCTAACAAACCCATTGGCAGCAACAACACAGAAAATCTTTAGTGCTTGAAACAGCCTTGACCCTCCTACCTGCCTTCCATGTGGTGATGTGGTGACATACCCTTACCATGTGGTGACTTACGCTTCCTGGGTAAGTCAACCTGCTTGTGTGAACTATTAGAAAATCCTGGATCCTGTCAAGGCCTTGGTTAACAGATCAGGCCTTAGCCCTGACCCTGGGACAACCTGGCTCTGCTGGCTACAGTGGGTGGAGCCCAGGTCTTCAGTCTGGCTCACGGACACAGGTGGCAGATGACTTTCATCAAAAGGCCAGCTGTGTGTCCAGTGGCCCTTATCTCTATTGGGAGGGAAAAACCAGCCTCTGGAAAGGCAGCTTCTTTACTTCAGAGTCATTTTGCTCAGCCCAAAGAAAGCCCAGTGGCTAGTCAGTGCCCCCTGGACTGGCTTCAGCCACCCTAGACCTCTTCCTAGTGTCTTGGTTCTCCTTAGAGCCCCCTTTGTTGCCTTCGCAGGGTGCCCAGACAAGCCCAGAAGCCCCCAGAGCCATAACGTCTGAGTGTCTGAGATGGGTGGTGTGTCCCATGTCCTAAAGCCTAAGGAACCTGGGTGAACCTCCCAATGGCCTCCTTCATACCAAGGTGTTTTCTAAAATCAGTCTCCCACAAAAATGGGGACTGGCTCCCTCCTCATTTCAGGAAGCTGTGCCTTCCATTCATGCCCCCATCTAATCATTATTCAATTATTCAAGTCATCCTCACTTCCTCCCCTTCCTCTTCCCATATCTAACATGGATCTGAAAATACCAGCATGGTCTGATCCCAGACCCTGTTGCCTGGGGCAGACAAACACAGGATCAGAAAGCAGCAACAGCAATTCCCTTTATCTCAGAATCCAATTAAAAGACAACTTTTTGAGGACAGGAGCAATGCCTCCTCTTTTAAAAGTCTTGACAGAATCAAAGTTAAATAGGGGCTCTCTTAAAATCTTTAAATCCTAAGTCCTTCTAAGCAGGACTTAGAAGGGGCCTAAGTAACTAGTCCACTGGGCTCTCTGTTGATATCCCCTTGCCCCATTTTACAGATGTAGAAACGAGGCCCTGAGAAAGGAGATGTGATTTACTATGTGGTCTTGGCAGGCAAGCAGAACATGACCTCAGGCTGTTGCTCCTTTAGGTCATCTCCTTCCTGCTCCTGGGCCTGATGTCCATGATGATTCCCCTCTGCCGGGGCTTCGGGGGCCTCATCGTTGTCTGCCTCTTCTTGGGCCTGTGTGATGGCTTCTTCATCACCATCATGGCCCCCATCGCATTTGAGCTGGTGGGCCCAATGCAGGCCTCACAGGCCATTGGCTACCTCCTGGGCATGATGGCCCTGCCGATGATTGCCGGACCCCCCATTGCAGGTGAGGTTAATATTGCAGGGAGGGCATGAGTGGGGGAGTCCTGTCTTCCTTGGGACCTAGATCTCCTAAGCACCTCTGCTTAAAGTCCCTTTTCTCCTTCTTTTCTATTTAAGCAGCCTCGTCAGAGTGCATGAAACCCCTTACCACCACTGGTGAAAGAGACTAAGGACAGTATATGTGCATGGATTCATTTGGGGGGGATGGGCTTTTCATGGCTGTATATCTGTTGCTGTGGGGTTTTATTGTAGACAGCATGGCTGATTCTGGGACGGTAGAGAGAGAAATGGGTTTGGCCTTCCTGACCATTCTATTGATCCAGAATCTTCTCTCTCTCTCTTTACAGGCAAGTAATTATTTGGAAGGTAGTTGAGCAGGAAGAGAAGAGAAAGTGGGCCCTGGTTTTATTAAGACTTAGAGATACCCCCTCCTCCTCTACCAGCTTCTGAACTGAGCCTGTAGAAAAGATTTGATTAAGAACACAACCCAGGACTGGACCAATGAGGCTCACTTCCTGCAGGCAACAAGCAAAGTGTTGGCTTGCCATCTTTCAGCACTCCCAATTTCTCTGTCCACTTCCAAGAAGGACATTGTTGGTACCCCAGAGAACTTAGGAAACAAGGAAAACTAATAAGAAGAGAACATCATTTCCTTTCTTTAGGATTTATTGCAAATATTGATTCATAGGCTAGAGTCTCCTAGGCTGGCCAACTGGGCTAGCTCAACAAGTATTCCTTGAATACCAATTCTGTGCAAGGTGTTGTGAGGGCACTGGTCATGCTGTGTTACAGTGACAAAACCTTCTACTCAGGCCCTTGTTCAACAGCCACACTGTCCACTGGGGGAGGGGAGCCTCTACCCAACTCCTGATCCCAAAGGTGGATCTCAGAATCCATATCTCTTTCCATTTTGCTTACCTCCTAAGCAGCCTCAGGGCCTACTTGCCTTTCTTCGGTAGTGTTTCTGGGCTCATCCTCCCATGAGGTGTCCCACATTAGCTTCTGGAGGTGAGCAGGGAAGGCCCTGTATTCCATGCCAAACACATTTACCGTATTGGCAACCTAGAGGAACCCAGAGGGGCCAACCATATCTGTAACTAGAAGGAAGGATACACATACAGCCTCCTCTTAGGGCAAATGGGCATTTCAAAGAAAGGGAAAATAGGAACTTGGCTGAATTGTTCCACAAGAACACTCTAGACCAAGCTGGGGGTGGAAGGGTATATCACTGTGAACCAAAACAAGTCTTGGTCATCTTCTCTGGAGTTCTTTTAGAGTAGCTTCCCTCCTAACTCCATACCTTGGAGTGACTAGAAGTTAGCTGTAGCTTCATGAAAGTCAGAAATGGAGAAATTGAGAAGCTTCATTTGCTTCTTTCATAACCTCAAGAGCCTGCAACCCCAGTGCCTCAGAGAGGAGCAGCCTGTCTTTGTAATAGAGGTTTTGTTTCTTCCATCTAGGAGTGTTTAAACTGAGGGGGCTCTCGGGTCAAGGCAGTACAGGCCAAGAGTCTCTGGATAGGCATTGTGATGGCCCCTAGAAGAGGCAGAGAGCACCTTTGTACAAGAGGGCAAAGCTGGGCTTGACTTGTCTCTGTTGACTTTTCAGGCCTCCTCCGCAACTGTTTTGGGGACTATCATGTGGCCTTCTACTTTGCCGGTGTGCCCCCGATCGTCGGAGCTGTAATCCTCTTGTTTGTCCCTCTGATGCATCAAAGGATGTTCAAGAAAGAGCAAAGGGATTCCAGCAAGGATAAGATGTTGACCCCTGACCCAGACCCCAATGGAGAGCTGCTGCCAGGCTCCCCCACCCCTGAGGAACCAATCTAATGCCTCATATTTGCCATTGTGTGCTCCTCCCCAAACCTTTCCCTTCACCCTGCCCTGCTCAGCATTTACATTTTTGCCACCAGCACACTTGTTCCCAAACCTGCACATGCAGCATTTCAGCCACCTGACCATCCCCCTGGAGCCAAAGCTCCAGGTGTTCCAAACTCATTAACCAAATTCTCCCTGTGAATGCCTTTAAACTTGCCAGGGTCCTCTCCTCCCAGGATCTAGGAAAGCTTGGGATCACCCCCTCGCCTTTGGACCCTCTCCATATACTTTCTAACTCTTGGGGGAGGAGGAGGATGGGAACTCCTGGCCCAGCTTGTTAGTCACCCACTAAAAGCAACTGCCAAAGGTGCTACTGTGTCCCCAGGAGCCTGGTGGGAAGATCCAAGCCTGTGTGCTGAGGAGTTCCTTGCCATCTGTCCTTAGGAACCATCGGGGGGTGCAAGGGAAAGGGCATAGAGGTAAAATGAGATGAGGAGCCTTGTTTAGCCTCAGAGTCTCTGAGGGCTATGGCTTCCCAAGAGGTATGGGTGACATCATTTTACAAGTGTACAGAGAGTCTCCCCATCATATGGTTGGTTAACAGTCTGCTTTCTTCTTTCCTTCCTCCTTTTTTTCCTCTACTGCCTCTTCTCCCTTCTCATCCCCCTCTATTTCTTTTTATGACTGTCATATAGACTCGTGGGTGCTTGAAGAAAGGAGGGACCCAGAGCTTGGGCCAATCAGCCTCACCTTGGCCCAGCCCACCCCTAACACTAGCATCAATTCCACTCATCTCAGGCTGAGCCACATCTCATATTTTGGCCCAAGCTGCTATAATCCTATAGTGGAATAATAGAATATCACATAGGAAAGGGACCTTAAACACCGTAAAATTCCACTCACTGATTTTTTACAGATTTTCCAGGACAATGCATTAACCTGCAGGCTGTCCCAGCTCCCAATCCTTATATCCACCTGTCAAAATGTGAAGAAATTCCTTTCATTCTCAGCAGGCAGAGGAAGACTGATGACAGGGGGAATGGCATGGTGGGGGGAGGAGCAATAGTTATGGACCTGGGGAAGGACCAACTCCATCTCTCATTATTCATAACGGGTCAACATTTCCACCTGGGCCAGGCCAGAAAAGGAACTGTTTGAGGGAAAATCCCATTCCCAACCTGGATCCCCCAAAGGTAGAGGCAGCAGCTGCACATAGGGTTGGAAAACTTCTAGGAAGAGGAAACCATCCTAACCTTTATTACCTAATGTGTCCCTCATGCTGGGCATCCTGGACCACTCTACTTAGTGGGCATTAAAGGTGCCAGGAAAGGTAGACTCTGGACCATCTTCATCCCTCTGAAGTAGGTACCAGATGTTTCCCTATGCCTAAGCTCTGGGAAGCACTCTTGCTGAAGATCATTTCCAGCCACGCCGTGTCCGGCCATCACAACTCACCGTATTAGGAGCTCAGCCTCCCTCACTCAGCCTCTTTGTATTTCTCCCTATTCTGTGTCTTTTTCTGCTGTGTTCCTATTACCCTAACCTTTCATCATCTTCTTACCAGGCATACCTGGCTGTCACCTAGAGCTAACAGTGACTTGCCACCCCGAGCCAGGGCCAGGAGGATGAGATCGCCCCTGAGGAGCTCCAAAGAAGACAGTGGTCCCCACCCATGAGTTTTTCCGTTACGAACAGGCAGCTGGGGCATGGTTGGCCTCTGATGGCTTCATTCAAGGCCAAAGTCTGAAGCCCCCTCCCTTGGTCCCAGTCCAGCTCTTATCAGTTCCCCAAAGGAAAACCCACTGGTTCTTGGCTCTGTGAATAGGAAGGGGCCTGCCTAATTATGATCCTGTTATCCCAAACAGCAGTGGAACAGGAGGAGCTGGGCCCCAGGAGCTCTTTAAGTCCCAGAAGAGGCCATTGAAAATGTTGGAGCAACAAAGCCCCTGCTTCCATTGCTCCCTGCCCACTCCCACCAAGTCACCTGAGGGCAGTTCTGCAGGGGCCTCCTTTGTTGCTCATGGTATGGATAGCTCTTAAGAATCAGGGTGCTACCCACTTCTCTCCAGATGAAGGAAAGACATTCACAGGTCCCAAATCTGCCCTATCAGGTGTCACATAACGTGGCAGGGTATCAGTTTACTTCTTCCACACATGTACACGTGCATGTGCGTGCTTGTGCACTTTTGGAGAGAACGTTGGTTGGCGAAAGCAGCACAGTATTAATATTTAGGGTAAGATGCAGCCTCTTATGCACCACAGTTAAATCAAGGAGAACGAACAAAATTTGGGAGCTTGAGATCTGGGACATTTAAATCCTCAGAAGGTTTGGAACAAAATAAACAGATCTAAAAATCCAGCTTTGGTGTGTTATGTTGCCTACATGGGTGAAATAGTCTTAACCTGGTTAACAGCAGGAAGTTTAGTTTCAGAACTGAAATCTCATTTCAAATCAAATTTATGCCAGGGTCTGTACTCCTTTTCTTCTCCCTTGTAATTGATGGGGGAACTTGAATGGGCTAGTATAGCTGGGTTATACAGCCAGGCAGCAGCCTGGAATTGAGGGTGATACAGAAGAGAGACCTATAACAATGACAAAGCTGGGAGTAACCTTAGAGTCTCCCTTGTCCATACTCTGCATTGAATTTAAGTGAGGACACTGAGGCCTGTATATAAGGCACTGCAGCAGGCTCACACAGTTTGTCAGTGACAGAGCAGGCTGAAACCTTGAACTCAGGTCGACTTCCAGTCCAGTCCAAACTCCTTATTTTGCAGATGAAGAAACCAACACAAGCGGGGGAACATGACTTGCACACTTCATTCAACAACTATATAGTGAACCCATTTCCAAAAGGGTGTTGGCAGAACCAGCTCCAAGCAAAAAGAAATCTGAGCCATGTCTGAATTTTAGCATAGCCCATCTTTTCACAATTACTCTCACTCCCAACCAACACATACTTCTGGGGTTCTCTCTTCCCAAGCACTCCAGACCACGTGGCCTTGGCCATGGACAGCTGGTCCCACCTACTGCCCTTCCACCCTCAGCAACCCAAAAGGTACAAATAAAGTCCATCTCCCTATGGCCATACACTGAACAGGAGAGGGGTGGAGGAGACTGGTTTCCTTTGCAAGAGGGTGGTTTACCACCCAGCTCTTGGCTATTGTTTCTCCCCTGACTCAGTGCAGACATCCTCAAGCTGCCAGCCTCCTCATCACTCTCCACTGAGACTAATTACTCTGTCCTGCTGCCTGGCCCCAGGCTCTCCCACCGAAGGTCTGCTGCCCCCTCAGTCACTCCCCCAGTAGCCCCAAGGCCCTAGTCTGTGTTTGGTCACTCAGGATCATTAGATTTTAAAGCTGTGGAATCCCATAATTTTTATGAGCATATGCTCTCCCCCAGGGCCTTTTCATGTCTGAAGAGGCAGCCAGCAGTTCCCTGCCACTTCACAGCAGCAGAGCAGGCCAGCTGACGGGAATTACAGGTGCCCCCAGTAAATCCCTGGTATCTGACAGCTGGTGCTTAGATAGGGTGGGTGCTGGTTTGAACCAGAGCCTTTGAAGCAAGTTCTGAATTCTAATAAGCTGAAATGTAGAGGAGACTCCAGAGGCACAAGGAAAGGGATTAGATATGCAACTCCTGCAGGGGTTGAGGAGGCTTTACTTTAGAAGGTCTTTCAAATCCTGCCTTTCAGCTCTCTCTAGTGGTCACCAGAAACAAAGTTCCATGCCTGGTTTTCAAGTCATTTCAGCAATATTTTCTAGGGACCTGCTCTGTGTCAGGCACTTTGCTAGAACCCAGGGATTTCAGAAATGAAAGGAACAGAGGTGGAGAAGACAAAGAGAAGAAACACAAGAAGGAATCTGAACTGTCTTCTTTCCAAGATACCTTTTCTTCTTCTGGACCCCAGCGGCCCGGAGCTTATGGACCTTAAAGCCTTTGGGGCAGGACAGGGGCCACCACGCCCCTTCCGGGATGGAGGCCTCAGCATTTCCCCCCTCCCCATCGCCCTGCGACTGGCCTACCCCGGCCACAGCCTCCCGGAAGAACTACGCGCTCTTCAGCGTTGGTTTCCTGCTGAGCTGGAGCGAGATAAAATTACGACTAACAAGTGTCAACCCGTGTCCAGTTAGGGGGAGGGAAGGTAACCCATGGGCTCTCCTGCTGGGCCAGTCAACATGGGGACTAACAGCACCGGTACAGCGCCCCCGGCCCAGGGCATACTCGTTCACCCTGCTCTACCCGCTCCAGGGATGGGAAACTAGAAAGGGGCGGGGCTACAGCTACCCTCCTTTCCCACCACACACCCACCCTACACAGCCCTCGCAACTACTGGGCCCTGGGATCCGGGGATGTGGTTGCTAACCGGTACCGTTTCCCACTGTATCCCCATGTCCACCCCACACTTGGGGAATGCCTAGGGATGGAGATGGGTCTGGGGGGCCCCAGTGGCCCTGGCTGCTCTCCTGGTCCTGCCGCTGGCTTCCGGTCACTTTAAGCAGAGTGGTGGGCGGTTCCTGCCCCTCCGTGGCTCTCCATCCATTTCCCCGCCTGGGAGGGGTAAGAACCCTGGAGACGCGCCAACTGAGACTCATCTGCCCCTGCTGCTCGAACGGGAATCAAGCTCACCCAGAACAAGCAAACCTTCCCTCCCAGGGGAAGTGAATGGGAAGGAAGGCGGGAGGGCGCAGCTTCGGGCCCTGCCAACTGTCTGGGGAGCCAGATGGATAGACAGCAGCTGCGCGTGTCCTGAGCTCAGCTCCTCCTCAATTCCCCCACCCCCACTACCCTGCCCGGGCCACCGCCACCAGGGATTGCAGCATCGCCGCCCCCATCGAGCGTTGGGTCCAGAGCCCTGGAGGTGATTCGGGCTGCGCAGTCCAACAACCCCCTCCCACCAGCGGCCCCCTACCAGATCTGTCCCCGAGGTCCCGAGGGCGGGGTCGACCTGCAACTACCAAGGACCTAAGTGATTCCAGGCAGGAGGCCCGCCAGGATGAGGGGGCTAGGAGCGAGAACCGCCTCCAGGAAACGCTCCGCTCTGGTCCTGAGCAGCCATCCTCCTCACCCTCCTCTCCATCCTCCAACCCCGGGCCGGCTGTCCCCAAAATATCTGTCCCAGAACTCCCGGGGGCAACCATGCTTGCTGGTGGGAGCTCTCAGCTCAGGCCTGCTCTCCCACTACAAGGTCCCCAGATCCTACCCAAGGTGAAGGTGAGCCCCCACCAGCTGCCCTATGTTCACAGAGGTGAACTAGTGGGATTTCCTAGGCTTGAGAACCCTCCTCCAAACCTGGACAGAGCCCCAGGAATGGACCAGATTAACTCTAAGACCTGCCCTCCTCAATTTGCTCCCCACTGAACACTCTTCCACCCTACTCTCCATCAAACTGCTTCCTTCAGCCACTTGCCTAAGTGGTGGTGTGGGAGGGAGCCAGGGTAACCACCTCCACTGCCCTCCCACACTCATCCACATACATCCTTCCTCCCACAAGGTGGAGTCTTCTGAGGATCCCAGCCTTGCAGATCCTTCTGCCTTAAAGCCTGCAAAGGCCAGAGTTTCCTCCTGTCAGTCCAAGACCTTCCAGCTACCTTGCCTCCTCATTTGCCTCCCCTCCCCCATACATGTGCACAGACACGCTCCCATCATCCTTCAGCTCCAAGAACACAAGGGCCTTCCCCCAGCATATTTGGACACAGAGACCCCCTTCAATGATAACAGGACACCTTCGTCTGTGGGGGAGGGGGGCGCTCAATTTACAGTTCATAGGTGCTCACATATCTCTCATCATGCTTGATCCTCTCCCCAACCCTGGAAGGCAGCTGTTCCTGTGCCTATTTTACAGATAGGGAAAGTAAGCCCCAGAGGGGAACTGAATGCCAGTTTTCAAACTCCTTCTCCAAGGCTGTTTCCACCCCACCTCACAGAAAGTAGGGAAGTAAGCAAATCTCTCTTTTCCCTTGACTTCTCAGAAAGCCTGCTTGCTCCTCCTGGAGATAGTACCTGTGGTTCCCCAGGCCCAGCCAAGGAAGGCTCTGGGTAGTGAGTGGCACCACAGCCCCAAGATGGAGGCATGGAAAGGAGAAAAAGCTGAGCCAGAGTCCTTGTGCACCCCCTACCCACCCACCCCAGCCTCTCTCTTGGAGGGAATGGGACAGGGAGGGGAATGTGGAAGAGGAATTAGGAGTCTCTGATCTGCCTTTCCCTGGGGGTATACAACACTGTTTTCTGGGTTCCTCTCTGCCTCAAAATGGGTATAAAACTCCAAACTGAGCTCTCCTATTCCTTACTCCCTCAGTCCTTCTCTTATTATTCAATAAAACTATCAGCACTGAGGGCTAATTTCCAGGGCCTTGCTAACTGCCCATAGATCCCCCAAAGGACACTTTGTCTGGTCTATTTATGAGGGGAGAGGACATGAGGAACAGTTCCTGGGAGGCCTTGCTTTCTTGGGAAAGGATTCGTGTGTCTAAGTGGTCAACACAGCTAGCTCAGAGGCTCCCTCTCATCTAGACTTCTAGCACTTTGCCAAGCTACGGAGAGGGGATTCAGTGGGGAGGGGGGAGTAGCAAATATCATGCAATTAAGGGTAGGGGAGTTCCCAAGATAGCACCTGGGGAAAGGAAAAGTGGAGAACATGCCTAAACCCCTGACCACACACCTCACTGAGGTGGACTTGTCCTGTATATGCCTCTCAGCAACTGTGGCCATTACCCTCCTCCTCATCTACCCTGCCCCCAGCTGAGAGATTCCCTATATCTGCAGGGGAGCTTGTTGTCATTTAGCAGCCCCCACCCTTCAGTACCACATTTTTTTGGTGGGCTCTAAATTCCCAGATCCCAGTAAATCCTAGCCTAAGCCTTTCCTTCAGGGTAAATAGCTTCAAGCATCCAAGCCAGGTCCCTCCAAGGTTAGGACTCACCTGTCAACCACAATGGCTGGGCCCGGAAAGCAGGAAGAGGCAAGTTTCAAGAAAAGTCAAGTTCTAGGCAAAGCTAGTTCCAGTTCAGTAGCTGTGTACATAGTTGTAACTAGTGAACTTCAGGAGCACTTTAAACATTATAATGATAGAACACAGGGGCTACAAAGAAACTTACCTTAATTCAGTTTTTCTGGTTAACTAAGTACTTTCTTCACAATCCTTGGTCAACACAGTTAAGGGCTGTTCTCTACCAGGAGGAAATCAAAGACCCAAAGGAGGTCAGAGGTGAAATGGTGGAGAGCTTCAGATCCAGTAATTTTCACACTGTACTCTGTGACTCTTTGGGGGATTCACAGAGGTACCTCAAAGACGGCTAAAATTTCTGGGACTGGTTTTCCTTATTCCTCCAATGAAGAACAGTTTAATGCTGGATATTATATATAAAACAAACCTAAGATGACTCTGAAAGTTGGAGAGAAGAAGGCAGACCAGGTAGGAGTGAAGACCTGAGGCAGAACCTGAGGAGTGATTCACTTGAGGTGAGTGCTGTAGGTTTCCTTTTTGCCTTACATATCCCAGACTTGGTGATGGAGAAGCCAGAAACCCAGAAATGGCAATGGGCACTGACATAAAAAGCCCAAGGAAATTTTTTTCTCTCTAGTCAAAGAATCAGGAAAGGGACAGTCTAGAAAAACAGAAAACTTTTACACAATTACAGTTCTACTCCAGTCAAACACCATGGACAAATTGTGGCCCCACCCCCACCCCAAGCAGCAAAGGCAAAGTGGAGAGCCTAGATTCCACCTTCATCATGCTATAACAAAGCACCTTTCCCCGCCATCACCATGGTGGTGTCACAGAAAGCCAAATATGGAGCCCAGAGTTTCATCCCAGCCATGCAGAAAAATGTAGGAAATAGTAATGAGGCATCCCAGTCCCTTGCATCCTTGTGGGTATCAGAGGAAGCCTAGTGGGTACCTGAACTCCAACCCCTGCAAAGCAGTAATGAGGAGCCCCTCAACACCTGGGTGTCAATGAAGGCCCAGTGGGAATCCCAGACTTCTACCTCAACTTGACAGTAATGAGGTAGTGCACACTTTCTCTCAGTGGCACACTGTTAGAGGAGGCCTGCTGAAACTACAACAAAGATCTAATATTCATGTCATCAGAGTCCCAGAAAGAGAGGAGAAAGTAAGTTGGGCTGAAAAAGTATTCAAAGTCATTATTTAATGGCAGAAAACTCCTCAAACTGGGTAAAAGACATATTCTTGTATGTTCAAAAAACTGAGCAAAACCCAAACAGGAGGAACTCAAAGAAATCTATGCAAAAACTCATCATGTCAAATGTGAAAACTAAACACAAACAAACAAAGATCTTGAAGCAGTGAGAGAAAAATGACACCTTATTTATAGGAGAAAAAACAATTAGAACGACAGTAGATTTCTCATCAGAAACCATGGACGGGAGCTAGAAGAAGTCGTAAGTTTTTCAAGTACTAAAAGAAAAGAACTATCAACCCAGAATTGTATATCCAGCAAAAAATCCTTGAGGAATTAAGAGGAAATCAAGAAATTCTCAGATGACAGAGAACTAAGAAAATTTGTTACCAGCAGAATTACCCTAAAAGAATGGCTAAAAGAAGCTCTTCCAACAGAAAAGAAGTGACAAAAGAAGAAATCTTGAAATGTCAGGAAGGAAGAAAGTACAATGAAAAGAGCAAAAATACAACAGGTTTTTCTTATCATCTTGAGCTTTCTAAATTATGTTTAACAATTGAAGCAAAAGCTATAACAATATCTGATGTAGCTCTCAATGTATGTAGAGAAACTAAGACAATACTATAAATGGGGGACGGTGAAAAGACAAAAAAGGAGGTAAGGTTTCTACACTTCACTAAAACTGGTAAAATACCGACTCTGATAGACTGTGATAAGTTATGTACATATAATGTAATACTTAGATCAACCACTAAAGAAGCCATGCAAATAGATACCCTCGAAAATCAAATAGAATTCTAACCCACAGGAAGGCAGGAATAAAATTCATAAATGAAAGACAGAGGGAACAAACAGAAAACAAACAATAAATGTCAGAACTAGACCATAATATATCAATAATTACATTAAGTATAAATGGTGTAAATACATCAACTATAGAGATTTGCAGAGTGGACTTTTTTTGAAAGAAATATGGTTATTTAATAAACCTAATAATTAACCCTAAATACTTAAACTTTCCTGGTCATCTACTTAATCCTACATTCCTTTTAAAATTTATTTTTATTGGAGTATAGTTGCTTTGCAATGTTGTGTTAGTTTCTACTGTACAGCAACGTGAATCAGCTATACGTACACATATACCCCCACTTTTTTGGACTTCCTTCCCATCTAGATCACCGTAGAGCACTGAGTAGAGTTCCCTGTGTTATACAGTAAGTTCTCATTAGTTATCTATTTTATACATAGTATCAATAGTGTATATATGTCAATCCCCATCTCCCAATTCATCCCACCCCTGCTTCCCCCTTGGAATCCATACATTGGTTTTCTACATATGTGTCTCTACTTCTGTTTTGCAAATAAGATCAACTATACCATTTTTTTAGATTCCATATATATGCGTTAATATATGATATTTGTTTTTCTCTTTCTGACTTACTTCACTCTGTATGACACTTTATAGGTCGATACACGTCTCTACAAATGACTCAATTATTTTCCATTTTATGGCTGAGTAATATTCCATTGTATATATGTACCATATCTTCTTTATCCATTGCTCTGTTGTTGGACATTTAGGTTGCTTCCATATCCTGGCTATTGTAAATAGCGCTGCAATGAACATTGGGGTGCATGTACCTTTTTGAATTACGGTTTTTGTTGGGTATATGCCCAGTAGTGGGATTGCCAGGTCATATGGCAGTTCTAATTTTAGTATTTTAAGGAACCTCCATACTGTTCTCCATAGTGGTTGTATCAACTTACATTCCCGCCAACAGTGCAAGAAGGCTCCCTTTTCTCCATACCCTCTCTAGCATTTATTGTTTGTAGATTTTTTGATGATGACCATTCTGATTGGTGTGAGGTGATACCTCATTGTAGTTTTGATTTTCATTTCTCTAATAATTAGTGATGTTGAACATCTTTTCATGAGCCTCTTGGCCATCTGTATGTCTCTTTGGAAAAATGTCTATTTAGGTCTTCAGCCCATTTTTGGATTGGGTTGTTTGTTTTTTTTGCAATTGAGCTGCATGAGCTGCTTGTATATTTTGGAGATTAATCCTTTGTCAGTTGCTTTGTTTACAAATATTTTCTCCCATTCTGAGGGTTGTCTTTTCATCTTGTTTATGGTTTCATTTGCTGTGCAAAAGCTTTTAAGTTTAATTAGGTGCCATTTGTTTACTTTTGTTTTTAATCTCATTATTCTAGGAGGTAGGTCAAAAAAGATCTTGCTGCAATTTATGTCAAAGAGTGTTCTGCCTATGTTTTCTTCTAAGAGTTTTATTGTATCTGGCTTTACATTTAGGTCTTTAATCCATTTTGAGTTTATTTTTGTGTATGGTGTTAGGGAGTGTTCTAATTTCATTCTTTTACACGTAGTTGTCCACTTTTCCCAGCACTACTTATTAAATAGGCTGTCTTTTCTCCATTGCGTATTCTTGCCTCCTGTGTCATAGATTAGGTGACCAGAGGTGAGTGGGTTTATCACTGGGCTTTCTATCCTGTTCCATTGATCTGTATTTCTATTTTTGTACCAGTACCATACTGGTTTGATGACTGTAGCTTTGTAGTATAGTCTGAAGTCAGGGAGCCCGATTCCTCCAGCTCCATTTTTCTTTCTCAAGATCACTTTGGCTATTCATGGTCTTTTGAGTTTCTATACAAATTGTAAAATTTTTTGTTCTAGTTCTGTGAAAAATGCTACCGGTAATTTGATAGGTATTGCATTGAATCTGTAGCTTGCTTTGGGTAGTATAGTCATTTTCAAAATATTGATTTTTCCAATCCAGGAAAATGGTATATCTCTCCATCTGTTTGTGCCATTTTTGATATTCTTCATCAGTGTCTTATAGTTTTCTGCATACAGGACTTTTTCTCCTTAGGCAGATTTATTCCTAGGTATCTTATTCTTTTTGTTGCAATGGTGAATGGGATTGTTTCCTTAATTTCTCTTTCTGGTCTTTCATTGTTAGTGTATAGGAATGCAAGAGATTTCTGTGCATTAATTTTGTATCCTGCGACTCGACTAAATTCATTGATAAGTTCTAGCTGTTTTCTGGTGGCATCTTTAGCATTTTCTATGTAGAGTGTCATGTCATCTGCAAACAGTGACAGTTTTACTTCTTTTCCAATTTGGATTTCTTTTATTTCTTTTCTTTCTCTGATTGCCATGGCTAGGACTTCCAAAACTATGTTGAATAAGAGTGGTGAGAGTGGGCACCCTTGTCTTTTTCCAGATCTTAGAGGAAATGCTTTCAGTTTTTCACCATTGAGAATGATATTTGCTGTGGGTTTGTCATATATGGCCTTTATTATGTTGAGGTAGGTTCCCTCTATGCCCACTTTCTGGAGAGGTTTTGTTTTTTTTTTTTTTTTTTATCATGAATGGGTGTTGAATTTTGTCGAAAGCCTTTTCTGCATCTATTGAGATGATCATATGGTTTTTGTTCTTCAATTTGTTGATGTGGTGTATCACACTGATTGATTTGAAAATATTGAAAATTTCTTGCATCCCTGGGATAAATACTACTTGACCATGGTGTATGATCCTTTTAATGTGTTGTTGGATTCTCTTGGGTAGTGTTATGTTGAGGATTTTTGCGTCTATATTCATCAGTGAAATTGGCCTGTAATTTTCTTTTTTTGCAATATCTTTGTCTGTTTTTGTTATCAGGGTGATGGTGGCCTTGTAGAATGAGTTTGGGAGTGTTTCTCTCTCTGCAATTTTTTGGAAGAGCTTGAGAAGGATAGGTGTTAGCTCTTCTCTAAACGTTTGATAAAATCTGCTGGTGAAGCCATCTGGTCCTGGACTTTTGTTTGCTGGAAGAGTTTTAATCACAGTTTCAACTTCAGTACTTGTGATTGGTCTGTTCATATTTTCTATTTATTCCTGGTTCAGTATTGGAAGGTTGTACTTTTCTAAGAATTTCTCCATTTCTCCCAGGTTGTCCATTTTATTGGCATATAGTTGCCTGTAAGAGTCTCTTATGATCCTTTGTATTTCTGTGGTGTCAGTTGAAACTTCTTCTTTTTTGTTTCTAATTTTATTGATTTGAGTCCTCTCCCTTTTTTTCTTGATGAGTCTGGCTAAAGGTTTATCAATTTTATTTATCTTCTCAGAGAACCAACTTTTAGTGTCATTGATCTTTTGAATTGTTTTCTTCATCTCTATTTCATTTATTTCTGCTCTGGTCTTTATGATTTCTTTCCTTCTAATAACTTTGGGTTTTGTTTGTTCTTTCTCTAGTTGCTTTAGGTGTCAGGTTAAGCTGTTTATTTGAGATTTTTCTTGTTTCTTGACGTAAGATTGTATTGCTATAAACTTCCCTTTTAGAACTGTTTGCTGCATCCCATAGGTTTCGGGTTGTGTTTTCGTTGTCATTTGTTTCTAGGTATTTTTCGATTTCCTCTTTGATTTTTTTCAGTGATCTCTTGGTTATTTAGTAGCATACTGTTTAGCTTCCATGTGTTTTTGTTTTTACAGGTTTTTTTCCCCCTGTAATTGATTTCTAATCGCATAGTGTTGTAGTTGGAAAAGATGCTCAATACAATTTCGACTTTCTTAAATTTACTGAGGCTTGATTTGTGACCCAAGATGTGATCTATCCTGGAGAATGTTCCGTGTGCACCTGAGAAGAAAGTGTATTCTTCTGCTTTGGGATGGAATGTCCTATAAATATCGATTAAGTCTATCTCATCTAATGTGTCATTTAAGACTTTTGTTTTCTTATTAATTTTCTGTCTGGATGATCTATCCATTGGTGTAAGTGGAATATTTAAGTCCCCCACTGTTATTGTGTTACTGTCAATTTCCCCTTTTATGTCTGTTGGCATTTGCCTTAAGTACTGAAGTGCTCCTATACTGGGTGCATAAATATTTACTATTGTTATTTCTTCTTCTTGTATTGATCCTTTGATCATTAGGTAGTGGCCTTCCTTGTCTCTTGTAACTGTCTTTATTTTAAAGTCTATTTTGTCTGATATGAGTATTGCTACTCCAGCTTTCTCTTGATTTCCATTTGCATGGAATCTCTTTTTCCATCCCCTCACTTTCAGTCTGTGTGTGTCCCTAGGTCTGAAGTGGGTCTCTTGTCGACAGTGTATATATGGGTCTTGCTTTTGTATCCATTCAGCCAGTCTGAGTCTTTTTGTTGGAACATTTAATCTATTTACATTTAAGGTTCCTATTACCATTTTCTTAATTGTTTTGGGTTTGTTCTTGTAGGTCTCTTTCTTTTCTTGTGTTTCCTGCCTAGAGAAGTTCCTTTAGCATTTGCGGCAAAGCTGGTTTGGTGGTGCTGAATTCTCTTAGCTTTTGCTTGTCTCTAAGGCTTTTCATTTCTCTGTTGAATCTGAATGAGATCCTTGCTTGGTAGAGTAATCTTGGTTGTAGGTTTTTCCCTTTCATCATTTTAAATATATTTTGCCACTCCCTTCTGGCCTGCAGAATTTCTGCTGAAAAATCAGCTGATAATGTTATGAGGATTCCCTTGTATGTTATTTGTTGCTTTTCTCTTTCTGCTTTTAATATTTTTTCTTTGTATTTAATTGTTGTTTGTCTGATTAATATGTGTCTCACTGTGTTTCTCCTTGGGTTTATCCTGTATGGGACTCTCTGTGCTTCCTGGACTTGTTTGACTATTTCCTTTCCCAATTTAGGGAAATTTTCAACTATAATTTCTTCAGATATATTCTCAGACCCTTTCTCTTTCTTTCCTTCTTCTGGGACCACTATAATTCATATGTTGATGCATTTAATGTTGTCTCAGAGGTCTCTGAGACCATTTTCATTTCTTTTCATTCTTTTTTCTTTATTCTGCTCCACAGCATTGAATTCCACCATTCTATCTTCCAGGTCACTTATCCGTTCTTCTGGCTCAGTTATTCTGCTATTGATTCCTTCTAGAGTATTTTTAATTTCAGTTATTGTGTTGTTCATCACTGTTTGTTTGTTCTTTAGTTCTTCCAAGTCCTTGTTAAACATTTCTTCTATTTTCTCAATCAGTGCCTCCATTCTACTTCCAAGATCTTGGATTATCTTTCCTATAATTACTCTGAATTCTTTTTTAGGTAGACTGCCTATTTCCTCTCCATTTATTTGATCTTGTGAGTTTTTACCTTGCGCCTTCATTTGCAACATATTTCTCCATCTTCTCATGTTGTCTAACTTACTGTGTTTGAGGTCTCCTTTCCACAGGCTGCAGGGTCATAGTTCCTCTTGGTTTTGTCTGCCCCTGGTGAGTGAGGTTGGTCCAGTGGCTTGTGTAGGCTTCCTGGTGGGAGGGACTGGTGCCTGCGTTCTGGTGGGTGGAGCTGGACCTTGTCCCTCTGATGGGCAGGGCCATTTCAGGTGGTGTGTTTGGGGATGTCTGTGAGCTTAGTACAACTTTAGGCAGCCTGTCTGTTAATGGGTGGGTTTGTGTTCCTGTCTTGCTTGTTGTCTGGCATGAGGCATCCAGCACTGGAGCCTGCAGGCAGTTGGGTGTAGCTGGTCTTGGATTTGAGATGGAGAGCTCTGGGAGAGCTCTCGCTGATTAATATTCCCCGAGGCCGGGAATTCTCTGGTGGTCCAGCATCCTGTACTTAGCGTGCCCACCCTGGAGGCTCAGGCTCGACCCCTGCAAGCCGCATGTCATGGCAATAAAGGGAAAAGAAGTGGGGGAAGAAAACAAACAAAAATAAAAAGAGAAACAAAATCCAAGAAAATAGCAAAGACCAAAAAACAAACAGCAACAACAGCAATAATAAAAAAAACAGACTAACGGTAAAAGCAAAACCAAAGAAAAACAAACACATACACACAAAATCAAAAACAAAGCAAACAGGAGAACAACCAAACAAAAGAACCAAAAATGAAATCAAACAATTAAAAACAAAACTAACAAAAACACAAACCAAAACAAAGCAGAATGCAAACTGAAGAATAAAGCAAAGAAAAGTAAACAGACAAAAACGATTTTAAAAAAGGAAAAAACACAGAACAATGAAGAAGCAAAGTAAAAATAGAAATATAAAAATAAAAAATATAATAAATAGAATTTTAAAAATTAAAAAGAAAAAAACAAACAACCCCCCCAAAATATATAAAAATGAATAAAAATAATAATTTAAAAAACCAAACAACAGAACTAATCAAAACATAAGAAAAATAATAGTAATAATAACATTTTCATGGGGTCTCAGCTGTCAGTGTCCTTGCCCCTGCTGTGAGCCACAGCCCACCTCCACCTCCCCAGGAGGCCCTCCAATGTCTCTAGGTTGGTCTCTGGACCTGCTGTGGGCTCTTTGGGGACAGCTCAGATTGTGATCTGGCCCAACTCCCACGTGTTCTTGCCCCCAGAGTCCAGAGCTGTCAGAGTTAGACTGGTTTCATTTGTGGGAACACTCATCCATTCAGATATTCCACAGACTCAGGGTCTACTAAGCCAATTACGGGGATTTAATCTGCAGCTTGTGTGGGTGACAGAAAGATTTTTGTTCCTCTTCCTTAGTTGTCCCTCCCCTGGGGCTCAGCCGTGGTTTTAGCCCTACCTCTGGGTGTGGGCCACCCACAGGAGTCTGCTCCCAAGGCTGTCCTAGAGCACTTGGGTCCGCCTTGGTGAGAACAGGCCGCGGATGTGACACAGCTGCCTGGGTCATAGAAGCCCCAGTGGCGACAGGTGCACAGAAGCTGGCAGCCATGGGTGAGAGAGATTCGGCCCTAGTGGGAGCATTTTCTAGTGCCTGGAGGCAGGCTCATGAGGGCCAGCACTAGCAGGGCCCTTTCCTAGTGCTGGGGGTGGGGCAGGGGCCAGCACATGGGAGAGAGAGGCCGCAATGGTGGCTCCACCCTCTGCACATCACTCAACAGTGGCGCCTTTCTTCCATGGCAGTCTGGGTTTCCTCCACAGGTATTCCCAGTTGTGGATTTCCTCCCTCCTGTCCCCTCAAGTTGTCTCCTCACAGCCAACAGCAGTCCTCCCCCTGGGTTTTGCTCTCCAATCCCCACATTCCAGCTCCCAGCCCCCATGTGCACCAGTGGACACATGTCCCAGTCCGGGGCATGCAGGGCCGTGGCACGGACCATCTGTGTAGCTCTCACTCTATCCTGTCTGCCACAGACCAGCTGTTTCACCCTCCTCTGACAGCATCAGATGCTTCCTTTCTGTCCCATCAGTGAGGGGTTTCCCCAGATGTGGGACCCTCTCCTCTGCTTCAGTTCCCCCCCCCCAGGGGTGCACGTCCCATCCCACTTCCTCTCCTCTTCTTTCTCCCTTCTTTCTTTTGTCCTACCTGGTTATGCAAGGTCCTTTATTGTCCTTTCCGGTGTCCAAGGTCTTCTGCTATTGTTCAGCTGGTGTTCTGTGAGAATTGTTCCATCTGTAGATGCATTTGTGTAGAGAGATGAACTCCATGTCCTCCTACTCCTCCACCATCTTGAAAACCCCAGAGTGGATTTTTTAAATGACACAACTATATGTTGTATGCAGGAAATTCACCTCAATTATATAATGATAGGTAGGTTGAAAGTAAAAGGATGGGAAAAGGTATGCCAGTAGATGTCAGAGCAAATAAAATTACCAAGAGAGAAAAAGACAAAACATAGTGATAAAAGGGTTAGACTACCAAAAGATATAGCAATCCTAAACAGTGTTACAAAACAGTTGAAGCAAAAACTGAGAAAATAAAAGGGAAATAGATAATATAGTTGGTAACTCCTACACTGTGTCTCAAAAACTGATAGAAAAACTAGACAGAAAAATCAGTAAGGACATAGAAGAACTAAAAACACTATCAACCAGGGAGATCTAACCAAATTTCAGAAGCATTCTGCCTGAAATAGAGACACAGATGTAGAGAACAAACATATGGACACCAAGTGGGGAAGCAGGGGAGGGGGTGGTGGGATGAATTGGGAGACTGGGATTGACATATATACACTAATATGTAAAAAATAGATAACTAAATAAACAATGTATTTAATTTTAAAAAAGAAGCACTCTGCCTCACAACAGCAGAATACACATTCTTTTCAAGCACCCATGCAACATATACCAAAATAGACCATATCCCGAGCCTAAAACCAACTTCAACAAATTTAAAATAATTGAAATCATACATAATCTGTTTTCTCAGAATAACGGAATCAAAGTAGAAATCAAAATCAGAAAGACAACAGGAAAATCTCTAAACAAGTAGATATTAAGCAATATACTTCTTAACAATGCATAGATCAAAGAGGAACTCTCAAAGGAAATTTTTAAAAATATAGACAACTGAATGAAAATTAAAATACAACATATCACAATACATGGGACAGAGCTAAAGCAGTACTGAGAGGGAAGTTTATAGCACTGATTGCTTATTGTATAAATTAGGAATGGTTTCAAATCAATAATCTAAGTTCCTACCTCAAGAAACTAGAAAAAGAAGTGCAAAATAAACTCTAAGCAAGAAGAAGGAAGGAAATAAAAGGCAGAAATCAATAAAATTGAAAATAGGAAAGCAATAGAGGAAATCAATAAAACAAAATTTAGCTCTTTGAAAAAAATCAATAATATTTATAAACCTCTAGTAAGAGTGAATACAGAGAGAAGATCCAAATCACCAATATCTGAAATGAAACAGGATTATATTACAGATCTTGTAGCTATTAAAAAGATAATAAGAGAATACTATGAACAACTTTTCACTTAAAACTTCAATAACTAGAAAATTGGACAAACTCCTCAAACCCCACAAGAACTCAACCAAAAGGAAATAGATTACCTGAATAATCCTATAACCATTAAAGAAATAGAATTTGTAATTTAAAATCTCCTCTAAAAGAAAAGCCTATATGGATTCATTGGAAAATTTTACCAAACATCCGAAGAAGAATTAACAGCAATTTTACACATTCTATTCTAGAAAACTTAAGACAAAAAAACACTTCCCGGGCTTCCCTGGCGGCACAGTGGTTAAGAATCCGCCTGCCAATGCAGGGGACAAGGGTTCGAGCCCTGGGCCAGGAAGGTGCCGCATGCCGTGGAGAAACTAAGCCCATGCACCACAACTACTGAGCCTGCACTCTAGAGCCCACGAGCCACAACTACTGAAGCCCACGCAACTAGGGCCCATGCTCTGCCAAAAGAGAAGCCACCTAATGAGAAGCCTGCGCACCACAACGAAGAGTAGCCCCTGCTCGCTGCAACTAGAAATCCCGCATGCAGCAATGAAGACCCAATGCAGCCAAAATAAATAAATAAATAAATAAAAATTAAAAAAAAAACTTCCCAACTGATTTTATGAGGACAGCATTACCCTGATATTAAAACCAGACAATACAAAAAAATGAAAACTATACACCAATATCCCTTATGAATATAGATGCAAAATTCCTCCACAAAATATTATCAAGCCAAATCCAATGATATAAAGAATTGTGCACCATGCCTAAATGGGATTTATTCCATGTATATAATGCTGTTTCCATATTTGAAATTCAATCAATATAATGTACCATATCAATAAATTAAAGATGAAAAATCATATGATACTATCAATTGGTGCAGAAAAAGCATTTGACAAAATACAACACTAATTTATGATTACAAGCTCTCAGAAAGTTGAGAATGGAAGGAAACTACTTCAATTTGATGAAGAGCATCTACAGCCAACATCATACTTATTAGGAAATATTCTATCCTTTCCTGCTAATACCAGGAACAAGACAAAGATGCCCGTTCTCACCACTGTTATTTAACATAGTACTGGAAATTCTAGCCACTGCAATAAGACAAGGAAAAATACCTAAAATGTATACAGGTTGGAAAGGAAGAAATAAAACTGTATTTGCAGATAACAGGATTGTCTATATAGAAAATCCCAAGGAATCTACAAAAACCTTACAGAACTAATAAGTTTAGCAACATCACAGTAGACAAGATCAACATACAAAAATCAATCACATTTCTATATACTATCAATGAACATGCAGACACTGAAGTTGAAAGCACAGTAATATTTACAATCATTAGAGAGAAAATGAAATACTTAGGTATACACTTAACAAAACATGTGCTGAATCTGTATGCTAAAAATTTCAAAATGCTAATGAAAGAAGTCAAAGAAGAGCTAAATAAATCAAAAGGCATACTCTGTTCATGGATTGGAAGACTCAACATAGTAAAGATGTCAATTTTCCCCAAACTGATAGTTTTAACTCAATTCCTTTCAAAATCCTAGCAAGATTTTTTTTGTAAAAATGGACAAGATTATTCTAAAATTTATATGGAAAGATAAAGGAATAGAATAACTTCTTTGAAAAGCAATAATAAAGTGAGAAGAATCACTCCATCTGATTTCAAGACATTATATAGCTATAGTAATCATGACTGTGTGGTATTGGTAGAGGGCTAGATATATATTGGGTTGGCCAAAAAGTTTGTTCAGATAAGATCTTATGGGAATAAAAGAACGAAATTTTTGGCCAACCCAATAAAGCAATGCAACAGAATAGAAAACCTTGACATAGCCCCACACAAGTATGATCAACTGATTTTTGACAAAGGTACAAAAGAAATTTATAACCTTTTTAACAAATGATGCCAGAGCAATTGGATATCCATAGGCAAAAAGAATCTCAACCTACTAAATATCATGCCTTATACAAACATAAACTCAAAATGGATCATAGATTTAAATGTAAAATGCAAAACTATAACACTTTTAGAAGAAAACATAGGAGAAAATCTTCAGGACCTAGGGCTTGGAGAGGAGTGTTTTAGACATGACATCAAAAGTACAATCCATTCCGAGGGTTGTCTTTTCATCTTGTTTATGGTTTCCTTTGCTGTGCAAAAGCATTACCATACAACTCAGCAATCCCCCTACTGAGCATATACCCTGAGAAAACCGTAATTCAAAAAGAGTCATGTACCAAAATGTTAATTGCAGCTCTATTTACAATAGCCAGGACATGGAAGCAACCTAAGTTTCTATCAACAGATGAATGGATAAAGATGTGGCACATATATACAATGGAATATTACTCAGCCATAAAAATGAATGAAACTGAGTTATTTGTAGTGAGGTGGATGGACCTAGAGTCTGTCATACATCGTGAAGTAAGTCAGAAAGAGAAAAACAAATACCGTATGCTAACACATATATATGGAATCTAAAAGAAAAAAAGAAAAAAAAAGATCAGAAGAACCTAGGGGCAAGACGGGAATAAAGATGCAGACCTACTAGAGAATGGACTTGAGGACACGGGGAGGGGGAAGTGTAAGCTGGGACAAAGTGAGAGTCGTAGTGTATATCTGTACATATATACATTACCAAATGTAAAATAGATAGCTAGTGGGAAGCAGCCGCATAGCACAGGGAGACCATCTCGGTGCTTTGTGACCAGCTAAAAGGGTGGGATAGGGAGGGTGGGAGGGAAGGAGACGCAAGAGGGAAGAGATATGGGGATATATGTATATGTATAACTGATTCACTTTGTTATAAAGCAGAAACTAACACACCATTGTACAGCAATTATACTCCAATAAAAATGTTTTTAAAAAACCAAAAAAAAACAAATATCAGGTACAAAGAAAAAAAGGAGAGTACAATCCATAGGAAAAAAAATTGATAAATTGGACTTCATGAAAAGTAAAATCTTGCTCTGCAGAAGATTCTGTTAAGAGGATGAAAAGACAAGCTACACACTGGGAGAAAATATTTACAAACTGCGTAGCTAACAAAGACTCATATCCAGAATATATAAATAAAACTCAACAGAAAAAAAACCCCACAACAATTCTGTTAGGAAATAGGCAAAAGATATGAAGAGACATTTTACCAAAGTGGATATATGTTTGGTAAATAGTCACATGAAAAGATGTTTAACATTTCTTGCATTAGGGAAATACAAACTAAGATTATGATGAGATACCATTATATATTTATTAGAACAGCTAAAATAATAAATGGTGACAATACCAAATGCTGGCTGGGATGTGGAGAAACTGAATCTCTCATATTGCTGTGGGAATGTAAAATGTTACAGCCACTCTAGAAAATAAGTTGGCACTTTCTTAAAAAGCTAATTATACATTTACCATGAGACTCAGCAATTGCACTCCTGAGAAATGAAAACTTATAAAGTTTCTACATACAACTTATAAAGGTCCACATAAAACCTCTACACAATTGTTCATAGTATTATTTGTAATAGCCAAAATCTGGACACAACCAAAATGTCCTAAAATAGATGAGTATTTAAAGGGTAGTACATCTACACAATGAAATACTACTCAGTAATAAAAAGGAACAAATTACTGATACATGCAACAACTTGGATGGATCTCAAGGGTATTATGGTGAATGACAAAAAGCCAATTAAAAGGTCACATGCTGTATGATTCCATTTATATAACATTCTTGGAATGACAAAATTATAGAGATGGAAAAGAGATTAGTGATTGCCAGGGGTTTAAAGGTGGTGGTGGGAAGCAGGTGTGATTCTGAATATAAATTGGTAGTACAAGGGAGATCTTTGGGGTGATAGAATTGTTCTATATCTTGATAGTTGTGTTGGTTATATGAATCTACATATGTGATAAAATGGCTTAAAATTACACATGTACATTGTACCAGTATCAATTTCCTGGTTCTGATACCTGGTTTTGTGCTACAGTTACCTAAGATGCAGTTAATGAGGGAAACTGGGTGAAGGGCATATATTACCTCTCTCTACTATCTTTCCAATTTCCTGTGAATTTATAATTATTTCAAAAGTAAAAAATTTAAAACTTGAGTTAGCTGGAAAAAACTTATCCAAATCCCTTGTTTTACAAATAGGGAAACTAAGATGCCAAAAGGGCGGGTGACTGCCCAATGTTTCACAATTAGTTGGTGCAGCAGTGAGACCTTGCAACCTTTATTACTGTCCTGAGATCTATCTTTCTTTGGGACTCTCAAAACTCAACTTTCACCAGTGTACTTTCCAACGTTGACTTCCAACGCCCACAGTTCCATTGCATTCTCTTATATCAAAGTTCTAGTTTTTCTTGCGGGTCAGATTTCCCTTAAGAGTGTTCCTCCTTACTGGCTTTCCCCCCCTAGATGGCTTAACCTTTTTTAGCAGCCATATACTTAAATATTTATTGCTAAGGTGGATTTTTTAACCCTTGCTCCTAACTCTTCACACTAAGCCTTAGGATCCGGCTTAGTCATGTTCAAGATTTCTTAGAAGCTTCTTGCCTATTTTACAATCTCCTCTGTTGAGAAATGGCCCACTCATTAACTGGGCCTAGTAGTTCAAATCCACTGTTGATCACTATATGGTACCACCTAAAGAAATAAAGGAGGATATTCCACGTAAAACAAGTGCCTATAAAATATTCAGATTGAGATGCCCCACAAACAACTGGGGTGGGGGGAGGGGGAAAGAGTGTCTAAATTTCTAAGGAGAGATCAGACCTTAGAGATATAGGTTGATGAGTCATCAGGGTATGGAGAATAGTTAAAACCATGGGGAAATTTCTTCTGTAATAAGATAAACAATTCTTACATAAAGGAAAAATACCACGGGGGTTAGTAAAGTCAAACAGTGTTAACTAGAGAAGAACAAAGGGTCTAACAGTGCTTTTTTCTTTGAACTATGATCTCTGATGGTTGAAGCCTTGAACTGTTCCCAAGCACGTTGAGGAAAAGTAGCAGGCCTTTGTGTGATGGGGCGGTAATGAGAGGAGGGGTTCCCTCTGGATGAATTGTTTCAGCATTTTTTTGTTTTTGTTTTGTTTTGTTTGTTTTTGTATTTTTGTTTTTTTTGATTTTTTGGTTTTTTTTTTGCGGTACACGGGTCTCTCACTGCTGTGGCCCCTCCCGTTGCGGAGCACAGGCTCCGGATGCACAGGCCCAGCAGCCATGGCTCATGGGCCCAGCCGCTCCAGAGCATGCGGGATCCTCCCAGACCGAGGTACGAACCCGTGTCCCCTGCATCAGCAGGTGGACTCTCAACCACTGTGTCACCAGGGAAGCCCTGTTTTTGTTTTTTTGCTGGTTGTCTCTGACCTAGAAGTACCTTCACTCCTTTTAGAAGAACAAAGGAAAATCGCAGTTCATCTCAGACCTGGGCATGCTGATTACAAACATAAAGCTGCTAAATACAGTGTCTAAAATGTTGCTAAAATATACCTGAGGGCTGCTGCTCCTAGTGAAGAGGACCCCTAAATTATAGGAGAGGGGAAACAGAAGAAATTCTAGGTAAGATTTTGGGAGTCACTGGTTTCTGACAAAAGCTTTTGCTGGGCCCTTAGCAATTCACACTTTCCACATTTCTTTTCTTTTTCAAACTTTTTCAACTGTAGCAAAGATTTCTTTTTTAAGCGTCACTCAGCATATGTGGAATCTTTGTTGAGCCACATGCAAGTTTTAAAAGAAGCATGCAAGTTTTGCCACTTATCCTATTTTACCAGCAGATTTTGGGGTTTTTCTTGTTTTGTTTTTGTTTTTGTTTTGGCTGCTCTGCACGACTTGCAGAATCTTGGTTCCCTGACCAGGGATTGAACCCACGCCCATGGCAATGAAAGTGCAGAGTCTTAACCACTGGACCACCAGGGAATTCCCTGGAGGGTTGTTTTCTAGATTGTGGGGTTTTTTTCCATTTGTTTTGCACCTGGTATATCTAGTTACTTGCCTATCCAGGCCCTGCTGTAGCCTCTAAATAGCGGCTAGATGCTGAATAAGCAAAAAAAAAAAAAAAGTTGCCATAGCAACAAATCTTTAGCCATTGATTTGTTGCTTCACGGGCAATTAGGTGTAATCCTAGTTTACCTGGTAAAGCAGGTGCCTATTACATGGGCTTTTTGGGTTTTTTTTTCTTGCTGTCTCATAATGGACAGGTCCCATCTTATTCTAGAAAAACTGTGTCTGTACCCTGCCTGTCTCCTTCATACACCTAGTAGACTTCTTTGAGTATCCAAAGAACATTGGGAAGATGCATTCCTCTTTACTGAAGCTGGTTTCCCAGACCACAAGCTCAATGCTTTTTAAACATCTCAAAATTAGACGTACAGGGACTTCCCTGGTGGTGCAGTGGTTAAGAATCTGCCTGCCAATGCAGGGGACACGGGTTCGAGCCCTGGTCCGGGAAGATCTCATATGCCGCAGAGCAACTAAGCCTGTGTGTCACAACTACTGAGCCTGCACTCTAGAGCCTGCAAGCCACAACTACTGAGCCCGCGTGCCACAACTACTGAAGCCCGCGCACCTAGAGCCCGTGCTCTGCAACAAGAGAAGCCACCGCAATGAGAAGCCCGCATAGCGCAACGAAGAGTAGCCCCCGCTTGCCGCAACTAGAGAAAGCCTGCATGCAGCAACAAAGACCCAACACAGCTCAAAATTTATTAATTTTAAAAATTAGATGTACAGATTTCACAGCCATTGGAGGTTGGCTCAGCCACCTCTCCCACGCTAGGAAATGCTACTTTCCTATCTTATTAATATCTCAATAGAATGTCCCTCCCAATAAAGTGCTAGGGAATTTCCCTACGTGATCGCTAAGCTTCCCAACAAAGTAGGCATCATTAGTCCCGCTTTGCAGAAAGGAAAATTGAGACTCAGAGAAGATGTGTCATCTAAAACCACACAGCTTGTAAGACGCATATGAATCTAACTGGCTCTTAAACCTGTAGTCTTTTCACTGCACCTGTAGGTCCCCAAATCACCTCTCCCATGGGCCATTTGCTCAATAGGATCGTTGCTGCTCATTACTGGTAAGATCCTGAACGCTTATATTGCCTGTTTTTATGCATGAATATATTTATCCTTATACTGCCTCTTAAAGTTCCTAGGGCTGTGTGTCCTTATCCAGACACAATTCTAACTATTCAGGTGGATCTCCAGGTGAACAGATTCTTCTGAAGGAACAAAGACAGAGGGAAGTTTCAGTGGGGGAAAAGCTGTGAGGAGGTAATCTTCCTAGGCAAGTGTCTTTCTTGCACAGGACTAGGGTCCACGTCAAATATGCTATTTGCAGGACACTTTGTCTCATCATCTTAGGGCAAGGTTAGAATCAGCAATTGAACTAGGGCCTTTTCCCAAAACTTGTTGCTTAGCCTGAGGAGATACTTCTGCAAATGAGCCAGGCTCCATGTGCACTCACCTACAGCCCTGAACATCTCTGGACTTGGCTCGGTCCAGGGGGATTGTGGCTACGAAGTCACCATTAGACCCATCCCAACAGTTAGTGGTGGCATGGCAGAGAGATGAGGTAGTAGGACCTACTAGACTAGGGAAGCAATGTATGCCACCATAACAAGCAGAAAAGGAGCCAGTTTCCATGTAGCTTGGCCCGATTCCCATGCGGTAGCCCAGAACTGCCTTTCTTTTGACCCTATTTCCTTTGGCCCTTTGCTTCTATATCTGAAACCCAGAAGATGAACTAGTAACTTGGACACTGAGGTTGGGACCCCTTTTCCCATGGTTAGGTTAGGGCCCTATATCCAATCAATAAATGGATTCTTTCAATCCAGAGTCTCCAGTTTTTCAGCTCTTGGGATGGTTTGAATGTAGACCTGCCTAGATGCAGGCAGCTGAACTGGGTGACTGTCACTCATAAAATGCCAGGGAATAATAGCTAATCCATAAATGTATGTTAACTTTCCTAGATTCATCTGAGTTTGCTGAATTTAGCCTACACATCAGTAAAATCACTGACAAGTAAAGAAGTCACCAAGAGGCATCCAATGAAAAGGATCTGAACAGTCAGCTCTTGAAAAAATTAACCCGGTTGTCTCTTTGGTTCATTTTATGGACAACACTGCCCCCTACAGGTATTAGCAACGAAAAACAGAGCAATGCTGGCACAGTTTTCAGTGAGAAGAGCTTGTTCCACTTCATTTGTGACATTGGGTTCCATTACCTGAGGATTTCTCAGTGATGGCAGAAAAGGGTCATTCGAATCAGATTAGAATAAAATAACACAAAGAGCCAAATTGTTAGGAAAACAAGAAAAGATAAGTGAAAGGATTAGAGCACTGCAGAGCCATCTCCAGGGTACTGTGGACTCAGCTTCCCAGCACTTACACTTGGAAGGAGAGGGGCAGGGAAGAGAGAGTCTTCTCTGGTATCATGGAACTTGCAGCAGCCACCCTAGAGTCATATCTGTCTTTGATTTTGCCACTTAGGAGTTAAAGTCAGCACTTCACTCCCATGATCAAGACCCCAACCGCTTCTCATCTCGGAATAAAATCCTATCTCCCTTCCCTGGACTATAAAACCCTCATGAACTGGCCCTTACTTATCTCTTACAGCTTCCCCCCTCCAACATTGCTCCTTTTCCTCCCTCTAAATAATAAGCAGAGCTCATTTTCTGGGACTGGAATGTTCTGCTTCCTCTTCATTCAGTTCTCAGCTTGTGTCACCTCCTCAGAAAGGTCTTCTATAACCACCCTATTCCATCTCAGTCACAATCACATCACACCATTTTATTTTTTTTCCCAGCATTTGGTCACCATCTTCATTTATATTTACAAATGTATCTGCCTCTCCCTACTAGAATGTAAGCTCCATGAAGGCAAGGGCCTTTGTCTTGTTCACCATTGTATCCTCTACACCTGGAATGGTACTTGGGACATATATTCCAATGAAAAAATATTTTGATGACCAGTACTAGCAGTGGGACCTGGAGCATATCATTTAACTTCTGATTTTATTTCAGGGATAAAATTCAAATATCCAATTGCCCCCCAGTTGTTATGAGTATCAAATAAGAAGAAAAACGTGGGGAAAAAAAAGCCTAGTCCAGTGACCCATAAACAGATAGATATTCAAGACACCTATTGGTCTATTCATCAATCCATAGCCATCTCTCCTTCCCTTTTCCTTTCAGGGCCATGCTGACAGTTCACATTAACCTTTCAGTGCAATCAAAGTGTGTATACAGTACTGGTGATTGGAGGGTGGATGCTGTAAATCACAGCGTGCTTTCAACTGGGTCCCACAGTACCTCTCTGAAACAGTTGTAAGTAGATATTTCAGTCATCCACAAAGATGTCAGGGTTAGGAATCTTGCCCACTCGAGTTTCTAGGCTGATTTATAAACGGGCATTTTAAAGAGAAAGTAAGGCCTAAGCCAGGCATAGTTAATATATGCTGGACAGTTAACTTATAAGGAATTCAAAATCAAATGCACCAATAGCGTGAACTGAAGGGAACACTTTGGAGTGGGGTGGGGGAAAGAACAAGAATGGCTTCTGCAAATGACAGGCTCTTCAGTAAGTGGTGCTGGGAAAACTGGACAGCTACATGTAAAAGAATGAAATTAGAACACTCCCTAACACCATACACAAAAATAAGTTCAAAATGGATTAAAGACCTAAATGTAAGGCCAGAAACTATCAAACTCTTAGAGGAAAACATAGGCAGAACACTCTATGACATAAATCACAGCAAGATCCTTTCTGACCCACCCCCTAGAGAAATGGAAATAAAAACAAAAATAAACAAATGGGACCGAATGAAACTTCAAAGCTTTTGCACAGCAAAGGAAACCATAAACAAGACGGAAAGACAACCCTCAGAATGGGAGAAAATATTTGCAAATGAAGTAACTGACAAAGGATTAATCTCCAAAATACACAAGCAGCTCATGAAGCTCAATATCAAAAAAACAAACAACTCAATCCAAAAATGGGCAGAAGACCTAAATAGACATTTCTCCAAAGAAGATTGCCAACAAACACATGAAAGGATGCTCAACATCATTAATCATTAGAGAGATGCAAATTAAAACAATGTGATACAATGTCGTATCACCTCACACCGGTCAGAATGGCCATCATCAAAAAATCTACAAACAATACATGCTGGAGAGGGTGTGGAGAAAAGGGAACCCTCTTGCTCTGTTGGTGGAAATGTAAATTGATACAGTCACTATGGAGAACAGTTTGGAGGTTCCTTAAAAAACTACAAATAGAACTACCATACGACCCAGCAATCCCACTACTGGGCATACACCCTGAGAAAACCATACTTCAAAAAGAGACATGTACCACAATGTTCATTGCAGCTCTATTTACAATAGCAAGGACCTGGAAGCAACCTAAGTGTCTGTTGATAGATGAATGGATAAAGAAGATGTGGCACATATATACAATGGAATATTACTCAGCCAGAAAAAAAAACCGAAATTGAGCTATTTGTAGTGAGGTGGATGGACCTAGAATCTGTCATACAGAGTGAAGTAAGTCAGAAAAAGAAAAACAAATACGTATGCTAACACATATATATGGAATCATAAAAAAAAATGGTTGTGAAGAACCTAGGGGCAGGACAGGAATAAAGACACAGACATAGAGAATGGACTTGAGGACACGGGGAGGGGGAAGGGTAAGTTGGGACGAAGTGAGAGAGTGGCATGGACATATATACACTACCAAATATAAAATAGCTAGCTAGTGGGAAGCAGCTGCATAGCACAGGCAGATCAGCTCTGTGCTTTGTGCCCACCTAGAGGGGTGGGATAGGGAGGGTGGGAGGGAGATGCAAGAGGGAAGAGATATGGGGACATATGTATAACTGATTCACTTTGTTATACAGCAGAAACTAACACGCCATTGTAAATAAAGATGGTAAAAAAAAAAGAAGAATGGCTTCTCCAGCTTTTTTTTTTCCAAGTGATTTTGACTTCAGACTTAAAAAAATAAATAACGGAGAAAGGGCCCAGTCAGTGCCCATATTTGTACAAGGGCTGTTAGATAACATCACTAAAATGAAGTTTGGAATATATTTCTATTTAGTAGATTTAGGCTGAATGATTTTCCTATTTAAAAATGTAGATGTTACTGGTCCCCACATGTGGAGAAAAGGGATTACCTTGGATGCCAGAGAAGATAGTATTAATTATTAGGGAAGTGTTCTTTTTAATTTGAGCAATAGGGCAGAATTTGGGCTTAGTTGCCAAGTTGGGCTCTCCTTAGGAACAATCCTGTACCTTCGTGTTAACAGAGCCTCAGACACTGTTCCATTCTTTTCCTTCTCCCAGGAAAGGGCAGGGCCAAGACAAAACAGAATGACCAGAATGACTCTTCCGTAATTTTCACCTTTAATCTAGAGGGGCTACACCGAAGATTCTGAAAGAAGCTGGGTGATGTGCTCCTCTGGCTTCTTCCAAGTAAGCAGTCTGACTCACGTGCTAGAGATAGGTTTGTCACCCATGCTAGAAACCAACATCCATCCTGTACTACTAAGTGGGTTTTCAGATTCTTAAATAAAAAGGCCACAGAAAATATTACATTATATTCACACAGAAAATGTAAGTAAAGCCAAGCCAAATGAATCAGTTTTTAAAACCTCAACTCCAAAAGCTCTTTCTTCACAGGAGTTAATATTTCACTTCATGTTGCCAAACAAAACAAACTTTCAGCAATGGCATCA
Source organism: Tursiops truncatus (assembly GCF_011762595.2). Classification (NCBI taxonomy): domain Eukaryota; kingdom Metazoa; phylum Chordata; class Mammalia; order Artiodactyla; family Delphinidae; genus Tursiops; species Tursiops truncatus. Next base: position 67,449,585 of record NC_047055.1, on the reverse strand, counting down.
GAGAGACTTGGTGTAGGGAAATACTTTCACTGAGGCTGAAGTTTGATCTGGTAGCCTCTGTTCTCATGTTAACTTCCCCCTTCCATTCCAAGAAACTCATTTAAGCATATATATTATCACCACAAAGTAGAAACAGATTGTAAATCCAGGTTAGCAGTTTCTAACCTATGCCAGGAGTATTCAAACGCAGCTTTCAGATTATAGAGCGACTGCTTGAAAATTATTTGTATTATTTTAACATAACTAAGAGAATCCACATTAAACTTTGGGTGCTGGTTCCTGCAATAAGTAAATGTAACAATTGCTATTTATTAGCTGCTAAATAATGCTGGAGTTGTGATGGGCTTCCCTAACCTTAATCATAAAAGCCCTCAACCAGCTAAGTAAGGTCTTTTGCTATTGTTAATGGTTAGACTTCAAGCTTTGGTAGGGAGTGTATTCTTTTAACCTCTAAAGGGGAGGAGAAAGATGGTAGTTTTGTAAGCTTGGATAGACACTCTAAGCCACAGCTTTGACATGCAAGTAAAAGCGTGATGCCTATTTAGTTCTAGGGTAGTGTGAGCAGATAGGGTGTGCATATCTACAGGTGAACTTTTAAAACATATCACCATTTGCATCCCACCCACTTTAATCACTCTCTCCCATACTGTTCTAGAACTGTACTGTTCAATATGGTAGCCACTAGCCACTTGTTGCTGAGCATTTGGCGTCCAAAATGAGACATAGTATACGTGTAAAATAGCAGATTTTGAAGACTCAATATGAAAAAAAAAACAATGTAAATATCTCTAATAATTTTTATATTGATCACATGTTAAAAGAGTTTTACTTTATTGGGTTAAATAAACATATTAAAATTAATTGCAACTCTTATCTTTATTCCTTTTGTAATGTAGCTGCTAGAGATTTTTAAATTACACGTGACTTGCATTATATTCCCACTGGACAGCACTATTCTAGAACATCTGGTACAGATTGGGGAAACTGGATTTTTTTAAAAGTAGGTACATCACAGTCAGCAACACTGTCCACTGAGAAATTCAGCAATATTTTCAGAGGCTTCGGGTCCCCATCCTGCCAAAAACAAGGGGAAGAGAAACCTCGGACCACCACAATGCCTAGTACATAGTGCAAGCACAATACATATTTACCTATTAGCTGAGGAAACAAACTCTAAATTCAGATGAGCCCTTGTTCACTCTGTTACTCCTCACTGCTCCCCTCAAATATCATTTGCATGGGGATGGATAATTATGCTATGTGTATCTTTTAAGGTTTTTGTAATACTTTACTTGTCTCCCCACTGAACGCCTGCTCCTTGTGAGTAGGGATTCTATTTCTCCGTGTTTAAATGTTGATTGAGGCGTGATAATCAAAGCACTCACCTAGGCAGCCATTTACTTATCCTAAATCTATTTACTTGAACTGCCTTGTTTGTGATTGCTTTCAGAACACAGTATTTTTCTGAATATGCTTAAGGGTGGCAATCTCCATCCACTGAGAAAAAGATAATTCTTTGAAACAGTCAAGACTCATCTCAAGGATGACAACATGAACAAACTGAAGAGGGCTGCTTCTCTCAGTTGCTCACAAGTTCCAAGTATCTTCTGAGCAAGCATGACATTCTTGGAATGCCTATGTTGCCCAAGGCAACTTTCAAGGGCATTAACTTGGATGCCAATAAAACTGGCTAGCATACTAAGAAAAAAAGCTACAATTTTTTTCTAGTCATTTCATATTTCAAATCAAGTCATAACTGGGGCCAAGAGCACATTTAATGAGGCTGAGATGACCATTAACATTAAAGATTTCTACAACACATTCCAGTCTCCTTCCAAATTTTTGGAAGTGAAACACCTTGCTACACATAGCGCTAATGTGTATTTAGTAATGCCCAAAGTGATTTACAGAATTTACAATATATGATCTTTCATCCTTCTCAGACTTGCCCTTTGAGTTTTCCTTGGCAAACTACCCAAAACCAATGTTTATTCTAAGAAATCATACCTCATAAGTAATTACTCTAGGACTTGAGATAAATATTTTAAAAAACAAATTAGGGCCCATATTATGGCAGCAGGATTAAAAGCACAACGAAAATAAGCTCTGGAATCAGAGATCAGACTTGGAAATACTCTGCCACTCATTATGTGACCTTGGGCAAATTACCAAATGCCAGTATCTCAGTCACATCATTTATAAAACAGGGTGGTAATAATAAACCTCAGAATAACTGAGGATTAACTTATAGTACTTAATAAAACACCTGACAGCAACGAGAAAAAAATTAGCTGTTTTTAATATAGCCATTAGTAATCCATTTGCAAGGTCTTAAATTTAAATATTGCCTGAATTCAAAGAAACTGGACCCTAGCTTTCATTTCCTGTTTTTTAAATGACCATTAAGAGTATAGCTATAATCCACTCTGATTTATCAAATCCTCTGTTCTAGGTAATGGTCCTTTTCACTAAATTTCCCTCAACATGATGCCTGTGTATTGGCTTACTTTGTTGTCTAGAATGTGAACTATTCAGTGGTGTTGGTGTTCTTGAGTTTCAAAGAATAGAATCATGAACGACACTAAAAGTAAAACCCTGGGAAGGTCATGGGGAAAAGAAGAGCTGACCACACCAAAAATCCCGAGGAACTGTGTTCCTATGCCAATGATAGGGCTCTGTAGGCACTAGAGGAAATGAAATGGTAATAAAATTCACCATCAGCTAAATGAATACCGGTAGCAAGGGGAACTCACATCCAGGTATCAGAATGTGATGACCTACTTAGAAACAAAGACTCTTAGTGGCTTAGGCAACATGTTTAAGAGATTGGAAGTAGGGATGGAAGACAAAAGCTGTGTGAGCACACATGCACACCTAGACAAGTTTTTGTATTTACAGAGATCAAGCAAGGGAGTGGTCAGGGCAATGGTGAGAATACAAGAAACAGCAAAGATGCACCTACTTAAAATGTCGTTTACATAAATCTTTCCCGGATTCTTATATAGAAAGAGTTTAATCTTTTATTTTACCACTGAAAGATTAAGCCATTAAATTACATGATACGGAAGTTATATTCCATAAACCAGTACCTGCCCACACTCAGTGAGGGGAATCAAAATCAAGGTTGCACTGTAATTCTACTTGACTCTAAAAACCACATCTGACATTGGTGTGAAGCAACAGAACCTTTATCAGATCCCCCTTTTAAAAGAAAAACCCAAGGAGAGATGATCAAGCACAAATGATCACTTCATGCATTTTATTGATAGTCTATATTTTAAATCTGCAGTATGACATCTTACATAGGGAAAAAGCTTCTTCCTAAAAGATAACTATTAATAATCAAACCAGCTTTAGTATGACTGACCTTTCAAGGTCTTGTTTTGCATTAAACAAGTTAACTTTTAGCAGGTGTAAAGCACTGTACAAAAAAAAAAAAAAAAGAAAAGAAAAAGGAAACTGGGTACATTCTCAAAATTTAACACAGGGCTTCCCAACCAGGAGTCTGCTGGATAGATATTGGAGAAGGGTGTTATGTTCAGGTTTAAATTGAAAGAAAATGAGAAACCAGATAAAGCAAACCAACCAAATTCACTTCACTTTGTGCTCCTTTCTGCTTTTTTGAAAGTCTCTCCCAGAGGTCAGGAAGCCCTGGTATAACAATCACTTTAGTCTTTACAGAACATACATTTATGTGCTTCATGTTCAAAGACATAAAGGCAGCCTTTGTTATTGTTCCCCCTCCAAATCCCCTCAGGTTATTATAGGCTTCAGAAAGCTTTCCAAAATTGCTGCCCAGTTCTTTATCTGAATCTAAGTAAACATCTATACCAAAGCAGCTCTTCCTGGGAGAAGATAAAACAGGCACAGATACATAACCAGGCCAATTGCGTACCTACTCAACTTGATACCTGATCACATGGCCCTACATCTTTAAAAGCAGCACCAGGGACAAACGGAGCCATCAAGAGGTAAAATCCAAACATTGGACAGTTAAAACACAAATCACTCAGTTAAAAGAACGTTAGCAAAGGGGCACTCAAAGGAGTTAAGGCTGGACAGCTGGTTCAGCCATACCTTGGTATTAGGATAAATCTGCAAGATGAGGAACTGATAGAGGAACCCTGAAATAACTAGGCACAGTGGTATGACGGGGTTCACTTTCACTGCATGTCTTTAAGATATCACTCAATCTAAGTAACTATAAAGCAGCTTGGGGGTCTTGAGTAAACAAATCCTAATCAAAAATAAGTATCTCTGAGTGTTGAAGGGTGTGCCTATTTTCTTCAAATTTGAATTAAAATACCTATGTAGACATGAAAATAATCGTAAAACTGATACAAACTTGTTATTCCTTGAGAGTCCAACAGCTCAGTAACAGCTCAATTCTATACTGTATTTTAGATACAAAATGGAGTTACTTAAATCAAGTGAGATTGCTTACTTGTTGGGAATATTAGTATTTTAGAAATGTTCCAGTTAGGAACTCATTTCAGAATGCTAAAAATTGTAAAGGGCAGGTACGTAACTCACAGCTATTTCTTAGTTGCTTATTAAAAATCTGATTTAAAAATAACTGAAATACTAGTTACTTGGATCTTGCACTTTAATTTTCCAAATGAAGCATGTTATAAGTTGACTTACATTTTCAAATGTTTTTTCAAAAGCGCACAATTTACTCGTTAACTCAATGAATTACAACACTGTTACTGAATATTACACATACTGAAGAATTATACTAAGGGGAAAAAAACGCCTGACACTTTAACATGTGCCTTATCAGTCTCTTGCATTACTAAGGTACAGAATACTTTAGAAAGTAGCAATCAGCATAGTCTTATAAGACAACAAAAGTGCCCTGCACACGTGGCTTCTACGTATTTAATATTGGTAATACATTTGACAGGGAAGCCAGTAAGGTAAAACTTAAAAACTCAAATAAGGCAGATTACAAGTATTTTTCGTTCACAAAAGAACAAAGAAATGGGGTGGAGTAAAGGGAGGAATAAAAATATCTTCCATCTTTAAAAGTATCAACAACAACCACAAGGTGCCACTGTATTCTAGCAAGCTGTAAAAATGGCCACTCACCTCCCTATCACATGGGTATTTTGCGAACTGCCAAAAGTTATGGCTGATGCTTGACCCGTTTTATGTCGTGGACATCTGGGAAGCAGGTGACTAAATACAAAGTATATTAAGTGATAACCCTTCATAAATATAATTTGAGACACGGACACTAGGAGATAATACTTGGCACGGAATGAACGTGTTTTCCCAGGGAAAAAAAATTACTTGAGGTAACACTTATAGCTAATAGTTTCCTAATCTTAAAGTTTGGATGAACTCCAACAATCATGTTTTTAGAGATTTTATACATATATATATATATATATACACACACATACATATATATATAAAATCCTGGTGCTAAACGTTTTTTGTCTTTGTTAACTGTACAACTGATTACCTATACTCCAACACTAATGTGAACACTTTTCTCAATCCCCACCTCCATCAACACCACTGAGGTATAACTAATGTGTTCTTTTTAGAGCAAATATTCCAAATTAAGAATATGGCTCATCTTCTAGTGTTGCTACAGATAAAGTCTGCAAACTTTAAAGCTAACTTGTTCAATTTTGTTTAGTATTAATAAATCTCAATCATGTCAACTGCTTGGAGTTAAACATAACACCTCAAACGTTTCAGACTAGTAAGTGAATTTTAAAAATAATCTGAAATATTCAAGGAAATTCCGTTTTTAGTACTTTTCCCTATGCCTTGAACAATGTAATTCCAACATTGTTTTTCTTGTTCCTATTACTGCATGAAGTTCAAACTAGGTCCTCAAGACAGAACCTTTCTGTAATAAAGAAAAAGTGCAAAGATACAAAATGAAATGTAAAGTCTTTTGCAAGAAAATGCTTCCTCAAGAGAACAGGTGTTTGGATGCTGGTGGGAAAAAAGATTTTTGTTCTCCAATGTACATCTGACACCTACAAATGACCTTGTCTTCAATGTCCATACTAGTAAGTACATATTGGTCATGGACCTTGCAAAAAAAAAATCAAGTAGCAAATTCCACTAAAATATTTGCATCCATTCTACACAATCCAATGGAAATTAATGAGTGCTACTGAAAAAGGTTTCCACATGCACATGTCCAATATGTGCATCCTACTGAAGGCTAAAAACTTAAAATTCTATTTCCAGTGTTTATGAATAGCTTCAATATCTACATTCATAACCAGCATTCTGCATGAGTTACCTCTTTAATACTTCACAAATGAGTAAAATACATCTTGGGAGGTTAGGAAGGTACCTGTTAATAACTTTCTTTTATGCTTAGAATGTGATGCAGTTGTTTTTAAACTACTTAAAATGAACACCCCTATATAAGAATGGGACATTTTATACCAAGAGGAAACTGGGTTTGTTTTTAGCCAATCAGGACTACCCTGCAGATCTGAAAACCAAAGAATACACCCTTAGGAAAGGAGACATGGCTCACAAATATAAAGGAATCCTGACTTTTACATGGACAATTTTTTTAAAAAGATAAAATGTATTACATAAGCGCCATAAACAGTAAAATCTGCTTATATTAAAAAAAAATAAGTGAAGCTTTGTTTGGACATTATTTCCTTGCAAGAGCAGTACATATCCTTAGTAAACAACTACCATATTTACAAGTTAATTTCCTTGATACTTAGGTAGGATTGAAAGCCAGAGGAAAATACGAAAGAATGAGCTTTGAAATAATCTTTACAGCTGAGTTGGTAACAGTTAAGGTGGCCAGATAATTTCTAAAGCAGACTTGTTTATTTTGTAGAGTATCTGACTAGGCCTGGGTAATTAGCTCACTTTGTTAAAGACCAAGGATGTGTTCAATCTCTCTTTGGGCCCATTATCTTTTCCCAGAAAAACAAAGACAGTCTTCCACAGTCAGACTAATCCTAACCCCAATGAGCCTCAAGAGAAAGCTGGCAAGAGTACTGGGGTTCTTCACAAAGCTTACTAAGGAAACAACATAAAGTGCATATCCCATAGATTTGTGAGTCAGCATTCTCATCTTCAGATATGGGCAGCACATTTAAAAATTTCAATTTCAAATAACCCAACACGACTCACTTTCCACAAAGAATAAAAATCCCTTAATTCTTCACCTTGTCTTTAAATGTGAGATGTTAGGTCTGTGTTAGAGAGATAGTAACAAAACATTAAACAAGTGGCCATTGGTACCTTGAATGACAAATCTCGAAAACGATGCAAATTTGAGACTTTCCTATTAGTACACACATCTGCACCAACTTCAATTCCTATGCTAAAAGTGGTTTATAGTCTCTTTCCTCCATCTTTTGCTTTTTGGGTTTTTTTTTTTGAGGAGCAGACTTGTAAAAAACAGCAGTGTTACTTGTGCTAAGGGGTAGTGGTTTGTTTTCCTTAAACCAAAGCTCTGCCAAATTTGCATCATCTGCTCAAGTAGAATACTGTGTCCAGGATCTCACCATATGAAACCAGTTCACTCACATCTGTATGACTACTGTCTTCATGAAAAGTTTAAGTTCTTCCAAGCAGTTTTCTTTACTCCTCCTGTCTTTCATTTCCTGCCTAAATCCAAGTTAAAATAAACACTTTCCACTGATCTTCAATGCAGTTCAATTCTGCACTCTGTCCTTTCCTCTTTGCATGTCACAGTAGCTGTTCACATACATTAAATATCATAGATATGTTCTGCTCTTACATCTACACACTTACAAAAGCAGCTTTGTACTTTGTTTGGTGTGTTTTTTACTATGTTGGCTCACAAAAAGCAGTTTTTTCATTTCTAAGCATGGTACTTTACAATTTTTAATGCATTAATACAACAGTGCATTGGAAAAGTACTGAGCCTCTACAAAATAGCTTTACATTTTTAAACAAATGAATGTGATTTTTTTTTCACTTACACAAGCATAGGCTTTTTTTTAATATTTCCACAAGATAAATATCTCAATTAAACTATAAGCTCACTCTACAGTGTGCCACAGTGATGGGCTTAGGAGACAGTTATACACTTAGAAGATCCTAACCTTAGTGTTATTTACACTGACATGTCCAATAATATCACCTTGTCTGAAAGGTGAACAAATGATATTCAGAATGTAGGTGAATTTGTGCCAACTAATAACTGGGAACAGTATAGCTTTAAGCAATCACTTAGGAAACATGTACTGTAACTTAGTCTAAACTGGGAATTTCCTTCATCCCTCTTTCCTATGGCATAGGAAACTTTAAAGATCAACATGAAACAGATAAGAGCCATTGCTAAGGCAGATCTTTTAAGATAACAAAGGAGAAACTGACAACTATATATGATAAATCATCAGTAATAACAATTACTGATACTGAAATCAGATTTTTATGTCCTAAAACGTTGCTTTTTAAATATTTCCTTTTATTCTGGAACAGAAATTAGAGGAAGGACAATGATTCATTCAGAAAGCAATGACTCAATTCAGGTTGCTACTTTACATTTAAGCACCACTCAAAAAGTGGACATAAAGCAAGTGATTCCTATTTGCCCATCACTATACCAGCTACATAGCTGAGAGTTCAGACCTTAATCACACCACGCTTTCTCTGTTACCAGAAGCTAAGACTGCTCTGCGACATATAGGACAAGTAGAATTCTCAGATAACCAGCGATCGATGCAGTGGACATGGTACTCATGGGAACAAGGTAGTTTACGAAGTTTGTTGCCTTCTGTGTATTCTGTAATGCAAACACTACAGGTTTTTAATGCATCGTTTTCACCAAAACTTCTCATTGCCAAGTTGTCAATCTGTTCTTTGGTGAGTCCTCTAGGTTGGTCATCATCATCCTCATTTAAGAGGAAAAACTGAGCCAGACTAAGGAAGGGCAAAGAGCCACTTTCATCAAATGTTACTGGGGCCCTGTGTCGACCCTCTCGCCTGGCACCTGATGAGCCTGATGATGAGCTTCCTTCATTACTGCCTTCAAATACCTCTGAGCTAGTCTCTGAACTTTCACCACTGGAACTGGAACTAGGACTGGAACTGGAACTAGAACTGGAACTAGAACTGGAACTTGAACTGGAACTCGAACCAGAACTGCTACTACCACCAGAACCCCCTCTTCCATTCCGTGACTCTGACCTTTCCATATTTCGACTTGAGACTGAGCCACTAGGCTCTGAATCACTATCACTGTACATAAAGTAGCTTAACTCACCAAAACCTGTCATTATCTGCCTTAACATGGTCTGAATTGCAACAGATGTAGTCTCACTTAAACCAGTATTTAAGATTCTACGAATCGGAATTCTGATGGTACTGACATAGGTTCTCACACCTGCTCGCTCAGAACGTGAAAACGTACGCCTAAAACCTCCTCGTTCACTTTCATAAGTGACAGTGTTGTTTGGCGTCTGAGACCTTGACCGAGTTCTGCTAGCTATGCTATCTCTCTGCCGATATTCTCCAGGACGAACTCTCCTTACTTGAAGATCAAGAACTATGGTTGGAGGTCTCTGGCCTGATCCTGTAGATTCACCATTGCCAGTTGTATCTGAAGACCCTGCTCCTTGTGAGGCATTTCTGGTTCCAGAAGCTGCAAAGAGACCTCTACTTAGCAAGTCAGGTCCACTTATTTGCTGTCTCAATGTCACGTGGTGCCGGGTTCTAGAACTTCCCTCAGTCTCATTTACCAAAGGATGCTCAAAAGTCTGAGATGAGATACTATGATGAGATCTTCGTGGAATTTCACTCATTGGATGCAGAGGTGATCTACTTCTTTCAGCTCTTGCTCGGGTCCTCCGATGGTCTGGGCTCCTACTTCTTGCCCTTCTCTGACCTCTGGTAGGTGGGGCTTCTCCTGTTAATGATTCAGTTGAATTTCGTTCTGATCTGGGTGGCCTTGCAGATGTTGATTCAGATCGTGGATTTTCCACTTGCCTTTGGCTGTTGTTGTCCATACTTTCTCCACTAGAACGTCTTGCAGATAGCTCATTTTCATTCTCTGGATTTTGGCTCCCATTATTACGGTTAACATTGATCTCTAAACTGAATCTGAAATCACCACTGTTTGGATTAGTCCGGCTCACTGCTCTCCAAGATTGGTTTCCTCTTTGCCCACTTCTTGTCGTATTTCCAGTTTGTCTGACGGAGTTAAGCCAGTCTATTATAGAGTCACCATTAGACACATCATCTGAAGAGTCTCCACCTGTTTTTAAAAAAGGGAGGGGAGAGAGGGAGAAAAAGGAACTATTAAAACTAGGAAATTATGTAAGAGTACTCAGAAACTTCATATTAGAAAAAAAGAACAAAGATTCTGAACAGATTTCACATTTACAGATTTTTGTAAACCATACTGCATTGATTTGCAGTAAAAGCAGGAAAGTTTCAATTCCATTTTAAAAGAGCAAGCTAATCGTAGAGAAATTTAGGGAATTTTTTTTTTAAAAAAAGGGAATTGGGAAGAAGTCTATTTTTAGCACTTCATCATATACAGAGCCTAACATACCACTGTGGGCTGACAACATTTTTTCAGTCCACTGCCAACACTAATGTAATCAAACAAGGTAAACACCAGTTAAGGTACAGGGCTAATATTTTAGTTCAAATTACATTTTTCTGTCAAATTTTCATTAGCCTACATTTCTTTAGGCTCTTGACTTAAGTGCCTTTAATAATATGGGACATTTAAAAATACAAGACTGCTTTAGTCACTGCAAAAATATAAACTAGATTTACAGGTTTAAAAGTATTTGAATACTTCTTCACATTACCAAGATTTTAAATTAACATGAAATTGGAGATCAGACCAAGTAAACAGTCTGAACCTAGCACAGTACATATAATGGCACATTCGAGAACCTAACTGTTATCATGGTTTCTTATGTTAGTCAAATTCCCTATTTCACATTGAGGGAGAAACACCAGACCCCAGGTAAGAGCAAGATTTCTCAACAGTGGGACTATTTATATTTTGAGCCAGATAATTCTTTGTTGTGGGGGCTGTGCTGTGCATTTTAGGATGTTTAGCAGCATCCCTGACCTCCACCCACTAGATACCAATAGCAAACCCCCAGTCATGACAACCAAAAATGTCTCCAGGCATTGGCAATGTCCCCTAGGGGGCAAAATTATACCCCATTGAGAACCATCAGATTAGAGAATGCAACATGTCTTTCTGCTGGTGAGGAACTCATGTTTATAAGGAAGGAATAATACAGTAGGTAGGGGGAAATTTCAATGGAGGTGGAAAATCAAGAAAAAATATCACATTTAAAATAGGCCATTCCTCACTATGCTCCAATTAACACAAAAAACCCAAAGGTGAAGCAGAAAAAAAAAGTTAACATTCTCACCAAATATCAAGAAAATGCCAGTTGTTTTTATGAGCAGTTACTTAGCACCAAATTAATTTGTGTCATTGCTAGATTATCTTTGGCTGACATTTATCGTTAGGAAGCTCCTTATCCATTCCATCCTCCACCCCCAAGCAAAATTTACCTCTATTTTCATCTGAGTTTTGTGGTGGTGGGCCCTCTTTAATTTGTTGTAGTCTTCTCAGCAACTCTTCCTCAGTACTTTCACCTAAAATAGTTTAAAATGTTTGCCAAATTATGAATAAAAAACAATGACTTATCCATCTGAGATGACAACCAGAGAGTGAGTAGGAAACCTGGGTAAAATTCACCTATTTGAGAGCATGACATTACAACTTATATTTATTCACATTTCTTTCCAGTTTACAAAATGCTTTTGCATACAGTATCTCATTGTTTAAAACTGCAACTCTGGGAGGTAGATATTATCTGCATTTTAAAACAATGAAACAGACTCAGTGAGAGACTGATGTGTTAATTAATATATGGCAGGGCAAGAATGCCAACTTTGGCATTCTGACTCAAGTCTGGTACTGTTGCCTCAAAATGCACTCTCTCTTATAAGAGCCATGCTAACTAACACCTTACCTTTTAAAATTTAAGGAATCACTCAAAGTTAATAGAATTAACAAGAAACGAGGAGGAAGGGAGATAATGAATTTTAACTAGATTCAAATGGGCCCTAATCAGGCAAAGGAGAATAACCAAGCACAAAGTTCTGAATAATTGACTATTTTACCCAAGGCTAGCTTTGATTGATTATGACAGAGTAAGTCTCTCCTAAGAACTGAAGTTCCCATTAGCTCCTCAAGACTACTAATGTCTAGTAAGTTATATAAAGATAAATAACAAAAAGATTTTTCAGGTCCACTCTCTTGAATTTAGCTCATTATAAATTCATAATATAATTCCTAACTAAAAAACCTGACATAGGATTATTCCAAATATGAGTGAACAAAATCATGTAATAAGTACAGCAGTTAATGTCACTCTACATCCTTTGTATTAAAATCATACTTCATAATGGCTAAAGAAACATTTTTTTAAAATACAGGTTTCCTTTTTTTTTAAGACCAGCAATTTACATATATAAATCCTTAAACTACACATTGCATACCTGGGGTGCCTAGCAAATTGTTATCCCTCATAAGCCTATAATCTTCTTCACTGAGGTTATTTACAAATTGATAGAAAGCTTCTTCCCGATCCAATCGGTCCATCTGACTTCTGCGCTGTGCTGCAGACTGATCACCGCTTCCTTTATCGTTAGAATCTGAGCTTTCCATCTTGATGAACAAGTGGAAAATTATCTAAAAGGAGAAAGGAGATCAATCTTGAAAACAGAAGTCAGTATGTATTCTATAGAACAGTTTTAGTTATGGGAAAATCCAGAATGCAGGTCCAGACGTGGATTTTAAGACCTCATATGAATGAAACTTCTTAACAGAAAAACTCCTGAAAAGCACTGTTATACTACGAAAAGACTAGGTCAGGGGTTGGCAAACTATGGCCCATGGGCCAAATTTAGCCCTGGTGCCTATTTTTTTCTCCTTGAGATCTAAGAATGATTTTTACACTTTTAAATGTTTTTTTAAGAGAATATTCTGTGATGTGTGAAAATTATATGAAATCCAAATTTCAGTGTTTAAGTTTTACTGGAATACAGCCATACACATTCACTTATTTTCTATGGCTGCTTCATGCTATAATGGCAGAGCTGAGTAGTTGTGACCAAGACTGTATGTAGCACTCTCACTGCTTTGCACTGGCGATCTGTGCATTGTAAGTTGCAGTGATGCAATTATAACTTGACAGCATTTCAAGTGCCATGCTTATCACCAAACTGTGATATTTTTTTAATTACCAATGCACACTCATCATATTAAATGAAGAGAAAATGGACTTCAAATGCCTAAAGGTGCAGTGGAGTATGGATTATTTTGTTATTAGATGGCAAAGGTTATATTTATAATGCAACAGCGCTAAAACTGTGCTAAAATAATAAAATATACATTAATATTATCAGACTAAATAAGCATTCATCACAATATTCCCAATTCACAGGAAAGCTACAGTCTGAAAAATTAAAAAATTTAAAACAAAGTATCTCATCACAAAATATTTCCCCACAAAAGTAAAAAATGAGGCTTCAACCAGAGTAAGTTTCCAAGTGGCTCATTTGTTGGCTAAGCAAGCAAAGCCATTTGTTGATGATGTGTTAGTTAAACTGTGTTTGACTGCAGAAGCTAAAGAAATTTGTCCACAGAAAATAAATTTAAGATTATTAGCCTTTTGATGAGAACAGTTGCTCAGAAAGTTGAGGATATTGGGATATGTCAATAATCAAGTGAAAAACAAGGGAGCAAATGATTTTGAGTGGTTTTCCTTGGTTCTTGATGAGCTGACAAATATAACTGATACTATTCAGCTGTTTATTCAAGGAGGCAAACATTGATTATTTGAGGAGTTTGAAGTAACTAAAGAAGTGACCTCTATAAAGAGTTTGCATGGAACAACTAACTACAGGTGATAATATTTTCAAAGAAGCTGAGAAACACTAATTCAGCACAACATGAAGTGGAATCTGCTAAGATGTGTTACAACTAAAACAGTGGTTAAAAAAAAAGTGTAGACCTACTTGGACAAATTTACAATGCCTATGAATATGTAAGGTGTTTAAAGTCTATGGTTATTCATTATATAGTAGTTATAGGTAGTCTGTAGAAAATATTTGTATCTATCATTACTGAACCAGTGATGTCAATGGTGAACTTCACTATGGTGGACTTAAACATAGTGAGTTCCATGAATTTTTGTCAGAAATAGAAGCTGAATATCCTGACTTGCTCTACCAGGTGCTCATTTTGATGGCTTAGCACTGGTAAAGTTTTACTGTGATTTGTTGTACCCAGGTCCAAGATTAGATTTGTTTCTGAATGAAAGGAACTACTCTCAATTACTATTACCAAACAAGGAATGGCTTGGGAAATTAGCTTTTTCTGAAGACTTCATAATGTTTCTGAATGAACTCAACCTAAAATTACAGTGCTTATAATATGTAAATCTTATACTACAGTAAAGTCATTTCAACAATAACTAACACTGGAATCACAATGTCAAGCTGCTTTATGCACTTCTTGTGCTATCAAAGAAATGAGAGCTCCATTCCTATAGAAATTGTAGCAGATATATTTTCTAAGCACAAACTACAATTCCAGAAGTGTTTTTTGGACCTCAATGCAAGTACAAAGGAAATTTCCTTATTTCAAAATCCACTTAACTGTGTAACTGAGGAGCTTCCACCTACCCTACAACTGAAAGTGATGACTCTGCCGTCTAATGATATGCCTGCTAAAAAGGTAAATATCAAGAGAAGAATCTAATGAAAAATTCTATAAACACCTTCTAAGGGGTGAATATACTTCATTAAAATTATATGCTTGTGTACTGATTAGAGAGCAAGACCTACCTATATGTGTGAATAGACATTTTCAAAGATGAAATATGTAAAATCTCACTTCAAGTCAGAAAACACTAAATGAACATCTGCAAATGATTTTGATAAGGAGGATGTTTAGCCCCAATTAAGCAAAATGTTACCCCTCCGTCAGCAAAAGAATACCATTCTTCTCGTTAGTAGACCTATATTACAAAATATTGTACTCAATTATTATTACATTGTGAGTTTTATCAAGAAAAACTTTGTGGAAATTTGGTTTCTTTGTTTTTAAATAAATAACTATGTAATATGCTCAATTTTGATTAGAAAAGTGAAAAAAATTTACTATCTGGACTTCTACAGAAAGTTTGCCAACCCCTGCTCTGGGATAGGACATGAAACTAGCCAAAACTTCCTTTTTTTTTTTTTAAACAACTTTATTAGAGTATAATTGCTTTACAATGGTGTGTTAGTTTCTGCTGTATAACAAAGTGAATCAGCTATACGTATACATATATCCCCATATCCCCTCCCTCTTGCGTCTCCCTCCCACCATCCCTATCCCACCCCTCTAGGCGGACACAAAGCACAGAGCTGATCTGCCTGTGCTATGCGGCTGCTTCCTACTAGCTATCTATTTTACATTTGGTAGTGTATATATATCCATGCCACTCTCTCACTTAGTCCCAGCTTACCCTTCCCCCTCCCTGTGTCCTCAAGTCCATTCTCTACATCTGCACCTCTATTCCTGTCCTGCCCCTAGGCTCTTCAGAACAATTTTGGGTTTTTTTAGATTCCATATATATGTGTTAGCATACGGTATTTGTTTTTCTCTTTCTGACTTACTTCACTCTGTTATGACAGACTCTAGGTCCATCCACCTCACTACATATAACTCAATTTCGTTTCTTTTTCTGGCTGAGTAATATTCCACTGTATATATGTGCCACATCTTCCTTATCCATTCATCTCCTGATGGACACTTAGGTTGCTTCCATGTCCTGGCTACTGTAAATAGAGCTGCAGTGAACATTATGGTACATGACTCTTTTTGAATTATGGTTTTCTCAGGGTATATGCCCAGTAGTGGGATTGCTGAGTCGTATGGTAGTTCTATTTTTAGTTTTCTAAGGAACCTCCATACTGTTTTCCATAGTGGCTGTATCAATTTACATTCCCACCAACAGTGCAAGAGGGTTGCCTTTTCTCCACATCCTCTCCGGCATTTATTGTTTCTAGATTTTTTGATGATGGCCATTCTGGCTGGTGTGAGGTAATACCTCATTGTAGTTTTGATTTGCATTTCTCTAATGATTAGTGATACTGAGCATCCTTTCACGTGTCTGTTTAGCCAAAACCTCTTAATTGTCATTCACTACTTGTACAGCATTAGATAATTACTGTATTGGCAGACCTCCACACACTCATTAACCACTCTAATGAAAAAACAATGGTAGTAAACAATCTAAACTAAGAGAAGAATCCAAACAAAAAATTTCATTCTCTAACTCTTTTCCTTCCAACCTCAGATTGACCTTATTGAACTTCATATTGACAAAATAAAAGTTAATTCCATAAACATATGAAAATCCGATTTGTAGAAAAGAGGTAATCTATATTGGTACTAGGATTTAATCCCACACACAACACATGAAGTACCTGGATGTTTACAAGTCAGTACTAGAGAAAAATAAAAACAAACTGTCTTTCAGATATAAAAATAAAGAAGCCTCTCTACCTGTCTGATGAGTCTAAACAAATTTCAGGCTGTACATGGGCACACCTAGCTCTCCCCATTGTCTCTCTTAGATCATTATTTTTAGAACTACTCTATCATTGTTTAAACAAATAAGATAAAAATGTCAAGGAAGGGGAGGGAGATGCAATATTTTTGGAGTTTCCTAACCTCATAACCAAGATTCCTTACTTTTGGTAAGAGTAAGCTATATAAATTTCTCAAATATACTGTTTTCATAATAACCTGAAACTTTAAGAAGACTACAAGTCAAGAGCTTAAATAAAACACTCATAAAAGTTATATGGGCCAGGCAATCAAAGAAACAAACAAAAGGAAGCCAAAATTTCCCATATGTACCTAAGTAACAACTTAGTATTGGTAATAGCACACAGCTAATTTTTAAAACTACAGAAAAGCACAAAGGAAAAAGTTCATCCATAATTTCTCAAACCAAAGAAAACCACATTTGGCTAACATTAAGCAGTTAATATTCTGAACACTAACAACATGACAAAGTCCACTTGTGAAGGATCAATAAATAATCCTGAAAGTAATTTATAAAAAATACAACTCAGGAGAAGCAAGGAGAACTACAATCCTGCAGCCTGTGGAACAAAAACCACATTCACAGATAGACAGGATGAAAAGGCAGAGCGCTATGTACCAGATGAAGAAACAAGATAAAACCCCAGAAAAACAATTAAAAGAAGTGGACATAGATAACCTTCCAGAAAAAGAATTCAGAATAATGATAGTGAAGATGATCCAGGACCTCGGAAAAAGAATGGAGGCAAAGAACGAGAAGACGCAAGAAATGCTTAAAAAAGACCTAGAAGAATTAAAGAACAAACACCTAGAAGAATTCAAGAACAAACAAACAGAGATGAACAATACAATAACTGAAATGAAAAATACACTAGAAGGAATCAATAGCAGAATAACTGAGGCAGAAGAATGGATAAGTGACCTGGAAGACAGAATGGTGTAATTCACTGGTGCGGAACAGAATGACGAAAAAAGAATGAAAAGAAATGAAGACAGCCTAACAGACCTCTGGGACAACATTAAACGCAACAACATTCGCATTATAGGGGTCCCAGAAGGAGAAGAGAGAAAGGACCCGAGAAAATACTTAAAGAGATTACAGTTGAAAACTTCCCTAACATGGGACAGGAAATAGCCACCCAAGTCCAGGAACCACAGAGAGTCCCAGGCAGGATAAACAGAAGGAGAAACATGCCGAGACACATAGTAATCAAGCTGACAAAAATTAAAGACAAAGAAAAATTATTAAAAGCAACAAAGGAAAAACGACAAAAAACATACAAGGGAACTTCCATAAGGTTAACAGTTGCTTTCTCAGCAGAAACTCTACAAGCCACAAGGGAGTGGCTATGTGATGAAAGGGAAGAACCTACAACCAAGATTACTCTGCCCGGCAAGGATCTCATTCAGATTCAACAGAGAAATCAAAACCTTTACAGACAAGCAAAAGCTAAGTGAATTCAGCACCAGCAAACCAGCTCCACAACAAATGCTAAAGGAACTTCTCTAAATGGGAAACACATGAGAAGAAAAGTACCCAAAAAAACAAACCCATAACAATTAAGAAGATAGAGCCAGATCCAAGGAGCACAGTGATTAAGGATGCCTGAGTCAATGAAGCTGTTTTCAGCACATACACACAAAAGACACTAAAGAGGATAGCATCTCTGGGTAGGAAGGGACATTAGAGGTCTAGTCCAACCTCCTAAACAGAGAAAGAAGCTATAAGCTTCGCCTGGGAGGTCAAGGAAAGACTCAAGTTAGTGAAAAAAGAGGAGGGAGGGAAGGGAGGGATAACATATCGATAATTACCTTAAATGTGAATGGATTAAATGCTCCAACCAAAAGACACAGGCTTGCTGAATGGACACAAAAACAAGACCCATACACATGCTGTCTACAAGAGACCCACTTCAGACCTGGGACATATACAGAATGAAAGTGAAGGGAGGGAAAAAGATATCCCATGCAACTGGAAATCAAAAGAAAGCTGGAGTAGCAACACTCATATCAGATAAAATGAAGAATGTTACAAGAGACAAGGAAGGACACTACATAATGATCAAGAAATCAATCCAAGAAGAAGATATAACAATTATAAATATATATGTGCCCAACAAAGGAGCATCTCAATACATGAGGCAACTGCTAACAGTTATAAAAGAGGAAATCGACAGTAACACAATAATAGTACAGGATTTTAACACCTCACACCAATAGAGAGATCATTCAAACAGAAAATTAATACGGAAACACAAGGTCTAAATGACACAACAGATGTGATAGATTAAATTGATATTTATAGGACATTCCATCCAAAAACAGGAGATTACAACACTTTCTTCTCAAGTGCGCATGGAACATTCCCCACAATAGACCACATCTAAGGTCACATCAAGCCTCAGTAAATTTAAGAAAACTGAAATCATATCAAGCATCTTTTCTGACTACAACGCTGTAAGATTAGAAATCAATTACAGGAAAAAAACGTAAAAAACACAAACACATGGAGGCTAAACAATACGTTACTCAATAACCAAGAGCTCACTGAAGCTACCAAAGAGGAAATCAAAAAATACCTAGAGACAAATGACAATGAAAACACGACGATCCAAAACCTATGGGATGCAGCAAAAGCAATTCTAAGAGGGAAGTTTATAGCAATACAAGCCTACCTCAAGAAACAAGAAAAATCTCAAATAAACAATCCAACCTTACACCTAAAGGAAACAGAGGAAGAAGAACAAACAAAACCCTAAGTTAGCAGAACAAAAGATATCATAAAGATCAGAGCAGAAATAAATGAAACAGAAACAAAGAAAACAGCAAAGATCAATAAAACTGAAGCTGGTTCTTTGAGAAGATAAACAAAACTGATAAACCATTAGCCAGACTCACCAAGAAAAAGACAGAGAGGACTCAAATCAATAAAATTAGAAACGAAAAAGGAGAAGTTACAACAGACACCGCAGAAATACAAAGCAACCTAAGAGACTGCCACAAGCAACTCTATGCCAATAAAATGGACAACCTAGAAGAAATGAACAAATTCTTAGAAAGATATAACCTTCCAAGACGGAACCAGGAAGAAACAGAAATAATGAACAGACCAATCACAAGTAACGAAATTGAAACTGTGATTAAAAACCTTCCAACAACAACAACAAAAAACCTTCCAACAAACAAAAGTCCAGGACCAGATGGCTTCACAGGTGAATTCTATCAAACATTTAGAGGAGATAACACCCATCTGTCTCAAACTCTTCCAAACAATTGCAGAGGAAGGACACTCCCAAACTCATTCTATAAGGCCACCGTCACCCTGATAGCAAAACCAGACACAGATACTACAAAAAAGGAAAATTACAGACCAATATCACTGATGAATATAGATGCAAAAATCCTCAACAAAATACGAGCAAACAGAATACAACAACACAATAAAAGGATCATACACCATGATCAAGTGGGATTTATCCCAGGGAGGCAAGGATTCTTCAATATACATAAATCAATCAATGTGATACACCATATTAACAAATTGAAGAATAAAAACCACATGATTATCTCAATAGATGCAGAAAAAGCTTTTGACAAAACTTAACACCCATTTATGATAAAAACGCTCCAGAAAGTGGGCAAAGAGGGAACCTACCTCAACATAATAAAGGCCATATATGACAAACCCACAGCAAACATCATTCTCAATGGTGAAAAACTGAAAGCATTTCCTCTAAGATCAGGAACAAGACAAGGATGTCCGCTCTCACCACTATTATTCAACATAGTTTTGGAAGTTTTAGCCACAGCAATCAGCGAAGAAAAAGAAATAAAAGGAATCCAAATTGGAAAAGAAGAAGTAAAGCTGTCGCTGTTTGAAGATGATGTGATACTAAACATAGAGAATCCTAAAGATGCCACCAGAAACTACTAGAGCTAATCAATGAATTTTGTAAAGTTGCAGGATACAAAATTAATGCACAGAAATCTCTTGCATTCCTATACACTAATGATGAAAAATCTGAAAGAGAAATTAAGGAAACACTCCCATTTACCACTGCAACAAAAAGAATAAAATATCTAGAAATAACCTACCTAGGGAGACAAAAGACCTGTATGCAGAAAACTATAAGACACTGATGCAAGAAATTAAAGATGATACAAACAGATGGAGAAATATACCATGTTCTTGGATTGGAAGAATCAATATTGTGAAAATGAATATACTACCCAAAGCAATCTACAGATTCAATGTAAACCCTATCAAACTACCAATGGCATTTTTGACAGAACTAGAACAAAAAATCTTAAAATTTGTATGGAGACACAGAAGACCCCGAAGAGCCAAAGCAGTCTTGAGGGAAAAAAACAGAGCTTGGGGAAATCAGACTCCCTGACTTTAGACTATACTACAAAGCTACAGTAATCAAGATAATATGGTACTGGCACAAAACCAGAAATATAGATCAATGGAACAGGATAGAAAGCCCAGAGATAAACCCATGCACCTATGGCCAGCTAAGCTATGACAAAGGAGGCAAGGATATACAATGGAGAAGACAGTCTCTTCAAAAAGTGGTGCTGGGAAAACTGGACAGCTACATGTAAAAGAATGAAATTAGAACACTCCCTAACACCATACACAAAAATAAACTCAAAATGGATTCGAGACATAAATGTTAGAGGAAAACACAGGATAGAACACTCTTTGACATAAATCATAGCAAGGTCATTTATGATCCACCTCCTAATGGAAATAAAAACAGAAATAAACAAATGGGACCTAATGAAACTTAAAAGTTTTTGCACATCAAAGAAAGCTACAAACAAGATGAAAAGACAACCCTCGGAATGGGAGAAAATATTTGCAAACGAATCAATGGACAAAGGATTAATCTCTGAAACGTATAAACAGCTCATGTAGCTCAATATTAAAAAAACAAACAACCCAATCAAAATATGGGCAGAAGACCTAAATAGACATTTCTCCAAAGAAGACATACAGATGGTCAAGAAGCACATGAAAAGCTGCTCAACATCACTAATTAGAGAAATGCAAGTCAAAACTACAATGAGGTATTACCTCACACCAGTTAGAATGGGCATGATGAGAAAATCTACAAACAACAAATGCTGCAGAGGGTGGGGAGGAAATGGAACCCTCTTACACTGTTGGTGGGAATGTAAATTGATACAGCCACTATGGAGAACAGTATGGACGTGCCTTAAAAAACTAAAAATAGCATTACCATATGACCCAACAATCCCACTACTGGGCGTATACCCAGAGAAAACCATAATTCTAAAAGATACATGCACCCCAATGTTCACCGCAGCACTATTTACAATAGCCAGGTCATGGAAGCAACGTAAATGCCCATCGACAGACAAATGGATAAAGATGTGGTACATATATACAATGCAACATTACTCAGCCCTAAAAAGGAATAAAATTGGGTTATTTGTAGAGACGTTGATGGATCTAGAGACTGTCACACAGAGCAAAATCAGAAAGAGAAAAACAAATATCGTATATTAATGCATATATGTGGAACCTAGAAAAATGGTACAGATGAACCGGTTTGCAAGGGCAGAAATAGAGACACAGATGCAGAGAACAAACGTATGGACACCAAGGGGGGAAAGTGGCGGGGAGTGGTGGTGGTGTGATGAACTGGGAGATTGGGATTGATATATATACAGTAATATGTATAAAATGGATAACTAATAAGAACCTGCCGTATAAAAAAATGAATAAAATTCAAAAAAAATATACAACTCAGTAGGGCTGAAAGGCTTTAAAAATGTAAAGCTTTCAAAGAAGGGAAAAACATCTGATAAGTTCTGACATTTGCAGGACATGAACCAAAGATAACAGAAAACTCACATACCAAGGACTGTTACAAGTATGGCACAAAGTCTTAAGAATAGTGCCAGGGAGGTTAAAGCCCACAAGAAACAGAAACTTTCAGAAGTACAGGAAATATTTTTTTAAAATGGCTTTGAAAAACAAAATCTGAAAGAAGAATGGAGTCTTGTACTAAACATGTGTGTGTGGGGGCGTTGGTATATTAACAGAAGATGGTAGGTAGAGTCACTCAACTTCTGTTTTATTCAACACGGAGAATCATCTTCCAACTGGAAGTAGTGGAAAAAACCAAATTTCTCAGAGAGAATCAAGAGCCAAAACTGCAATATTTCCAATGATAATCTTTGAGAAATCACAGAGAACAGGAAAGATGCTAGATGATGTAATCTTCAAAGAAAGTGACATCTATAAGCTATAGCACAGCAAAATCTGACGAGAAACCTAGGGGGAAATTCTGCAATAGACTATCAGATACATTGCAAACACGTAGAAGAAATATGTTTACCAGAAGTGGAATTCACTGCCAAATTAACCTCATTTGCTTTACATAGTTTTCTTTCACATACAACTTGCTTTACAAGATTCTCACATTAAAATCACCTGGGGGAGCTTTCTCTGGGGCGAACTAGACAGTGATGTTTTAAAAATTCCACAGGTAATTCCATTGTGCAGTCAGGGATGAGAAACTCTTTGATAGGGGCATCAGGATAATACTGCCGACTAGTCTAGCTTGGTTTCTGTACAGAGTCTGAAAAGGTTTTGCATCCTATCGTTATGGAGAAATGTGGACTAGATCAGTGCTTCTCAAACTTCAGCATACAAACGAATCATATGGAAATCTTGTAAAAATACAGATTCTGATTCAGTAGGTTGGGGGTGAGGCCTGAGAGCATGCATTTTAAATAAGCCTCCAAGTGATGCTGATGCTGCTGATCAGTCTGAGTAGCAAGGAGCTTGATGACAATACAATTTAACAGATTCACAGTTGTTAAATAACACTCTCAAAGATTATGGAGCAATGTTAACCTGCAAACAGCCCTGTCTTTAGCATTTTTAAAAGAACCATGTCAAAGACATGCTAAACAAATCTACAGACAACTCAAAGCTGGGAGTTAGTAATGAAGATGTATACGACAAAAAATATTCTGAATTCTCTGGGCTGTGAAGATGAGCTGAAATCAACAAAATGATGATAAATGTGCTACCTTAAACACTTTAAGGGTTAGCAAGCTGAAGTAATCCATAGTAAGAGTACAGAATAGGGGGGGCTTCCCTGTGGTGCAGTGGTTAAGAATCCACCTGCCAATGCAGAGGACACAGGTTCAATCCCTGGTCCGGGAAGATCCCACATGCCGCAGAGCAACTAAGCCCGCATGCCACAACTACTGAGCCCGCGTGACGCAACTACTGAAGCCCTTGCACCTAGAGCCCGTGCTCCACAACAAGAGAAGCCACTGCAATGAGAAGCCCGTGCACCGCAATGAAGAGTAGCCCCCTGCCCCGTTTGCCACAACTAGAGAAAGACTGCATGCAGCAACGAAGACCCAACACAGCCAAAAATAAATAAATTAAAAAAAAAGATTACAGAATAGGGGAAAAAAACCTGTCTTGGTGAGTTCACATGAAGACCTGAAGTTTTTAGTTAACAAAAGCTCAATAAAAAGACCGTTTGACCTGGCTGCTAAGAAACCTAAGAGTCACATGTTGTTTTCCCAGGCCATAGTGTTCAGATAAAAGTAGGTAACAGTGCCAATGCAACTTGCACTTCAGACTATATGCAGAGTATTTGAAACATTTAAAATACCTCCAAAAAGACATCGACAAACACAAGAAAGTATCTAGAGTGACCAAGATGGTGAGAAGCCAGGGAATACCATAAAAGAAACGGTTGAGGGACTTCCCGGTGATCCAGTGGTAAAGAATCCGCCTTCCAATGCAGGGAAAGTGGGCTCGATCCCTGGCCAAGGAACTAAGATCCCACATGCCGCAGGGCAACTAATGCCACATGCCACGACTACTGAGCTCATGTGCCTCAGCGAGAGAGCCCACGTGCTCTGGAACCCGCGTGCCACAACAAAGAGCCCTCACCGCAAGGAAGATCCTGCATGCTGTGACGAAGACCCTGCATGCTGCAACTAAGACCTGACGCAGCCAAAGAAAATAACTTAAAAAAAAAAAAAGAAATGGTTGAATTACTTGGAGATGTCTAGCCTGAAGACAAGACTAAAAATGGACATGATTACCATCTTCAAATATTTGGAGTTATAACATGAAAGAGAGCAGAACCATAGGGTCAAACTAGGGCCAAGAGTTGAAGAAACATGGAAGCAGATAATTCTGTCTTTTAATAGTCTAACAAATAAGATTGTCTAAAAGTGGAGATGTAACCAGTCTCTCGAAGCAAGCTATTACCAATCTCTGGAAATATTCAAGCAGAGGCTAGATACTAGATGGGAGTTTGTCCTTATTAGGTGGGAGTTTGAACAGACTGATTTCAAAAGACCCTTTGGACTAAAATGTCATTAAGGATGGAGAGCCCCTTGGTTTTCTATTCTGGGCCTAGGGTCATACTAAGCCACATATTCCCAGTGGCACAATTTTGTTATAATGTTTTCTTGGTAAGACCAGTCCACTTATATTGCCCCATCCCCTCCCTCCAACACACTTTGCGCTTTACTACCTTCACACTTCTACTAATGCTGTTCCTCCAGCCCCCGCTTAGTCTTTCCCCATTTCCCTCACGCCTCAAGGTTTAATGAAATCTTATCACCTAAGAAGCTATTACTATCTCAGCTATCAATTTTTTCATCCATCTCTGCACACAGCATTTGTCTGTACCACTAGTGTCACTTCCTGCCTTACATGGTCTTTTTATATTTTTGAAATATTAATTTTATTAATATCTTATTTACCCAACATAACCAAAATATCATTTCAACATGTTATCAATACAAAAATTAGCGAGATGTTTTATATTTTTTAAAAATTCTAAGTCTCAGAAATCTGGTGTGTAATTTACACTTACAGCACATCTCAAGTTGGATGCTAAACCTTCATTAAAGTGAAATGTAGTCCTAATGAAACAACAAAGTTGTGTTTAATGGAAAAAATTTACACTTTCAGTTTTTTATTTAGCTTAATTAAAATTAAAGAAACTTAAAAGTTCAGTTCCAGTTAATTAGTGACATTTCAAGTGTCCAGTAGCCACATGTGCTTAGGGGTTACCATATTGGACAGTGCAGCTTTAAAGAATCTGTTTGTAAGACAGCAACCCCACATATGGAAAGAGCTTTAAAGTGTTCTCAATGTATAGTTTATGCTCTATAAACCCACTATTTATGCATCTCCTTTATATTTTCCAAAAATAAAATAATACTCTACAAAAACACACGGGATAGATGATTCTTTCCTACACTCACCGATCTTCAAGTTCACTCTTGACATTCTAGAATTTCTAACATTTCCTACATGGAAACTAGAGACAAAAAAGTCATACCTCCATTCAAAACCCTCCCAAACACTGTGATTTTACAGACTGTTAAATCCTAAATAGCTCCCACCTGATGAGTTTAGAGGTTGCTTTATTCTATTCAAGAAGGATTTTTATTTTGGTTTAATTTTACTTTTTAATTCAAAGTTTTAGCAACGAGACACACTCACAAAGCAACATGTGAACAAATCCAAATTACTATTACTTCCATAATAACACGCCGCTCTCCTTTCCCCCTGCCTACACCAGAGAAAATAAAGGAAAATATTTTCCCCACATGGCATCCCTGCAACGCACTCATTTATTTCAAAATTGCAACCAAACTGGCAAGGCTTCATTAAACAGAACACAATGTTTTTGCTAAGGTATAGATTTCCATTTAAAATGCAGTCTGTTTCTTGTAGTTGATTAGGGCACAGGGAGAGAAAAAGCCAATTTGCTCCCCTACTTTTGCCCAAAGCCTTCATTCTTTCTGCCTCATTCTGCACTTCCCCTAGGTTGGGAGTGGTGGTGAAGAGATTCCAGCACTGGCAAGACATCTCTACCCTGTATGGACATTTAAGGGGTGAGTTACGGCTGTAACACCTGCCGAGGTCACCCGGACTAGAAGTAATTATCAATACATCTTCAAAGAAAAGAAAATCCTGAATGTAAGCAATGCCCTCAAATGCCTTGTAAAATCATCTTACTAACATACACCCAAATGAACCTGGTCTCATTTTAAGCAGTCCCTTCACTACCTAAGTGGTATAAAAATGAAAAAAATGTAATAATTCTAAACCGCCAAGTTCAGTTCAGCCCGACAGATGTAATGTCACTATTGTTTGGTAAGTGAAAACTAACATTTTAAAGGTTAAAGTATGCCGAAGATGTCAGGAGACTGCAGTCCAAATGATGAAATACAGATCTCTCTCCATTTTGGTGTGAAAAGATCAGTTAAGAATTATGTTAATAAAATGGGTCTGTAGATTCTACTCTGTGGTGAAAAACATTGTGGTACATTTCCAGTTTAACTTATGTAAGAGAAAAAAAGAATCCCCACCATCCCCCTCCCCCGGGCTCCTTCTATCATCATAAAAGAGAAGATTTTATATCTTTTTATTTAGTTACCTTATACTCAGTTATAATATTCATGTGCACAAGTCAGAAATTTTGGATTGAGTATATGGTTAGCATCAGCCATTTTTAAACTTAAATATTTCTGGGAAAGCTTACCAATAAAACAAGAGAACAAATGTGTAATTGTTCTTAAATCACTTAGGTCTCTTCCTAGTTATAAGCAATACTTACCCATCCTATTCATACAGCCCTTTCACCTATATTTCAATGAAGCCTTACAACAATCCTATGAAGTAGGAACCACCAAATCTATTTTACAGATAAAAAACAGAAGCACAGACAAAGTGATTTACCAAAGGCCATGTGCTTACTAAGTGGAAAGAGCCAGTAATTAAAGCCAGGCCTCCTGATTCCAAATCCAGTCAACTTTTCACTAAATGGACAACTGCCTCCCAATATATGCCAAGACTATAAACTTTATTTTTTTTTCATTTTGTTTGCTTTTATTTTTTTCCACATCTTTATTGGAGTACAGTTGCTTTACAATGGTGTTAGCTCCTGCTCTACAACAAAGTGAATCAGTTACACATACACACATGCTCCCACATCTCTTCCCTCCTGTGTCTCCCACCCTCCACCCTCCCTATCCCACCCCTCCAGGTAGTCACAAAGCATGGAGCTGATCTCCCTGTGCTATGCGGCTGCTTCCCACTAGCTATCTACCTTAAGTTTGGTAGTGTATGTATGTCCATGCCTCTCTCTTGCTTTGTCACAGCTCACCCTTCCCCCTCCCCATATCCTCAACTCCATTCTCCAGTAGGTCTGTGTCTTTATTCCTGTCTTACCCCTAGGTTCTTCATGACATTTTTTCCCTTAAATTCCATATATATGTGTTAGCATATGGTATTTGTCTTTCTCTTTCTGACTTACTTCACTCTGTATGACAGACTCTAGGTCTATCCACCTCATTACAAATAGCTCAATTTCGTTTCTTTTTATGGCTGAGTAATATTCCATTGTATATATGTGCCACATCTTCTTTATCCATTCATCTGTTGCTGGACACTTAGGTTGCTTCCATGTCCTGGCTACTGTAAACAGAGCTGCAATGAACATTTTGGTACATGACTCTTTTTGAATTATGGTTTTCTCAGGGTATATGCCCAGTAGTGGGATTGCTGGGTCATATGGTAGTTCTATTTGTAGTTTTTTAAGGAACCTCCACACTGTTCTCCATAGTGGCTGTACCAATTCACATTCCCACCAGCAGTGCAAGAGTGTTCCCTTTTGTCCACACCCTCTCCAGCATTTATTGTTTCTAGATTTTTTGATGATGGCCATTCTGACTGGTGTGAGATGATATCTCATTGTAGTTTTGATTTGCATTTCTCTAATGATTAATGATGTTGAGCATTCTTTCATGTGTTTGTTGGCAGTCTGTATATCTTCTTTGGAGAAATGTCTTCTTTGGAGAAATTTAGGTCTTCTGCCCATTTTTAGATTGGGTTGTTTGTTATTGAGCTGCATGAGCTGCTTGTAAATTTTGGAGATTAATCCTTTGTCAATTGCTTCATTTGCAAATATCTTCTACCATTCTGAGGGTTGTCTTTTGGTCTTGTTTATGGTCTCCTTTGCTGTGCAAAAGCTTTGAAGTTTATTAGGTCCCATTTGTTTATTTTTGTTTTTATTTCCATTTCTCTAGGAGGTGGGTCAAAAAGGATCTTGCTGTGATTTACGTCAGTGTTTTGCTTATGTTTTCCTCTAAGAGTTTGATAGTTTCTGGCCTTACATTTAGGTCTTTAATCCATTTTGAGCTTATTTTTGTGTATGGTGTTAGGGAGTGATCTAATCTCATCCTTTTACATGTACCTGTCCAGTTGTCCCAGCACCACTTAATGAAGAGGCTGTCCTTTCTCCACTATACATTCCTGCCTCCTTTATCAAAGATAAGGTGACCATATGTGTGTGGGTTTATCTCTGGGCTTTTTATCCTGTTCCATTGATCTATCTTTCTGTTTTTGTGCCAGTACCATACTGTCTTGATTACTGTAGCTTTGTAGTATACAAGACTATAAACTTTAAATAAATACATTCCTTCAGTCCCAATAGGCATGTCCAATGTATTCAACCTCACTATGAGCTATTTAGACCATGTTCATTTCCGGTATGAAAACTTCCAAAATGACAAAACACCTTTTATAAGCAGGCTTAACCCAGCAGGGCTTATTTTTATTTTTTATTTTATTTATTTATTTTTACATCTTTATTAGAGTATAATTGCTTTACAATGGTGTGTTAGTTTCTGCTTTATAACAAAGTGAATCAGTTATACATATACATATGCTCCCTTATCTCTTCCCTCTTGCGTCCCCCTCCCTCCCACCCTCCCTATCCCACCCCTCCGAGCGGTCACAAAGCACGGAGCTGATCTCCCTGTGCTATGCGGCTGCTTCCCACTAGCTCTCTACCTTACATTTGGTAGTGTATATATGTCCATACCTCTCTCTCGCTTTGTCACAGCTTACCCTTCCCCCTCCCCATATACTCAAGTACGTTCTCTAGTAGTTCTGTGTCTTTATTCCTGTCTTACCCCTAGGTTCTTCATGACATTTTTTCCCTTAAATTCCATATATATCTGTTAGCATACGGTGTTTGTCTTTCTCTGACTTACTTCACTCTGTATGACAGACTCTAGGTCTATCCACCTCATTACAAATAGCTCAATTTCGTTTCTTTTTATGGCTGAGTAATATTCCATTGTATATATGTGCCACATCTTCTTTATCCATTCATCCGATGATGGACACTTAGGTTGTTTCCATCTCCTGGCTATTATAAATAGAGCTGCAATGAACATTTTGGTACATGACTCTTTTTGAATTACGGTTTTCTCAGGGTATATGCCCAGTAGTGGGATTGCTGGGTCATATGGTAGTTCTATTTGTAGTTTTTTAAGGAACCTCCATACTGTTCTCCATAGTGACTGTACCAATTCACATTCCCACCAGCAGTGCAAGTGTTCCCTTTTGTCCACACCCTCTCCAGCATTTATTGTTTCTAGATTTTTTGGTGATGGCCATGCTGACTGGTGTGAGATGATATCTCATTGTAGTTTTGATTTGCATTTCTCTAATGATTAATGATGTTGAGCATTCTTTCATGTGTTTGTTGGCAGTCTGTATATCTTCTTTGGAGAAATGTCTTCTTTGGAGAAATTTGGGTCTTCTGCCCATTTTTGGATTGGGTTGTTTGTTATTGAGCTGCATGAGCTGCTTGTAAATTTTGGAGATTAATCCTTTGTCAGTTGCTTCATTTGCAAATATTTTCTCCCATTCTGAGGGTTGTCTTTTGGTCTTGTTTATGGTTTCCTTTGCTGTGCAAAAGCTTTGAAGTTTCATTAGGTCCCATTTATTTTTGTTTTTATTTCCATTTCTCTGGGAGGTGGGTCAAAAAGGATCTTGCTGTGTTTTATGTCATAGAGTGTTCTGCCTATGTTTTCCTCGAAGAGTTTGATAGTTTCTGGCCTTACATTTAGGTCTTTAATCCATTTTGAGCTTATTTTTGTGTATGGTGTTAGGGAGTGATCTAATCTCATCCTTTTACATATACCTGTCCAGTTTTCCAAGCACCACTTATTGAAGAGGCTGTCCTTTCTCCACTGTACATTCCTGCCTCCTTTATCAAAGATAAGGTGACCGTATGTGTTTGGGTTTATCTCTGGGCTTTCTACCCTGCTCCATTGATCTATTTTTCTGTTTTTGTGCCAGTACCATACTGTCTTGATTACTGTAGCTTTGTAGTATACAAGACTATAAACTAAATACCAGTCCCAATAGGCATGTCCAACGTATTCAACCTCACTGTGAGCTTTTTAGACCATGTTCATTTCTGGTATGAAAACTTCCAAAATGACAAAACAGCTTTTATAAGCAGTCTGAACCCAGCAGGGCTTATTTTTTAATAAGTCAACTTTTAGTATTTTTGTTTTAAATAGAGTTGCCCCTCGGATAAATAATATGTTTTATTACGCTTATTTCTTTCATAATACTGTGTGCCAATATATCCAAATCCATTCCTGGAACACAAGCAGCCAAATTAGAAAATTTGCCCAGTCATTTCAAAAACTACTCATTTGGTCAATAAATGTATGACTGTGTCAGGTAAATTTAATTCCGGGGAGGAAAAGCCAGCAAGAAAACCAAACCTGAGATTTATTCTGTAACTAGGGAGTTTAAAGCAGATTTTATTCACCTTGAGAATTTTAAAGCATTTTTAGTGATCTCCAATTCTCCTACAGTCATTATCATATATTAATAAAATTATGCAGATTACTATGTTTCTAACCACTGCTAAAAGTATTTCATTTAATTCTCCTAATCCACATACGCCAATCTTTAAAAAATGTAATTTTGTTATAACGTTAGGGCAAAAAGTCACTTAAAACATACTGTTCAGGGGCTTCCCTGGTGGCGCAGTGGCTGAGAGTCCGCCTGCCAATGCAGGGGACACGGGTTTGTGCCCCGGTCCGGGAAGATCCCACATGCCGCAGAGCAGCTGGGCCCGTGAGCCATGGCCGCTGAGCCTGCGCATCCGGAGCCTGTGCTCCACAACAGGAGAGGCCACAACAGTGAGAGGCCCGTGTACCGCAAAAAAAAAGAAAATACTGTAAAGAAAATGGAAACTACCAAGAATTGATTTTATAATTTAAGATCATAATCTGAGATATTTGTATACATACATATCTGTCTACTTACCACTGTGTGTGTGTGTGTGTGTGTGTGTGTGTGTGCATATTTCCCCTAGGGGCTGGGATTCAGTACTCATTAATTCAGTGCTTATGGTGAGTTTATAGAAAATATCTACAAGAATAATGAGAATTGACTATATATTATAGAATAGGGACGAATGTATAATATCAAAAATAACAGCAAGCGGGCTTCCCTGGTGGCGCAGTCGTTGGGAGTCCGCCTGCCAATGCAGGGGACCTGGGTTCATGCCCCGGTCCGGGAAGATTCCACATGCCGCGGAGCGGCTGGGCCCGTGAGCCATGGCCACTGAGCCTGCGCGTCCGGAGCCTGTGCTCTGCAACAGGAGAGGCCACAACAGTGAGAGGCCCCTGTACCGCAAAAAAAAAACAAAAAACAAAAAACAAAAAAAAACATAGAAAACATACTGCTCAGTACTAATGGGTCAGAAGACCTGGTGCTAAGTATAAGTACATGCATACTATATTCAATGGACATACTGCATTAAGAAGATTCAAGGCACTAAAATATATGGTTAACAAAACAACAGACTTAAAAAACTGAATTCTGGAATTCAAATGCCTGTGTGAATATCAGTTTTAAAATAAGCCACATCTATTAAGTCTGGAAGAAATAACCTCTTTTTAAAAACAAAAAGGTAAAAAAAAAAAAAAAAACAAAAACAAAAACAAAAAGGTAGGGCTTCCCTGGTGGCGCAGTGGTTGAGAGTCTGCCTGCCGATGCAGGGGACACGGGTTCATGCCCTGGTCTGGGAAGATCCCACATGCTGTGGAGCGGCTAGGCCCGTGAGCCATGGCCACTGAACCTGCGTGTCCGGAGCCTGTGCTCCGCAACGAGAGAGGCCACAACAGTGAGAGGCCCGCGTACTGCCAAAAAGAACCCAAACAAACAAACAACAACAACAAAAAACAAGAAAAACAACAACAAAAAACCAAAAAGGTATGGTGTGAGGGAGGAATCAAGGTAACCTAATACCAACCAACTACTAAAGTATTATACCTTGAGCATCGTCACCTTTTGGATGTGTTCATACAAGCTCCAAAACTCGATAGTGTTCTAAAGCACAACATGCCAATTA
Organism: Tursiops truncatus; assembly: GCF_011762595.2. Taxonomy (NCBI): domain Eukaryota; kingdom Metazoa; phylum Chordata; class Mammalia; order Artiodactyla; family Delphinidae; genus Tursiops; species Tursiops truncatus. The sequence continues at coordinate 67,416,705 of NC_047055.1, read as the reverse complement.
AAAAAAACATAGGTACCAACATAAAAATGTGTCATACTGAAAAGAGAAGGGCAAACATTATTGTGTTTGCAACAGAGCTTCTTCATTAAGAACCTCAGAGTAGATGAGAATTAATGACATGCAAGCCTTGTGAATAATGAAAATGTCAGCTCAATAATATCATCACCAAAATGAAAAATACTCAATATAGTTAAAAACAAAAAAAGGTCAAATCACAAAGAACTGCTGAATCTGAGGTCATGAAATTAAATACCATCGTATATGTAGTTATATACAAAAGTGTTGGGAATTGTTCCTATATAGAATGTTTCATTAAAATTTTACAGCATTTGTAGCAAATCAAAGGTTGATTACCAGATAGCTTTTTTATTCTATGAGTAGCAGGGTGGAATTTAGCTCTGTGAAAATGGAAAAAGACAGGATACTAGATTCTACTCTTGGCTGTAACAGTAACTGTAAATTTGGCCAATTTATTTAACCTTTTGTGTCTCAGGATCTCCATCAATATTAGAGTACTGGATTAAGCTATCTACAAGATACCTTTCCAATTCTATGAATCTGTGACTATGAATAAGATATAACCTGCATCACATTACAATACTAAGTCAGAAAAATAAAGCTTAAGAAAAAACATGAATAACTAGGATGTAAGCTTAGAAGCTGTGCTTTTCTTACTGCTATTTCACTCATACACTTCTGTCTCTTTTTATGACTATCTTATTTTTTTTTAAAGAAATATAAAGCATTCCTCTTTAAAAAACAGGGCAGGGTTTATATTTCACTGCCTTTACTTATTGCACGGTACCTCTCACCACCCACACAATTTGCTGATCACTTCCATTACTGGCCTATCAGAGGATGCTACTAAGGCCTCCACCACTGCTGATACTACTAGAGCAAAATGGGATTATAAAATATCTGCATGGCAATGTTAGCTTAGCCTGGTTTATATTCTTCTACCTCTACCACTTGAAAAGGACAGCAGGAAAAAAAGGATTCAGCATGTGTCTAATCTCTTGGCAGGAAGTCTGCAGCTCACAAATAATTCTGATTTACAACAACCCTCTAAAACAGTTAAACCGAAGAATATTAACAATGTCAACAAATCAAAGGATGGAGACCAAGCCAAATGCTGCCAATTCACAGGATCAAGTTAGTTAAAAAAAGAAACCATTATAATGACATTTCAATTCACTCAAGTACTTTAGACAGTGAATTTAATCTTCAATTACCCAGTTCAACCCAGTTCATGCTCTTTTATTATCAAGCTATGCCACTAAATTAGAATTTGGTCTTATTCACACTAACTCAATTCTGACTTCTCATTATTCTCAAGAAGTCAAAAAATGACTCAAAAACCCAAAAGATTCATGTGTTTATTTTTAAGTTATTAATGTAAAAGTCACTGATTACTGGCAATTTTGGTGTTAATTGGTAAAGTACTACTTTTTTTTTAAACATCTTTATTGGGGTATAATTGCTTTACAATGGTGTGTTAGTTTCTGCTTTATAACAAAGTGAATCAGTTATACATATACATATGTTCCCATATGTCTTCCCTCTTGCGTCTCCCTCCCTCCCACCCTCCCTATCCCACCCCTCCAGGCGGTCACAAAGCACCAAGCCAATATCCCTGTGCCATGCGGCTGCTTCCCACTAGCTATCTACCTTACGTTTGGTAGTGTGTATATGTCCATGACTCTCTCTCGTCCTGTCACAGCTCACCCTTCCCCCTCCCCATATCCTCAACTCCGTTCTCCAGTAGGTCTGCGTCTTTATTCCTGTCTTACCCCTAGGTTCTTCATGACTTTTTTTTCCCTTAAATTCCATATATATATGTGTTAGCATATGGTATTTGTCTTTTTCTTTCTGACTTACTTTACTCTGTATGACAGACTCTAGGTCTATCCACCTCATTACAAATAGCTCAATTTCGTTTCTTTTTATGGCTGAGTAATATTCCATTGTATATATGTGCCACATCTTCTTTATCCATTCATCTGATGATGGGCACTTAGGTTGTTTCCATCTCCGGGCTATTGTAAATAGAGCTGCAATGAACATTTTGGTACATGACTCTTTTTGAATTTTGGTTTTCTCAGGGTATATGCCCAGTAGTGGGATTGCTGGGTCATATGGTAGTTCTATTTGTAGTGTTTGAAGGAACCTCCATACTGTTCTCCATAGTGGCTGAACCAATTCATATTCCCACCAGCAGTGCAAGAGTGTTCCCTTTTCTCCACACCCTCTCCAGCATTTATTGTTTCTAGATTTTTTGATGATGGCCATTCTGACTGGTGTGAGATGATATCTCATGGTAAAGTACTACTTTTTAAGAAATAAGTTTTCCACCAAAGTGAACTATTTAAAAGAGTGAAGTCAATTTTTAAAATTAAAATCACTTGACCAAAAAAGAAAATATTATCTACACAAATACAAATGACTGCTATATTGTTTGAGGAAAACAATACTGTGTTACAGAACCAAACACGTTGACAACTGTGATCCCTGAACCAGTGCTCCTACACAGAAATGGTGACAAAGTTGACCATATATCCACGGTCTGTCCAGAAGAGTAGCAGTCTACAACTGTTGTCCTGTAGTAATTATTAATATGGCCCTCTTTCACGCCTAAGTGTCCCAGTTTGGATAAATTATATGGTCATCTTAGATGTAACTGACACTAACAGGAACTTTGGTCAATAAAAAATGAAAATTGTAATTAGAGTTAAATCCTTTCTTCATACACTCAAGTGAAGAACAAGAGGAAAGAGATCATTTTTCATTCGAAAAAACTGAAAACACTGAACACAAATATCTCCTCTCCCCCACAGAAAGTATCACATTCATCACCATGTAAATGCTGTAATAGCAGCCAAACCTGTAGTAGTGAAATTATTGCAAGAGGTCCACAAATCTACATACATATACCATGCACTGTCTACAGATATTTGTCTCCCACATATGTTGGTGATATTATGACTAATGAAATTAAAACCTTGGGTTGAAGCACTAAAATACAAGAATATCTACAGCAAAAATATCAAGTATATATTTCAAGAGCAAAACCACAAGTTCACAAATATATTCCCAAATTGTTCAAGATTGTCAAGATTTTTACATGTAAAATGAACTGCTTGATTATCTGGGAAACTTCCATATTCCAGGTTGGAAAAAAAAATAACGAAGGAAAAATAGACACAGAAGTGTTACTGCTTTCTTACACTGGGTATCAAAATGTCAAAGGATCACGTAAGTTGGATACTTTTTAAAATCAATGGGCCATAAAGTTTTGGAAATGTCTGTGTTATACAGAAATGTTAAGGAATTAGACTTACAAAAGAAAAACATGTCCCAGCCCTAGTCAGTGGCCCAAAATTCTAGCACCTGATTGGTCTGGGTTTGACAGAGGACTTTTTACTTTCTAATTTGTTATCCACTTTACAGTAAATCAAGGGAACAGGAGGTTGGTGAGTGGTTTGCTCTATTTCCCAAACTGCTAGAGCTTTGGGAAAAGTAATATACACATTATAATTCCATAAATGCATTTGATCTACTGTATTATTTAAGGCCTCACTACATGTTCACTAATCTGAAAGAATATATCCAATCAGCCTAACAGTTCTAGATGACTTCATTATTAAGCTATTTCTTAAAGCCACTTCAGATTTTAAATTAAGTTTATCAAACTTTTTCACAAGCAGTTAACAGCTGAAACAGGAACCTTGACAGACCAAAAAAGAGGGTGTAATTGCTAAATAAGTCTCACCTGCTTCATAAAGCAAATTTCCTTTAACAAAAGTTTTTGATGCAAATAACCTACAGATTTTAAAAATTACAACCTTTCATTTTCTTTGCATTTCCAATCTAATTAGATAGCAATTAAGTCTAAAGACATAAAACCTTAGTGACTTTGGCATCAGACAGACCTGAGTTAAAATGGGGGCTCTACCACTTATTAGCTATGTAATTGAGGACAAATTACCTAATCTCTCCTTTGAGTCTCAGTTACCTCTGTAAAATAGGTAACATCCTCATGAAGCTTTGCTGTAAGGAGTACAAAATGATGCATGTGAAGCGCAGGACCTAGCACATAAGTATTCAATACAAATTAGTTATGAATTTAGGCTAACTACCCATCGCAGTTTGCCTGGGACAATGCAGGTTTGCACCTGGATGCATTATTAATAATGTCCCTTTTGCTCTTAAAAGCATCCTGGCTAGGGCAATAAATTATGTGGCTACCTTAACAATGATGGTGAAAGGAGTTAATACCAATTAGAGTATTATATATCATTTATGACTTTTTGGACCTTGAAGGAAAAAAATCGAATGTCACACAAAATAATGAGATTATATTCCTGTAATACAGTCTACTGATAATTCATTTTGTTATTCAATAAACATTTAAACACTATTTATTTATACCCATCTCATTCCAACAGTAATTTAAGGCAGCAAATTTCTGTATTGTTTTTTCTGTTCCATACAGGTACTGGTAAATTTCAAACGTTATTTTAAAGGAAAAAAATTGACAGGTACAGCACTAATGAGGTTCCAGCTACTCAGGAACACTACCTTTTGAATTCCCAGTGAAAAACACCCATTCTGATCATGAAGAATACCCAAGACCAACTAACATATATCAAATAAGCCCATCCAATTACAGGGCCTGCAAAACAGAATAAATATTTTTAAACATGCATTCTACACATAAATCATCAGGAGACGCAACAAAAAATAAATTACCTGACTGTTATATGACATAGTATTGTAATACAATAAACTGGATTTTAGTTTTCTTCACTCTCTGCTCTAGAAAAAAAAAGAATCCATTATTCTTCCTCTTTTATAAGATAGACATTTTCTTTGAAACAGACACATCCTAAAAAAATACATATCCTATATATTTTAGATACAGATACACACACATACATACACACACACACTCACCACAACCCAACGTAACTCAACATTAGTATTAGGATATTTGGGGAGACTGAGAAGGTCAGAGGGAACCAGGAATCTTATATGTTATATATAAGATAGCCTTTAAAGGCCGAGAGCCAATCTACCTTTTAATATAAAGTTACTTAAAATAGGCCTTTTCTCATGAGACCATTAATTATTTTCAGATTCTCAGTTACTTCCAAAAACTTATTTGGCACATTACACTAGCCTAAGGCAGTAATTAAAGTATGAAAGATCATCAGGACATCTTAGGCTAAAGAAAAACATTTTTTCAGTAAGAGTATACTAAAATCCAACTAAAAGATATTTAGATTGGTCTTCCCGGGTACTTTATTTTTACAACTTAGAAAACCGATTTTGGGGGAGCGATAACTGTGCCTGCCTGCTCTCAAGTCATCCAGGACGGACATAATGTACCTGATGGGGTGATATAAGTATTCTGTCTTTAATAAGGAGAAGAATCAAAAAATGATTAGTAATAGTATGTCTATTTCTTCCTTCAATCATCCAAAGCCACTGCGGTTAATTCTGATTCAGGAAATGCGGGCTCCTTATTTCCAGCAAAAAATTATTCTGGGACCTTGCAAACAGTGGATGACAACCTGATATAAATGCTTCCTCTTGCCCCCAAACTAAAGAATGACCTAAATAACAAGCCTGCTAGTCCTCAGAATCCCGGACTAACCTGTGGAATAAGTATGGTGAAACTGTCTAGGGAAGGAACGTGGCTGTCTCCTCCATCTTGAAATTAATCAGCATAAGGGAAAAAGGGACTGAGTATTCAGGAAGCAGAAGCCCAACCGGTTAATACTAGTTACTAAAGCTATGGCGTACGTGGCAGGTACCGCCCGCAGAAGCCGAGACCCTTAGGCATTTTTTTTGAGGGGGGAGGGGTTGGGTTGCTCACGGATTGAACGGAAATTAACTTCAAAATCATTTGGCCCAATTCCCACCCTCACCCAGGGAAAAACAACAAACACGCAACAGCTTTTCCCTCCCTTTTGGGGGGATCCTTGCAGTGATATCTGCCAAAGGATATGCCAGGGTTATTCGAGCAAGGGAGTAAACCACATTTGCCTCAGATCCTCAGGGAAGATGTCATCGTGGCCCCAGGGGGCGCCTAATTGATAGTGCCCTGCAGAAGGGCTCAAAATGGGGTTTTGCAAATCCTGGGAAATATAAAGGCCCGCAAGTTCTCAGCATCTAACTTAGAGCAGCCTGATTTTTCCCCCATTTCCTAAACCCAAGCCCGCCATGTAAAAGGGAGGGGGGGAGGAGGACGCGAGGGAAGTCTCCAGAGAACCGAGGAGAGAAAAACCTGAGACGGTCAAAGATTCTCACGCCTGAAGCCAACACTCGAAAATCGCCTGCCCAAAATTCTTAAGGTTCTGGAGGGCCCCGGCCGCGGCTCGAGCGGCCACGAAGAGGAAGTACTTCCCACCTCCTTCCCCTTCTTCAAAGAGCCTGTCGGCCATACACCCAACTAAAATGGCAGCGGCGACTACGCCACGGAGCCCCCCGCAGCAACCTGCGCCTGGGGTCCGGAGGCGGCGCTGAGCCTCCGCCACGATGCGCCACTCAGGCCATTTTGAGAGAACGCAGTAACCGCGGCTCCGCTGTCTTCCTCTCGCTCTCCATCCATTTCTCAGGATTCCCAAGGCTTCACTTACTCGGTTTTAGTGTCGGGATCCGACTCGGTCGGTCCGGCCGCCGCCGCCGCCGCCGCCGCCGCCGGGGCTCCTGCGCGCCTCCCCTACCGCCGCTCTCAAGCCCGCCTCCGATGAGTCGCTGGTTGAGACCCGCCTCTAGCCCAGCGCCTGCTCGGAGACGTTGCTCAGGCAGCCATTATCTTCCCCATTGTTACCAAGCAGCGACAGGAAACGCTTGCCCACAACAGGAAGTGATGATGCCGCGTCCGGGCCCCGCAGCCCGACTCCCAGCCGAGTAGCCAATCCCAGGCGATTGCTTGAAAAGGCTCAGTGGGAGGAGAAGGCTGCCGGCTGACGACGCGGCAAGGCGGGCCGCGGCCTGGAAAAGGAAAACCGCTGTGACGCCCACCATGTGACAGGCCCCACCCTCCTCCGCCATTTTGAATTGTGGCGAGAAATTTCGTGTTCTGAGAATTGTGGGAAAGTTGGCTTTCCAGTTTTGAAAGCTGGAGGATGTCATCGTCTGACTGCTGGAAACCCTTTTCAGAGTGAGAAATGCGATACTAGTCTAACCTGACGTCGATTCACACAGTTAGTCCGGACCGGTTAATACAGCATCCTACCTTTATTCGACATCTATCGAGCGCCAGCTGTAGTGTCAAGCACTATTATAGATGTTGGGGATACAGCGGAAATTAAAGCGGACCAAAATCCCAGTTCTCGTGGGTCTTCATATTCTACTTGGGGGAGGGACAATAATTACTATATATATATATATGTGTATATATATGTATAACATATATATAGTTGATGATAAATGCTAGGGAGAAAAATAAAGCGGGGGGAGGTGGGCGGGAGAACGCCCAGTGGGGGCAAACGGGAATTGCAGTTTTAAAAAGAGTGGTCAGAGGTGGCCTCTCTGAGATGGTAATTCTGAAATCCTTGGAAGAGGGCGGTGACTGTAAAACGGTGGGAAAATCTGATAAGGTTGGAATTTAAGGGCGGTTAAGGAAGGCCTTTCTTAGATGGTAATGTGTGAAGGAAGGTAGAGAATGAGCTACCCAGCATCCAACTGCCGTTTTCACAGTTAAAGAAAAACAACCACGGTTTTAGGGTGTGTCCCTGTTTTTTTTTTCCCCATTTTTCTGTTTTCTGTGTTTTCAGGTAACACTCCAGCTACACTGGCTTTCTTAGTATTATTCCAGCGAACTAAACTTGTTCTCACCTCTACAACTTTACCTTTTCTCAACTGTCACCTCCCCAGAGAAGACTTCCCTAACCACCCTATCTGAAATAACGTCTTACCCGTCCCCTTACCTGCTTAATTTTCTTTAGAGCACTTCATCTGAAAATATATTATTTATTTGTTTACCCCACCCCCTTAAGAACAGTAAACCTTTTTGTTTTGTTCACTGTTATATCCGCAGCGAGCTCATAGTAGGCCCTCAAATATTTTTTGATAGAGTGCCGGCCTCGGCATGACGGCCATTTCATCAGCCAGAAATATATTTCACTCCAAGCAGTTACAACAATATCCCTCATACTTCCCTGTTCAACTTTCCAACAGGCTTGATATTGTCATTTTTGACAGTATGGGAATATGAGTTTGGTATTGTGTCTCTACTCAGCTTTTGTCTTATATTACATGTCATATACTAGAACTTTTACCTAGAATGTGTAAAATGAGTTCTTCAGTGGCCTGCAATTGCTATTAAGCCAGATATTGAGATTATGGCAATAACATTAGCCACTCCTTGACATATTCTTGAGGCAAACGTGGCTTAATGTAAAATATAAAATCACAAAAGAAGTGGAAAATGTAGGTGAATATGTCTATAGCCTTGGGGAGGTGGAAGGACTTTCTAAACATGACAAAAAGTCCATAAAAGGAATTACTGTTAAATACAACTTCATAAATGAAAGTAAAGCTTCTGAATGTCAAAACACAAGGTTAATAAAGTTAAAAGACAAATGACAAACTGAGAAAAATAATTTCCATATGACAGCTAAGGGGTAGTACTGATTTATAATAAAATTAAAAGAGAAATGAGAAATTGGCAAAAATGCTACATATGATAAACATATGATAAGCATGTATGGCTAGTATCACTACAGACAGTTCCCAATTTACGTGGTTCGACTTACGATTTTTTGACTTTACTATGGTGCAAAAGAGATACTCATTCAGTAGAAACTGTACTTCAGATTTGAATTTTGATCTTTCTCTGGGCTAGCGATATGCAGTATGATACTTTCTGGTGATGCTGGGCAGCAGCAGCAAGCTGCAGTTCCCAGTCAGCCACATCATGAGGGTAAACAACCCAGACACTGATAGCAATTCTGTACCCACACAACCATTCTGTATTTCAGTACAGTATTCAATAAATTACATGAGATATTCATCACTTTATTATAAAATAGGCTTTGTGTTAGATGTTTTTGCTCAACTGTAGGCTAATTTAAGTCTTCTGAGCATGTTTAAGGTAGGCTAGGCTAAACTATGATGTTTGATATGTTATGTGTATTAAATGCATTTTCCACTTAGGATATTTTCAACTTAGGATGGATTTCTCGGGACATAACCCCATCGTAAATTGAGGAAGATCTGTAGTCTAAAAGTGCTATTATAAATTTTTTTTAAAGATAAATATCCCAATTAAACGCGCAAAGGGCATGAATAGATAATTCAAAGAAGGAGAAAATATTTGGCTGATAAGCATATGATAATATTAATCAGAGTAATCAACCTCACTCATAATCAGAAATAAAAATAAAAACAGTGATATCTCTTTTTTGCCTATCAGAATGTCAAAGATTAAAAGTTTTTAATATTAAGTGTTGATGAAGTTACTATGAAATGGGCACACTTATATGCTACTGGTACAAACTGATATAACCTTTTTTAGGTAATTTGGCAACACGTATCAAAAGCCTAAATATCCATATTGTTTGATCAACAAATCCACAAACAGAAATTTATTTTAAGGAAAATAAATGGACAAGTTTTCAAAAATGTACGTAATAAATGTACAAAGATGTTAATCATAGTGAGTTGTATAATATTGAAATACTGAAATATCAGAAAAATAACTATTCAACAATAATTAGTTAAATACAGTGCATCCACATAATGGACTCCTACACAGCCATTAGAAATGAGTAGCTAGATCTGGAAATATGTTTTTAAATAAAAAGACAATTTATAAAATAGCATGTATTATTCTATTTTTATATTAAGATATGTGTAAATATACATAGAAAAAAGTCTAGATGAATATACATGCAAATAAAATGTGAAAGGATTATTAGTCATTTTTAATTCTTTACCTCTTTCTGTATTGTCTTGAATATTTACAATATGCATGTATTTCTTGGTATTGGGAGGAGGGGCCATTTTTATTTTAAAAGAAAAATCTGTCTGAATCTGAAAATGAAAAGAAAGAGCATCTCCCCATCTGCTTATTCCTTCCACGCTTCAACAAGTCTACTCTTCCTTCTTCCTTCCTCCCTTCCTTCCTTCCTCCCTCCCCCTCTGCCTCCCTTCTTTCTTCTCTCTCTCTCTCTCTCTCTCCCCCTCTCTCCCTCCCATGTACTTTTCCATGCTCTTTTATAACCAAGGGGCTGCTTACTTCCAACACCTAGGATATCACTTCTTCTCAAAACAATTTATCCCATGATGGCATTCAGTGCCACCTTAGAACCCAGGGAAGCAACCCACTGAATAATTCTCATTGAGTTTCTCTTCAGCCTAATTGCATTTCTCTCCCATGTGCTTTTTACATATGTGTGATGTTCACATATTTTTATCCCTTCCTTAACAGGAAAATAATAAAAGAATTTTCCAATTTTCCTTCTGTTCATTTACTCAACAAAATGTATTGATCACCTATTATATGATGATCATCTACTGTAGGTTGATCATCTACTTTATTTCCCAGCTGGTGGCTGGGAATAGATCAGTAGACCACAGACAAGAAGATCCTGCCCTTGTGGCAAGACAGACATTGACCGAATACTCGTAAATGTAATGAACATTACAAAGGAGACAACATATTGGTACATTGGGACTAGTATATAAAAGGAATATTTAACCCATAGAGTTGCCATTTTTAGCTGAGACTTGAGCTGAAGGAAGAATGATGGTTAGGGAAAGAAGGAAAATAAGGGAGGAGCCCTGAGGGAATAACCTGCACAGATTTCCTGGGGTGAGAAAATGGAGCCTGGGAAACTGAAAGAGTAGCTCATTTTCTCTAGAAAATCATTCTATTTTCTTTTCTTCATAGCACTCATCACATTGGAATTTATCTTATCTATTTGTTTATGATGTTTATTGATTGTATTTCTATGTTTATAGTCTGTCAGTCTTCCCACTGGCCCACTCCCAGTGTAAAGTTTTGTGGGAACTGAGGCTTTGCCCCAGTGCTTCACCACTGTATTTTTCAAGCCTAAAATACTAATAGACACTCATCAATATTTCTGGAATGAATCAATGAGTTAGCTTATAGTTCAAATTAGAGATTTTGGATCATATCTTAAAAGCAATGGGAAGTTGTTAAAGAGGTTTAAAAAGGGATCATTTAAAAATGATCTGATGAAGGGTTTTTTTGTTTGTTTTTTTAAAGATCTTTATGGCTGCTATGTGTTTGTGACTGCATTTTCTTTATGGTGGATTTATTTACTATTTTAAGGGTCCAAACTCCTTTATCTTTAAGAAATTAAACTGGTTTTGTTTTTAGAAAGTGACACCACCCAAATATATATTTATTTAGTCTAGATGCTGCCTCTAATGTCTTTATTAAAATTTTTTGCATAAGAATTACTGATCAAAATCAACTAGAAAACCAGTATCTGCCTCTTAGCACTTCCATTTTGCTTAAGGTCATTCCTTTAGGAGTTCATAATAATATTCAAGATATGAATGGATTTTAAATGTTTTCTTCAGTCTGCCCTGAGGAAAGGGATAGCAGGATGAGAAGGGACAACTGAAAGGTAATCAGTAATCCATTCATTCCTTTATTCATTCAGTTGTCATTCATTCAACAATATTTATTGTGTACCATGGCACTGTGCTAGGTCTTGGGGTTACAGATATAAAAGATATAGTCTCTGTCCTGAGGGAGTTCACAGTCTAGAAGGGAGGCATCCTGAGGATGTAATTTCATCTACAGTCATTTTGTGAAGATATGTGGAAGCTAAAACTGATGTGCTGGTTCCATTGTAGGGGCCCAGGCAACACTTTTTAGGAAGTCAGCCACAAGTTTATATTTATAAAATGTTTGAGGTCAGCCATAAAAAGAAAGGAAATTGAGTTATTCGTAGTGAGGTGGATGGACCTAGAGTCTGTCATACAAAGTGAAGTAAGTCAGAAAGAGAAAAACAAATACCATATGCTAACACATATAGATAAATCTAAAAAAAATGGTTCTGATGAACCTAGGGGCAGGACAGGAATAAAGACACAGACATAGAGAATGGACTTGAGGACACGGAGAGGGGGAAGGGTAAGCTGGGACAAAGTGAGAGAGTAGCACTGACATATATACACTACCAAAGGTAAAATAGATAGCTAGTGGGAAGCAGCTGCATGGCACAGGGAGATCAGCTCGGTGCTCTGCAACCACCTAGAGGGGTGGGATAAGGAGGATATACATATGCATATAACTGATTCACTTTGTTATACAGCAGAAACTAACACAACACTGTAAAGCAATTATACTCCAATAAAGATGTTAAAAAAATAAATGAAAGATGAGGGAGTGAAGCACACAAAGCATAAGAGTAAATCCCTTTTATTCCATACCATCTGTGGAAGATATTTTTAACCTAAAAGCCTGAAGAACATCTTGTATATTCACCTTAGATTAGTAGAAAAGATTACAATTGCTTTCATTCCTAGCAGCACAATGCCATGTTTATACTAGCATTGTTATTGAAGACTTAGTTGCTCTAGAACTCAGTTCATCTTTTTGAAAGTGTATATAGTGATGTATATCATTCCTCCCACAAATGCCCTGTAAGTTAATTAACTGGGGTTGTTCTCCTTCAGTAAATTATACTCTAGAAATAAGAAATATTATATTGCAAATATTCAAACATAGTAGAAATAAAATATGTACTGATGCCTGGTTAATTACATTAGTAGTAGGGGAACTCAGTAGATTCACTGTCATGTCTTTTTTTCCAGCTATTACAGCAGCAATGAAATATCTCTCTTTCCATTCTATACTTTTGGGAGATATAAAAATGACTGCTTAAGGAAGCAGTATCAAGCACCTTATGTATCCAAACATGAAGGTTTCAGATGCTCTGGTTTAGAAAGCACAGGGCAGTTTTTCAACTCATGCCAAAAACAACCAGAAAGTGATCTTCCTGTAACAAATTAAGTGCAATATACCAAGGAGAAGACAGAAGACTTAGATTTAGAGAAGAAACACCCATCTTATCTCCAATTATTAATCTATTTTAATAAATACTTTGTCATTTATATAAACTGTGAATAATAAAATGTTTAAAATAGATTCAGTTGACTATGCACTTTCTCTGGCATCAAACAACTTTATACCAAGTTTAGAGAGAGGATGACTCTGTCTCTGCTTCTTATCTCCATCCTCTTCAGTCGTCATGAAAGCTTCAAGCTCATCTGGTCCTGCACCCATCTAAACTCTCATTTCCATAGAGGTCAACTGTAAATCCACTTCCATCATGATCTGCACTGTTTTGCACTCTCTCAACACTTCCCATCGAGCCCTCTGGGACTGCACAGTCAATACTAACACACACCTCTGCTTTCTTAGTCTCTTCATAGAAAGGTCTGTCCTCAGCACTTTGAAAAGTGCCAACTTCCAAAAGACCTCTTCTCCCCACAGACTCACTGAGAAATAAAAAATCAAGTGCAGACTTCTTTCCTCACAAAGCCTTTATATCTCAAACCCAGAAGGAGAGATGGGAGGGGCATTTAGTTAAAATACAGATTCCTAGGCCTCATCCTAAGAATCTGATTCAGACATCTTAGGGTAGAACTCAGGAATATTCGTTTTAAATAAACTCTCTACAAGATTCAGATGTAGGTTATCTGCAGAGAAATGTTTGGAAGATGGACTTTAGTTAAAACGATACTAATAGTTACCCTCCATTGTGTCCCTAATATGTGCCAAGAACAGAATGCACATTATCTCATTTAACTTTTACCAAAAAAACCTTGAGAGATGTTATGAACATTTCATAGTTGAGGAAAATGAAGCTTAAAGCAGCAAAACCAAACTTTGCATGAGATCACACAACTAGTAAATAATGGAGAGATCTGTACTATAATTGGATGCTGCTTCTAACAACCCAGATCTCCAAGCTCCTAAACCAAGGGCTCAAGTAAATAATACATTAAAAATATTTTCTTAAAGATGATTGAAAAGATAGAAAACCTGGCTTTGCTGGAAATTTTGTTCCTCAGAATTTCTATATATCTTACAATACTAAAGATCTTGAATGGGCATGGTCTTTTCAAATAAAAGTTCTCTCTCCCCTCCCCGCCCCACCCCCATTACAGAAATCAGCTAAAGTCACTTATTTCTTTGGCTTAGGTTAATTCCTTGTTTTCTTGTTTTGGTTTTGGTTTTGGTTTGGCAAGACAAAAGCACTTGGAAATACCTACAGAAATGGTGCAGTTTCTGACTTCCGGAAAGCCTGGGCAGTGGTCACCTGCTTCTTTGGTCCAGAACTTGATTGAGCAAGAAGCCTAAAGTCTTAAATGGAATATCAGACTTAGGCAGCGGTGTAGCTGGACAGGTCACTTTCCATTAGGGTAAAGTTGAAATTGTACAGTTTGAATGATTCATGCTGCCAGTTGAATAAATGTAGTAAAAGACAGCACAAGATGAGGTGAGGAACCTAAGAGGCACCAATGTAGTTGGTATTAGCTCTAACCCTGAGCAAAGCTGCCAGATAGACAAAGCTCATTTTAGTTGTCCCTTTGGCATTCTTCCCCAAACTAGACTTCCAAGCATCTACCCCAGGAATCTCATTGTCAGTGTTTAGCCAACTTCAGTTATTTCTAATTATATTCAAAAGTTTGTTATATCCTCTATCAGTGATTTTTTTCCTTTAAATTGACTCACCTTTTAAAACGTAAATATGTTTATTTAAAAGGATATTTTGTATCACTATTATAAATGGGAAACCAGTATCACTTGTCATAAATGGAGGAAAATCAATACATAATTAGTAAAATAGAGACTGTTCACCTGAATATCACCTAAGATCATGCTGATTACACTTAACATGCTGACAAACATAAGGAAGAGAAACTTTGTTTATGGATTGGTATTCCCGGCCTGGAACCCAATGCTGTCCAGATATTATTACTGCATTATGTTCCTTCCTTCCCTCCCAAATTAAGCCAGTTCTGTACTTTTCCTCTTAGGGCTCAAGCCTCATTGGTGGCCTATTCCAAAGTGATAATTAGCTCAAATTGAATAAATCAATTTTCAGCTTAGGAGGAGGATTGGGAGAGATTCTCTCCAGATAATATATATGGGTTTTAACTCTTGCCTTCTTGAGATAACTGTTATCTTTTTGCTAGAATCCAATGATTGCCAAACCTCCAAATCACTGGTGCCAGAGCCTGCCCTGACGAGTCTGATTCCAGTAGGACTGATATCTGTACTTAAAAGCAAACAAACAAACAAACCTCCCCAAGTAATTTGAATGTGCAACCTGTTTGGTAACTTTGGTATAACCAAAAGAGAGGTCTCTTGGGGGAGCCATAACAGATTGGTGGGGAAGATATTTTCAAGTGGGAGTGCTTGATGGCATTTTAAATCACACTGTAGGCAGTTACTACAGACAAGGTTAATTCTGTAGACTTGAGTACCTAAAGAAGAATTTAATTGAGAGCAAATGACGTTTAATATTATTATTATTTTAAGAGAATTTCAAAGAAGTAGTGCCAGATACAAGTTTGGGGAGGGGGGCAATAGAAAACCTGAACCATATGCAAATATTCCAAGTAAATATTTGATAAAGATGGAATTCCAAATCAACTGAATGATAGATTACTTTTTAATCAGTGATGTTGAGACAATTAATTAACTTTGAACAAAAAAGTACGAAAATAACATCTGTATGGATGAAACCACTTTATAGATAAAAAATGAAACTCCTAAAAAAATGAAACTCCTGTAATTAGTGAAAGTATACATTGGTCCATCCTTTCTGAAGTAAAATTTGACATTATATCCCAGAAACCTTATAAATATTTTACTTAGCAATTCTACATTTAGAAATTTATCCTGAGGAAATCACATAAGTGCTCAGAAAATGTTGCTAATAATGCAAAACTAGAAACAAAATATTCAGAAATATGGTATTGCTTACAAAACTTATGGTACACATGTTCAGTGAAATGTATTTCAGAAATGAAATATGATTATGCCTGCCTATATTTATTTGTATGGAAAGACATTTATGATATGAAAATCCAGGTTACCAAATACAGTATGCTCCTTTTAAGATATGTATAATAATATATACATATTTGTATATAAGAAAAAAAGTCTGGATAGTTACCAAAATATTAATAGTGTTTAATCTCTGGATAGTGGGGTTAAAAGTAAGTTTTGGGTTTCTTTTACATTTTTTTGACATTTTCTGAAAAAATTTACAAGCACAAATTATTTTTAAAATAAGGAAAAACAGTAAAGATATTTCTATTTTTGCTCATACCCTTGCTCATAATTGGGAGCTTAGCAGTCCCAATTCTAGGAATTTTACCTATAGAAAGTATCAGAGATATGCACATGCACAAAAATAACACTCAAAGATTGCTCATTATGGAATTATTTATAATAGCAAAAAATTAAAATACCCTCTCTTCAATAATTAGGGAGTTTTTGGTTTGTTTTGAAAGTTATTTTTAACCATCTTAACCATTTTTAAGTGTACAGTTTAGTAGTGTTAAGTATATTCACATTGTTGTGAATTATGATATTTGTTAATAAATTATTGCATACTTTATGATGAGATATTATTGATGTGGAAAACTTTGTGGCATATTCTCAGGTAAGAAAAAACAGTTCATAACTTTGTATGCATAGTATGATTCTAATTTTGTTTTAAAGCCATTTAAAACAATATTTTTATTGAAGTATAGTTGATTTACAATGTGTTAATTACTGCTGTACAGCAAAGTGATTCAATTATACATATCTATACATTTTTTTTTTAAAGAAGATGTTGGGGGCAGGAGTTTATTAATTAATTAATTTATTTTTGCTGTGTTAGGTCTTCGTTTCTGTGTGAGGGTTTTCTCTAGTTGTGGCAAGCGGGGGCCACTCTTCATCGCGGTGCGCGGGCCTCTCACTATCGCGGCCTCTCTTGTTGCGGAGCACAGGCTCCAGTTGCGCAGGCTCAGTAGTTGTGGCTCACGGGCCTAGTTGCTTCGCGGCATGTGGGATTCTCCCAGACCAGGACTCGAACCCGTGTCCCCTGCATTAGCAGGCAGATTCTCAACCACTGTGCCACCAGGGAAGCCCTATACATTCTTTTTAAAAAAATATTTTCCATTATGGTTTATCATAGGATATTGAACATAGTTCTCTGTGCCATACAGTAGGACCTTGCTGCTTATCCATTCCATATATAAAAGCCTATATCTGCTAACACCAAACTCCCACTCCATCCCTCCCCCAACCCTCTCCCCCTTGGCAACCACCAGTCTGTTCTCTATGTCCGTAATTCTGTTTCTGTAAAACAACTTTTTAAAAAAGAATTTACGTTTTGGAGAAGTTTTAGTTTCACAGCAAAATTAGAGGAAGATATAGAGCTTTCCCCTTTACCCCCTGCCTGCACACATGGCTAGCCTTTCCCACTATCAACATCACTCACCAGAGTGGTACCTTTGTTATTACAATTGATGAACCGACATTGACACATCATTATCACCCAAAGTCCATAGTTTACATTAGGATTCACTCTTCATGTTGTACAGTCTGTGGTTTTGCACAAATGTATAATGACGTGTATCCATTGTTATAGTATCATACAAAGCATTTTCACTCCCTAAAGTTCTCTGTTCTCTGACTCCTCTGTGCTCTATTCATCCCTCCATCCTTCTCCCTCAACCTCTAGGAACCACCGATCCTGTTATTATCTCCACAGTTTTTCCTTTTCTAGAATGTAATATAGTTGGAATCATACCGTTTGTAGCCTTTAAAGACATTTTATAAGCATAGGAAAAACAAGTCTGGAGGGATATATATTTAAATATATACATATATTTCTGGGTACTGGCATTATAGGTGATTATTTCCCAAAGTTTTTGCAAGAAACATGTATTATTTTTGTACTCAGAAGAAAAAAAAGTAAATGTTATGGAAGAGAAAGAGGTTTTTATCTCTAGAGTAATCAATTTTTGCTCATCTTCCTGTGCATCTCAAATTGTCCATTAGACTATAACTATCATGTGGGCAGAGATTAGGCATTTAAAAAAAATTTCCCCTGGCACTTCCTGCCACATAGAGTTCTGCATTCAATAAATGTTGACTAACTGCATTCGTGCATGTGCATACATATAAGCCTATGTACCTATGTGGGCATGCATATTTAGATATGCCAACTTCTTTCTCATCAGTAATGAGAAAAAAATGACAGGGTTTTTTAAAAATAGTGCTATAGTTCTACAGGTTTTTTTCCATATGTTGGGAAAGGAAAGTACTTGCCAAGGCTAAGAGTACAAATGACCATTAAAGATTTGGGGGGGCATACCAGTCAAGCTTGTCAACTTTAGCCCAAGTAATTATTTTCTTGTGCTATCTCTGTTTGGATGATATTGGGTCTAGTCCCAATCTTCTATGACTCTACTAATTAGCTTCTCTGGGCATTTTATTGGTAATATTTAAATAAAAATCCACATACCAGGGCAACTGGTAAATGGGCTATCTGTACCCACTCTGGGCTCCTTGTTATAAGCCAGTGTTAAATCAGCTGAAGTGATAAGGGCTTTGTGCTGTTGGGAGGCTGGTAAGCAGGACAGGTTTACACGTCTTTAGTCACATTTCATTTCTCATCTTCAGAACTCCATACTCCACATCAAAACTGAGATGAGAGTACAAAGTTTGTACTTCAGGATATCAGCAGGTGCCCAAGAGAGAATAAGTGTTAAAACCCCTAAAACCACTAAATTATTTTAAAAGGTTTCTAACAAGCTCTTCAGAATCAGATAGCAGAGCTCAAGGATTTATACATTTGATCTCAGAAATAGGAGGACAGGATAAAGACCAGATTTGAGCCCTTGATGATTTGATTTTTTAAAATAGTTATGGCTGTACAAGGAAGGCATGGAACGTGGAGGACATTTTAAAGGCAGATTATGGCTTATACTTAATTATAGCTGCAGCTGAGCTGAGGACATGGGTTGGAGCCTAATCATCTCTCAGAGACACAGCAGGTAACTGGATAGTACTTTTGCTTCCTCAAAGCCTCTGATAGAGAATTATTGATTCTGAAATCTCCTGTAGTATGTTTTTACACAGGGAAGTGGTGACTGTAGAGGTGGGAGTTTAGAAATATGGGCCGATTGAACAACTGTGAATTTATAATGGGTTAAGATAATGAGGCAGTATAAATTCTGGGGGACACACTAATGCCACTGTCTTCTTACATATTTATTGGGCTGTCAAGGTATAAATGTCACTATGAAAATCCAAAGTGCTATGCAGCAGACCTTGGCTTAATATTCCTTCTGCTCATCAGCAAGCCCTATAAGTCTCCCACACCCAAATCCTGGCAGCAGGATCCCTACACTCAGTAAAGATTTAATAGCAGAGAACACTAGTGAGGTCTCATGTGACCCAGGTGTACTCCTTTTTCAAATTAACCTGGAAGTGTTCATTTGTGAATAATTAAAATTCTAACCCACTTTGAGGCCCCTCAACCACATCAGATCCTACACTGGGAATGATATCTGCTAAAAATCCTATAATTTGCGTTTTGTGGGGAGATGCAGGGATTACCCTTGTGATGAAGAAAACATGGGAAGTGGCACAGGAGTCAGTGAGAATTATAGGTTTCTAAGCAATAAATTCCTAGTCCAGGAGCTTATGGCCCCACTCAAACCCTTGTCCTGTGAAACTTCTATACCACTGGCAAAGTCTGTACCCTTATAGAATATACTCCCAGCCTCTAATCTAGTGACTACATCCTCAGTCTCACCCTTGCATACTAGGTGCTAAATAAATATTTGTTAGATGAATAAATAAATAAATCTAGAGAAATGGTATTTTTAAAGTGCCTGCTAGTGTTAAATTGCATAGAAATGAGCTTTCAAAATATAGTCCATCTTAAAATGTGTGATCAACTGTAGGGATTGGACCCTTGGAAAGAGAGGTTGTCTAAAAGTGACATCTGAGAATGAGTTCTAGATATTTTTCTTTAGCATTTCAGCTTCTAGGCTGAGCCACTCGATTTGCCTTTTTGTTACTTATCCTACAGATTTTAGAAGAGTCAGAAATCTGGCCTTTGTAGCTCTTTGTAGAAATCTGCACACTGGCTACTTTTATTGCCTCCTGGCTGAATGATTTTATATTCTGATATTTTATTTCCACATTGTCATTGGTCTGGCCAATGCCTGCTCCTTGTTAATATATTCCTTTTCATCCTCATTTGAGACTCCCGTTTCACTTCCCCACTCTCCATATACAACTATTCTAATGTGTTTAGTGTGTGTCTTTTCATTTATAGGTATTCTTGCAAAACGTGTATATGCATTTTTTTTTTTTGTGGTACAGCGGACCTCTCACTGTTGTGGCCTCTCCCGTTGCGGAGCACAGGCTCGAGACGCACAGGCTCAGCGGCCATGGCTCACGGGCCCAGCCGCGGCATGTGGGATCTTCCCGGACTGGGGCACGAACCCGTGTTCCCTGCATCGGCAGGCGGACTCTCAACCACTGCGCCACTAGGGAAGCCCTATATGCATATTTTTTTCCAATAGATGCTAATGGCATTATGTTGTATATCTTACTTCTTCCTTAGCACCATTTAAAAGCTCCATCCGTGTTGCTAGGTGCACATCTAACACACTGCTTTTTCTGCTGCATTCACTCTCCAAGCATCTTCAACTTCCCACTACCACAAACCATGCTGCAGTGAACATAGCCCTGCCTAAACCCATGTAAGAATTCGGGATACCAGCTCAGGAAGAAGATTGCTGGGGCATGGGACATGCATTAAATTTAACTCCTTCACGTTAGATCTTCAGAGTGATACTACAAATCTACAACCTAACTGCATGAGAGTTCCTACATCCCCAGTCTCCACCAGCACTTGGCCCGACCCTGCTTTCTAATTTTTATCATTTAATAGGTACAAAGAGATATTTCATTGTTTTTTAAATTTACATTTCTCTGATTAAGAATGAGTTTCAGCATCTCTACATATGCTTTATTAGTCTTCTGGGTTTGCTGTTATGAAAATTGCCTATAAATATCATTTGCCTATTTTTCTACTGAAGTTGCTGATATTTTTAAACATCTTTATTTAATTTATTATTATTATTATTTTTTGCGGTACTCGGGCCTCTCACTGTTGTGGCCTCTCCCGTTGCAGAGCACAGGCTCCGGACGCGCAGGCTCAGTGGCCATGGCCCACGGGCCCAGCCACTCCGCGGCATGTGGGATCTTCCCGGACCGGGGCATGAACCCGTGTCCCCTGCATCGGCAGGCGGACTCTCAACAACAGCGCCACCAGGGAGACCCCCTAAACATCTTTACTGGAGTACAATTGCTTTAAAATGTTGTGTCAGTTTCTACTGTATAAAAAAGTGAATCAGAGTTATATGTATACATATATCCCCATATCCCCTCCCTCTTGCGCCTCCCTCCCACCCCCCATCCCACCCCTCTAGGAGGTCACAGAGCACTGAGCTGATCTCCTTGTGCTATGCAGCTGCTTCCCACTAGCTATCGCTTTTACATTAGGTAGGATATATATGTCCATGCCACTCTCTCACTTGGTTCCAGCTTACCATTCCCCCTCCCTGTGTCCTCAAGTCCATTTACTATGTCTGCGTCTTTATTCCTGTCCTGCCCCTAGGTTCATCAGAACCATTTTTTTTTTAGATTCCATATATATGTGTTAGCATATGGTATTTGTTTTTCTCTTTCTGACTTACTTCACTCTGTATGACAGACTATAGGTCCATCCACCTCACTACGAAGAACTCCATTTCTTTTTATGACTGAGTAATATTCCATTGTATATATGTGCCACATCTTCTTTATCTATTCATCTGTCAATGGACACTTAGGTTACTTCCATGTCCTGGCTATCGTAAATAGTGCTGCAATGAACACTGTGGTACATGTCTCTCTCTCTTTTTTTTTTTCTTGCGGTAAGCAGGCCTCTCACTGCTGTGGTCTCTCCTGTCGTGGAGCACAGGCCCCGGACATGCAGGCTCAGCGGCCATGGCCCATGGGCCCAGGCGCTCCGCGGCATGTGGGATTCTCCAGGACCAGGGCACGAACCCGCGTCCCCCGCAATGGCAGACGGACTCCCAACCACTGCACCATCAGGGAAGCCCCATGTCTCTCTTTGAATTATGGTTTTCTCAGGGTATATGCCCAGAAGTGGGATTGCTGGGTCATATGGTAGTCTATTTTTAGTTTTTTAAGGAATCTCCATACTATTCTCCATAGTGGCTGTATCAATTTACATTCCCACCAACAGTGCAAGAGGATTTCCTTTTCTTCACACCATCTCCAGCACTTATTGCTTTTTGATGATGGCCATTTTGACTGGTGTGAGGTGATATCTCATTGTGGTTCTGATTTGCATTTCTCTAATGATTAGTGATGTTGAGCATCCTTTCTTGTGTTTGCTGACAATCTGTACATTTTCTTTGGAGAAATGTCTGTTTAGGTCTTCTGCCCATTTTTGGATTGGGTTTGTTTGTTTTTCTGATATTAAGCTGCCTGTGCTGTTTGTGTATGTTGGAGATTAATCCTTTGTCAGTTGCTTTGTTTGCAAATATTTTCTCCCATTCTGAGGGTTGTCTTTTTGTCTTGTTTATAGTTTCCTTTGCTGTGCAAAAGCTTTTTTTTTTAAATATCTTTATTGGGGTATAATTGCTTTACAATGGTGTGTTAGTTTCTGCTTTATAACAAAGTAAATCAGTTATACATATACATATGTCCCATATCTCTTCCCTCTTCCATCTCCCCCCCTACCACCCTCCCTATCCCACCCCTCCAGGTGGTCACAAAGCACCGAGCTGATATCCCTGTGCTATGTGGTTGCTTCCCACTACCTATCTACCTTACGTTTGGTAGTGTATATAGGTCCATGCCTCTCTCTCGCTTTGTCACAGCTTACCCTTCTCCCTCCCCATATCCTCGAGTCCGTTCTCCAGTAGGTCTGTGTCTTTATTCCTGTCTTACCCCTAGGTTCTTCATGACATTTTTTCCCTTAAATTCCATATATATGTGTTAGCATATGGTATTTGTCTTTCTATTTCTGACTTACTTTACTCTGTATGACAGACTCTAGGTCTATCCACTTCATTACAAATAGCTCAATTTCATTTCTTTTTATGGCTGAGTAATATTCCATTGTATATATGTGCCACATCTTCTTTATCCATTCATCCAATGATGGGCACTTAGGTTGTTTCCATCTCTGGGCTATTGTAAATAGAGCTGCAATAGACATTTTGGTACATGACTCTTTTTGAATTATGGTTTTCTCAGGGTATATGCCCAGTAGTGGGATTGCTGGGTCATATGGTAGTTCTATTTGTAGTTTTTTAAGGAACCTCCATACTGTTCTCCATAGTGGCTGTACCAATTCACATTCCCACCAGCAATGCAAGAGGGTTCCGTTTTCTCCACACCCTCTCCAGCTTTTATTGATTCTATATTTTTTGATGATGGCCATTCTGACTGGTGTGAGATGATATCTCATTGTAGTTTTGATTTGCATTTCTCTAATGATTAATGATGTTGAGAATTCTTTCATGTGTTTGTTGGCAGTCTGTATATCTTCTTTGGAGAAACGTCTATTTAGGTCTTCTGCCCATTTTTGGATTGGGTTGTTTGTTTTTTTGTTATTGAGCTGCATGAGCTGCTTGTAAATTTTGGAAATTAATCCTTTGTCAGTTGCTTCATTTGCAAATATTTTCTTCCATTCTGAGGGTTGTCTTTTGGTCTTGTTTATGGTTTCCTTTGCTGTTCAAAAGCTTTGAAGTTTCATTAGGTCCCATTTGTTTATTTTTGTTTTTATTTCCATTTCTCTAGGAGGTGGGTCAAAAAGGATCTTGCTGTGATTTATGTCATAGAGTGTTCTGCTTATGTTTTCCTCTAAGAGTTTGATAGTCTCTGGTCTTATATTTAGGTCTTTAATCCATTTTGATTTTATTTTTGTGTATGGTGTTAGGGAGTGTTCTAATTTCATTCTTTTACTTGTAGCTTTCCAGTTTTACTACCTCTGCTATATTTTGGAAGAGTTTGAGAAGGGTAGGTGCTAGCTCATCTCTAAATGTTTGATAGAATTCACCTATGAAGCCATCTGGTCCTGGGCTTGTGCTTCTTAGAAGATTTTAAATCACAATTTCGATTTCAGTGCTTGTGATTGGTCTCTTCATATTTTCTGTTTCTTCCTGCTTCCGTCTTGGAAGGTTGTACTTTTCTAAGAATTTAACCATTTCTTCCAGGTTGTCCATTTTATTGACATATAGTTGCCTGTAATAGTCTCTCACGATCCTTTGTATTTCTGCAGTGTAAGTTGCTACTTCTCCTTTTTCATTTCTAATTCTATTGGTTTGAGTCTTCCTTTTTCTCTTGATGAGTCTGGCTAATGATTTATCAATTTTGTTTATTTTCTCAAAGAACCAGCTTTTAGTTTTATCGATCTTTGTTATTGTTTCCTTCATTTTTTCATTTATTTTTGATTTGATCTTTATGATTTTTTTCCTTCTGCTAACTTTGGGTTTTTGTTTTTCTTCTTCTTCTTCTTTCTCTAATTGCTTTAGATGTAAGGTTAGGTTGTTTATTTGAGGTGTTTCTTGTTTCTTGAGGTAGGACTGTATTGCTATAATCTTCCCTCTTAGAACTGCTTTTGCTGCATCCCATAGGTTTTGGGTCATCGTGTTTTCATTGTCAATTTTTTCTACGTATTTTTTGATTTCCTCTTTGATTTCTTCAGTGATCTCTTGGTTATTTAGTAGCATATTGTTTAACCTCCATGTGTTTGTATTTTTTACAGTTTATTTTCCTGTACATGATATCTAGTCCTATAGCGTTGTGCTCAGAAAAGATACTTGAAACAGTTTCAGTTTTCTTAAATTTACTGAGGCTTGTTTTGTAACCCAAGATATAATCTATCCTGGAGAATGTTCCATGAATGCTTGAGAAGAGTGTATTCTGTTGTTTTTGGATGGAATGTCCTATAAATATCAATTAAGCCTATCTGTTCTAATGTGTCTTCTAAACCTTGTGTTTGCTTGTTTAATTTCATTTTGGATGATCTGCCCATTGGTGAAAGTGGAATGTTAAAGTCCCCTACTATTATTGTGTTACTGTCGATTTCCCCTTTGATGGCTGTTAGCATTTGCCTTATGTATTGAGGTGCTCCTCTGTTGGGTGCATATATATTTGCAATTGTTGTATCTTCTTCTTGGATCGATCCCTTGATCATTATGTAGTGTCCTTCTTTGTCTCTTGTAATAGTCTTTATTTTAAAGTCTATTTTGTCTGATATGAGAATTGCTAATCCAGCTTTCTTTTGATTTCCATTTGCATGGAATATCTTTTTCCATCCCCTTACTTTCAGTCTGTATGTGTCTCTAGATCTGAAGTGGGTCTCTTATAGACAGCATATCTACGGGTGTTGTTTTTGTATTCATTCAGCCAGTCTGTGTCTTTTGGTGGGAGCATTTAATCCATTTACATTTAAGGTAATTATTGATATGTATGTTCCTATTACCATTTTCTTAATTGTTTTTGGTTTGTTATTGTAGGTTATTCCCTTCCCTTGTGTTTCCTGCCTAGAGAAGTTCCTTTAGCATTTGTTGTAAAGCTGGTTTGGTGGTGCTGAATTCTCTTAACTTTTGCTTGTCTGTAAAGGTTTTACTTACTCTGTCGAATCTGAATGAGATCCTTGCTGGGTAGAGTAATCTTGATTGTAGGTTTTTCCCTTTCATCATTTTAAATATGTCCTGCCACTCCCTTCTGGCTTGAAGAGTTTCTGCTGAAAGATCAACTGTTAACCTTATGGGCATTCCCTTGTATGTTATTTGTTGTTTTTCCCTTGCTGCTTTTAATATTTTTTCTTTGTATTTAATTTTTGATAGTTTGATTATTATGTGTCTTGGTGTATTTCTCCTTGAATTTATCCTTTATGGGACTCTCTGTGCTTCCTGGACTTGATTAACTATTTCCTTTCCCAAATTAGGGAAATTTTCAACTATAATCTCTTCAAATATTTTCTCAGTCCCTTTCTTTTTTTCTTCTTCTGGGGCCCCTATAATTCGCATGTTGGTGCATTTAATATTGTCCCAGAGGTCTCTGAGACTGTCCTAAATTCTTTTCATTCTTTTTTCTTTATTATGCTCTGCAGTAGTTATTTCCACTATTTTATCTTCCAGGTCACGTATCCATTCTTCTGCTTAGCTATTCTGCTATTGATTCCTTCCAGAGTATTTTTAATTTCACTTATTGTGTCATTCATCATTGTTTATTTGCTCTTTACTTCTTCTAGGTCCTTGTTAAACGTTTCTTGTGTTTTCTCCATTCAATTTCCAGGATTTTGGATCATCTTTACTATCATTACTCTGAATTCTTTTTCAGGTAGACTGCATATTTCCTCTTCATTTGTTTGGCCTGGTGGGTTTTTACCTTGCTCCTTCATCTGCTGCATATCTCTCTGTCTTCTCATTTTGTTTAACTTACTGTGTTTGGGTCTCCTTTTCACAGGCTGCAGGTTCCTAGTTCCCATTATTTTTGGTGTCTACCCCCAGTGGGTGAGATTGGTTCAGTGGGTTATGTAGGCTTCCTGGTGGTGGGGACAGCTGCCTGTGTTCTGGTGGTTGTGGCTGTATCTTGTCCTTCTGGTGGGCAGGGCCACACCCGGTGGTGTGTTTTGGGGTGTCTGTGAACTTAGTATGACTTTAACAGCCTCTTTGCTAATGGGCAGGGCTGTGTTCCTGTCTTGCTAGGTGTTTGGCACGGGGTGTCCAGCACTGGAGCTTTTGGCCATTGCATGGAGCTGGGCTTTAGTGCTGAGACAAAGATATCTGGGAGAGCTCTTTCCGATTGATATTATGTGGGGCTGGGAGGTTTTTGGTGGTCCAGTGTCCTAGCCTCAGCCCTGCCTCCTCTGAGGCTCAGGCCCAATATCCGGCTGGAGCACCAAAGCCCTGCCAGCCACACAGCTCAGAAGAAAAGAAGGAAGAAAGGAAAAAAAAAAAAGAACAGAAAGAACCCCCAAGACAAATGGTAAAAGCAAACCCAAACAGACAAAATCACACAAAGAAGCATACACACAAAAAGAAAAAAAGGAAAAAAAATTTTTAATTAAAAAAAGTAAAAGTTAAAAAATAATAAAAAATTAAAAATAAAAAATTTTAAAAAGAGAGCAACCAAACCAATAAACAAATCCACCAATGATAATAAGCACTAAATACTAAACTAAGATAAACATAAAACTAGAAACAAATTAAATGCAGAAAGCAAACCCCAAGTCTACAGTTGCTCCCAAAGTCCACTGGCACAATTTTGGGAACATTCATTGTCTATTCAGGTATTCCACAGATGCAGGGTTTATCAGGTTGATTGTGGGGACTTAATCTGCTGCTCCTGAGGCTGCACAGAGAAATTTCCCTTTCTCTTCTTTGTTCACAGAGATCCTGGGGTTCAGCTTTGGTTATGGCCCCACCTCTGTGTGTAGACCACCCTCAGGAGTCTGTTCCCCACCCAGACAAAGGGCTTAAAGCAGCAGCTGATTAGGGCTCTCTTGCTCACCAGACCTGGGCAAAGGAGGGTACAGAAGTCATAACTGGAATGTGGGGCAAGCCTGTGGCCACTGGCGTAACATTGCAACAGCCTGAGGCATGCCATGTGCTCTCCCACGGAAGTTGTCCATGGATCACAGGACCCTGGCAGTGGCATGCTGCACAGGTTCCCAAGGGGGTGTGGGTAGTGACCTGCACTTGCACACAGGATTCTTGGTGGCAGCAGCAGCAGCGTTAACAGTTCATACCTGTCTCTGGGGTCTGAGCTGATAGCCGCGGCTCATGCCCATCTCTGGAGCTCACTTAGGCGGTGCTCTGCCTTCTGTGGGCACACAGGGAAGGAATCCCCTCCCCTTGCACACCCCAAAACAATAGTCTCTTGCCTCTTTGGCAATTCCAGACTTTTTCCCAGACTCCCTCCTGGCTAGCTGTGATGCACTAGCCCCCTCCAGGCTGTCTTCACACAGCCAACCCCAGTCTTCTCCCTGGGATCTGACCTCCGAAGCCCGAGCCTCAGTTCCCAGCCCCCACATGCACTGGCAGGTGAGCACACAAGCGTCTCAGTTGGTGAGGGCTGGTTGGCACCGATCTTTTGTGTGGGAATCTCTCTGCTTTGCCCTCTGCACCCCTGTGGCTGTGCTCTCCTCCATGGCTCCAAAGCTTCCCCCCCACCCCCCATCCTCAAAAGTGAAGGGGCTCCCTAGTGTGTGGAAACCTTTCCTCCTTCTCAGCTCCCTCCCAGAGGTGCAGGTCCTGTCCCTATTCTTTTGTCTCTGTTTTTTCTCTTACTTTTTGCCCTACCCAGGTATGTGGGGATTTTCTTGCCTTTTGGGAAGTCTGAGGTCTTCTGCCTCAGTAGGTGTTCTGTAGGAGTTGTTCCATATGTAGATGTATTTTGGATGTATTTGTGGGGAGGAAGGTGATCTCCACTTTTTACTCCTCTGCCATCTTGAAGGTCTCTCCAAGTTGCTGATTTTTTGTTGCTGATTTGCCAGAGTTCTTGTATGCTTTAGGTATTCTTTGTCAGTTTCAGACATTGAAAACATTTTCTCTAATTTTATCATCTCCGTATTAGTTTTATCCATGGTGTTTTATGTTGAATAGAAATCCTTAAACATATTCAAATTTACCAAAGATTTGCCTTATGGTTTAACTTTTAGGATTTTGTTTCCACTCTAAATTCAGAGAAACAAAGAATTCTTCTTAGGCAACCCAGAGTCTGGCATGAGAAACATAAGATTAACCTAAAAGATAATTAAACATTAGGAATTAACACACACAGAGGCAGTTACCCTGATATATCTTCTGTTCATTGGGTACAAGATAAAAAGTAATCAGGTCATTTTCATAATCCTGAGAATGGTCCAGAGGTAGAGCTATGTTACATTTGTCATTTTAATTTATTTTATTTTGAAAAAATACTTTGTTGAGAAAAGAATGAAACAAGGATTAGTAACTAATACATAAATTCTGAGAAGTTTTGACATATGTATATCACCATGAAGCCCCAAAATCAAGATAATAAATATATCTATCCCTCCCAAACTTTCCTCATTCCACATTTTAATCCCTCCCTCCCAACCCTCATCACTTCCCAACCTCCCCCACGCTCCCTGTCTATAGACAACCACCATCACAATTCTAGATTATTTTACATTTTTGAAGTTTTATGTAAATGGAATCAAACAGTAAGTACTTTTTTCTGACTTGTTTCACTCAACAGAATTATTTTGAGATTCAGCCATATTCTACTGTGAATAGTTTGTTTCTTTTTATTCCTAAAAAGTATTCCATTGTATAGATAATAGCATGATTCATTGATCCACACATCCGGTAATGGACATTTAGGTTGTCTTTACTTTTTGGCTACTATTGATAATGCTGCTATGAACATTGTATGGAATTATGTTTTTAGTTTTTTTTTTAATGAATAAGTTGCATATGTATTCTCATGTATAACTGAGTACAGGTTTCACATTTGACTTTATCAATTAATAGAGTCTAATATTAACATTCTCAAACTGTTCAGTACATTTTAAAATCACTAATCACATGTCTTAAGTTGAAATTTAGCTGTAAAAATATATATATTTTTTAAGTATGAAAACTTTGCTACAAGGAAAATAGCACATATATTTTACAATAGCTATTAAATATCTCAGTTTAGTCAGTCCACCCTACCCCTTTTATTTTTTATTGTATTATAATTGTTTTACATTGTTGTGTTAGTTTCTGCTGTATAACAAAGTGATCAGCTATATGTTTACATATATCACCATACCGCCTCCCTCTTGCATCTCCCTCCCACTCTCCCCATCCCACCCCTCTAGGTGGTCACAAAGCACCAAGCTGATCTCCCTGTGCTATGTGGCTGCTTCCCACTAGCTATCTATTTTACGTTTGGTAGTGTATATATGTCCATGCCACTCTCACTTTGTCCCAGCTTACCCTTCCCCCTCCCCATGTCCTCAAGTCCATTCTCTACATCTGTGTCTTTATTCCTGTCCTGCCCCTAGGTTCTTCAGAACCATTTTTTTTTTAGATTCCATATATATGTGTTAGCTAACAGTATTTGTTTTTCCCTTTCTGACTTCACTCTGCATGACAGACCCTAGGTTCTTTTTGACCTACCTCCTAGAGAAATGGAAATAAAAACAAAAATAAACAAATGGGACCTAATGAAACTTAAAAGCTTTTGCACAGCAAAGGAAGCCATAAACAAAATGAAAAGACAACCCTCAGAATGGGAGAAAATATTTGCAAATGAAGCAACTGACAAAGGATTAATCTCCAAAATATACAAGCAGCTCATGCAGCTCAATATCATAAAAACAAACAACCTAATCCAAAAATGGGCAGAAGACCTAAACAGACATTTCTCCAAAGAAGATATACAGATTGCCAACAAACATGAAAGGATGCTCAACATCACTAATCATTAGAGAAATGCAAATCAAAACTACAATGAGATATCACCTCACACCAGTCAGAATGGCCATCATCAAAAAGCAATAAGTGCTGGAGATGGTGTGAAGAAAAGGGAATCCTCTTGCACTGTTGGTGGGAATGTAAATTGATGCAGCCACTATGGAGAACAGTATGGAGGTTCCTTAAAAAACTAAAAACAGTACTATATGACCCAGCAATCCCACTAGGCATATACCCTGAGAAAACTATAATTCAAAAAGAGACATGTACCACAATGTTCATTGCAACACTATTTACAATGGCCAGGACATGGAAACAACCTAAGTGTCCATCAACAGGTGAATGGATAAAGAAGGTGTGACAGATATATATAATGGAATATTACTCAGCCATAAAAAGAAATGAAATTGAGTTATTTGTAGTGCTTTTATTTCTTTTAGGTAAATACCTAGGAATGAAATGGCTGGAACAGATGGTAGATGTGTTTTACCTTTGTGAGAAACTTCCAAAGTGATTACACCAGTTTACATTCCCACCAGCACCATAAGAGAGTTCTAGTTGTTCCACATCCTCACTAACATTTAATATGGTTAAGAAATCTGTTGCATTTCTATACACTAAGAATAAATTATCAGAGAAACTGAGGAAACAATGTCTTTTGCCATCATATTGAAAAGAATAAAATATCTAGGAATAAACCTACATAAAGAGGTAAGAGACCTGTACTCGGAAAACTATAAGACACTGATGAAAGAAACTGAAGATGACACAAACAGATGAAAAGATATATCGTGTTCATAGGTTGGAAGAATTAATATTGTTAAAATGACCATACTACCCAAGGCAATCAACAGATTCAGTGCAATTCCTATCAAAATACCAAGAGCATTTTTCACAGAACTAGAATGAATAATTTTAAAATTTGTATGGAAAGACAAAAGACCCTGAATAGCCAAAATAATCTTCAGAAAGAAGAACAGAGCTGGAGAAATCATGCCCCTGGACATCAGACTATACTACAAAGCTATGGTAATCAAAACAGTATGCTACTGACACAAAAACAAACACATAAATCAATGGAACTGAATAGAGAACCAAGAAATAAACCCACATACTTGTGGTCAACTAATCTATGACAAAGGAGGCAACAACATACACTGGAGAAAAGACAGTCTCTTCAATAAGTGGTGCTGGGAAAACTGGACAGCTACATGTGAAAGAAGAAAATTAGAACATTCTCTAACACTATATACAAAAATAAACTAAAAATGGATTAAAAACCTAAATGTAAGACCTGAAACCATAAAACTCCTAGAAGAAAATGTATATGGAACACTCTTTGACATAAATCAGCAATATTTTTTTTGATCTGTCTCCTAAAGCAAAGGAAATAAAAGCAAAAATAAACAAATGGGACCTAATTAAACTTAAAAGCTTTTCCACAGCTAAGGAAACTATTGACAAAACAAAAAGACAATCTACTGAATGGGAGAAAATATTTGCAAATTATATGACCTATAAGGGGTTAATATCCAACACATATAAACAGCTCATACAACTCAACATCAAAAACAACCAACCTGATTATAAAATGGGCAGAAGACCTGAATAGACATTTTTCCAAAGAGGAATTGAAGATGGCCAACAAGCACATGAAAAGACGCTCACCATCGCTAATTACCAAGGAAATGCAAATCAAAACCACAATGAGCTCTCACCTCACACCTCTCAGAATGGCTATCATCAAAAAGAACAAAAATGTGGAGAAAAGGGAACCTCTGTACTCTGTTGGTGGGAATGTAAATTGGTACAGCCATTGTGGAAAACAGTATGGAGATTTCTCAAAAAACTGAAAATAGAGCTACCATATGAGCCAACAATTCCAACCCTGGTTATATATCTGAAAGCAACAAAAGCACTAGTTTGAAAAGATACATGCACCCCAATGTTCATAGCAGCATTATTTATTCATAATTGCCAAGATATGGAAGCAACCTAAATGTCCATCAACAGATGAATTGATAAAGAAGATGTGGTTGATGTGGAGAACAGTGTGGAGATTCCTTAAAAAATGAAAAATAGAGCTACTGTATGATCCTGCTATTCCACTCCTGGGCATATATCCAGAGAACACTATAATTTGAAAAGATACATGTACCCCAATGTTCACTGCATCACTATTTACAATAGCCAGGGCATGGGAGCAACCTAAGTGTCTATCAACAGATGAATGGATAAAGAAGGTGTGGTATATTTATACAATGGAATATTAATCAGCCATAAAAAAGAATGAAAAAATGCCATTTGCAGCAACATGGATGGACTTAGAGATTATCATACTAAGTGAAGTAAGCCAGACATAGAAAGACAAATATCAAATGATATCACTTATATATGGAATCTAAAAAAAATGATACAAATGAACTTATATACAAAATAGAAATAGACCCACAGACATGGAAAATGAACTTATGTTTATTAAAGGGGAAGGGAGGAGGGAAAAATTAGGAGTTTGGGATTAACAGATACAAATTACCACATATAAAAGAGATGAACAACAAGGTCCTACTGTATAGCACCGGGAACTATGCTCAATATTTTCTAATAAGCTCTAAGGGAAAAGAAGCTGAAAAAAAATAGATACAGAGAGACCTTCAAGATGGCAGAGGAGTAAGACGTGGAGATCACCTTCCTCCCCACAAATACATCAGAAATACATCTACATATGGAACAACTCCTACAGAACACCTAATGAACGCTGGCAGAAGACCTCAGACTTCCCAAAAGGCAAGAAACTCCCCATGTACCTGGGTAGGGCAAAAGAAAAAACAGAGACAAAAGAATAGGGATGGGACCTGCACCTCTGGGAGGGAACTGTGAAGAAGGAAAAGTTTCCACACACTAGGAAGCCACTTCAGTGGTGGAGATGGGTGGTTGTGGTGGGGAAGCTTTGGAACCATGGAGGAGAGCAAAGCCACAGAGGTGCAGAGGGCAAATCGGAGAGATACCCACACAGAGTATTGGTGCTGACCAGCACTCACCAGCCTGAGAGGCTTGTCTGCTCACCTGCTGGGGTGGATGGGGGCTTGGAGCTGAGGCTCTGGCTTTGGAAGTCAGAGCCCAGGGAGAGGAGTGGGGTTGGCTGTGTGAACACAGCCTGAAGGAGGCTAGTGTGCCACAGCTAGCCGGGAGGGAGTCCGGGAAAATGTCTGGAACTGCCTAAGAGGCAAGAGACCATTGTTCCGGGGTGCGCGAGGAGAAGGGATTCAGAGCACCGCCTAAATGAGCTCCAGAGACGGGTGTGAGCCTCGGCTATCAGCACAGACACCAGAGACAGGCATGAAATGCTAAGGCTGCTTCCGCAGCCACCAAGAGGCCTGTGTACAAGAACAGGTCACTATATATACCTCCCCTCCGGCGAGCCTGTGCAGCCCGCCACTGCCAGGGTCCCGTGACCCAGGGACAATTTCCCTGGGAGAACACACGGCACGCCTCAGGCTGTTGCAAAGTCATGGTGGCCTCTGCTGCCACAGGCTGGCCCCACATTCCGTACCCCTCCTTCCCCCACCCCCGGCCTGAGTGAGCCAGAGCCCCTTAATCAGCTGCTACTTTAACCCCGTCCTGGCTGAGCAAAGAACAGACGCCCTCAGGCTACCTACATGCAGAGGCAGGGCCAAATACAAAGCTGAATCCCAGAAACTGTGCTAACAAAGAAGAGAAAGGGAAATTTCTCCCAGAGCCTCAAGAGCAGCAGAGTAAATCTACACAATCAACTTGATATACCCTGCATCTCTGGAATACCTGAACAGACAACGAATCATCCCAAAATTGAGGTGATGCACTTTGTGTGATTTTGTCTGTATAGCTTTGCTTTTACCATTTGTCATAGGGTTCTGTCTGTCCGTGATTTTTTTTTTCTTTTTTAGTATAGTTTTTTAGTGCTTGTTATCATTGGTGGATTTGTGTTTTGGTTTAGTTGCTCTCTTCTTTCATTCTTTTTAAAATTACTTTTCAACTTTTTAAAATTTTTAATAAATTCTTTTTATTTTAATAAGTTAATTTAATTTAATTTATTTATTCATTTATTTTTTTCCTCCCCTTTCTTTCTTTTTATTTGTGTGTGTATTGGATGATTTTTTTTATACACGAGGTTCTTATTCGTCATCAATTTTATACACATCAGTATATACATGTCAATCCCAATTGCCCAATTCACCACACCACCACCACCACCACCACCCCGCAGTGTTCCCCCTTTGGTGTCCATACATTTGTTCTCTACATCTGTGTCCCAATTTCTGCCTTGCAAACCAGTTCATCTGTACCATTTTTCTAGGTTCCACATATATGCGTCAGTATACGATATTTACTTCTTTTGAGCCATGTGGCTGACAGGGTCTTGGTGCCCCAGCTGGGTGTCAGGCCTGTGCCTCTGAGGTGGGAGAGCAGAGTTCAGGACATTGGTCCACCAGAGACCTCCCAGCTCCATGTAATATCAAACAGCAAAAGGTCTCCCAGAGATCTCCATCTCAATGCTAAGACCCAGCTCCACTCAACGACCAGCAAGCTACAGTGCTGGACACCCTATGCCAAACAACTAGCAAGACAGGAACACGAACACACCCATTAGCAGAGAGGCTGCTTAAAATCATAATAAGGTCACAGACACCCTAAAACATACCACCAGATGTGGTCCTGCCCACCAGAAAGAAAAGATCCAGAGTCATCCACCAGAATACAGGCACCAGTCCCCTCCACCAGGAAGCCTACACAACCCACTGAAACAACCTTAGCCACTGGGGACAGACACCAAAAAAAACAGGAACTACAAACCTGCAGCCTGCAAAATGGAGACCCTAAGCACAGTAAGTTAAGCATAATGAGAAGACCGAGAAACACACAGCAGATGAAGGAGCAAGGTAAAAACCCACCAGACGAAACAAATGAAGAGGAAATAGGCAATCTACCTGAAGAAGAATTCAGGGTAATGATAGTAAATATGATCCAAAATCTTGGAAGTAGAATGGAGAAAATACAAGAAACGTTTCACAAGGAGCTAGAAGAATTAAAGAGTAAGCAAACAATGATGAACAACACGATAAATGAAATTAAAAATTCTCTAGACAGAAACAATAGTAGAATAACTGAGGCAGAAAAACGGGTAAGTAACCTGGAAGATAAAATATTGGAAATAACAACTGCAGAGCAGAATAAAGATAAAAGAATGAAAAGAATTGAGGACCATCTCAGAGACCTCTGGGACAACATTAAATGCACCAACATTCGAACTATAGGTGTCCCAGAAGAAGAATAGAAAAAGAAAGGGACTGAGAAAATATTTGAAGAGATTATAGTTGAAAACTTCCCTAATATGGGAAAGGAAATAGTCAATCAAATCCAGGAAGGGCAGAGAGTCCCATTCTGGATAAATCCAAGGAGAAACACATCAAGACATATGTTAATCAAACTATAAAACATTAAATATAAAGAAAAAATATTCAAAGCAGCAAGGGAAAAACAACAAATAACATACAAGGGAATCCCCATAAGGTTAACAGCTGATCTTTCAGCAGAAACTCTTCAAGCCACAGGGGAGTGGCAGGACATATTTAAAGTGATGAAAGGGAAAAACCTACAACCAAGATTACGCTAATCAGCAAGGATCTCATTCAGATTCGAAGGAGAAATCAAAACCTTTACAGACAAGCAAAAGCTAAGAGAATTCAGCACCACCAAACCAGCTTTACAATAAATGTTAAAGGAGCTTATCTAGGCAGGAATCACAAGAGAAGGAAAAGACCAACAATAACGAACTGAAAACAATTTAGAAAATGGTAATAAGAACGTACATATGGATAACTACCTTAAATGTAAATGGATTAAATGCTCCCACCAAAAGACACAGACTGGATGAACGGATACAACAACAAGACCCATATATATGCTGTCTACAAGAGACCCACTTCAGACCTACAGACACATACAGACTGAAAGTAAGGGGATGGAAAAAGATATTCCATGCAAATGGAAATCAAAAGAAAGCTGGATTAGTAATTCTCATATCAGACAAAATAGACTTTAAAATAAAGTATATTATAAGAGACAAAGAAGGACACTACATAATGAACAAGGGATCTATCCAAGGAGAAGATATAACAATTGTAAATATTTATGCACCCAACATAGGAGCACCTCAGTATATAAGGCAAATGCTAACAGCCATAAAAGGGGAAATCGACTAACACAGTCATAGTATGGGACCTTAACACCCCACTTTCACCAATGGACAGATCAGCCAAAATGAAAATAACTATGGAAACACAAGCTTTAAATGATACTTTAAACAAGATGGACTTAATTGATATTTATAGGACATTCCATCCAAAAACAACAGAATACTTTCTTCTCAAGTGCTCATGGAACATTATCCAGGATAGATCATATCTTGGGTCACAAATCAAGTCCTGGTAAATTTAAGAAAATTGAAATCATATCAAATATCTTTTCCAACCACAATGCTATGAGACTAGATATCAATTACAAGAAAAAATCTGTACAAAATACAAATACTTGGAGGCTAAATGATACACTACTAAATAACCAAGAGATCACTGAAGATTTCAAAGAGGAAATACAAAAATACTTAGAAACAAATGACAATGAAAACATGATGACCCCAAACCTATGGGATGCAGCCAAAGCAGTTCTAAGATGGAAGCTTACAGCAATACAACCCTACCTCAAGGAACAAGAAACATCTCAAATAAACAACCTAACCTTACATCTAAAGCAATTAGAGAAAGAAGAACAAAAAAAACCCCCAAAGATAGCAGAAGGAAAGAAATATTAAGGATCAGATTGGAAATAAATGAAAAACAAATGAAGGAAAAAATAGCAAAGTCAATAAAACTAAAAGCTGGTTCTTTGCGAAGGTAAACAAAATTGATAAGCCATTAGCAAGACTTGTCATGAAAAAAAGGGAGAAGACTCAAATCAATAGAATGGGAAATGAAAAAGGAGAAGTAAAACCTGACACTGCAGAAATACGAAGGATCATGAGAGACTATTACAAGCAACTCTATGCCAATAAAATGGACAACCTGGAAGAAATGGACAAATTCTTAGAAAAGCACAACCTTCTGAGACTGAACCAGGATGAAATAGAGAATATAAACAGACCAATCACAAGCACTGAAATTAAGACTGTGATTAAAAATCTTCCGACAAACAAAAGCCCAGTACCAGATGTCTTCACAGGCGAATTCTAAAAAATATTTAGAGAAGAGCTAACACGTATCCTTCTCAAACTCTTTCAAAATATAGCAGAGGGAGGAACACTCCCAAACTCATTCTATGAGGCCAACATCACCCTGATATCAAAACCAGTAAAAGATGTCACAAAGAAAGGAAACTACAGGCCAATATCACTGATGAACATAGATGCAAAAATCCTTAATAAAATACTAGCAAACAGAATCCAACAGCACATTAAAAGGATCATACACCATGATCAAGTGTGGTTTATCCCAGGACTGCAAGAATTCTTCAGTATATGCAAATCAATCAATGTGAAACACCATATTAACAAATTGAAGGAGAAAAACCATATGATCGTCTCAATAGATGCAGAAAAAGCTTTGCACAAAATCCAACATCCATTTATGATAAAAAACCCTCCATAAAGTAGGTATAGAGGGAACTTACCTCAACATAATAAAAACCATATATGACAAACCCACAGCAAACATCATCCTCAATGGTGAAAAACTGAAACCATTTCCTCTAAGATCAGGAACAAGATAAGGTCGTCCACTCTCACCCCTATTATTCAACATAATTTTGGAAGTTTTAGCCACAGCAATCAGACAAGAAAAAGAAATAAAAGGAATCCAAATCAGAAAAGAAGAAGTAAACCTTTCACTGTTTGCAGATGACATGATACTATACATAGAGAATCCTAAAGATGCACCAGAAAACTACTAGAGCTAATCAATGAATTTGGTAAAGTAGCAGGATACAAAATTAATGCACAGAAATCTCTGGCATTCCTATACACTAATGATGAAAAATCTAATAAAGAAAGTAAGGAAACACTCCCATTTACCATTGCAACAAAAAGAATAAAATACCTAGGAATAAACCTACCTAAGGAGACAAAAAACCGTGTAGGCAGAAAACTATAAGACACTGATGAAAGAAATTAAAGATGATACAAACAGATGGAGAGATATACCATGTTCTTGGATTGGAAGAAGCAACATTGTGAAAATGAATATACTACCAAAAGCAATCTACTGATTCAATGAAATACTTATCAAACTACAAATGGCATTTTTCACAGAACTAGAACAAAAAAGTTCACAATTTGTATGGAAACATGAAAGACCCCAAATAGTGAAAGCAATCTTGAGAAAGAAAAACAAAGCTGGAGGAATCAGGCTCCCTGACTTCAGACTATACTACAAAGCTACAGTAATCAAGACAGTATGCTACTGGCACAAAAAAACAGAAATATAGATCAATGGAACAGGATAGAAAGCCCAGAGAAAAACCCACGCACATATGGTGACCTTATTTTTGATATAGGATGTAAGAATATACAATGGAGAAAAGACAGCCTCTTCAATAAGTGGTTCTGAGAAAACTGGGCAGCTACATGTAAAGGAATGTAATTAGAACACTCCCTAACACCATACACAAGAATAAACTCAAAATGGATTAAAGACCTAAATGTAAGGCCAGACATTATAAAACTCTTAGAGGAAAACATAGGCAGAACACTTTATGACATAAATCACAGTAAGATCCTTTTTGACCCGCCTCCTAGAGAAATGGAAATAAAAACAAAATAAACAAATGGGACCTAATGAAACTTCAAAGCTTTTGCACAGCAAAGGAAACCATAAACAAGATGAAAAGACAACCCTCAGAATGCGAGAAAATATTTGCAAATGAAGCAACTGACAAAGGATCAATCTCCAAAATTTACAAGCAGCTCATGTAGCTCAATATCAAAAAAACAAACAACCCAATCCAAAGATGCGCAGAAGACCTACATAGATTTTTCTCCAAAGAAGATACACAGATTGCCAACAAACACATGAAAGGATCCTCAACATCCCTAATCATTAGAGAATTGCAAATCAAAAGTACAGTGAGGTATCACCTCACACCAGTCAGAATATCCATCATCAAAACATCTACAAAAAATAAATGCTGGAGAGGGTGTGGAGAAAAGGGAACCCTCTTGCACTATTGGTGGGAATGTAAAGTGATACAGCCACTATGGAGACCAGTATGGAGGTTCCTTAGAAAGCTAAAAATAGAACTACCATATGACCCAGCAATCCCACTACTTGGCATATACCCCGTGAAAACCATACTTCAGAAAGAGTTATGTACCACAATATTCACTGCAGCTCTATTTACAATAGCCAGGACATGGAAGCAACCTAAGTGTGCATCGACAGATGAATGGATAAAGAAGATGTGGTACATATATACAATGGAATATTACTCAGCCATAAAAAGAAATGAAATTGAGTTATTTGTAGTGAGGTGGATCAACATAGAGTCTGTCATACAGAGTGAAGTTATGTCAGGAGAAAACCAAATACCATATGCTAACACATATATATGGAATGTAAAAAAAAAAAGAGGTTCTGAAGAATGTAGGGGCAGGACAGGAATAAAGAGGTAGATGTAGAGAATGGACTTGAGGACACGGGGAGGGGGACGTGTAAACTGGGACGAAGTGAGAGAGTGGCATGGAGATATATACGTTACCAAATGTAAAATAGATAGCTAATTGGAAGCAGCCACATAGCAGAAGGAGATCAGCTCTGTGCTTTGTGACCACATAGAGGGGTGGGATAGAGAGTGTGGGAGGGAGATGCAAGATATATGGGGATATATGGATATGTATAGCTGGTTCACTTTGTTGTAGAGCAGAAACTAACACACCATTGTAAATCAAGTATACTCCAATAAAGATGTTAAAAAATGTATATATATATTTGTATGTGTAAATGAATCATTTTGCTGTACACCTATAACTAACACCACATTGTAATTCAACTATATTTAAAAAAATCTCAGTCCAATTAAAGAATGTTGTATATATACATATGGAATACTACTCAGCCATTAAAAAAGAATGAACATTTGCCATTTGCAACAACATGGATGGACTTGGAGGGTATTATGCAAAGTGAAATAAGTCAGACAGAGAAAGACACATACTGTATGGTTTCTCTTATATATGGAAGTTAAAAAATAAAACAAAATAGTGAATATAACAAAAAAGAAGCAGACTCACAGATATAGAGATCAGACTAGTGTTTACCAGTGGGGAGAGTGAAGGAGGGAAAGGTAAGTTAGGGGTAAGGGATTAAGAGGTACGAACTTCTATGTATAAAATAAATAAGGATGTATTGTATAACATGGGTAATATAGGCAATATTTTGTAATAACTGTAAATGGAGTATAACCTTTAAAAATTGTAAATCACTGTGTTGTACACCTGAAACATATAACATTGTACATCAACCATACCTCAATAAAAAATAAACATTTAGTGTGGTTAACATTTTTCGTTTTAGCCATTTATTTATCTACTGGCTATGAAATGTTGTATTAATTTCCTACTGCTGCTCTACGAACTACCATGAATTTAATGACTTAAAAAACAGAAATTTATTTATTTATCTTACAATTCTGGAAGCCAGGAGTTCGGAATGAGTCTTATAAATACTAAAATCAAGGCATAAACCAGACTGTATTCTTTCTGGAAACTGCAGGGGAAACTCCTTTTCCTTGCCTTTTCCATCTTCTAGAGGTCACTTGCATTCCTTGGGTCATGCCTGGCCTCTTCCTCCATCTTCAAAGCATATCACTCCAACCTTTGCTTCTGTTGTCATATCCCTTTCATTCAACAAATACTCCAGCCTCTCTCTTAAAATGAACCTGTTGATTATATTGGGTCCATACAGATAATCTGGGATGATCTCCCCAGCTCAAGATCCTTGACTTGCTCATATTTGGAAAGCACCTTTTACAATGTTAGGTAACAGTCACAGGTTTCAGGGATTAGGACTTAGACATATTGGGGGAGGGGAAGCATTATTTAGCCTACCACAATTGATACCTCATCTTGTGTGTGTGTTTTTAACAGCTTGATATATAATTCACCTACCATAAAATTCACCCTTTTAAAGTGTTCGGTAGGTTTTAGTATATTAACAAAGTTGTGCAACCATCACCCCTAATTCCGGAACATTTTCATCACCCCAATAAGAAACCTGATACTAATTCACGTGTTCCCTCCTACTTGCCCCTAGGTCCCTTTCTCCAGCCTTA
Source organism: Tursiops truncatus (assembly GCF_011762595.2). NCBI lineage: Eukaryota > Metazoa > Chordata > Mammalia > Artiodactyla > Delphinidae > Tursiops > Tursiops truncatus. Next base: position 67,374,807 of record NC_047055.1, on the reverse strand, counting down.
GGCAACCATTAATCTGCTTTCTGTTTTCATGGATTTGCTTACTCGTTTAATATACATGGAATCAAACGATACATAGTCTTTCGTGACTTGATTCTTTCACTTAGCATGTTTTACAGGTCCAACCATTTTGTAGCATGTGTCAGCACTTTATCATTTTTATGGCTGAACAATATTCTATTGTATAGATATACTATATCCATTTGTCAGTTGGGCAATTTAGTTGTTTTCACTTTTTTTCACTATCATGAATAATGTTGCTGTGAACATTGTGTAGAAATTTTTGCGTGGGCATGTGTTTTGTCTTGGGATTTCATTTCTCTTTGAATTGCTGGATCATATGGTATTTCTATGTTTTACTTTTTGAGGAACTGCCAAATCATTTCCTCAAGTGTCCACATCATTTTACATTCCCACCAGAAATATATGAAGGTTCAGATTTCTATACATCCTCACCAACACTTGTCCACCTTTTTTTTATTATTATTATAGCCATCCTAGTGTTTGGGAAGTAGTATCTCACTGTGGTTTTGATTAACATTTCCCTGAAAACTAAAGATGTTGAGCATCTTTTCATATGTGTATCGGCTATTTGTGTGTCTCTTTTGAGAAATATCTATTCAGATTATTTTCTTGTTTCATAATATATCAGGGTACAGTTCCTTATCAGATATATGATTTGCAAATATTTTATCCCATTATCTAGGTTGTTTTTTTCATTTTCTAAATGATGTCTTTGAAGCACAGACGTTTTTAATTTTGTTTAGTCGAACTTATCTATTTTTTCTTTTTTGCTTGTGCTTTTGGTGTCATGCCTAAGAAACCATTGTTGAACTCAAGGTGACAAAGATTTACCCTTATATTTTCTTCTAAGAGCTTTATTGCTTTAGCTCTTACATCTAGCTTTTTCATCCATTTTGAGTTCTCTTTTGTGTATGATGTGAGGAAAGGGTCTTACTTCATACTTTTGCTTGTGTATTTCTAGTGGTCCAAGTTTATTTGTTGAAAAGACATTTTCCCCCATTGAATTGTCTTGGATTGCTTGCCAAAAATCACTTGTGAATAAATTTGAGAGTTTATTTCTGGACATTCAATTCTATTCAACTGATCTGTCTGTTTACCCTTATGCTAGTACCACACTGTCTTGATTACTCTACTGTAGATTTGTAATAAGTTTTGAAATGAGGAAGAGTGCGTGTTCCAACTTTGTTCTTTTTTTTAAGATTATTTTGACTATTCTGAATCCCTAGAATGGCTATATGAATTTTAGGATTAACTTGTCATTTTCTGCAAGTTGGTCAATTTGAGTAGCATTGACACTTAATATTTAAGTCTTAATTCAGGAATATTGGATGTCTTACTATATTTAGGTCTTCTTTAATTTCTTTCAACAACATTTTGTAGTTTTCATTGTACAAGTCTTGCATTTTCTGTTAAATTTATTCCTAAGTATTTTATTTATTTTGATGCTATTTTAACAAGAATTTGTGTGTTTTTTTGTTTGCGGTACGCGGGCCTCTCACTGTTGTGGCCTCTCCCGTTGCAGAGCACAGGCTCCGGACGTGCAGGCTCAGCGACCATGGCTCACGGGCCCAGCCACTCCGCGGCATGTGGGATCTTCCTGGACCGGGGCACGAACCCATGTACCCTGCATTGGCAGGCGGACTCTCAACCACTGCGCCACCAGGGAAGCCCTAACAAGATTTTTTTTCTTGACTTCAGATTGTCCAGTGCTAATGTAGAGAAATATAATTGTTTTGTATATTGATCTTGTATCCTGAAACATTGCTTAACTCATTTATAAGTTCTAGTAGGTTTTACTTTTTTGTGGGGGGGGAGATTCTTTAATATTTTCTATATACAAGATTGTGTCGTCTGCAAATGCAATTATTTTTACTTCTTCCTTTTCAGTCTGCATTTTCTTGCCTAATTGTCCCAGCTAGAAATTCCAGTACAATGTTCCACTGAAGTGACAAAAGACATCCTTGTCTCGATCCTTACCTTAGGAGGATATCTTTCAGTCTTCCACTATTACGTACGATGGTACCTATTGGTTCTTTTGTAGATATTCCCTATCAGATTGAGGAATCTCCCATTTCTAATGAGTTGAGTGTTTTTATCATTGAAGAGTATTGGATTTTGTCAAATGCTTTTCCACAGCTCTTGAAAGGATCATGTAGTTCTAGTCCTTTATTCTATTAATATGGTATATTACATTGATTTTCATATTTAAAACAAACTTGCATTTCTTGGGGTAAGTCCTACTTGATTGTAGTATATAATCCTTTCCACACATCACTGGATTCCAATTTCTAGTTGCTAGGTTTTTGGTTTTTTTTTTTTTTTTTTTTTAAGGATTTTTGTATCTATATTCACAAGAGATATTCAGATCAGTTAATTTTGTCTGCGGTCCCTTGCTTCCAGCCTGAAGAATTTCCCTGAATATTTCTTGTAAAGTAGATCTGTTAGCAACAAATTCTCTCAGCTTTTGCTTATTTGGGAATGTATTTAGCCTTCATTTCTTTTTATAAAAATTATTTATTTATTTTTGGCTGCGTTGGGTCTTTGTTGCTGTGTGTGGGCTTTCTCTAGTTGCAGTGAGCGGGGGCTACTCTTCGTTGCTGTGCATGGGCTTCTCATTGCAGTGGCTTCTCTTGTTGTGGAGCATGGGCTCTAGGCGCGCAGGCTTCAGTACTTGTTGCACGCAGGCTCAGTAGTTGTGGCTCGCGGGCTCTAGAACGCAGGCTCAATAGTTGTGGCACACAGGCTTAGTTGCTCCGCGGCATGTAGGATCTTCCCGGATCAGGGCTCAAACCCGTGTCCCCTACATTGGCAGTAGGATTCTTAACCACTGCGCCACCAGGGAAGCCCAGCCTTCATTCTTATAAGACAACTTTACTGGATATATGATTATTGACTGACAGAGTTCTTCTTTCAGCACTTTGAATATATCATCCTTCTACTCTCCATGGTTTTGATTACTAGGCAGCTGTTAATCTTACTGAAGTTCCCTGTATGTGATGAGTCCTTTTTCTCTTGCCACTTTCAAGATTTAATCTTTGTCTTTTAATATTTTTACTGTGATATGTCTTGGTGTGGATCTCTGCATTTACCCTACTTGCAGTTCTTTGAGCATCTTAGGTGTGTAGGTTAGTGTTTTTCATCAAATCTCAGAAAACTTCAGCCATTATTTATTTGAATATTTTTTCTGCTCCTTTTTCTCTCTTCTTCTTCTGGTACTCCCTTTGTGTATATGTTGGTGCACTTAATGTGGTTGTAAATATCTCTGAGGCCCTGTTCATATTTCTTCATCCTTTTTTCTCTTTATTTTTTTTACATCTTTATTGGAGTATAATTGCTTTACAATGTTGTGTTAGTTTCTGTTGTATAACAAAGTGAATCAGCTATATGTATATATATATCCCCATGACCCCTCCCTCTTAAGCCTCCCTCCCACCCTCCCTATCCCACCCCTCTATGTGGTCACAAAGCACTAAGCTGATCTCCCTGTGTTACGCAGCTGCTTCCCACTAGCTATCTATTTTACATTTGGTAGTGTATATATGTCAATGCTACTCTCTCACCTCGTCCCAGCTTTCCCCCCACCGCTGTATCCTCAAGTTCATTCTCTACATCTGTGTCTTTATTCCTGTCCTGCCCCTAGGTTCATCAGAACCTTTTTTTTTTAGATTCCATATATATATGTGTTAGCATACGGTATTTGTTTTTCTCTTTCTGACTTAAATTCACTCTGTGTGACAGACTCTAGGTCCATCCACCTCACTACAAATAACTCAATTTCGTCTCTTTATTATTCAGATTGAATAACCTCTATTGATCTATTTTCAAGTTCACCAATTCTTTCTTCTGCCGATTCAAATCTACTCCTTGAAGTCTATTAGAGTCCCCAGTAAATTTGTTATTTTCATTATTATACTTTTAAACTCCAGAATTTTTATTTTTAAAACTAATTCATATTTTTTATTGGTATTTTCTTTTTATTGAGACATTGTCATCATACCTTTCTTTAATTTTTTAAAAAATTAATTTATTTTTTGGCTGTATTGGGTCTTCGTTGCTGCTCATGGGCTTTCTCTAGTTGCAGCAAGTGGGGGCTACTCTTCATTGCCGTGCAGAGGCTTCTCATTGAGGTGGCTTCCCTTGCTGCAGAGCATGGGCTCTAGGTGCATGGGCTTCAGTAGCTGTGGCATGCAGGCTCAGTAGTTGTGGCTCTCGGGCTCTAGAGCACAGGCTCTGTAGTTGTGGCACACGGGCTTAGTTGCTCTGTGGCATGTGTGATCTTCCTGGACCAGAACTCGAACCCGTGTCCCCTGCATTGGCAGGAGGATTCTTAACCACTGCGCCACCAGGGAAGTCCCCCTTTCTTTAATTTTTAATCAAGGTTTCCTCTAGTTCTTTGAACATATTTACTATAATAGCAACTCTGAAATGTTTGTCTTCTAAACTGACATCTAGGCCCTCTCACTGGCAGTTTCAGTTCCTTCTTTTCTTCCTGTGTGTGGGTTACGTTTTCCTGTTTTTGTTTTTCTGGGGTTTTTTTTGCATGTCTAATTGTAGCAACTCTGCATACTGACTCTCCCTTACTCAGGGTTATTGTTTGCTTATTTGTTTAGTGATATGGATGGACTTAGTGAAGTCTATTTCCCCTATAGTGTGCAGACCTTAATGTCATTCCTCAAAAGGCACAGGTTTGGTATGCATGCAGTCACTGTGAGATGACAGTGGTTTTAGCAGGGATCTTTTTATCTCTTTCCCTGATCTCTTTGTTACCGTTGGTAACACACAGAGTTGTTAGGCGCCACTAATTGCCAACTAATTGCCCTCATGTTTTTGAGATTGCATAAATTGCTCCTCAGTCTGATCCAATTAAACTTGGGCCCCTTTTGTAGAGGTAGTTTTTGAGGACAGCCTTTGAGTTTTGTTCTGACTACAGGAGGGCTTTTCTTATCTCTTTCCCTCATTCTCTCTAGTAAATTGGTCTATAATTAGTTTTGTTTGTTGTTCTCATGAAGCTGCTAGCCTCTTCTTAATTGCTTACTACCCAAATCTCCAGCATTTCGAGAGAGCACCTTTTGGCTTGAACTTCCCCACACTGTGTTCCAAATAAACTCAGTTCCCTTGGGGAGGGCATCAGAGTTCTCTGTTCTTATGGATTACCTTTCTCCCTGGGCAAAACCTCTGTGTCACTGCTCCAGAGGTGGAGTTGGGATCGGTGGCCTGTTTCAGAGTGGCACACCTACTTTACAAGCAGAGTGTGTCTTGCCTCTCTTGATGTGGAAAATATCCTATAAGTCAGCAGGAGTGAGGGTGACTAGGGACAAGTGTTTCTATTTTTTTATATATAAATTTATTTATTTATTTTTGGCTGCTTTTGTTCTTCAGTGTGGTGCACGGGCTTCTCATTGCAGTGGCTTCTCTTGTGGAACACGGGCTCTAGGCACGTGGACTTCAGTAGTTGTAGTCTGTGGGCTCAGTAGTTGTGGCTCATGTGCTCTAGAGCACAGGCTTAGTAGTTGTGGCGCACGGGCTTAGCTGCTCCACAGCATGTGGGATCTTACTGGACCAGGGCTCGAACCTGTGTCCCCTGCATTGGCAGGCAGATTCTTAACCACTGCACCACCAGGGAAGCCCCGGGACAAGTGTTTCTGACCTGCCATGCCTAGGTTAGAGCTTCCATACTATGATTTCAAGCTGACTAGGGGAAGAGAGCCCCAGTCCTCTCAACCATGCTTGGATGATATAGAGCTGCAACATGGATCTGGCGACAATGAGAAATGCTAGTTGCCCACCCCTCCTTGGGAGAAACCCCATCTTCTTGGATGCACCTGCCTGGAGTGGAGCTTCTGTCATTGAACTTGAGATTCTCACTCTTTTTTTAAACCAATATTTAGTAGATTTTCTTTTATGTGTTGCCAACTGTATACTGTCTTTGGTGAAGCATCTGTTCAAATCTTTTCCCCATTAAAAAAAACTCAGTTCTGGGCTTCTCTGGTGGTGCAGTGGTTAAGAATCCACCAGCCAATGCAGGGGACACGGGTTCGAGCCCTGGTCCGGGAAGATCCCACATGCTGCAGAGCAACTAAGCCCACGAGCCACAACTACTGAGCCTGTGCACCACAACTACTGAAGCCTGCTTGCCTAGAGCCCGTGCTCCACAACAAGAGAAGCCACCACAATGAGAAGCCCTCGGACTGCAACGAAGAGCAGCCCCCGCTCGCCGCAATCAGAGAAAAGCCCGCGCGCAGCAACAAAGACCCAATAGAGCCAAAAATAAAATAAATAAAAAATTAAAAAAACACTTAAAAACAATTGAGTTCTTTGTTTTCCTACTATCAAATTTAGAAAGTTCTTTATATATTCTTTGCTGGATATGTGATTTGCCAATATTTCCTCTAAATTGATTTTTGACAAAAGTACAAAGGCAATTCAATGGAGAACTGATAGTGTTTTCAATAAATAGTGCTGAAACAACTGGATATCTGTACGGAAAAAAGCAAACCATGACCTCTACCTCACACTATACCCATACAAAAATGAAATATGCAGCAATATAAAGTACTGAATTGGAAGGAGCTAGACTTTCAGAATGGTCGCATGAGGAACTTGACAAATCATCTCTCCTCTCAGTTCACTCCTTTTTATTGCTTTACAGTAGCACATTGAATGGATATACCACTGTTTATTTATTTCATGGTATGTAAATAATACTCCAATAAAGCTGTTTTTAAAAGGCACAAACACGAATACATGTAACAGTATGTCTGAATCTGAAAAGCTTTCTGCTGATTTAAAGAAGCCAGACAAAACAGTATATATATACTGTATGATTTCACATACTGAAATTCTAGAAAAGATTGAACTAACCAATAGTGACAGAAAACAGATCAGTGGCTTCCCAGAGCTGGGTGTTAGGGAAGGAAATTGACCCTCATGAGGCATGCAGCAATTTTTTGGGAGTGACAGAAATGTTCTATATCTTGATTGGGGTGGCAGTTATATGGGTATATATCTCAGTGCTGATTGAAGTGTAGACATAAAATAAAATTTTAGTTGATTGAAAAAACAGGGCAGCCCACATCACAGACCCTCATGAAAATCAGAGAGCCTATCTTGCCTTCAATGATGAGAACCAGGGCTGCTTCATCTCTACTTGGTGAAAGAAAAAACCTCAGCTGAAGAATACTGAGGCCACCCCAGAGATTCTGTTTTCTAGGGGTGCGATGTAGGCTAAACAGTTCTTACCCAGACTAACAAAGCCCTCCAAATTTAGATTGTGTATTGCTCATGATGATGTCAGCTAAATATGTAGACTGCCCCATGTTCATAAGAATAGATAATAAAAACTCATTTTTTTACACCTGAACATCTAATCTCCTTTTTAAATATGAGTCAGTCTTGCTCTATTATGGGAAGATGTTATTATTCCTATTTTACACTCTGACATTATCAGGACCCTGTACCCTATCAGTATCTGGGGTCTTTCACTAACCTTTCCATGACCATGTTTTGCCTTAAGAGAATACAAGATGTTTGAAAATACTTTTTTCCTTAACCCAACCACCTGTAGAAAGGACAATCAAGACTGAGTTATACTAAGATAGAATTTAATAACTGATTTTGTTTTTCAGAGAGTGTTTACCCTTTGAGATAGCAAATGGTTGCTTTAGAAGGAATAAAAAAAATGAGTTGGGCTTCCCTGGTGGCGCAGTGGTTGGGAGTCCGCCTGCCGATGCAGGGGACACGGGTTCGTGCCCCGGTCCGGGAGGATCCCACATGCTGTGGAGCGGCTGGGCCCGTGAGTCATGGCCGCTGAGCCTGCGCGTCCGAGCCTGTGCTCTGCAACGGGAGAGGCCACAGCGGTGAGAGGCCCGCGTACCACAAAAAAAAAAAAAAAAAAATGAGTTAAGGACATGTTGAGCTAAAAATGAGAATTAAACGAGCAAATTGTATATTATTTATCATTTGTTATGATGGACATCATTCCTCATCATATAATTTAAATATTGACATTCTCCCTTGAGCGATATGAGTTTGATTTCTAAGACCAGACTGGAATTATGGGTAAAGGAACCTCTTTCTCTCCTGATTCAATTCCTTAAATTTATGGAATTTTCTTTCCTTTTTTTTTTCTTTTCCCTGATAATCAAAGTGGTAAGTACACATTTTGGAAAATTTGGGAAGTACAGAAAAATATATATCAGAAACAAATCACTCTTAATCTCTCCAGCAAGAGGCCGCAAGAAATAGTAGACATAGCAAAGAAAGGCAATGCTATTTCCAGTTACTGAGAAATGAACTCTTTGTCCCTCTACCCCCAATTGATTGACCAGCTTTATAATAATAAGCTAACTTCATTTCCACCAGGATTTCATTGATATAGGGGCTTTTAGAGGGATATACTAAATGGTAAGGAGTGAACTAGGGATGAAAAGGATTCTATGACAAATTTTAACTAGAGAGCATAAAATAATGTATTCGTGATGGTGGTTCCAGGGACCAACCTCATTTCACCTCATTTCTAGTCTGTTACTTGTTCATATCCTAATGGATGTGGCCAGCTCTGTAAGCCCTGATCCCACGTGTCCTGCCTGCTAGGTATTAACGTAAGATTTTTGATGATAGTAATTTGGTGTTATAGGCAGGGACTCAAGAATAATCATGTTTTGACTTAACCCATGTAGAAGTCATAAAGGAGCCATACACACAAGTGACAAAGACAGATAGGAATTAAAATATTACTTTGTGATTAGTGGAGTTAGTGCCCAGTACTCTGGTACAGGGCTTTCTGGTAAAGCTAGGTTTCAGTACATAACCTTAGCTCAAGATCCAAAAAGGGCTTCACCTTTTCTTGCCAAGTCCCAATCTTATTAGTAGTTGACCATTGAATTGATAAGAACTATTAACTACATGAAACATCAAGTGAAGGAGGCAAGAAAGCAAGATTGTTGGGCACCCAGGAGACTGGCTTAGTGTTTTAATTTCTTTGAATGGTAAAAAAGCACTAAAGAGGAAGCCATCTAGAGTACATGACTTTTTAACCCATAGTGATCAGCCCAAACACACTAGCAAACATGGCTCAAGTGATCTAAGCCAATCAAATTACTAGATTCTCCCTGAGGGAGGTAGTGGAGGTGAGGAAGCTGTGATCCTCCTCTTTTTATTCTCACTTTGTGCTTAACAGCCACTCTGAGAGAGGAAACTGTACAATATGTGGATACCCCCATAAGAGCATGGGAATCAGATGGCCCTAATTCTTTTAGAGATCGGAAATTTCTCTAAATGGATCTTAAGGACACAGGTTTTGTACTCAGATAGCTGGGATGGACAGGCTCGCATTCTGTCTTCTTGTAGTATTTAGACATTTGTTGTAGTGGTCCCTCCAGTCTCTCCTTAGTCTTTCCTAAGGCCGCCACCTTTTTCTTCATTATCCATCCTATATATTTAAAATACAGTTGACTTTTGAATAACACAGGTTTGAACTGCTTGGGTCCACTTATATATGGATTTTTTTCAATAAATATGTGCTATAGTACTACATGATACAATCCGAGGGTGGTTGAATCCGCAGATGCAGAACCATGGATAAAGGCCAGCTGTAAAGTTATATGTGTATTTTCGACTGAGGGGAGTGTTGGTACCCCTAAACCTTGAGTTGTTTTGGGGTGAACTGTATTTCCATTTTCATTTCCCTTTGGCTCCTGTATTCCTAACAATCTAATCTACTTCCTCTTATGAGAAGGTATTCAACATTTATAACAGGTGGCTCTCTGAGTGAAATTCATGGCCTAGCAGTCCTCACAGTCTCAGTCTCCTGCTCATCTATGTATATCCGTGTCCCCAGCAAGATCCCAAGGGTTTTGCTCTATGTCACGGTGACTGCTGTTGTCACTGTCTGCTCCAGGTTCCTTCAGACTACAAAACCTGCCTTTTAGGGAAGGTTCACCCCTTGTTCTCCCAAATGACCCAACAAGGAAAGCACCCTTGCCAAATCCCTAAACCAAAGCTGCTACTGTTGATACTTCCAAAGGCTGTGCCACTCAGTGAGCCCCAGTGTATCTGCTGTCATGTCTTCTTTCCTGAAACCTTGCCTTCCCTTGGGTTTTTAATTCTCTAGGTCTTGTGTAGCCTGTAGTATAATATTCTTCTTTGGCTTCCCCCACACACGCTGCAGCAGTGGCATATGCCTCTAGTTCTATTTCCTTCTGTTTTCCCCTATTTATTTCTTAAGGTCCTGTGTCTCCTCTACTATGTGTAATGCTAACACTATTTGCTGGATCATAGTGTCTTTTGTCTTTCCTTTCTCTTTGTTTTGTGGTCTTGACGTTTGCTTTCTTATCGTACTCCTTCAGGTTTTGCCTTTTGGGATCCCTCCCATAGGGAGAACCATAAAGAAAAGAAGTTCCAGGTCTACAGGAAGCATTCACTGTTCAAATAAAACTGCCTTACCCATCTTCACATCCCTGAATAGGAGAATTTCTTCCAGGTGGTATCTTTGCATCATTCCATTATCTAACCCAGACCAGATCCATACATATTGAAATCCTACTTTAGTGATTTTATCTTTTCTCCTCTTCCCTTAGAGCTCTAACTCCCTAAGTGCCATGGGCATCTTCCCCCTTGCTCCAGGCTATACCTGCTTCCCCAACCACAAGCACTGTGTCTCCTGAAACTCACTAAATAATGCCTGAAATATCCTATACTGCTCATCGTGGTCTTTCTCTCTTGATGTTTTTCCTGAATATTTTGTAATCTGTCATCAAGAGAAGGATTGTAATCTGCTGTTATTAATGACACTTTGTCTGCAGTATTCAGAGGGCACCTCAATAGTTTTGTGGACCTAAGCTAATTTGTGGGAGAGGGTGGGGTAATGGGACATCTTTGCGGGTACATCCTTCTTTTCCTTTACATGTAAGCTAAATTTTGCCTCTAAGATCTTAAGCCTTCTCAACCTTCATTTCCTGATAATCCTCTGGTTTGCTTTCTGACATTTCTAAAGCTAAAATGGTCTCCTGGGCTGTGGTTCTCTGTTCATATAAAACACACCATTGGGACTTCCCTGGCGGTCCAGTGGTTAAGACTTCGCCTTCCAATGCAGGGGGTGTGGATTTGATCCCTGGTCGGAGAACTAAAATCCCACATGCCTGCGGCCAAAAACCCGAAACATAAAAATGGAAGCAATACTGTAGCAAATTCAATAAAGACTTTAAAAAAATGGTCCATATCAAAAAAAATACTCAAAAAAAAAGCACGCTGTAGTTGCTCTGCCTGCTGCCAAGGTCCTAAGCTGTTGCTGTGCCAACCAGATTCTCAAGGCCATGGTATTACTGCCGCAGTCTTTTTTAGTGCATTGGTTTTTTGTTCTGACTTTTTTCTTTGAATTCATGGTAATTTATTTCATTGTTTTTTTTCCCTGCCACCTCAGTCCTAAAAGCAGCCATATTCTTCCATGTATTTAGGGCTTTCACACTTCTTGATCTGGTTTCCAATAAAGTCTACCACCCTTTGGGTTTTTGAAATCAACAATAAGGATCAGGGTCTACCTAAGGGATAATCAGAACCAATTCAAGAACTTATGGTAGGGGAAAGGGGGCCTTAGAAGCATGGCACCCAAGTCACACACATCTTTAGGTGAGTCACACTACATTACCCTCTTACAATGAATGTAATTCAGAATAAGGTAAAGAGCAACATAATATGAGCAGCTGGCACCACCTATTAACAAAATGCCCTAATCTTCACCCACCAAATCTCAGTCTACAGTCATGACAGAGGAACAGAATGAAAAAAGGGGGAAACAAACTATGGTACCCCAAATCATGCCACTGTATTAAAGAGAAAGGCTATGTCCATAAAAAGACATAGGAGCTTTATCCATAATAATTAAACATTAGAAACAATCCAACTGTCCATTAACAGAGGAATGGATAGACAAATTGCAGTATTTTATTACACAGAGTACTATTCAGCAAAAAAAAATTAGGTTAAACATTTCTGGCAAGAATGCTTCATAGGTGCTGTTGTGTATCCTATGTTGCACCACATCAGGAGACACATTATAATGTCAGCTTGTCCTAATAATAGTAGTGCGAAGTTTGAACACTTGGTTAAGATGTCTCCACTGACAAAAACTTTCCCCTTTGTAATTAGTAAGTTATCAGTGGGATAATTCTTTCATACTTTATGCATATACTCTTCTCTAACAACTTCCCATACTAGGATTTTAGCATCATTTGATGATACTTACCTAAATCAATTATTACATTAGGGTTACAAAATGATGATTTTCTAATTGTATCATCCTTTTACATTTATTAGCTGCCATTCTTCTATAAGGAAAAACTTTTCCTTAAATTTTTTTTTTCTGCACAGAGTATTTTAACACTATCACTCTTGGGAACTTAGGAATGTATAATGGTAACACCATACTATTCACACTATTTTAAGCCATTTAAAAATACCTTGTTTTTATGGCGATCTTTCTGTACAAGTACTGTCAGTAGTAGTCTGGTTAATTTTAATGAATGTATAGTATTCTATAGTATAAGCATACAAAAATTAATTTAACTAGATTATTAGTGAATGAACATTTAGATTGTTTCCAATCTTTTGCCATTGTTAACAATGATATTACAAATATCTTTAAACATATCTTTTGTGAATACACTGGAATTGGTCTTTAGGTATTACAAGGTCCCAGGATATGTCATTAAAATTTTTGTTAGATATTACCAAATTGAATACAATAAAGATTATACTCTTGACCTCAATGCACAAGACTGCCAGTTTCCCTATCCTCTTATAATACAGTGTGTTGTAATTTCTAAAAATCTTTGCAAATCTGAAAGGCCAAAAAAATCTATCTCCTGGCAGTTTTAATAGCATTAACTTTATTATGAGATTGTGTACCTTTTCATCTGTATTAAAACCATTTGTATGTTTTACTATGAGAGTTAACTCATATATTTTTCCCTTTTTTGTTATTGTTGGCTGTGCTACTTGTGAGATCCTAGTTCCCCAACCAGAGATGAACCCAGGCCCTGGGCAGCGAAAGCATGGAGTCCTCACCACTGGACTGCCAGGGAATTCCCTTGCCCATTTTTCTATTAAGTTATTTTGATCATTTCCCTTACTAACTACATATTACGGAAATTACTTCTTTATTATATGTGTTACAAACTGTTCTCCAGTTTCTCATTTGCCTTTTGATTTTATTTATAGTATTTTTCCCATGCAGGGAAAAAACCCCATGATTTTTATGTAGCCAAATTCATCAATCTTTTTTCTAGTAGCTTCATTATTTTGCTTATTTTTAAAGTTTTTATTAAAATATAATGTACAGAGGGCTTCCCTGGTGGTGCAGTGGTTAAGAATCTGCCTGCCAATGCAGGGGACACAGGTTCGAGCCCTGGTCCGGGAAGATCCCACATGCCACGGAACAACTAAGCCCGTGTGCCACAACTACTAAGCCTGCGCCCTGGAGCCCACGAGCCACAACTACTGAGCCTGTGCACCACAATTACTGAAGCCCGCGTGCCTAGAGCCCGTGCTCTGCCACAAGAGAAGCCACCACAATGAGAAGCTTGTGCACCACAATGAAGAGTAGCCCCCGCTCGCCACAACTAGAGAAAGCCCGTGCACAGCAATGAAGACCCACCACAGCCAAAAATAAATAAATAAAATAAATTGATATAAAAAGTAAAATAAAATATAATGTACAGAAAAGTGCACATTATCACATATATCATAAATGTAGCGCAATGAATTGTCATAAACTGAATACTTCCATGTAACCAGCATTCAGGTCAATAAATTGAACATGAACAGTATCCTGGTGGCCTGCTTGGTGCTCCCATGCAGTCACTACCTGTTCTTTCCCACACAAAGGAGTAAATTAGTTTTGAAAGTCTTCATTTTTTAATATAATGTTAAAAAAATCCATTTTAGGGTAAAGAGTGAGTCCAGCATCCCATTTTATTTTTTCAAATGACTAGTTAGTTGTCTCAACACCATTTATTAAATAACAAATCTTTTCTCCACCGATAGGAAATTTTACGTTTGTCATATTCCAATTTGGTATATGGACCTATTTCTGCACTCTGTTTTTTTCCATTGATGTGTTTAATTCTTCATGGTTTCCAGCAGGGGAGTGACATGGTCTAAGTTTTTAAAAGATCACTTTGGCTGCTGTGTGGAGAATGGACTGTATGGTGGGGTAGTGTGCAGAGTGCAAGTAGGGAGACCATTTACAAGGATATTTTAGTAATCTAGGTGAGAGACAATAGTGGTTTAGACTAGAAAGGTACAGCAGAATATACAAAAGTGGTCAGATATGAGGGAAGGTTTGGGCATTTAATTCATATACTAGTACCACAAAACTCTTTTAATTTCTGTATCTTTATAATATACTTTAACATCTCATAAAACCAATTCCTCCTCATTACTCTTTTTTTTTGATTTTTCTGGTTTTTCTTGACACGAATATTGTTTTTCTTATGAGCTTAAGAATCAGTTTGTTCCGTTTCAAAATATTCTACTGTTGTCTTTAGTGGATCAAATTAAACTTATAAATTAATACAAACAAGAAAGAACATCTTTATACTATGAGTAGTCCCTTCTGGTAACAGAACATTGATGGAAGACTGTGTCCCTCAAAAGTGTATAAAAGATTTCTTCATACAGATCTTTTATGTTTCACAATTTTTAGTCCTGAGGTGTTTTTGTAGTTGCTATTTGAAATTGGACCTTCTCTACCATTATATATTTTATTGCCAATTATTAAGTATCTCAAATATACAAAAGTACAAAAAAATCAGACACCCATGTTACTACCACCTAGACTTAATGAATGTTAAAAATTTTCATATTTACTTCAGATCATTTTTATCCCTATTTTTAATTGAAGTATAATTGATTACAATATTGTATGTTACAGGTGTACAATATAGTGATTCACAATTTTTAAAGGTTATATTCCATTTATAGCTATTATAAAATATTGGCTATATTCCCTGTGTTGTACAATACATCCTTGTAGCTTATGTTATACCTAATAGTTTGTCCCTCTTAATCCCCTACCCTTAACATGCCCCTTCTCTCTCCCTCCCCTCACTGGTAACCACTAGTTTGTTCTCTATATCTTTGAGTCCACTTTTTTTGCTATATTCACTAGTTTTATTTGTTTAGAGTCCACATATAAGTGATATCATAGAGTATTTGTCTTTCTCTGTGTGACTTATTTCACTTACCATAATATCTTCCAAATCCATCTATGTTGTTGCAAATGGCAAAATTTCGTTCTTTTTTATGGCTGAGCAGTATTCCATTGTATATATACCACTTCTTCTTTATCCATTCATCTGTTGAGGGACATTTAGGTTGCTTCCATATCTTGGCAATTGTAAATAATGCTGATATGAACATGGGGGTGCATGTACCTTTTCAAACTAGTGCTTTTGTTTTTTCAGATATATACCCAGGAGTGGAATTGAGTGTCATATGGTAGTTCTATTTTTAGTTTTTATTAGAAATCTCCATACTGTTTTTCACAATGGCTGTACCAATTTACATGTCCACCAACAGTGTACAAAGGTTCCCTTTTCTCCACATTTTTGTTCTTTTTGATGATAGACATTCTGACAGGTGTGAGTTGATAGCTCATTGTGGGTTTGATTTGCATTTCCCTGATAATTAGCAATGGTGAGCATCTTTTCATGTGCTTGTTGGCCATCTTCAGTTCTTCTTTGGAAAAATGTCTATTCAGGTCTTCTGCCCATTTTTAAATCAGGTTTTTTTTAACGTTTTTATTGGAGTATAATTGTTTTACAATGGTGTGTTAGTTTCTGCTTTATGATGAAGTGAATCAGTTATACATATACATATATCTCCACATCTCTTCCCTCTTGTGTCTCCCCCCCTGCCACCCTCCCTATCCCACCCTTCTGGCTGGTCACAAAGCAGCGAGCTGATCTCCCTGTGCTATGCGATTGCTTCCCACTAGCTATCTATTTTACATTTGGTAGTGTAAATATGTCCATATATACACTACCACTCTCTTTGTCCCAGCTTACCCTTCCCCCTCCCCATGTCCTCAAGTCCATTTTCTAGTAGATCTGTGTCTTTATTCCTGCCTTGCCCCTAGGTTCTTCATGACCAATTTATTTTTTTAGATTCCATATATATGTGTTAGCATACGGTATTTGTTTTTCTTTTTCTGACTTACTTCACTCTGTATGACAGACTCTAGGTCCATCCACCTCACTACAAATAACTCAATTTTGTTTCTTTTTCTGGCTGAGTAATATTCCATTGTATATATGTGCCACATCTTCTTTATCCATTCATCTGTCAATGGACACTTAGGTTGCTTCCATGTCCTGGCTATTGTAAATAGAGCTGCAATGAACATTGTGGTACATGACTCTTTTTGAATTATGGTTTTCTCAGGTTGTTTGTTTTTTGATGTTGAATTGTATGAGCTATTTATATACGTTGGATATTAACCCCTTATTGGTCATATCATTTGCAAATATTTTCCCCCATTCAATAGATTGTCTTTTTGTTTTTTCAATAGTTAGCTGTGCAAAGGCTTTTAAGTTTAATTAGGTCCCATTTGTTTATTTTTACTTTTGTTTCTTTTGCCTTTGGAGAGAGATCCAAAAAATATTGCTATGATTTATGTCAAAGAGTGTTCTACCTATGCTTTCCTCTAGGAGTTTTATGGTTTCTAGAGATCATTGCTTTTTAAAGAATAAAAAGGTATGGAGGGCTTCCCTGGTGGCGCAGTGGTTAAGAGTCCACCTGCCGATGCAGTGGACATGGGTTCGTGCCCCGGTCCGGGAGGATCCCACATGCCGCAGAGCGGCTGGGCCCACGAGCCACAACTACTGGGCCCACACCCCACAACTACTGAGGCCCGCGCCCCTAGAGCCCGTGCTCCACAACAAGAGAGGCCACGGCAATGAGAAGCCCGCGCACTGCAGCGAAGAGTGGCCCCCATTCGCCACAACTAGAGAAAGCCCGCGTGCAGCAACGAGGACACAACTCAGCCAAAAATAAATAAATACATTTAAATAAAAAAAAAAGGTATGGATAAAATTAAAGTTCCCCATCCATCTCATTAATCTCCTTTCCTCCTTACAGGTAACCTGATATTGGTGAGTATCCCTCTCTACATTCATATGCATCCATATACATTATATAGTATTGTTTTGTGCACTGTTAAATTACAGTATCATAGTGTGCATATCATTTTGTAACTTGTTTTTTCAGTTGAATATTTTGTTTTTGAAATTTATCTATGTTTCTATGTGTAGTTTTATTTATTTTGTTTTAACTGAATAAGAGAATTCCATTGTATGAATATAATACAATTTAAAAAGTCCATCCACTATTAATGGAAATTTGGCAAGTTTCTAACTTTTTGGTATTCTAAACTATGTTGCAATAATCATGTCTGTACTTATCTTCAATTTTACTGAATATTGAATTACTTTCTGAATAGCAGTTAGTTCAGTGAACAAATATTTATTTACTTCACAATATGTGCCAGACACTATTCTAGGAGCTGTGTATAACAACAGAGAAGAAAGCAGACAAAATTTCCTGCCTTCTGAAGATTACATTGAAGTTGGGGGAGACAGACAAAACTCAAAATGTCTAAAGAAAACATAGAGTATGTTATATGCAGATAAGTTAGAGAAAAAAAAGACAGGGAAAGCGAATATAGAGTATAGTGATCGTTAATCTTAACTGTCAACTTGGCTAGGCTATACTACCCAGTTATTTAATCAAACACTAATCTAGATGTTGCTGTGAAGGTATTTTATAGACGTGGTTAACATCTACAATTAGTTGACTTGAAGTAAAGGAGATTACCCTCAATAATGTGGGTGGACTTTACCAGTCAGTTGAAAGTCTTAAGAGCAAACCTGTAGTTTCCTGGAGGAGAAAGAATTCTACCTCAAGATTGCAGCATCACCTCTTGCAGTTTCCTGCCTGATGGCCTGCCCTATGGATTTATGACTTGACAGTCTCTGCAGCCGTGTGAGCCAATTCCTTAAGATAAACCTATTATAAATATACATGGGATATATATAAAATTATGTCCTATTGGTCCTGTGTCTCTGGAGAACCTCGACTAGTGTAGATTTTGGTTCACAAGGAACAGAATCTTAAGAATAAGTTGTCTCAATTGGTTCTGGAATTGCTTCTCTAATCTGATTAGTTTAAATACACAAATGACTCTATTTCCAGTGATAAAGAGGGCACTGGGGAAAAATCATAATCTCAGGAATTATTGAACTTGAGCTCTGAAATGACATTAATTCTAGGAAACCCAAAATGTCACTGTGCTCCACTAGTCAGTCAGCTCCACTGTGCTCCACTAGTCAGAGTAGGGGCTCATGCATGTCAAGTGATCAATGGAGTTTTAGCTAATGTCCATCTCACAGTAATGGATCCAGTGGGTCCTCAAATCTATCTGTGGTTATTTCTCCAGGCTGGAGTGCATAGTTGGAATAGATATAGTCAGCAATTGGCAGAATCCCTACATTTGTTCCTTAACCTGTGGAGTGAGGGCTATTATGGTAGGAAAGGCCAAGTGGAAGCCACTAGAACTGACTCTACCCAGGACAATAGGAAACCAAAAGCAACACCACATTCATAGAGGAGCTACATAGATCAGTGCCACCATTAATGACTTGAAGGATGCAGGGGTGTTGACTCCCACCACATCCCCAATTCAATTCACCTATTTGGCTTGTAGAAGACAGGTGGACCTTAGAGAATGACAATGGATTATCATAAACTTAACCAGTTGATGAGTCCAATTGCAGTTGCTATTCCAGATATGGTTTCTTTGCTTGAGCAAATTAACATATCCCCTGGTATCTGGGGATATTGCAGCTATTGGTCTGGCAAATACGTTTTTTCTCAATACCTGTTAGTAAACACCACCAGAAGCAGTTTGCTTTCAGCTTGCAAAGCCAGCAGTACTGTCCTGCTGCAGGGGTATATCAATTTTCCTGTCCTATTGTCATATTTTAGATTACAAAGAACTTGATTGCCTTTCTCTTCTGTAAGACACCACACTAGTTCATTACATTGATGACATTGTGCTGATTGGAACTAGTGAACCAGATGTGGAAACTACTCTATACTTATAGGAAAGACATTTTCATGTCAGAGGGTGGGAAATAAATCCTACAAAATTCAGGGGCTTCTATCTCAGTGAAATTTCAAGGGGTCCAGTGGTGTGATATGAAGATATCCCTATGAAGGTTAAATTGCTTCATCTGACCCCTCCTACAACCAAAAATGAGGCACAATGCCTAGTGGGCCTCTGGATTTTGGAGTTAACATGTTTCTCATTCAGATGTGCTACCCTGATCTATTTACCAAGTGACCTAAAAAACCGTGCATGGAGCCCAGAACAAGGGAAAACTTTGCAACGGGTTCAGGCTGCTGTACAAGCTGCTCTGCCATTGGGCCACATGTTCCAGCAGATCCAATGGCACTTGAAGTGATATTTGTCAGTTGCAGATAGGGATTCCACTTGGGGCCTTTGGTTGGCCCTTATAGTCAATCATAGTGCATACCCTTATGATTTTGAAGCAAAACCCCGAGAGCCTCTGCAGATAACTACTCCACTTTGGAGAAATAGTTTTTAGCTGCTTGCTATTGGGCTTTAGTAAAGACTGAACACCTAACCATGGGCCACAAAGTTACTATGAGATCTGAGATGCTCATGATGAAGTGGATATTGCCTCCCCACCAACCCATAATTTTGCCCATGCACAGCAGCACTCCACTAGAAAAAGGAAGTGGTATATAAAATTACTCTTTAGCAGGCCCTGAGGGCAAAGATAAATTACATAAAGAAGTGGCGCAAATGTTTATTTATGGCCCCCACTACTTCTATATTTCTTCCTTTCTCCCAGCTTATATCTATTGCCTCATGGGGAGTTCTCTACAGTCAGTTGACTGAAGAAGAGAAAACTTGGGCCTGGTTTACAGATGGTTCTGCTTGATATGCAGGCACCACTTAAAAGTGGACAGTTTTACTACAACCTCTTTGTGGGGCATCCCTGAAGGACAGTGATGAAGGGGAATCTTTCCACTGGACAGAACTTTGAGCAGTGAATATGTTTGTTATTTTTACTTTGAAAGAGAAATGGCTAGAGGTGTGAGTGTGCGTATACCAATTCATAGACTGTAGCCAATGGTTTAGATGGGTGAGCAGAGATTTGGAAGGAACATGATTGGAAAATTCGTGACAAAGCGGTCCGGGGAAGACATATGTGGGTAGGCCTCTTTGAATGGGCAAAACCTCCCACAAAAAACTGAAGATATTTGTGTCCGATGTGAATGCTCACCAAAGAGTGACCTCAGCAGAGGAGGATTTTTATAATCAAGTGGATAAGATGACCTGTTCTGTGGATAGCAGTCAGCCACTTTCCTCAGCCACTCCTGTCATTGCTCAAGGGGGCTCATGAACAAAGTGGCCGTGGTGATAGGGATGGAATTTATGCATGGGCTCAGAAACATCGACTTCCACTCACCAAGGAGGACCCACTGCTACACCCACTGCTGAGTGTTCAATCTGTCAGCAGCAGAAACCATCACTGAGTCTCTGATATGACACCATTTCCAGAGGTGATCAAGCCAGTTATTTGGTGGCAGGTTGATTACATTCGACCACCTCCATCATAGAGGGGACAGCCCTTTATTCTTACTGGAACAAACACATTGGATATGGATTTGTCTTCCCACCACACAGTGTTTCTGCCAAAACTACCATCTGTTGACTTACAGAATGCCTTATTCACTACAATGTGTTCCAAAGAGCATTGCTTCTGATCATGGAACTCATTTCATAGTACTTGAAATGTGGCAGTGGGGCCATACTCATGGAATTAACTAGTCTTACCATGTTCCTCATCATCCTGAAGCAGCTGAGTTGATAGAACCATGGAATGGCCTTATGAAGACTCAATTACAGCACCATCTGGGAGGCAATACTTTGCAAGGCTGGGGCATGTTCTCCAGGAATTTGTATATACCCTAAATCAGCATCCAATACATGGTACTATTCCTCCCATAGCCAAAATTCATGGGTCCAGGAATCAAGGGGTGGAAATGGGAGTGGCACCAATACTATTACAGTAGTTATCCACTAGCAAAATTTTTGCTTTCTGTCTCTGCAACCTTATGTTCTGCTGATCTACAGGTCTTAGTTTCAAATGCTTCCACCAGGAGATACAACAATGACTCCACTGAACTTGTAGTTAAGACTGTCACCTTGCCACTTTGGGCTCCTCATGCCCCTGAATCACTAGGCAATGAAGGGAGATACTTTACTGGCTGAAGTAATTGATCCTGATTACTAAGGAGAAATTGGGCTCTACTACAAAATGGAGGTAAGGAAGAGCATGTATGGAATACAGTAGATCCCTTAGGGCATCTCTTAGTACTACCATCCTTGTGATTAAAAATCAATGTAAAACTATAATAACTCAATTCGGCGGGACTACTAATGTCTCAGACCTTTCAGGACTGAAGGTTTGAGTCATTCTATCAGGCAAAGAACCACAACCAGCTGAGGTGCTTGCTAAGGACAAAGGGAATATGGAATAGGTAGCAGAATGAGGTAGTTATGAATACCAGCTATGACCATGTGAACAGTTGCAGAAATGAGGGCTATAAGTGTTATAAGTATATACTCCTTATTTTGTTATGAATATGTTTGTGTGTATAGTTATGCCAAATACCCTTTCCCCCCTCTGTTATCCCCTCATAGAACATAAGATGCATTAATAACAATTAACTTTACATGGTAGCATTCATGTTACAGGATATCAAGGAGAAGAGTGACTCAAAGATTTTGCATTCTCTTATGGTGAAAAAGCACATTTTTCAGTTGTACAATGACGTTGTTATTGTCTTTATTTGAAGATATGTGTATGGATACCAATTGGACAAGAGGGGGACAGTGATGGTTCATTTTATGTATCATCTTGGCTGGTTTATGGTATCCAGTTATTTAATCAAACACTTATCAAGGTGTTGCTGTGATGGTGTATTGTAGAGGTAGTTAAAATATGCAATCAGTTGACTTGAAGTAAAGATTACCTTTGATAACGTGGGTGAGCTTCATCAATTAGTTGCAGGATGTAAGAGTGAAAACTGAGATTTCCTGGAGGAGGAAATTCTGCCTCAAGGCTGAGGTGTCACATTCTGACAAATTTCCACCCTGCTGGTTTGCCCTAGATTTCCAACTCAAGACTTCAACATCAACTCTTCTTGAGTTTACAGCCCACTGGCCTGCTACAGATTTCAGACATGCCAGACCCCACAATCACATGTGCCAGTTCCTTAAAATAAATCATATATATATATATATATATATATATGTATATATGTATATATATGTATATGTATGTATATGTATGTATGTATTATGTGTATATGTGGGGTGTGTGTGTGTGTGTGTGTATTCTCTTTCTCTGGAGAACCCTGACGGATGTAATTGTGGAAGGGTAATTTTAAATAAGATGATTAGGAGAGGTGACATTTGAGTATCATTTATGTTTCCAATAATAGTTCATGCTTTTTTTTACTGTTTAAAAATAATTTCTTTATTATTTTTATTTATTTGTTAAACTTTCATTTTTTGATAGTGTAGGTTCACAGTTTTGTTGATCTTTTCAAAGACCTAGATTTTGCTTCTGGTTTTCAATTTTGTTGATTTCTGCTCTTTATTATTTCCTTCCTTCTTACTTTGTTTGGGTTTGTTTTGCTCTTCTTTTTCTAGTTTCTTGAGTTAGAACTTAGATTATTGTTCTAAGACCTTTCCTGTTTTCTAATTTAAGCATTTAGTGCTATAAATTTCCCTCTTAGCACTTTAACTGCCATCCCAGATGTTTTGGTATTTTGTATTTTCATTTGCATTTAGCTCTTTTTTTCCTTTCAAGACTTCCTTTTGGACCCATGAATTATTTAGAAGTGTCTTTAATTTCCACATTTCATGATTTTCCTCTTGTCTTTCTGTTACTGACTCCTAGTTTGATTCCATTGTGGTCAGAGAACACACTGTAGAATTTCAATTCTTTTATTTTATAAAATATTTATTTATTTATTTATTTGACTGCATTGGGTCTTAGTTGCATCACATGGGATCTTCGTTGTGGCATGCGGGATTTTTCATTGTGGCACACAGGCTCTT
Organism: Tursiops truncatus; assembly: GCF_011762595.2. NCBI lineage: Eukaryota > Metazoa > Chordata > Mammalia > Artiodactyla > Delphinidae > Tursiops > Tursiops truncatus. The sequence continues at coordinate 67,351,568 of NC_047055.1, read as the reverse complement.
CGTTGCAGTACGTGGGCTTCTCTCTAGTTGTGCTGCATCAGCTAGAGCTCACAGGCTCAGTAGTTGCAGCATGCGGGCTCTCTAGTTATAGTGTCCAGGCTCTGGAGCGCACAGGCTCAGTAGTTGCAGTGTGGGGGCTCTCTAGTTGTAGCGCGCAGGCTCCAGAGTACATGGGCTCAGTAGTTGCGGTAGGCGGGCTCCCTAGTTGTGGCACATGGGCTCTAGAGCGTGCAGGCTCAGTAGTTGTGGCACATAGGCTTAGTTGCCCTGCGGCATGTGGGATCTTAGTTCCTCGACCAGGGATTGAACCCATGTCCCATGCATTGGAAGGCAGATTCTTAACCACTGGACCACCAGGGAAGTCCTCAATTCTTTTAAATTTGTTGAAGTTTATTTTATGGTATGGTCTATCTTGATGAATGTTCCATAAGCACTTAAACAATGTGTATTCTGCTGTTTTGGGGTAGAGTATCTTATATGTGCTAATTAGGTTGGTTGATAGTGTTGATCGGTACTTCTATATCCCTACTGATTTTCTGTGTAGTAAATATTTCTATCAATTGCTGAGAGTGAGATATGGAAGTTCCTAACTACAATTGTAGATTTGCCTATTTCCCATTTTACCTCTATAAATTTTTGCTTTGTGAATTCTGGGGCTTAGTTTTTTTGATGTGTACACGTTTAGGATTATTAAATCTTCTGGGTGGATTGATCTTTTTATTATATGTAAAGGTTTTATTTGTATCTAGTAATAGTCTTTTCTCTGAAGTTTACTTTATCTGACATTATGTAGGCACTTCTGTTATTTTTTAAAAATTAATGTTTACATGGTATATCTCTCTCCATCTTTTTTTTCCAACTTAATCTATATCATTAAATTTGAAGTGAGTTTCTTGCAGCCAGTACATAGCTGGGTTGTGTTTTTGATTTTTTAAAAAATTTATTTGTCCAATCTTTACCTTTTGAGTGGTGTGTTTAGAACATTTAAATTTAAGATGATTATTGATTTGTTAATGCTTAAGTCTATCATTTTATTGTTTATTTTCTGTTCATTTCCACTGTTTCTTGTTCTTCTGTATCTCTCTTATTGCCTTCCTGTGAGTTACTTGACCAATTTTTATAATTCTATCTTTATTTATAGTTCTTTGGGGTGTATTACTTTCTATAGCCTTCTTAGTGATTGCTCTGGGTATTACAATATACATTTATGACTTATTACAATTTGCTGATATCAGGGTTTTACCACCTCATTTGTGGTGTGGAAATCCTACTTCCACTTAGGTCCTTGTACCCTCCTCACTTTAAAATATTATTGAGTGTCAGATGGATTTGTAAATTTTTGTTTCAATCATCATGTATGGTATGGGCTGAATTGTGTTTCTTCAAAAGATATGTTAAGGGCTTCCCTGGTGGCGCAGTGGTTGAGAGTCCACCTGCCGATGCAGGGGACATGGGTTCATGCCCCGACCTGGGAAGATCCCACATGCCGCGGAGTGGCTGGGCCTGTGAGCCATGGCCACTGAGCCTGCACGTCCGGAGCCTGTGCTCCACAACGGGAGAGGCCACAACAGTGAGAGGCCCACATAACGCAAAAAAAAAAAAAAAAAAAAAAAGATATGTTAAAATACTAACCCCTAGCTCCTCAGTATGTGACTCTATTCAGAAATAGGGTCATTGAGATGGGGTCAAACCAGAGGCTGGACACTTATTCCAATCTGACTTGTGTCCTTATAAGAAGAGAAGGGACACAGAGACAGAGACACACACAGGGAGAACTCCACATGATGATGGCAGCAGGAATTGAAGCACCATGGCTACAAGCCAAATACTGCCAAAGACTGTCAGCCACCAATAACTAGGTAGAGGAAAGGAAGGATTCTCCCTTACAGGTTTCAGAAGGAGCAAGTCCCTGCCAACACCTTGATTTTGGACTTCTAGCCTCCAGAACTGTGAGATAATAATTTCTGTTTTTTCCAAGCCACACAATTTGTAGTACTTTGTTATAATAGCCTTAGGAAATTGATACTGATTTTGGTACTGGGAAGTGAGATGCTGCTATAAAAAAATACCTAAATATGTAGAAATGGCTTTGAAATTGGGTAATAGATAGAGGCTGGAAGAATTTTGAGGTGCTTGGTTTTAAAAAAACAACCTAGATTGCATCAAAGAGACAGTTGGTAGAAATACGAACATTAAAGGTGCTTCTGGTGAGGACTTAGAAGGAAATAATGAACAAGTTATTGGACACTGAAGGAAAGGTGATCCTTGTTATAAAGTGGCAGAAAACTTGTCTGAATCATGTTCTGACATTGGATGGAAAGTAAACTTGTAAGTAGTGAACTTGGATATTTAGCTGAGGAGATTTCCAAGCAAAATGTGGAAGGTGAGGCCTGGTTTCTCCTTTCTGTTTATTGTTAAATGCATGCAGAAAGAGATAAATTGTGGAATAAGCTCTTAAGCAGAAAGAAACCAGACAAATAACAGAAATAAAAGGTATCCAAATTGGAAAAGAAGAAAAACTGTCACCATTTGCAGATGACACAATTACTATATATAGAAAACCCCAAAGACTCCACCAAAAAACTATTAGAACTAATAAATGAATTCAGTAAAGTTGCAGAATACAATTAATATACAGAAATCTGTTGCTTTTCTATACACTAATAATGAACTATCAGAAGGAGAAAGGAAGAAAACAATCCCATTTATAATCGCATCAAAAAGAGTAAAATAACTAGAATAAACTTAACCAAGGAAGTGAAAGACTTATACTCTCAAAACTATAAAATATTGATGAAGGAAATTAAAGCTGATACAAAGGAATGGAAAGATATCCCTTGCTCTTGGATCGGAAGAATTAATATTGTTAGAATGTCCATACAACCCAAGGTAATTTACAGATTTAATGCAATCCCTATCAAAATACCAATGACATTTTTCACAGAACTAGAACAAATAATCATAAACTTCATATAGAACCACAAAGAGACCCAAATTGCCAAAGCAATCTTGAGGATAAAAAAGAACTAAGCTGGAAATATTATGCTCCCAGATTTCAGATTATACTACAAAGCTACAGTAATCAAAACAACATTGTACTGGCACAAAAACAGACACATAGATCAATGGAACAGATTTGAGAGCCCAGAAATAAACCCACGTGCTTATGGTCAATTAATCTATGACAAAGGATGCAAGAATATACAACGGAGAAAAGACAGTCTCTTCAGTACATGGTAGTGGGAAAACTGGATAGCTACATGTGAAAGAATGAAATTAGAACATTTTCTCACACCATATACAAAAATAAACTAAAAACGGATTAAAGACCTAAATGTAAGACCTGAAACCATAAAAATCCTAGAAGAAAACAGGTGGAACACTCTCTGACATAAATCATAGCAATATTTTTTTGATCTGTCTCCTAAAGCAAAGGAAATGGAAGCAAAAATAAGCAAATGGGACCTAATTAAACTTTGTTGTGGGACCACAACAAAGGAAACTATTGACAAAACAAAAAGACAATCTACTGAATGGGAGAAAATATTTGCAAATTATATGACCTAAAAGGGGTTTATATCCAACATATATAAACAGCTCATACAACTCAATATCAAAAAACCCAAACAACCCATTTAAAAAATGGGCAGAAGACCTGAACAGACATTTTTCCAAAGAAGATATACAGATGGCCAACAGCCATATGAAAAGATGCTCAACATCTCTAATCATCAGAGAAATGCAAATTCAAACCACAATGAGCTATAGTAGTAATTTTATTACCACTATTATCAATATAAAACCACCTGCTATATCCCAATATCAAACACCATTATTTGTATGATCAGTATTAATCACAACAGTATTACTTCTGTTATCATTACCTGTACTAGCAGCCAGAATCACTATACTACTAACTGACCAAAACCTAAACACAACCTGTCAGAATGGCTATCACCAGAAAGTCCACAAATAACAAATGTGGTTCCTCAAAATCTAAAAATAGAATGACCATTTGATTTCCCAATTCCACTTCTTGGTATATATTCAAAGAAAACGAAAATGCTAATTGAAAATATATGTGCACTCCAATGTTCATAGCAGTGTTATTTACAATAGCCAGGATATGGAAGCAACTGAAGCGTTCATCAATAGATGAATGGATAAAGATTATATATATATATATATATATATATATATATATATATATATCTCACACAATGGAATATTGCTCAGCCATAAAGAAGAATGAAAATCTGCCATTTACAACAATGTAGGTGGACCTAGAGGGTATTATGCTAAGTGAAATAAGTCAGACAGAGAAAGACAAATATTCTGTGTTATCATATATGTGGAACTAAAAAAAAAAAACAAAGACAAAGTGAGGTCTGTCTGCATTTTATGTGTGTGTGTTCATGAAAGGCTTGTTAATTCAAAGTTGGTATAATTCTGACAAAAGACGGAAGGTATTTTTATTTAATGGCTAAAATAATATCAAAATGTGGCAGTAGCATAACAGATTATCTCACATACCTGCCCATTTTGAAACTAATTATGGTCTTTCTGATGATTTTTAAATTTGAACTATTTCAAAAGTTGCACAGTCCAACTCTCAATATTTTGTATTGTACTCTCAAATTTGCATAATTAAAATTCCTATAAAATGTGACCAAATTGGAACACATGAAGCATTGCTCTCTGACCTCATCTCTACTCCTTTCCAACCACACTGGCCATCTTCTAGTTCCTTAAGTACTGCAGGCTTCTCTCTGCCAAAGGTCCTTTGTATGTGGTGTTTCTGGGAAATCCCCCACTCTCATCTCCATATTCCTCGTCACCTAGGTCAATCCTACTCATTCTTAGGGTGCAAGTCTCAGTATCAGGTCAGGTTTCTTTGTCAGTGGTCCTCATGAAACTATGTTCATTTTCTTCAGAGCTCTTATTAGTTTTAAATCATATGTTCATAATCAAAGTGATTTTTAAACTAATATAAGTTTTATGAGGAGAGAGTCAAAGTCCCATTTTGCTCACCATTGGCATCCTCAGTACCTAGCATAGTTCCTGGTACACAGTAGGTGCTCAAAAATAATTTGTTAAATTAATTAATTGATTAATGAACAAGTGTCCATAGGTGCTTCAGTAATTTCTAATTTTGCCACAGCAGCCCAGATAATGGGTTTTAAATTAAAAGGAAGGGCCCTGCAGTATAATAATAGCTAATATTTATTGAGTATCTTATATATGTACTAGCCACTATTTTAAATGCTTTATATGCATTATCTCATTTAATTATTCTCCAAATCCTGTGAGATAGGCACCATAATTATTCCCATTTTACTGATGGAGAAATTGAGGTAAGTCTTATTGTTAACAAGATGAGACAATAGAATTCAATCCAAGGCAGTCTACTTCACACTCCATGCTCTTAAATGCTAAGCCATCTAGCCCAACCTCTTCATTTTCCAGATGGGGAAACTGAGGCCCAGAAGGGAAGTGACTTGTTTTTCTTACAACCAATTTAGTGGCAAAACCAGGAATATAACCCAGGTATCTTGATTAATAATTTATAACTTTTAACTACTTCATTCTGCTACTGATAATAAATTAACTCTAATAGAACTATTACACACATGCAATTATAAAACATATTATTATGTTTAATATAATAACTCTTTTAATTTCATTTTGAAAAATGGCATCTTTCTCCAAAAAAGATCAAAGGCTTTTTGAGACAGGAGTTTACTAATATTCTTAGTTTTTAGCCTAATAAAAAAAAATACTTGGGGGTAAGATGCTGGAGTGATTTCTAAGGAATCAAAATTAAGAACCTTTAAGAAAATACCTGTACACATCTGTTAAAAAATAGCAAATGTTAAGTATTACCTGACTGCCCGCTTGGTCCCAAGACTTCACAAGTGTGATCTTTAATCCATGATAAGTCTATGGGAGTGATAGTCTTTTTCAAAATAATTAATTAATTAATTTTTGGCTATGTTGGGTCTTCGTTGCTGCACGTCGGCTTTCTCTAGTTGCGGCAAGTGGGGGCTACTCTCCGTTGCAGTGCTCGGGCTTCTCATTGCGGTGGCTTCTCTTGTTGTGGAGCACGAGCTCTAAGTGCGTGGGCTTCAGTAGTGTGGCTCACGGGCCCTAGCGTGCAGGATCAGTAGTTGTGGCACACGGACTTAGTTGCTCCGCGGCATGTGGGATCTTCCTGGACCAGGGCTTGAACCCGTGTCCCCTGCATTGGCAGGTGGATTCTTAACCACTGCGCCACCAGGGAAGTCCCAGTGATAGTCTTGTTATACTAGTTTTTTTCTTTTTTTTTTTGACAGAGACTCTGGGATACAGAGATATCAAAATAATTTGTCACGAATTTAGCAGCTAGTAAGTGGTGGATCTCGGCTCATTCTCAACTCCAATTCCAAAATAGGGGGTAGGGTGGAAGGTGAGATATTGATTACTGGGAGTGGCATTTTGTGACATTAGTCCCTCCATAACAATGCATGGAAGATTGTTTTCTTCTCGGCCGCTTAAGGACAGCAAATCATTATAGGCATACCTCGTTTTATTGAGCTTCGTTTTTTCGCACTTTGAAGATACTGCATTTTTTACAAATTGAAGGTTTGTGGCAACCCTGCGTTGAGCAAGTCTATCGACACCATTTTTCCAACAGCATTTGTTCACTTTGTGTCTCTGTGTCACATTTTGGTAATTCTTGCAATATTTCAAACTTTTTCATTATCATATTTATTATGGTGATCTGTGATCACTGATTATTGATGTTACTCCTATGATGGTTAGCATTTTTAAATTAAGGTATGTACATTGTTTTTTTGTAAACATAATGCTATTGCACACTTAATAGATGGCAGTATAATTAAACATAACTTTTATATGCACTGGGAAGGCAAAAAATTCTTGTGACTTGTTTTAGTGCGATATTTGCTTTATTGCAGTGGTCTGGAACTGAGTCTGCAATATCTCTGAGGTATACCTGTAGTTACTTTATGTGTGATTATTAAACTTAAACTGACCAGTGGGTGTTTTTCTTTTTAACTTATTAAATTGTACCTTTCTGCTTCATCTGTGAGCCCCTGGAAGGCAAGGTATGTGCTTTATACAGTTGACACAGGGGTTGAGGCACCGACCCGCCTCCCAGTTGAAACTCCATATGTAACTTTACAGTGGGCCCTCCGTATCCGCGGTTCTGCATCTGCGGACTCAACCAACCTCCGATCCTATAGTACTGTAGTATCTCCTACTGAAAAAAAATCCACATATAAATGGACCTGCACAGTTCAAACCCATGTTGTTCAAGAGTCAACTGTATTTAAATTTTTTGTTTTCTTATCATCTAGTACAATATCTGACACAGAGTCAAATATTTATTGAATAATTGTTAATGTCAGTATTAATATTTATAATCATATTTTTGAAGTGGTATAGGCAATATAGTTTATGCTGGAAATAAGTGTCTTGAGTTAGAGACATGGGCTTGGATGGGACAAGCACAGAGGGCTTTGTCAGCTCTGGTGAAAAGTCTTTGAAGGCTATTCATGGTGTGATCTTGAGGAAGTTTACTTCACCTCTCTGGGTCCCAATTTTCTTAAATGTAAAATAGAGAAAATGCCTCTCTTGCAGAATTGTTGTGAGAAATTATAATTCATGTAAAGTGCCTTGCACATAGTAGACAATAAATAAATGATAGTTATTATCTTGGGTCAGTGGAGAGGAGGAGATAGACTAATACTCCATTATGATGCAAGGAAGATGTTTTGGAGAATTCATGTCCCTAATACAGAAGTTCCTAACCTGTGAATATTCTGAAATTCTATTGAAACTTTTGAGTATGCTCATTTTCAGGGGGCAAAGACCCATTGATTTCATTAGATTCTTAAAGTGGTATGTGGTCTGAAAAATTTAAAAACTACAACTCCAATTATTTTAAATAGAATACTGTATTAAAGCAGTGTGATAATCACTTCTCTCCCAAATTAAGTCCATTTAAAGCTCAACTCCAAGGCAGATCAAATGTCTTTAGACAAAGGACTTGCCATCTTCCCCTTAAGCTCTGGTACTATCTCAACTTTGGCCAAGAGGGAGAAGAAGGAATGTGAAACTACTGGGAAAAGAATGGAACCACTTATCCACTCCAACCATGCCATTAATTTAGTTCAAGAGGAATCTTTCTCTAGGGCCACATTCCCTAGAATACACCTCTGAATCCTGAACAGAGTGAAGAATATACATTTGTGATATCCATCACACAGGGAACTCATAGAAATTGGGAAAAACAAAACCTCATAACATTAGAGGGGTCCAATTCTGGGGGCTTTAACTGCTCTGCCCCTCATTCTCTATCATCCCCTACTTCTTTAATCCAGCAACTCCAAATCTCTTTTTACTCTTTAAAGTAATGGCTTCAGAGGTTGTTTTCAGTCTTTCATAGTCCCTGGCGAAGAGAAAAAGACAATATAGTGCATTTTAAATAAAGGATTGTCTGATTGTCTTTTGGTGTTAAAATGATCTTCTGTGAATTGATAATGAAAAGTTTTATTTTTTAAAATGTCTTTACTTAGCAAAATAAAAAGTTGGTGACTATTGAGACTCCCTTCTCCTTTTCTTTTTCCATATTTAAAAATTTCCCAGGTGTGAAATCTAAGTCTGGAAATCACTGAATTAGGACAATGTTGCAATAGTCCAGGTGAAATACCATGAAAGCTTGAATTAAGGCAGTGTCAATGGGAGGGGGGGCATAGAAAGGCAGGAGAATTGAGAGTGGCCAATTGGATGTGAGGATAGAAGAGAAAGGAATTGCTGGTGAACCTTGCTCTCTGGCTTGGGTCACTAATTGGTTGAATGGCAGCACCATTCACTGAGCTAGAACACACTCAGAGGATAAAGGGACTTTGAAATGATCTTGAATAGATAGGTCTGAAGAACTTGCAGAATGTCCAAGTGGAGATAACCGGCCTATAACTGGAAATATAGCACAGGAACTCAGGAGAGGTTTGTGGAAATCTAGGTGGTAGTTGAAGTGGTGGAAGTGAATGAGATCATCAAGTGAGAATAGAGGGCCACTTTCTCATACACATTTTTCAATTTCTTTGTTTTTAATATATATTTTTATTTATTTTTGGTTGCGTTGGGTCTGTTGCTGCATGAGGGCTTTCTCTAGTTGTGGCGAGTGGGGGCTACTTTTTGTTGCGGGGTGCAGGCTTCTCATTGCAGTGTCTTCTCTTGTTGCAGAGCACGGGCTCTAAGCACGCAAGCTTCAGTAGTTGCAGCATGCGGGCTCAGTAGTTGTGGCACATGGGCTCTATAGTGAGTGGGCTTCAGTAGTTGTGACACACGGGCTCAGTAGTTGTGGCTCTCGGTCTCTAGAGTGCAGGCTTAGTAGTTGTGGCACATTGGCTTAGTTGCTCCGTGGCATGCGGGATCTTCCCAGACCAGGGATCAAACCCATGTCCCCTGCATTAGCAAGTGGATTCTCAACCACTGTGACGCCAGCGAAGTCCCTTTTCAATTTCTTTGAGTAATGGTATTTAAAACCAAAGAAGTGGCTGTTGGCTTGTGTGTGCCGCAATGACCTTCTTGTGGTTAGCCAAGGCTCTAGGTTCTCATGGGTGGCTCACAGGGACTGGATACTTGGAAGCAAAGTCCAGTTTGTCTAGACACAGCCAACATTAAAATACTGAGTACAGTGAGGCAAGAACTTGAGAAAGTCCCATTAAAGGATATTACGGAAAATCTGACATCTTTTGGATAACAGGCAAAGTAAAATTTATTACTTTTCAATAAACAGCTTTGACACTTTGAGAGGACTGCATGTCAGCAGAACCCGTCTGGATCACAAAACAAGGACATCATTCGTTCTAAGTCCTTTGAAGACTGGACACACTAGAAAATGATCCCCCAATTTGAGGGGCAGCAAAAATCCTCTGCACAAAACTCTAGCCCAGTGCTTCTCAAATGTTAACATGCATGCAAATCACCTAGGAATCTTGTTAAAATTCACATTCTGATTCAGTAGAATTGTTGTAGGGCCTGGGATTCAACATTCCTAACGAGTTCCCAGATGACGGTAATGCTGATGTTCCTACTCAAAGTGTTACTCAAAGCGTGGTTAGAACCTTCTATGGCAATTTGACATTGGTCAGTGGACTTGTCTTAAACAGGGTACCAAGTTTTTGCAATTCTTTTATTTTTCCCTATGTTATGTTTGTTTTCAAATGTAATTCTACATGTTGAATTGAGTATATGAGAGCTTTTATTTTGCATATCTTTTAAAATTTCACTTTAAAAAAATCATTCTTATTGTATTTTATAATAGTATTAGTTTGTGATGGATTGGAGGAAAATATTGATCCCTCACCACAGATAGTTTGAGAAACACTGCTCTAGACAATGAAGAACTTTTTATTTGGGACATAGAATTTAATTAGAAATGGCTGGTTTCTGTTACATATGATTCTAAAGCAGTATTTTAAACTTTTCTTTTTTTATTTATTCCATAAACAATAACAAAACTCAGCTAGGTAACATTATGACAGTTTCACCATACACTCAATCACAAATATTTAAAACCTTTGCAACAAGAACAACAAAACCAGAGGTGTTACAAGAATAATTTACAAGAAAATCTATAAAACAGCAAGAAGCTCACAAATGTTCATTTTCTTTTGCACAAGATCACTACACTCTTCCACAACATGTTTTGTGTTACAAAATTCCCAACAAAAGTGTATTTTTTCTTTGTATTGTGGTTTCTAAAACCAGAAACTTTGAAGTAAATATCCTTTTATTAGCACCTAGTGGTGCAGAAAAAGGAAAATTCTCACATACAGACACTTCACAGCACTTTTCTAAGAAAAATATACACTTACAAAATATGTTACAAATTGGCACACTTAAAAATATACAAGATTTTGTAGGCGTCTTAAGAGTGATCCTTAAGCTTTATTCAATTGACTCTACAGATTATTTATAAAGCTTAACTCTAAAAGAAAAAGGCAAATAATTTCCTAACATTTTAAAGTTGCAGTGTCATATGTCAAACAGAAACTTAGGTTACATTCATAAAAAGGACCTCTAACACTTTTATTTTAAATTTTCTTAAATGCTTAAGGGGCTTGGGAAAGGAGAAAAAAATGGAGATAATCATTTTATTTAGCACCATAAATCAGTAACTTACTAAAGAGGTGCATTCAGTGTTATGAAAATTAAATTAAGGTCTAGTACATTCAAAACTCTGTAGGCAGCAAACTCTAGTCAGTGCTACAGGTATCCCAGTAGAGCATCTCAAGCTTTCTACCCTCCTTCACTGGGAGTCAAAAACAAAAGGCCTCTTCTAGTTTTCATTCTAAGCCTTTTCTTTTGTGTTGTAAAACTAGACATCTCTCAAGGAGGCAAAATGATTTAAATATCTCCTTTCTTCTCTTTGAAGGGGATGTCTTTCTAAGACTCAGAAACCACTGAGCCAGCTAGATGCATAGACATCCTTTCCATCTCATGTTGATGAGTGTTTCTTTAGCATCTATTTACTCAGATACCAATTTTAAAGCCTCATTCACACCTTAAACTTTGTATTAACTCTCTGTTTTACATTGTCCTTCTCCAATGTTTTACCTCTTAGTTATTATTCTGAAACCAAGAGTACATCTCAAGTATCATGTAGCTGCAATAGGAGCTCTGCTTCATGACTGTAGCTACTGTTTAATGCTCTGAGTGAAAAATGTGCCTTAAAGGGTAGCCTGAGTACTGCTATCAAAATAATACCATGCTGGCTGAGGACTCTCAAGCTGATGACAGTGTTTCCCAAGTTAAACAGTCCACCTAAAATCTTTTCTCTCTTATTTGGGTCCTTGAAAAACCTTTACAAAATCCCAGGCCTACACTGTGTTGACAAGATCCCTATTTGTTACTAAAAATATTTGATTTTGGTACTAAATCTTCCAAACATAATGATGGGCTTAGTGAATTTTATGATTAGAAAATGAATTTCATATTAGGGTTATTTCATAAAAAGGACATACTCCTGTAGTGATGGTTAGTCACTTAAAAAATCTCTAAATGAAAACAAAAACTCCTTAAATTAGATAATTTCTCAATAATACAGGAGAAAACATATACTTTTAGTTCTAGCAATAGTTAGGACTAGCTAGTGCTCCATTCTCTTCAGCGCAGAAACTTAGCTCTCTGTAATTCTTGGAACTGTTCTGGGAGCATCTGTAAATTGAAGATGTGGCAGATCTGCATTAGACTGGTTCAGCTTGGTAAGAGCTAGCTTGGTTAAGAGGTCCTTGGATATGGTTTTTCTCCTGTAGGCAGTAAATGCTAATTAGAACTCACTAAAATGGAAATTCACTACAACTGCAGAACCTCACATAACAGGACAAAGGATGCTAGCCAGAGTTGTTTATAGCTTGTGAGCATCCTTTATGCTTCTCTCTCTTTTATACACACTTACCCCCCTCCCTATCCCACCTGCACACATACAGATGCTTCCCAGCAAGAAAAAAGGTCAGAGAAGGTGAAAGTTGTCACAAAGCCCACCTAGCACCAAGGACTTCAGGGAGATGGCTAAAGAAGTGATGGTCAAGGTAGTGCTGGAGGTTTGAAAACATTTAGGAAAAGGTAAGGCCTTAACACATAATTGCACAAAGTAACAAGTCAGAAGAGAAAGCAGGGAGGAAGCAGCATGTGAAGAAGCTGGTATATGAGACACTGGAGAGGCCACTGGTTCAAGCCAGTTGTCACAGACCAAACATAACGCCCAAAGTCTCGAAGAACCTTGGTCAAGGCCACTGTTTCAGCACCCTGCTCCACATAGTCCAGCAACTAACCAGGGCAGAAAGGGATAAGATCTATTCTTATAGATCTTCAAGGAAAAGAAGTTTCCAATTTTCCTTAGTCATGCAATGTAATTCTGCGTGTGTGTGTGCATGTGTGTGTTCACGTTTAAAATTAGATTTGAAAGTAGCCAGGGCAATTAAAAGTAATTAAGAGTGAGAAGGTTTCCCTCTGAACTTCTGGAAGAAAGTAGCCTGGCTAAGGTTCTTATAGTCTGACACTTTGGGGAGGTGGAATATAAGATTATAAAAGAAGAAAAATTCTAAGATCAAGAATTGAAATTAAGTAAGGAGAATACGGGAGAATACCATTCCCAGGAAAGTAAGATTAAATGGGATTCTGTTGGGGAGGAATTCATAGGAAGCAGCTTCTCAGAGAGCAGAGGTTAGAAGGGAGTGGCAATCAGGGATTTCAGACCAAGGAAAATTCCATATAGCTGACTTGAGATATCAACGATAGGGCAAAACACTACTTTTCTATCACTGGTCCTCACTCCACTAAGGCAGCTGGTTGAATAAGGGATCTACAAAAAGTCAGGCCTACTATGTTGTTACAGGAAGAAAATGAATTGTGAGAGCAGAGACAGGACCAACAAAGCCCTAAAAACTGAAGAACTCAGAACATAATGTACTGAGAGGGATATTAAGTGCAATTAAGAGAATAATCATCTTCTGCCTTATCCTGTTGCTCATTTCTCAAACTCAGCTTCCTGTTACATTTTGGTACAAAATGATCGGTTACAAATCACTAATTTAATCTTAAAAACATATAATGCACTGTAGGCCAAGAAAAAAGGTACTTTAAAATGGCAATTCTCTTTGGAGAAAGGGATGAACCATGTCCTAGAATTGGCTCCTAATGGGCTCCATAGGAGCAACTGAAAGAGTATCCATTCCAAAGGACTCATGATAGCAAGTTCTGACAAGGAAATTGTTTATTTCCAACAGTTTCAGGCTGTCCTTCTACCCCACCTCACCCCATTCTCCAAAGATGAACTGATGCTGAGAAAAACTGGTACAACTTCTCCCATATTTATTTTTATAAAACACATTGTACTCATGGAACATTTTCTTTATTCCTTATTTGACTGCCACCTTTTGATTACATATAGAGCACTCCATTCCTGTAAGCTAACAGGTGACTTTGAGATCTGGAGTCTTGGGGATCACAGTACAGGCAGAGTTGGTTTTTCCAAATTAAATTCAGCTGCAAAACAGAAAAATAAAAACAAAAACAAAACAAAGACTAGTTCCTAGGAACCAGCCACAGCATTTAGTAAAAACAGCTAGCTATCAGAGTGGAGAAATAGAAGAAAATGTTCCAGTTTGATTATTTTCCCTTTTGGATGGCTGCTGTAGAGCAGGAGACATGTTGCACCCGGTGCCTTTCCATTAAGTAATTTTCCAGGACTCACCACACACAAAGCCTAGGAATAGGCCTGAAGCAGCCTCATGAAATGCTCTTCACTCACTTGTCCCCACAGACATACACAATCACACCATCAAGAACACAGGCTTGTTCATTTTACTACCTAGCAGTAAGTAGTAGAGCTGGCTGGTAAAAGGAATCATGGACTGGGAAGTGTGTATACTTATATATATGACAGGCTTCCTTCCATTTCTCTCTGACTACTTTCAAATGTTGCTTCTCTGTTTGTGAATATATTTAGGTGGCAATGACTAGGTAGGTTCATATTTTGCTTAAATTTTTCCTTTTGAAACATCTTCCCTTTTTTTAAAATTCCCTTTTCCCCCACCCACTTATTCTCCACCCTCCCACCCGCAGCCTATATATTCACAAGTTAATAGGTTAGTAACAATATTAGTAAGAATAGTAAGAGTAACAACAACAACAACCAACAATATTAATAATATGAATCCCCTATATCTCTATAGCACTTTACGATCTACAAAGCGCTTTCACGTCCATTATCTCATCTGTGCCATAATGCAACAGTCATCAGACACACAGGCCTTCAACTGTGCAAGGAAAATAGACCAAATGTTAGAAGTCAAGTGGTGAATAAAGGGGAAGAAAAAGCTAGTCGTGAGGGATGCTGAAGCTGTGAAATTTTTTAAAAAGGGAAAGGGCTTGAATAAAAAAATGTGATTTCAAAAATTTATATTAAAGATTGGGAATTAAGTTTAGTGTGTGGCATCAAATACTAGTTATGTTCAGACTAAGTATATATGGCCCCAATTAGTTGTTATCACAAATTGTTCAGCTTATCGAATGTGATTCATAGGTGTCAAACTGAGATGCCTTAACATTTTCTTTAAATGACATTGGCATTGCAAGATTAAACACTTAACACTAAAGCCATGATATGAGTGCACTTTTGACAAAACTGGAATAAAACATTTAGGAAACTACTTAAATAAAAGCAATCTATGTACTTCATTTATCTTAGTGTTAATTTTATAGCTATTTTATAATTTATCCCAGACTATTATAAAATATATAAAACTGAGATATAAAGTATCAGCAATATAACTTTGCACTTTAAATAATTTTCAGCTACAGATTTTGCTTTTAGAAAACAAACTTTAAAGCAGCTGTTTTGTTTCCTTGTAAAAGTTTCTGTAAATGCATATACTTGGGTCCCTGATGGACTTAGCTGTTGTGACTTCCAGACTTTTCCAACACTTTAACCCTTATACAATGGAACAAACAAACCTTTATTGTGCCTTGTTTAATGGTTCATGTTTCTACACAGGACAGTAGAATTTAAATTTTTAAAATAATGTATGTATGCTTATAGATATATATATTTTAAAACTTAATTAATGAGCTTTAAAATGTGGGGTGAATCTGTGAGATGAGGTAAGGAAATTTGGCACATTTCAAACAGTATCCTTTAAGTTTTGGTAAATTGTGTAACACAACATATTTTTCCACTGTGATCTACAGGTGCTATCCACATAAGTGGGGGTGGTTAATAGCAAGAATCACTGGAATGTTTCTAGTAAATTAACAGGGACAAGCTCCCCAAATACTCACAACCAAATGTTGATATAGAAGTAAAAATATATACAATACAGTCACTTTTTTGTAGTTTGGCACAATGTTTTACTTCCTTTCCCCTTGGGTAAACAGTGCATAAACTACTTTGTGCAACTGTATGACTTCTAAAGTCTTTTACATAGAACATCAGATTAAAGTTTGCTTCCAAAGACTTATTCCCACACTTTAAAATTCTTTTCTTTAAGCACTTACATGTCAACATACATACCACAAGGCATATTTTGAAAGAAATAAAACACAAACATCAAATGTCTTTCTGGAAAATGGGAGTCTCTTCTTCAAACACAGGTAAAACCCAAAATGCTGTTTCTGCTTTTAGGAGATTGTAGTCGGAATCCCTGCAGAAAAACCAAACAATTTATGCCATCTTAGTTAGCTTTAGTGTATGTCCCACAAAGGGATCATACAATCTAAATTTGTTTACATCATACTAGATGCCGTACGATGCAGAAAAAGATACAAATAGCAGGGGCCACTAGAAAGCACTCCTAATTGCCAAATGATGAGATTTTGTTTTCCAAATTATGCTCTTTTTGCTTAAATGATCTTGGCATTTTTGTCTATATAACTTTTAAATTCTGTTATTCAAAAATTTTCTCACTGCAAAGTCCTTCCCTTCCCCAAGTCATTCAAGAGCATATTTTAGTTGTATTTTCTCAGTAAGTAAAAACTAATGCTGACTAGCAGAAAAAGTAGCCTTGTCAGAATTTATCCCTAGTCAAGCCACTACAAAATTGCCCAATCTTTTGTGTGGCTTAGAGGTATAGGGATTTTCATGCACTTTTTTTCTTTTCGTTTTAATTTGAAAAAGAAGGGAATGGGACAGTTTCTTTCATGCAAACTGCTTTCAAGAGGGAAAAAAATGAGGGACTGCGGGCTTAGCAGAGTAGGAAAGCTAAGGGTGCATCATCTCAGCCATTTTGATGCAGTATTACCTCAGTTTTTCAAAAGAAGCTGTCCCAGCCTCATCCTTGTGGACCTGTTCTCGCTCCATACGCTTTCCCTTACACTTCTCATCTCTCAGGGCCTTGGAGCTGGTTTTGTGACGATATAACTTTTTGTGTGTCGGTCCATTATTGCCTAAAGTGCTCAGGTTATTATACTTTTTATCAAAGAAGGCAGAGCGAGAGTCCTCGTTATAACCAGACATGCTTGCACGACCAGGATCACCTATCGCTGCTTTCCCATTGCTTTTACTCACACCCTTGATGGACCTGTGATTCTTAGTGGCTCCTGGAGAGCCACTGTTGGCCTTTTTCTTAGATTCCTGTGGTGTCCCAGCCAATATTTTGAGGGTTTTTAATTTTAGACTATTGGACTCAGGGGAGTAGAATATATTGGGGTCTCCATGGTGCTCCATGGGTTCGCAAAGGGGCTCTATGGAGGCCATCATGAATCTCTGCACATCTGCCATACCAGAGGCAATGTTGGACAAGATATAAGAAGGCTCCTGAAATTCCCGTTGATCATCATCCAGAAGGTTGTTGGTGTTGGTGCCCATGCTCATGTCACTCCAGCCTGGGCTGCTCTCCTTCCCCAAAGACCAATCTCCAGAAAGTCCCTTCTGACTTGGCATCTTCATAGAGGCCACAGGGCCACTATGCTGGATACATTCAGCCAAAGTCTTCCCTGTGGAGGATATGCTGTTGACTTGGCCTCCTCCACGACCGATGCCAATTTGCATTTTCTCTCCATTGACTGCAGCCATGAATTTCCCTTTCTTTGTTGACTTAGGGACCTGGCGGGAGGTTTTGCCAGGTGGTTTTTCAATCCCTTTGTTGTTGGCTTTGGGGTTTTTTTTCCTGTTGTTTTTCTGAGAAGAGCTTTGGTTCGTAGCCCCACTCTTGTTGGGTGAACTTTTCTTTCTTGATTTTGACACCTTGTTGTTGGTACTCATTTGACCAGATGGATCATTAAACGCTGATAAGCAAGGGGCTTTTTGGAGCAGGCTGACAGAATCCTCATCATTGAACATATGGAACTGAAACTGATGGTTATTTAAAGTAAATCCATCATCCACTTGGACCTGCCGTGAAAGGGTACTGCAGTCCCATTTGATTTTTTCCATATTGCCCAGTATTCCTGGGACACCCTCTTGGAACACCTTTAGTGTTCCTAGTGTCTTGATACTCTCACATCTGGTAATCTGAGGGGAAAGACTGGGGGTGTCAGGTGGGGACATCTCTGAGAGGGAAGAGTGGCGGAATTTGTCAGGAGTGAAGTTGGAGATATCCAGGAGGTCAGTGGACTCCTTTAGTGGTGCTATTTCATCAATGCTCTGCTGGATCACCAGCTTGGGGCTGCAGTGGGCCAGGAAGTCATCAGTGATATCATCATCACCATCCTTTTCACAAGACTTCAAGCTTAAGGAGCAATAATTGCTTGAGTTGACAGAGAGTGGGGCCATGGAATCAAAGCTAAAGAGCCGCCCATCATCCATATTCACTGGACCCTGCTGGAAAGGAAAGCAGGTCTCTCCATTATTAAAGTGACATAATTGATAAGAGTCATCAGATGAGAGCTGGGTGTCTTGCACAGACGCATACAGGACCTTGTTGCAACTACTGCCACTGCTGCTGAGGCAGATCGGATTGTATGTTGTAGCTGTGAGGTTATTTTCCATGGAAACTACTTGGGAGACTCCAAATTCACATGATTGGTTTGGAGCTATCTCCCTTGAGACTGCAGCCATGAATTCCTGGGAGCCAGAAGTAGGTTTGTTGGGCCACACATTTCCATAGTTGCTTGATTCCATTTTGAAGTTTTGGGATGATTGAAGCAGCTCAGACTCAGAAGGCGAGGAAAGCACACAGTCCTGGGCAGGCTGGAGAGGTACAAATGATTTTTCTGTTTGAGTGAGGCTGACTTCATTTTGCTCTGGAGAATGCTGAGTGAAGTATGAAATGCCAGTATTATTTGACAAGTCAGAAGCATCTAACAATGTCTGCAAATACCCTCCAGGGATAACAGGTATATTGTTGGCAACATGAGCAGATGATAGAGGCATTTCAGAAGAGCAAGTGGTTGGTAGGAAAGTAGAATTCTTAGCAACCTTTGTCTCATGAAATTCAGATAGATGTGAACCGTTTGAGGTCCCAGGAATAGCTTCATTCTTTGAATTAGCCTTGGAAGATTGGTCTCCCAAAAGAGGGGTCATTTGAACAACTGGCTTGCTTTCTTGCCCAGCTTTGATTTTCTTGGATTTTAACCTGGCTTCACTTTTAAATTTGATTTTGTTGAGCACTTTCCTCTCTGGCCCCTTAAATTGTGCATCTTGGGCTTTGACTTTCACTGAGTCAGGGCCTGTGATGTCATTTAAATGTGATCCATTTGCACAGCTGGGGGCAGCCAGAGGTGCTGACTTCAGTGTACCTTTCAGGCCTCCATCTTCTTTACGACTACTAGCTTGCCTCTCATCATTGCAGAATGAAACCTGCTTACCACTTGCTGAAGTTTCCATGGATGGGATTCTTTGAATCCTGTGCCTGTTGCCAAGTTTAGATTTTCGTTTGCGAGCAGGTGGCAGGAATGACACCTCAAAGCTACCTGGTTCAAAGCTTTGCTTTTGGCATAAGGGTGTTTTGCTGGAGTCTGCATTGCTGTTTCTCTGCTTTTTCTTCTTTTGCCAGAAGCCCTTCAAGGGGGCCAGCTTGGAATATTTGTTGAGCTGCGTCTCACTCAAATTCACTGTTGTCTCACTGGCATCCACCCTACCCAACTTCACCAGCATGTTCTTCTCACCTTTAAAACGATTGATGATGATATATTTGATAATAACAGGGGGCTCCTTACGAGTTACTTTTCTTCTCTTTTTGGGACACCATTCATCATCATCTTCCTCTTTACAACCACCTGGTAGCCATTCCCTCCTCTCATTTACTTTTTCACCCTCTAGTGAGTCAACATCATATAGATAATCTTCACTATACCTGACTTTTCTCTTGGCTCGCAGCCCATAATTCTGCTGGGAGGAGCAGCTGCCAGAATTAGTGTCCCGAGCCATATAGCGGCTACAGTCCTTGATCTCCCCCATGGCATCATAAGAGACCTCAATGAAGGAACTGTCATCACTAAAATTCCCTGATGCCTCCAAGGAATTGGCAAGATGGCCTTGCTTTGGATTCTTAAATTGCCCTACTTCAGGTCCACTGCATGGTTTATTTAAGGCAGATTTTTCTCCATTATCCTTTGCCTCTTTTTTCCCTACACCTTTGTCTTCCTGGCCTTCTTCTTTGCCTTTCTTCTTGTCCAAGATTTTATCTTCCTCCCCCCAGATAATGCTCACATCAGGGACCTTGAATTGGGAAAGATCACTGCTCTGCTTCAGGGCCCCACTCTTAGACTCCCGCTTGGGGCAGGTAGTGAAGACACTGGGAAAAAAGTTGAATTGGGCATCCTCCTGCATCAAAAGGGTGGTTTTGTCTCGAACGTTGTCCTGGAAGGATTCATATCGAATTTTCAGGGAGCAGACATCACTGCCCAGTGTTGACTCATCATCATCGAACATGTAGTTATCCACATCTTCTTCAGAGAACAGGTTGACAGACAGCTCATTCTTGGAACAGAGGTCAAGAAGTTCAATCTTACTCTCACTAATAAAAGTCTCAAAGTAACCCCAATCCTGATTGGAATTTGCCAGCAAAGCCTCTTCCGTATTGCACTTATCTAATAGTAATGCCTCATAATAACTTTTCTGAGCTGGGTCCTCCAAGTCAATGTCAGGTTTCTCGGCTTCTCGTCTATCTCCTGCCCTTGATTTGTGCAGTGGGAAGCCTAGGAGCTGGTCTGAGAGCAGCTGCTCTCCATATTTCATGTTTTCTCCAGCATTAATACACTGAATCCCTATATCAGAGACTGCACAAGTTTCATAATCCCTATTTAGATCACTGACTTTTAGACTGATCCCTGGCTCAGGATCTACTGCATCCTTGGATTCCATGAAGCAGCCCAAGCAAGTCCGGCTTGGCTGCATGAGGCACTCCCCATTCAGAGCTGACATGCCTGCAGGCTCCATTATGGCAAATGGAGCTTTCTCACACTCATTGGGCAGTGACCATGTGTTCAGGCCTTTTGAAACACCAGATGTAAGGGAGATGGCATTCACAGAAGCACTATTAGCAGCATGCTCAGGTGCTTCAATCAGGCCCAAAGGAGAGGGAGGGCTCTGCATACAGGGCTTCTTAGAGGGCAGAGGCAGGAGACCTCTGGGATACATCAGGTTCTCTTTTTGAGCCACCAGTATAGGCTGGATTGGTGTAGCAGCATCTAGAGCTGCAAATGACTTCATTGCCACATCCTGGTCCTCTGAATCTAGAGAAAAGGGGAAAAATGACAGAAATAAAGTTAAAGGTATTAGACCAGACTCATTAACTCTCTTTCCCTTGATCAGTTTCTGGTACTTGATCTTATGATATAAAATCTAAGCTTCAGCTTCTCTAACTTTAGAAGTAGAAACTACAGAGTTAAAGAACAACCTTGATTTTATATTGAACATTCATGCGAGTGAAAAATAATATTTTTTAGGTTCAGCTTTTTCTTCAGACACACATGGCACTCTCCTCAGAAATGAGGAAAAAATTGGATTGCTTGATCAACTGGAAAGTCAAATCTTTCAGGGTGGGAAAATGCTGAGATGGGATATATTCATGGTTTTGAACTATGAGGCATAGTCCTATCCTTCAGACCTCACCTATGTTTTGGAAGCTCCTACTGAGTCTAAACATTCCAAACTTCACATCAGAGCATATTTCTAATTCACCAGGAATTTAGAGGAACTTAAGTATCCATTTGATAGAGATGATTTGGGAGAGCAAAGGGGTTGGATTTGATACCTCTTAGAGACGCTTCTAGTCCAGTTAGAGATCTGGTGGAATAAAGTTTAGGATTAACTCCTATCTCAGAGGCATCCTAGACTTAACTTGCCCCAGCTCTGTGGATACTGAAAATCTATAGTACTAACAAAGGACTACTGGGAGAGATATTACATACCACAATTAAATTCCCTTACCATTTTCCTTGACCCCATTAATCATAGTGTTTTCTCCATTGGCTGAGGCAACAACAGCCTTATCTTGTTGGTTATCCATGAATGGAACCTCTTATTGTTTCATTCCAAGTCCAAATGCTGTCCAACCTGCACATTTCAAATACATAATATCAGTCATCAAATTTTCTTCTCTGTTTTAAGCTCATTTCAGCTAGAGAGGTTTTAAAATGTTCACTGGAATTTACCTATTTCCAGACTGGTTTCATAGCCACTATTGTTTTTGTTTCATATTTTATACCTACTATATAAGTCAATTTGGAAACTCACACTTCATTCACACATTCTAGATCCTTCTGTCTCCTCTAGGCTACCATACCATTCAAAACTGAAATCTGAGGAAGCAGGCAAACTTACATCTTCTTCCAGATAGTAATACATTTAACCTAATCATGGTCATCCAATTAGGAAGGACACAAAGTAGAGCCCAGACTAACCTGAGACAAGGGGTGTGTACATGTGGAGATTGGCTTTATTTCTGTTTGTCTCATCTCTAATTCAGATGATCATAAGCTCTTAACAAAACAAGCCAATTCGTATATACACACATATACATCACATTCATATTTTCTCTGTGCTTAAAATTTGACTGCTAAGTATGAAAGAGGTAGAGAATTCCTTCCATGATTTCTTGGCTTTCATGACCTGAGCTCTGGTTTTGACAAATATTTCTCCAAGCCCACAGCAGGATTTTTAAATGTGACTACAAAGAAGATCTGGAATTTCTGAAAATGTCCCAGCATTATCTGGTATTTTTAGTGTATAGAACACATATCTATAGCCCCTCATGTCTTGCCCACCTACTTGGAGGGTAGGTATATGCAAAATGATATGAGGCACAGCCACTCAAGGTGGAGGTCTCTACCATGTGCCACTACAGCATCTATAAATCTCTATTTATTCCAAACCCCCTTTCTCTAGACCTTTTCCTCAGCCAAGGATCCATCCCTTTATTAAAAAGCATAGACTACTTTACTGATGGCCAAGCAGCTATTACAAAAATCTCAACTGTATATTCACTTACTCTAAAACATGCAAATACTATAAAAGGTAGGTCCAGCATTGCGGGAATAAGACAGTTTTAAATGATTCAATCTTTATACCCTAAAGCCTATCTGGGCCTATTTCCTTATCTGTAAAATAAGAAGTTTGTATTAGGCAATCACTCAGTGTTTTAAAAGTTAGATGATCTTGGGTTCCCCTAATATTTATATATCATAATTGCCCAACTTTCTTCTCATTTTATATAAGACCTGACTTGAGAGTAGCCAATAAAACCACAGGTGTCAGGAAAAAGAGAAAGAGATGCTTACTTGTTGTATTTACACAGAAAGAAGGGCTGGAGATTTCTAAAAGGTAGAGATGCTTGGCTAACAATGTCAAAGTCACCATCCTTTGGCAAGGAGGGCTCATTTGTGGTGGAATCGAATGAACAGATCAGATGGTTGAGCCTCTGCTTCAGAGAGGACCCTATGGGCAGATGGAATCATACTGTCATCATGGATTACTCTGTGTATCTTTTTTAAAAAAGGAACTCAGTAGAACTTCAGGTATCATTTTACTCTTCTTTAACCCCTCCACTAATTGTATCTTGCCAAGGACTTGATAAGGGGCAAATTATTTGTAGATTTCAATAACTTAGTGGCTTCTTGCCCCTTATGCCTAAGGCTAACTACAAGGAAGTCCATTTTTAATCACCAGGAAGACCAAGGCACAGAGAAACAAAAAATAAAATAAAGTCACAAAATAACATAATGGCAGATCTAACAAAGGAACCCAAGTCTCCAGACCAAGAAACCAGGTGTTTTTTTCTTAGAACACAAATGCTTTCTCTATTCTTACCACTTCCAAACCCTGGCCAAAACAAGGCTGTAGAGATATGTTTCCACAGGTTACTGATCTATACTTATACCCCCTTTCAGGTAATGAAATAAAGAACAGCTGCCTCAGACAAGTATTGATTATTAGCAAAAATTAATGTACCATAAAATATATATAGGAGCAATGCACTTAAGTATCAAGAATTATCCAATCTTGTCAGACATGACAAGAATACTGTGTCATGGGACATATTAGTGCCACTGTAACTCTACTCTGGGATGTTATTTCCCTAAGAACATATATTTCCTCTCAGAAAAATCTGTCCAAGCACCCAGGATTTATGGCTCTGCAGTAAATGGAATCTTAAAGGGTTGAGAACAGAGGAAATATGCTTTGGCAAAAGATAAAGAAGAGGTGGAGAGGGGTATGGGAGCTTGATAAGTTGGGAAGGGGAGAGGAAGGGAGCACTAGGTGCTGGGCTGGATAGAGTTACAGAAGTTATCTCATTTTGTACTAACAATCACCTTGTAAGGTTGGTTCTACTAGGTTCTTTTTTTTTTTCTTTCTTTTTCTGGGCTGCACAGTGTGGCTGGATCTCTGACCAGGGATCACTAGACCACCAGGCAACTCCCTTATTTTTTTCAAAAGGGCAAACTGAGTATCATAGATACTAACTTAGATACTAACAGAGGTACTATATTAGATATTAACTTAATGATTATCAATTATTTGGGCTTGTTTTTTCTACAGAATTAGAAGGCTAAATCCTGAGCAGACAATCCTTCAGTTCTTTCCTATGACTTTTCAAATCTTAGCTCTAAATGACACAACTTAAAGGTATGTATTTTCCCACATTTTTATTTATTTATACCTTGGCTGCTTATAAAAATGATTCATGAGAGGGATTATAATTCTTTATAGCTACAATACAAACAGCTCTGGGCTTGCTTTAGCTCTTCTCAACTGATCAGCATTTTAAGATAGCAAATTTTGTGAGGTTATTAAAATCTATTTTGAGCTAAAGTTGATTAACACTTTTGGAATAATGTACAATAAGTTGCTTTGCTGATCATGGTAAATCATACAGTGTGTAATGGCACTGATCTAACATTAGCATGGAGACAGGTATTTTGAAGCAAGAAAATGCTCATTTAAAGTGGAAAAGCAACCACTCCTACTTGGCTTTCCCCTCAGTTGGGCCTGAAGAGGGCTCATAGATCCTGTCCCAGTAGGCTGCTATGCTCTTGCCCAAAGGTCTTTAAGGCTCAGGTCTTCTCTTCACCTCCCCTCTATACTCCCAGTCTAGATGACCCACACGAGCATTTGTGTTGGGGGCTGTCCTTGGCCTTTCCCAGCTGAAAAAAGTAATAAGGAAAGAAAGTATATCATATTTCTGCCTATGGACCTGGGACAACATAGCCTTTGGGACTGGAGTAGTGCTGATCTCTAGAATACCAGTTTAAATCAATTCAACAAATTGACTATGTACTACCTGTGGTCGTGGTGGTGTACCAGAAACTGTAGTAGAAAAGACAGGTGACTGAGACTAGATCCATGTTCTCAAGGTGCTCAGAGTCTATGGGGGAAAACAAGCCATAGACAAATTCTAATAAATATATAATATACTGAAAGAGAGGCAAAAAGTTTCTACAGGAGTTCAAAATGGAGAGAAATTATTCCACTTCTAGAGAGGAGGGAAATCAGTGAAGCCTTCACTAATAGCAGCAGCATTTGAGATGGACCTTGAAGGATGGTCTTTCAGGAGGTGAGGATGGAAAAGTATAGAGGAGAGAAAGGCATTCCAGGCTGAAGGAACTTCATGAGATGCCATGAGTCTCTCCCTACTCCAGTCTATCTAAACAACTGCTACAGAATCATAGGCCTGACAACTTTCCTTGCATATAACACCCTTTTCAATCAATATTCAACTTCTCAAGTTGTATTCTCCTTTCATTCTCTTCACCTCCCCTCTATACTCCCAAATATTCTAACTCTCTCTGTTTCATTAATATGCTAGACCATTTTTTGCTTCCAGGAGTCTTGCTCTTGATATTCTCTCTGCCTGGAATGCCTCTCCCCACTCTTTCCCCTTCCTCTATTCCTTCCCTTCTTCCCCCCGCTTCCAGCTTCTCTTTCATCTCCCTCTCCTATTCCCTACTCAAAGTCTCCCTGACACTTTCCTTGACTCTTCCCACCCCAAACAAAATTTGTCTCTTCCCTTCTCTGGTTCCCAAAGAACTTTGCTCTCCTCTGTGTTTATCACCTTATATAAACATTACTTCTTTATATCTGATACCCTCAAAAGACTAAGCACCCCTCACCTCCACAGGGCTTAGCCCAAACAGTGCTTAGAACATGGTATATACTCTGTAAAAGATGACTAGAAGATGATGTTGAATGGTAGGAAAAGATGGCGGAGAATTTGGGGAACAGTAGTGGTTGGCTAAAATACAGTAAGTTCCCTATGTTCAAACGAGTTCTGTTCCGAGAGCACGTCTGTTAAGTCCAATTTGTTCGTAAGTCCAACAAAGTTAGCCTAGGTACCCAACTAACACAATCAGCTATATAGTACTGTACTGTAATAGGTTTATAATACTTTTCACACAAATAATACATAAAAAATAAACAAACACAAAAGTAAAGAAAACATTTTTAATCTTACAGTGCAGTACTTTGAAAAGTACAGTAGTACTGTACAACAGCTGGCATACAGAAGCTGGCATCGAGTAAACACGCAAAAAGAGTTACTGACTGGAGGAGGGAGAGGAGGTGGGAGATGGTAGAGCTGAAGGATTCTCAGCAATAGGAGATGGAGGACAAGCTGCAATTTCACTCACGCCTGACATTGATGGCACAGGTTCTGGTTCCTTGCTGGATTCAATTCTATCTACCCTCTTGAAAAAACGATCCAGTGATATCTAGGTAGTAGCTCTTTTTTCTCGTCATAGATGACACGGTAGCACTGGATTGCATTGTGAACGGCTGCTGCAACCTTAGTGTACCATTCTAGGTTCGGATCCTGTGCCTCAAAAATTAACAGTGCCTCCTCAAATAAAGAAAATCCCCTTGCCATTTCCTGCATCGTGAATCTCTTCAGTTCTTCAGTTACTTCTTCTTCCTCTCGTCTCTCTTAGTCCTTTCTCTGGGCCTCCATTTCCATCAGGTTTTCATTAGTAAGCTCCTCGTGTTGCACAGCAAGGAGTCCGATGAAGTCGTCCTCTTGCAGATCTAGCTCCAGCTTCTCACTGAGGGCCACTAAGTTGCTGAAGACCTCTTTGGACTCCTCATCCACCTTCTCAAATCCATGAAAATCGTGAACAAATTGCGGGCAAAAGTTCTTCCAAACCCCATTCACGGTGACTGGCATAACCTCACGCCAAACAAAGTCAATGTTTTTTATGGCCTTGTAGATGTTATAGTACTTCCAAAATTGTCACAAGGTTGATCCTGATTCATCACTTGCCTTTACTGCCTAATGAAAAGTGTGACATAAATAATATTTCTTGAAAGTCACTATAACTCCTTGGTCCATAGGTTGGATGAACGACATAGTATTCGGTGGCAGATGCACTACTTTGACATTGGGATGAAAGTCGTCCATGAATGGGGGTTGGCCGGGAGCACTGTCAAGCAGCAAAAGAATGTTGAATGGGACGTCCTTCTCCAAGCAATATTTCTCTACCTCCAGGATAAAGTGGTGGAAAAACCAGTCCTGGAAAATGGCCTGTGTAATCCAGGCTTTGGGGTTACTCTTCCACACAACAGGAAGAGAGCCCTTGGCTATGTTTTTAAGGGTTCTTGTGTTCTCTGAATGATAAACTAAGAGAGGCTTCAGCTTCATATCGCCGGAAGCATTGCCACCAAATAACAGAGTTAGCCTATCCTTTGCTGCTTTATAGCCTGGCACCAACTTTTCCTCCTTACTGATGTAACTTTGGTCTGGCATCCTCTTCCAGGACAGTCCTGTCTCATCCATATTAAAAACATGCTTGGGTAAATACGTGCCTTCATCAATAATTTCTAGTAGCATTTCAGGAAACTGCCAGGCAGCTACCATAGCTGCAGTCACTGCCTCACCACTTTTACTTCGTGAATGTTGGCTCTAGCTTTGAACCAATGAAACCAGCCATGGCTGGCATTAAAATATGCACCCTCTGATTTTTCTCCGTGTTTCTTCTTCAAGTCTTCATAAAGGCTTTTAGCTTTCTCTCGAATCAGCATTAAGCTGAGCAGGACTCGATGCTGATGCTGATCCTGCATCCACATACTGAGAAGTTTCTCCTTCTCCTCCATCACTTTTCCATGTTTCAACATTATTGTTGACATGATCAGCACAGCAGACTTCACATGTTCCATGTTCTTGTCCTTGTTCTTTAGAATCGTGCCGATGGTTGAATGATTCATGTTATAAGAATGAGCGACGTCTACCATCTTTTCACCTCGCTCCACTCTCTCAGTTACTTTCACTTTTCTTTCCACTGTTATCACTTGGCACTTTTTAGCAGTACCAGCTACATCACCTCTGCTTTTATGCTTGCTTCCGGACATCCTGGGCTGAAATATAGATATTGCACTACTGTACTCTATACAGTACTGTAAAGTACACAAAAGCATGACCACTTGTAGAGGATGCATGCATGTAACAGTGTACACCAGACACATGAACTAACTTACATGAATGGACATGCAAACACATGTTCGCATCTTTGAAAGTTTGCAACTTGAAGGTTCGTATGTAGGGGACTTACTGTATCAGGTACACATAAGAAGATATGATTGAAAAGGTAAGAACTATACTCTGGGGCTTCCCTGGTGGCGCAGTGGTTGAGAGTCCGCCTGCCGATGCAGGGGACACGGGTTTGTGCCCCAGTCCAGGAAGATCCCACATGCCGCGGAGCGGCTGGGCCCTTGAGCCATGGCCGCTGAGCCTGCGCGTCTGAAGCCTGTGCTCCGCAACGGGAGAGGCCACAACAGTGAGGGGCCCATGTACAGCAAAAAAATAAATAAATAAATAAATAAATAAAAGAACTGTACTCTGGAGGCCACCCAAATCCTAACTCAGGAAGACACTGAGGGATTTGAGCAGAGGAATGCTATGATTAGAACATTAGGACCAGTGAGGGTGGGAGAATCAGAGTTAAGAAAATAGGTTAGGAGATGCGACGTTCAGGTGTGAGTAGTCAAGAAGATTAGAATTAGGGAGGAGGAAATAAAAATGGAAAGAAGATGTTAAATTTGAGTAGAACTGCAGAGGTGTGCTGCATAGATTTGGAAAATGATTTCGATGTGGCAGGCAAGGGAGCAGATTTGGAAAATGATTTAGATGTGGCAGGCAAGGGAGCAGGAATTGGCATATAGAGAGAAGACAGAGGTCAAGGAGTTAATAGATGGTTGTAAAAGGAGCATTAGGGGTGGTTGGATTCCAGGTTAGAGTAGCCTTAGAAATACAGTGCCAGGATGTTCAAGGTGAGTAATAAGCCAGTTGTGAGGTCCAACATCGATAATGGAGCTGACAAAGGTCTTAGCTGTCATACTGGAAAGGAGGCAACTGACCAGCAAGCTGTTATAGATCTACAGGTTCGGTTAGGGACTGAAATGGATCAATGAGATAGGACTGTTGTAGCGAACAGGTCCACAGAAGGTTTCCAGGTTAGCCTAGCCAAGATCTATCTAGTCTAATCTTCCCAGTTTAGCTCCAGTCAGTTGATGGATGACAGAATCAGCATTAGTACAGAGAGCACATACTTACCCATAATGCTACCTGGCTAATTCAATTTTCTAATATCTACCAGGATTTAATGATACTAGGTTAGAAATATGGAGGTATGATGCCTTTAAGTACAGAAAACATGCTTAAAAGAGGAGCCGTATAAGTTTAAAAATATTAAGGATGAGAGAGACATCAAAAAAAGATGATCACAGTAAAACGCTAAAAAGAATTCTATATATCTCAAAAGTATGGTATGAATCTATGTTATCTCTCATGATAAAGATTCCAAAATTCAAAAGATATGCACGGCTCTATTTACAATAGCCAGGACATGGAAGGAACCTAAGTGTCCATCGACAAATGAATGGATAAAGAAGATGTGGTACATATGGAATGGAATATTACTCAGCCATAAAACAAATGAAATTGAGTTATTTGTAGTGAGGTGGATGGACCTAGAGACTGTCATACAGAGTGAAGTAAATCAGAAAGAGAAAAACAAATACCATATGCTAAAACATATATATGGAATCTTAAAAAAAAATGGTTCTGAAGAACCTAGGGGCAGGACAGGAATAAAGATGCAGAGGTAGAGAATGGACTTGAGGACACGGGGAGGGGAAAGGGTAAGCTGGGACGAAGTGAGAGAGTGGCATGGAGATATATACACTACCAAATGTAAAATATATAGCTAGTGGGAAGCAGCTGCACAGCACAGGGAGATCAGCTTGGTGTTTTGTGTCCACTTAGAGGGGTGGGATAGGAAGGGTGGCAGGGAGATGCAAGAGGGAGGGGACATGGGGATATATGTATAGCTGATTCACTTTGTTATAAAGCAGAAACTAACATACCATTGTAAAGCAATTATACTCCAATAAAGATGTTTAAAAAAAAGTTATGCACAGAAAACTCATATAAGAAGTGATATCGCATGGCACAGGGATATTGGCTCGGTGCTTTGTGACAGCCTGGAGGGGTGGGATAGGGAGGGTGGGAGGGAGGGAGACGCAAGAGGGAAGACATATGGGAACATATGTTTATGTATGACTGATTCACTTTGTTATAAAGCAGAAACTAACACACCATTGTAAAGCAATTATACCCCAATAAAGATGTTAAAAAAAAAAAAAAGAAGTGATATCACATAATGGATGGAGTATAACCACTAACTAGCTGGGTGTCCTCAGGTAAGCTCCTTTCCCTCTCTGGTCCTCAGTTTTATCAGCTATACAATAAGAGAATTGAAGCAAATTATATCTAAGGGTCTTCCTAACTTTGAGCAATCTATAATTCATTTAATTTTTTTTTTATTAAAAGAATGAAATTCGGGGATTCCCTGGTGGCGCAGTGGTTGAGAGTCCGCCTGCCGATGCAGGGGACATGGGTTCGTGCCCCGGTCCGGGAAGATCCCACATGCCGCGGAGCGGCTGGGCCCGTGAGCCATGGCCGCTGAGCCTGCGCGTCCGGAGCCTGTGCTCCGCAACGGGAGAGGCCACAACAGTGAGAGGCCTGCATACCGCAAAAAAAAAAAAAAAAAAAAGAAATTCCATGTACAAGGAAAAAAATCACATATATTAAGAGTTCTGATTTAAGTTTTGTGTGATACTGAGGTAATCCTATAATGCACACCTGAGGGAACTCTTTACTCTCTTCCTTCTCATGTCCCTTCCTGTATTTGTCTGATTTTTGTACATTCCCACCCCAGTCCTGCCAGATGCAGCAAATAGGGTGCTGCTGCTGATGACAGGGCTCTGTATGTTCTTTCTGCCTTAATTTTTGGCAGCCATCAGTTTAAGGGAGGGGTCCTCTTTGCTATTAGGCTCCTGGGCAGCAGCTATAGTGGCTGCATTTTGGCATAGCTCAGTGGTTCAACATTTGGCTCTCCCTTCCTCTTACTTTTCCCTCCCTCACTACTTTTATCTGCACCATCCTTTGTGATATCACCCTAAAGGAATTTCCAAAAAGAGCAAGTGCATAGGATCAAAAATCAATGAGAAAGCATGTGAAAATGCATTGTCTATGTTAAAGCACTACACAAATGCCAGAAAACCTAGTATGCAATAAGACCTGAATTAGGGGTGGACAGAAACAAGCAGAGGCATTCATGGGCTGAAGCTGGGAATAGACAGCCTCCCCACCAGTCTTTAGCTAATTCTTTGATGAGCGCTAGTAGTTTTCTGGTAGCATCTTTAGGCTTTTCTATGTATAGTATCATGTCATCTGCAAACAGTGACAGTTTTACTTCTTTTCCAGTTTGGATTCCTTTTATTTCTTTTTCTTCTCTGCCATGGCTAGGACTTCCAAAGCTATGTTGAATAATAGTGGTGAACGTGGACATCCTTCTCTTGTTCCTGATCTTAGAGGAAATGCTTTCAGTTTTTCACCAATGAGAATAATATTTGTGGTGGGTTTGTCATATATGGCCTTTATTATGTTGAGGTAGGTTCACTCTATGCCCACTTTCTGGGGAGATTTTATCATAAATGGGTGTTTTTCTGCATCTATTGAGATGATCATATGGTTTTTATTCTTCAATTTGTTGATGTGGTGTATCACACTGATTGATTTGCAAATATTGAAAAATCCTTGCATCCCTGGGATAAATCCCACTTGATCATCGTGTATGATCCTTTTAATGTGCTGTCGGATTCTGTTTGCTAGTATTTGTTTGAAGATTTTTGCTTCTATGTTTGTCAGTGATACTGGCCTGTAATTTTCTTTTTTTTGTGATATCTGGTTTTGGTATCAGGTTAATGTGCCCTTGTAGAATGAGCTTGGGAGTATTCCTTCCTCTGTAAATTTCTGGAAGAGTTTCAGAAGGGTAGGTGTTAACTTTTCTCTAAATGTTTGATAGAATTCGCCTGTGAAGGCATCTGGTCCTGGACTTTTGTTTGTTGGAAGATTTTTTTTTTTTTTTTTTTTTTTTGCGGTACGTGGGCCTCCCGCTATTGTGGCCTCTCGCGTTGCGGAGCACAGGCTCCGGACGCGCAGGCTCAGCGGCCATGGCCCACGGGCCCACGGGCCCAGCCGCTCCGCGGCATGTGGGATCTTCCCAGACCGGGGCACGAACCCGTGTCCCCTGCATCGGCAGGCGGACTCTCAATCACTGCGCCACCAGGGAAGCCCCTGTTGGAAGATTTTTAATCACAGTTTCAATTTCAGTACTTGTGACTGGTCTGTTCATATTTTCTATTTCTTCCTGGTTCAGTCCTGGAAGGTTGTAGCTTTCTAAGAAGCTGTCCATTTCTTCTAGGTTGTCCATTTTATTGGCATATAGTTGCCTGTAAGAGACTCTCATAATCCTTTGTATTTCTGTGGTGTCAGTTGAAACTTCTTTTTCATTTCTACTTTTATTGATTTGAGTCTTCTCCCTTTTTTTCTTGATGACTCTGGCTAAAGGTTTATCAATTTTGTTTATCTTCTAAAGAACCAGCTTTTAGTTTTATTGATCTTTGCTATTGCTTTCTTTGTTTCTATTTCATCTATTTCTGTTCTGATCTTTATGACTTCTTTCCTTCTACTAACTTTGGGTTTTGTTTGTTCTTCTTTCTCTATTTCCTTTAGGTATAAGGTTAGATTGTTTATTTGAGATTTTTCTTGTTTCTTGAGGTAGGATTGTATTGCTATAAACTTCCCTCTTAGAACTGCTTTTACTGCATCCGATAGCTTTTGGGTCATCGTGTTTTCATTGTCATTTGTTTCTAGGTATTTTTCGATTTCCTCTTTGATTTATTCAGTGATCTCTTGGTTATTTAGTAGCATATTGTTTAGCCTCCATGTGTTTGTATTTTTTACAGATTTTTTCCTGTAATTGATATCTAGTCTCACAGTGTAGTGGTCGGAAAAGATACTTGATACAATTTCAATTTTCTTAAATTTACCAAGGCTTGATTTGTGACCCAAGATATGATCTATTCTGGAGAATGTTCCATGAGCACTTGAGAAGAATGTGTATTCTGTTGTTTTTGGATGGAGTGTCCTATAAATATCAATTAAGTCCATCTTGTTTAATGTATCATTTAAAGCTTGTGTTTCCTTATTTATTTTCATTTTGGATGATCTGTCCATTGGTGAAAGTGGGGTGTTAAAGTCCCCCACTATTATTGTGTTATTGTTGATTTCCCCTTTTATGGCTGTTAGCATTTGCCTTATGTACTGAGGTGCTCCTCTGTTGGGTGTATATATACTTACAATTGTTATATCTTCTTGTTGGATTGATCCCTTGATCATTATGTAGTGTCCTTCCTTGTCTCTTGTAACAGTCTTTAACATCTATTTTGTCTGATATAAGTATTGCTACTCCACCTTTCTTTTGTTTTCTATTTGAATGGAATATCTTTTTCCATCCCCTCACTTTCAGTCTGTATGTGTCTGTAGGTCTGAAGTGGGTCTCTTGTAGACAGCATACATCCAGGTCTCGTTTTTTTATCTATTCAGCCAGTCTATGTCTTTTGCTTGGAGCAATTAGTCCATTTACACTTAAGGCAATTATTGATATGCATGTTCCTATTGCCATTTTCTTAATTGTTCTGGATTTGTTTTTGTTGGTCTTCTTTCTTCCCTTCTTCTTTTGTTCTCTTCTCTTGTGGTTTGATGACTAACTTTAGTGGTTTGTTTGGGTTGTTTTTCTTTTTTATGTGTGTACCTACTGTAGCTGTTTGGTTTGCAGTTCCTATGGGATTTTGATATAGCAGTCTATATATGCACAATGTTGTTTTAAGTTGCTGGTCTCTTAATTTCAAATGCAATTCCCATTTCTTGCATTTGTACTTTCCTCATGGTTGCTGGTTTTGATATCATATTTGTGCATTGATGATTTCCTACTATTACTTTATGTTTGCCTTTACTAGTGAGCTTTCCCATTTGTGATTTTCTTGTTTCTAGTTGTGGCTTCTTTTTTTTTTTCTCCCCACCTAGAGAAGTTGCTTTAGCATTTGTTGTAAGGCTGGTTTGGTGGTGCTGAATTTTCTTAGCTTTTGTTTGTCTGTAAAGCTTTTGATTTCTCTGTCGAATCTGAATGAGAGCCTTGCTGGGTAGAGTACTCTTTTTTTTTTCCCCCTGGTAGCATATTCTTGGTTGTAGGTTTTTTCCTTTCATCGCTTTAGATATATGGTGCCACTCTCTTCCGACCTGCAGTTTCTGCTGAAAACTCAGCTGATAACCTTATGGGGATTCCTTTGTATGTTATTTGTTGCTTTTCCCTTGTTGCTGTTAATATTTTTTCTTTACATCTAATATTTGTCAGTTTGATTAATATGTGTCTCAGTGTGTTCCTCCTTGGGCTTATCCTGCCTGGGACTCTCTGCACTTCCTGGACTTGGGAGACTGTTTCCTTTCCTATGTGAGGGAAGTTTTTGGCTATAAGCTTTCAAATATTTTCTCAGGCCCTTTCCCTTTTCTTCTTCTAGGACCCCTATAATGCAAATGTTGGTGTGTTTAATGTTGTCCCATATGTCTCTGAGACTGCCCTCACTTCTTTTCATTCTTTTCTCCTTATTCTGTTCAATGGCAGTGATTTCCACCACTCTGTCTTCCAGTTCACTTATTTTTTCTGCCTCAGTTATTCTGCTATTGATTCCTTCTAGTATATTTTTCATTTCAATTATTGTGTTGTTCATCTCTGTTTGTTCTTTAAATCTTCTGTCTTTTTTAAACATTTCTTATATCTTCTTAGTCTGTGCCTCCATTCTTTTTCTGAGATTTTGAGTCAGCTTTAGTATCATTACTCTGAATTCTTTTTCAGGTAGATTGCCTATCTCCTATTTATTTAGTTCTTCTTGTGGGTTTTTATCTTGTTCCTTCATCTGCAATATATTTTTCTGTTATCTCATTTTGTCTAACTTTCTGTGTTTGTGGCCTCCTTTCTGCACCTGAGGATCATATTTCCTCTTGCTTCTGGTGTCTGCCCCCTGGTGGGTGAGGTTGGACCAGGGAATTGTGTAGGCTTCTTGGTGGGTGAAGCTGGGTCTTGTCCCTCTGGTGGGCAGAGCCGTGTCGAGGGATGTGTTTAGAGGTGGCTGTGAGCTCAGTACATCTTTAGGCAGTCTGTCTTCTGGTGGGATGGGCTGTGTTCCTATCCTGTTGGTTGTTTGGCCTGAGGCTTTCCAGCACTGGAGCCTGCAGGTTGTTGGGTGGGGCTGGGTCTTGGTGCCAAAATGGGGACCTCCAGGAGGCCTCAGTCCAATCACTATTCCCTGGGGCCTCTGCTACTGGTGTCCTTGACCCCGCTGTGAGCTACAGCCAACCCTCGCCTCCCCAGGAGACACTCCAAGACCCCTAGGTAGGTGTATCCCAGGCTCCTATGGAGGTACTGCTTAGTGCTGGGTCCCAGTGCATATGAGACCTTGTATGCACCCTCCAAGAGTGGAGTCTCTGTTTCCCCCAGCCCTGTGAGCTCTTGCACTCAAGCCCTGCTGTCCTTCAAGGTTAAATGCTCTCGGGGTTCTTCCTCCCAACTCCAGACCCTCAGATTGTCTTGGAGGACTACTTTTATGTGGGAATGCCCCTGTGTAGCCTGTGTGGGTTTAATATTTTTTGATGCAAGGGCTGTTTTTAGTTTAGATGTCTGCCACCTCTTTCTTCAGTGTATGCTGGCTGTTATCCCCTTGATAAGAGGTGTGACTATTGTTTTGGTGACCAGGGCCTGCAATGGATATTGAGCAGGCCTCCCCTTTGCTCTGTAGTTGTCACTGCCCTGTCAGGGGTGGGATCTGCTCCCTAGTTTTTGGAGTGCAGGCCCCCAGATCTGTTTGTTAGCTGTGTTTCTGATCTGCAGGACTGAAGGACTCCCACTGGGAGAGAAGCCACTGAGTATTCCTCCTTCGGAGCTGTTCACCTGTGGGTGTGCTTTGTTGTGTCACCTTTCACCGGCTGTGCGAGCTCTCAAATTATACTGCTGTTGGCACTGCTCTCGGCCCCACCTTAACCATGGGTATGCTGGAAGTTGGCCCTGGTCTCTCTCAGGTGTTGTTTTCACCAGGACGCCAGCATAGACCCACTGAAGTCAGGTCCCAGGATTGCAGTAATCATGGAACTGAACTTGCTGTGGGCGCTATGGGGGCAGCTCAGACTCTGGCTGGGCTCAACCCCCACATGTACGTGTCCACAAAGTCCACAGCTGCTAAAGATAGACCTATCTTGGCTGTGGGAGCACTCATTGTCCATTCAGATGTTCTGCAGACGCTGAGTTTACAAAGCTGGTCGCAGGGGTGTAAATCTGCAGTTTGTGCAGTTGTGAGGTGAGATTTCAGCTCTTCTTCCTTAGGTGCATGGCCCCTGGGGCTCAGCTGTGGTTTCAGCTACACCCCTGCATGTGGGTCACCCCACCCGGGGACCGGGTATGGAGGAGAAGGAGGCAGTGGCTGGAGGTGCAAGATCCTGTCCCGTTGGGGATGGGTCAAAGAGGAGGACGTGGCAGCTGGAGGTGTGAGACCCTGCCCTGGTGGGAGTGCTTCTTAGTGCCCAGGGAGGCAGGGGCTGGTGTTCAGGGAGAGAAGCTGCAATGGTGGCCTCACGCTTTGTGTGTCACTCAACAATCCCGTTTCACTTACATAGCAGTCTGGGCTTCCTCCATGAGCACTCCTGGTTGTGGAGCTCCTCACTACCATCCCCTCAGGTTGTCTCCTCACAGCCAACAAAAGTCCTCTCCCTGGGTCTGCTCTCCAAACCCCATGTTCCAGCACCCATTCCCCGTCTGCACCAGCGGGCACACATCTTAGGCTGGGGTGCACAGACCAGTTGCTGCATTCGCCTCTGAGCCCTTGAAGCTTCCCTTCTGTCCCAGCTGATCTCCCCGCTGGTGAGGGGGCTTCCCCAGGTGCAGGAACGTCTCCTCACCTTCAGCTCCCTGCCAGGGGTGCAGGTCCCATCCCACTTACTCTCCTCTTCTTTTTCCCTTCTTCTTTGTTTCATCCTACCTGGTTACACGGGGATCTTTCTTGTCCTTTAAAGTGTCCGAGGTCCTCTGCCAGTGTTCAGCAGGTGTTCTGTGAGAACTGTTCCACTTGTAGATTTATTCTTGATGCATTTGTGGGGAGAGGTAAACTCCACATCCTCCTACTCCCCCACCATCTTGACTCCTCCTAATTTATAAACTTTTAGACCATAGGTAGCTCAAATTTACTGGCACTCTCAGAGTCCCTTTGCTTTTGCAAAATAATTATATTTTCAGGACCTCTGCCTGCTTTCTCTCTCAAGTTCAAGGAACAAGTGGTAGAGAAACCCAATCACTGTCAGGTCAAGAATATGAAGTATTTCTTTCCCCAAAGAGTCCCTTTCTTCTTGTTGCCAGACCCATATGGGCTGTATAATGGCACATTAGTTACAGGGAGACCAACCTGGAACACCCATTGATGTGTACAAGATGGTGAGTCCTTGGAAAGACTGTGCCACTGTATCCTGGCACTCTGTGAGAATGGGTTTATACAAGGTTTGTGTCCTAATCACAGAATGCCTTTGTTGCCAGGCAGCACTGAGTTACATGTAATGCTTGAGTTCAATGACTGTAGGCTGAATTATCTTTTAACTTTCTCTATATGGATCTCTTTTCTTATTACTAATCTAGCCTGTTAATTAAAAGTTTAAAATATTATTAAATTACTTTAAGAAATATAACCACTGAACCACAGGGCTAGAACGATCTAGGAAGATAGTCAAATCCCCTAATCCCCATTTTACAAATGGGGTAACCAAGTCCCATAAAGGGGAAACTACCTGCTCAATGTCACACAGTGAGTTGCTAACACAAAACATCCTTGGAAATATCCCCATGGCACCAAGTGGTTATTTTTATTTATAAGCTGAAATATAACTTATAAATAAAAATAACCACTATTCAGAGGGCTAACTTTTTGTTTGTCTTTACTGGAGGAAATACTGTCACAAATAAGAAAAATGTCCTTGCTTATCCCGAGATGGGGAGTGGAAGGGAGTGGAGAAAAAGCCAAACCCTAAACCTATCTGGGAAGGAGGCACTGCTCTTCCAGCCTCTGGCTTCCTGAGCTCTGTGTTTTCACCATCAATATAACAGTTCTGGGAACATCTTTCTCTGTTACACATACACACACATCATGTTCATGTATACTCAAAAAAAATTCATGGTGTATTTCTTTTCGCATTGTGGAAGCAGAATGCTGCGTATTGAACTAGAGTTGGGAGACAAGAGGAGCTGGGAGTTCTAAGATAAATGCAACTACTTAATAATGCCTAGTCAAAACACCACTTGAAATTTTGGATGTAGGTTTGAGGGACCAGAGATACCATGACCAGAGATACCAAGTTAAAAGGTTTTTGGAAAAGTCCCAAGTGATCACAGTAGATTTCTTTTATAGTCTTTTACTTATCTTTTACTTCATCTTAATCCCCAAAGCAGGAAACAAGAATCTAAAGAAATAAACATCAAATTAACTACTATATTTATTTAGAACCCCTAAGGAATTACAGCTGTATCTACTCATTTCCTGATAGCTATTTTTAGTAAGTAGACAAAAATCATCTATAAATGGTTCCAAGTAAATTGAGGACAACACATAACCAAATACAAAACATCCCATAAACAAAAGTGATACTGCTAACCTGGCCCAGGAATTTGGAATCAATCTTGGTCCTGTACTGGAGTCTTCCCATGGGATGATGAGCTAGCTGTTACAGCTAGCTGGGGTCCTCAGTTTCACCACTGATAAAATCTCTGGCCTTCCCGTCTAATTTCAGAGATAGTTCCAAGTCTTTCCCAGTATGTGTACTTGCAAGAGCGGTACCTGTCCTCTATTCTAAGCAGTGAAGAACAGCATAGTTCAACATTGATGAAGATCTATAGATCTGGGGCTTAGTTGAGTACCCTACTTCCTTACCCTTTTTGGCTATGTGGAAACCAGTACAAACAGCTGGTTGGAAGGCTGGGACTGTCACATAGTGTGGACATATGTTAACTACTTACACAACTATTAAATACCTGTTTTATATGTTAGACTATGCCATGACAAAAACAGAAGTGAGAAACACAAGCTCTACTGCCAAGACATTTACAGTCTAGGAGAGGTAGGAGTATATTTGGCATAGCAGGTACCTCTCAGTGTGACAACTCTTAGATTGGCTCAAATATTTACTTCTATATTTTGATTTTACTTTCAAACTATTCTCCTAGCCTTGTCAATCTCTAGGATAGGTCTTCCA
Organism: Tursiops truncatus; assembly: GCF_011762595.2. NCBI lineage: Eukaryota > Metazoa > Chordata > Mammalia > Artiodactyla > Delphinidae > Tursiops > Tursiops truncatus. Next base: position 67,311,948 of record NC_047055.1, on the reverse strand, counting down.
GATACTGGTCCAACTAGTATTTCCTTCACCAAGGGGGGAAAAATTCCCCCTGATCTGTATGCCCAACGCTTAGAAAAATGAATCCACTTTTGATCATTCCATGAAGATTAGTGCAACTTCCCACTCGACTCTGGACTTGCTCTTGCTAAATACACAGCTGCTAGCAAGTGGTGAGACTACTTTTTCAGATCCCACCCCACCCTCCTCACACTGCTTTTGCAGATATGCTTGTAGTAGACAGAGCTTGACAGTCACTCTCAAAATGACAGGTTGGTAAATGCCTGGATCTTTTCACAACGAGATGATCTATCACTGCCAAAGGTCACAGGTCCCAGACATCCTTCACCAGTAAGTGGATTCCACCAGGGTATCTCTTTGTATAGCTACTTATATGTAGAGAAAAATACTTTAAGATGAGTTTGACCCTTTACAAAAGTACTGTTACAATGGCTATAGAAGTTTATTTAACATAGGAAGGAAAAATTCCAATAACCCACAAAGGCACCCAGCTACCCAATGCCATATATTCACAAGACCATGCACCCCTATCCCATCAGGAGAATTTTTGTTATATTCCTTTAATTTTCTACATAGGGCCAGGAATGGTTATCCAAGGGAACAGGGAAAGGATAGGGGTACAAGGTGGGGATACATTAGAGAAGAAGAGGGGCTGGATATAAGAATAGGTATGTTGCCACTCTAGCTGGAGTTCTGCAACAGCCTAGCAATCATCTGTTGCTATTATCTCTCTATTCTGGCCCCTGGCAATTCATTACTGTCACTCATAGCCAAGGCAGCAAAAAAGCCCTCATAGCAACAGAATCTCTGAAATGGCTTCTTGGGATATCTTCTGCAGCACTCAGCTCAAGCCAATCCTGGCTAAAACCATAAAGATGGCATTCTGGGACACTGTGCTCATTAAAGTCTATATAGGAAATACCCATTGCATGTGCAGTTCCAAAGCCTGCATTTGCTGAAGAGCAGCAGTCAGCTCTGCAGGAGTTGTGCCAATTCCAGTAGCCAAGTCCACAGCAGGTAAGAACTCTCAGGGCCAGGCTTCTGGAGGTTCACCTACTGATGAGAAAAACAAGTCCTGGAAAAGGCAAGGGTAAGTGCTGTTCTTTCCTAGTGATACTGGTTTTCTTAGGTTCCTTTGCTATCTTCTCATCTACTGGTAGGGCCAAGTGTTTCTTAAAAGGAATGTTGCCTGCAACTACAGCATCTATTTATCTTTTTTGTGCCAATATCTGGGTTCATTTGCAACTTCTAACCTGCGCCATCCAATACAGCAGCCACTAGTCACATGTAGTTATTTAAATCTAAATATAAATTAATTAAAATTAAATGAAATTTAAATGTCAGTCTCTTACTCACACTAGTCATATTTCAAGTGCTAAGTAATCACATGCAGCTACTGGTTACCATATTGGACAGCACAGATACAGAACATTTTCATTATCAAAGAAAGTTCTGCTAGATAGAACTGTTACGCTTACCCCCCAATCATCTAGTCACCTTCTCTGTTTGTATTTCTAGCATTTTATTTATCTTATTGGTCTCAGGCAAAGAGGATTGATGTCATCATATTCCTCAATTCATCAGTAATCAAAGTAAAGGTTCTTTCTTGCCATTATTCATTTATTCCTACACTCTTTCATAGGTAACCATTCTAATGTGGTAAATGTCTATCTTTGTATGTGTTCTTTTAAAAGAACATATTGTTTCATGTGTATATTTTAAAATTTTATGAAAATGATACATACTATAGATCTCATTCTTAATTTCTACTATGAATCATGTTAAGATCCATTCATACTTCTATATATCTAATCTGTTGCTTTTATCTGCTGTATAATGCTCTATGGTATGCACCCACCACATTTAACCTATTTGCTCTCATTATATTATAATTATAATAACCTAGGATGCATGGCTTAGCACTTTATAGAACTCTTGGCAGAAATTCCTGACTTCCTAGAAAATCTTCAAAGAAAATTATAACCAAAAGTACTTGTAATTTGAGTATGTGACCTCACTTTTTTTTTTTCCTGTACGCGGGCCTCTCACTGTTGTGGCTTCTCCCGTTGCGGAGCACAAGCTCCGGACACGCAGGCTCAGTGGCCATGGTTCACGGGCCTAGCCGCTCCGCGGCATGTGGGATCTTCCCGGACCGGGGCACGAACCCGTGTCCCCTGTATCGGCAGGCGGACTCTCAACCACTGCGCCACCAGGGAAGCCCGTGACCTCACTTTTAATTGTGGGTATCTTCACTCCCTGGAACATACACTCTTGTCCTATCCTTCAGTATTCTAACTTACTGGTATTCCTTTTTGCCTGTTATTGGTCACTGTCCATTTTTTGATTGGCTCTGGTCTTATATGAGATTTCTTCCCTATTCTTGACTCCAAATAATGGTTTTCCATTAGTCTTTGGCTTTTATTACCTGGACTCAGGTTATCAGTTTGTGAAGTCCCTTATCTCTTCTTTTTATTTCTGACTCTTCCTGTAACTCCTGCTGCCACTCAAGATTCAGTTCAATGGGTAGTTTCCTGGCTAAAGTTTTCACTGAGTAGTGGGGGTTAGAGACCTAATGGAGACAGGATTGCTGCACTGATAACCAAAGACATTCAGTGCCTAGTGGGAGGTTTCACATTCTCTGTTAGCTTGACACAACAGGGAAATAACCTTTTAATCCAGTGCAACATAATTTATTGTAGTGTTATCCAGTTCAAAGATGTTATGAAAAACATCCCCAGAGAGATTTAAGATTTCAAAAACATCCTGAGTTTGAACTTAATTCAACTACTCCAGAAGGCTAAAACAACAAAAGATGACCTTTTAGGCACTTCATATGTCAGGCACTGTTAGGCCAGATAATGTCATGCCAAATTAGAATGTTTGTCTCCTGCGGAGGGAGGAGGGTTGGTGGGAGGGAGAGGTTGAGGGTATGTGTTTTAATTAAAATCATCTGTCAGTGCTAATGACCTAACATTTAAAAAATGATTATTCTATAGAGATAAAAATAAGGAATTGAACAGGGGATACTTGATGTCTTTATGGTGTCAGAAAGGGAACAAAAGTATGTTCTAATCATCTTTGATAAGGGATGAGACAAATAGGAACTCATTTAGAGGAAAAAGTCCAGAACAAGGGGACTCAACACTGATGTTAAACTCAGGGAAGAAAATTCAAGCAATGTGTTTTCTGTCTTCAAATACCTGAAGAGATATCACAAAAAAGTGAAACTAAATTTTTTTTTCTATTTCCTACCCACTGGCATTCAGGTGTCTTTTTTTAAATTTAATATTTATTTATTTGGCTGCATCAGGTCTTAGTTGCTGCACGTGGATCTGCATTGCAGCATGCGAGATCTTTCATTGCAGCACGTGGGCTCTTCGTTGCGGTGCGCAGGCTTCTCTTTAGTTGTGGCACGCGGGCTCCAGAGCGCACAGGCTCAGTAGTTGTGGCACATGGGATCTGTAGTTGTGGTGCACAGAATCCAGAGCACGCAAGCTCAGTAGTTGCGGTGTGCGGGCTCTAAAGTGTGCAGGCTCAGTTGCCCTGCGGCATGTGGAATCTTAGTTCCCTAACCAGGGACTGAACCCGTGTCCCCTGCATTGGAAGGCAGATTCTTAACCACTGGACCACCAGGGAAGTCTCTCAGGTATCTTTTTAAAAAAATTTTATTGAAGTATACTTGATTTACAATGTTGCATTTAAATTCTGCTGTACAGCAAAGTGACTCAGTTATAGACATATATATATATATTCTTTTTCATTATGGTTAATCACAGGATATTGAATACAGTTCCCTGTGCTATACAGTAGGACCTTGTTGTTTATCCATCCTATATATAATAGTTTGTATCTTCTAAATTTGTTTAGTCAGACCACAATGGGAAGTAACTTGAGGGAGGAAGACTATATAGTTCAATATATGAATCAACAGAGGTGTGCAAAGATGAAATCGATGCTGACGGAGGGGCATAGGGAAAAAAGTGAGCTCACTAGCTCTATTCAAGCAGAGGCTGGGCAAAAATTCAGCAACATTAAAGAACAGATTTGAGCATTGGATGGAGAAGCTGGACTAGATGACTCTAATACTTTATAATTCAATGTGACAGCAAGAAATCATTTGTAAAAATCTGAAACAAATTCAAGGAGCTGTTAAAAATATATAAAAGAAATACAGCAAAGCCAATAAAACTGGATCCTATTCGAGCTACCCAGTCATGTGTGTGAGAAAGGGAATAACAGAAGACATTCCCACACTCTGACACCAAGCACCACCTTGGATATAGGCCCATAGCAGCAAGGAGCATGGCCTGTCCAGGGACTCAAGTCATGTTGAGTCAAGATTTTATAAAGGACAGAGAGACTCTCACAGGAACCAAGGCCCTTTGGGCACTGGAGGAATGCTATTAAAAAATAAAAGCTTAAAGAACCAATCTATAGTTTTTTCTCAGCCAAAGTCATGACAGTTTTTCCAAAGCAAATAAGATACATGCAAATTGGCCTAGGTAGATAAGGGTTCCTGCCTTCAGTACATTGGCACTACCTCCCCTCCCAACCTAAAAAAAGGTGTTTTCTCCAGGAAGGCTTTGCCACATTTTTCCAGGGCTCTGCCTGGAGTTTGAAAGCTCAATGACATGACACTCCACTTGGCTGGATTTTATTGCCTGCTGTACTCTTCAGTTTCCCTTCTAGCCCAGACTCAATTACAATCAAGGTTTGCAGAAGGCAAACAACATGCAGTGAACCTGTCACAGTGCCAATTAAGCACAAACATATCCTGAAAATTAAAATGAAAATCAAATGTCAACACTATGAAAAGAAACTAACAGCTTCTTCAGAAATGATGAATTAAAGGCAGAGAGAAGGAAAAAACCAGCAAACCTGCTCTTAGCCTAGCAATGTAGCCCTGGTCCTGTTATATAATATTCCATCATCTCCCACATCTGCATACTCTATATCTTTAACAAATTGTTTATGTTTTAGCACATTTATAATAAAGATGTCTTAATGTTGATTTCATAAATTTTACTTAGTGTCACATGGTTGCTCTGGGTTTCCAAGACAACAAATGTACTTTGCCCCAGCCACCCAGTAAATCATGACAGTTCACAATCTTCAGGTCTCACCTGTGTGTTGACAGGACAAGAGACGCTTTATGGCCTAGGGAATGGCTTCAGCATGGTGGTGGTGGCTAGCATCAGAATTGGTTAGTTTGAAATCCCTGATTACACAGATCAGATTTATTTCAATAAATCTGGTCTATGGAATCAAAGATCCCAAATCAACCTTAGGGCTATAGTCCAAAAGTAGCTACCAGTTACTGTTATATGTCCCCTCAGTGCCTAGTACAGGGCTTAGTAAATATTAGTTTAATTTCTTTTTCTCCCCTTTTCTCTCTATAACTACTTCAGTTCCAGAGGCAAGTGGTACATAATATCATAATAATAGTGAAAATAATAATAGCTAATACTTAAATAGTGCTATCTTCCTTTGGAGATGGATAGAAGTAGGGATGAGGAAAATAAATTAATCAGTAATGAATGAAGTCAGTAGGCTGGCTTCTAGTCCCCCAGCTCTGCCACTTAGTAGCTATGTGATTCTGAGGACATCCTTCAAACCCCCCAAGTTCCAGTTTCCTCATCTGTCAAACAAAAGTACAGGTTTCCCCCACTATCTGAAAGAAGAGCATCCCCAGGGAACCTTTTATAAGCCAAAATGGTGTAAAGTGAAGAAGCAATTACCTTAGGACACATCTTGCTAATGGATACACAAAATAAATCAAGATAAAGCACCGGTGCTCACAGACATAGTTCAACACTATGGTGGCTTGACACTGAGATGCTGAGTATAGTTCCTGGAAAGAAGCTTGGTGGTGCCACTCTCACTTATTGGGGTGCACACTGCCTCTTATAACAGCTCTCTGCAAACAAACACTGAGCACTATTTTCGATTTTCACTTTTTTTTTTTTTTGCGGTACGCGGGCCTCTCACTGTTGTGGCCTCTCCCGTTGAGGAGCACAGGCTCCGGATGCGCAGGCTCACTGGCCATGGCTCATGGGCCTAGCCGCTCTGCGGCATGTGGGATCTTCCCGGACCAGGGCACGAACCCATGTCCCCTGCATCGGCAGGCGGACTCTCAACCACTGCGCCACCAGGGAAGCCCTCGATTTTCACTTTTTTAAGTAAAAGCAAAAATCCTCTTCGGATTTACTTTGGTTAGTGAAAACAGGTACTAATGTAGGTCTTTCATAAAAGTGAAGTGATGGAAAGCAAACTTTTGAACAGCGGGGGATACCTGTAATAGTTACCTCATAGTGTTACTGTGAGAGTTAACTGGTTTATGAATATACATAAAGTAGTACAGCACCTGGCTCACAGTGGGTCCTCAAAAGTAGTAGTTCTCATCTTCTTCTCCCTCCCCACCCCAGAGTACCATTTAAAAAATTCCTGGCAGGATACTCTTAAGTTGGGAGGTAGAATCCCCAGGATCCTGGGGGTAGTTCAAGGCAGGGGGCACAGAAACCAGCTTTGAAGCAACTCAACAGGTTGGAAGAGGAGAACTACATGAATGGGGCAGTCTGGTCCTTCCTTCATCTTTCCTGTTGATCTCTAAGATATTTTGTGGTACTAATAGCAATAGGAATGATAAAGTTCCTACAATCTATTTGGTGCCTGAAAAGTATTGCTGAGTGAAGGAGGGGCTGTAGAAAGTGGTGGGACAGGGTTTAAGATAAATGTAAAAACCTTGTCCTCTGCCATGCAGCTGAGCTCCCCCATGGCTGCAGACTGGATGGTTTTACATGGCCTTAGTATAATTCTACTTTTATCCCCCCACCTTCTCGCCCCTCCCCACTAGTGCTATCCTGGTGACTGAATCTTGCCTTTCCCACACATCCTGACAAGCTGATGCTGTCAATCTCAAAACAGCCTAAGGTCAAATCCAGAATCCATTTGGGTTTTTAGGTGGAGAGGGATGAGAGAGGGTTTTTGCCTCCAGTGGTTTCCACCTCCAGAAAGTTGATGACAAAAGCCTCTGCTACCTTTCCCTTCCAGCCTCTCCTTGGGGAAAGAGAAAACCCTCTATTTCCACTATCTGCTCTGTTGAGCTTCTTTCACTCAATGACAGTTTCTATCTTGCTTATTGCCTCACCAGCTATGCAACAAGGAGGAATCAAGCTTTGATGCAGTATCCCTAGAGTCATCTGTTCCCTGCAGATATGAAGGAAACAAGACCTTCTGGAAAAAAAACAACACGCCATTAAAGCTTTCATTCCAAAGTCCTCAACTCCTTAGCTCCTCAGGTATCCACTACCTCATGTTTTCTAAATGCTGATCCAGCTTCTTATTCAGATTTTTAAAAGGCAGCTAGTTCTTGAGAGAATGGCTGGGATGTGTCTGGTGGGGGAGGGGAGTAGGGGAATCAAGCTACAATTACACTTTTTAGCCAAAAAAAAAACCCCAAATCGGATGGTGATGAAATCCCAGGAGAAAACATAGATTAAAGTCTGTGCTTTCTAAATCTGTTACTTAACTAAACACAGCTGTTAAAGATGATGTCTTTGCTGTGCATGTATATCTATAATAATGCTGTCATTAGTATTCAGATATGATTCTGGGAACCCTCCCCATCTCTAAGATATGCACTCAAGAGTTTCTCCAGGACTGGGAGATTCTACACTGATCCATCCACAACCTCACCTGGTTACCCTATGTTCACAGTATGGGAAGAGAAAGAAACTAACATTTACTGAGTGGTGTTCTACTCAGTACTTTAAATATATTTATTATTTTAATTCAAACAACAGTCTTATGAGATGTATATTATAATCTCCTTAATAGATAAGAAAGTTGAGACTCAGAAGAAAGTTAAGTAACTCTTTCAGGCCCACCTAGCTAGCAGGAGGGGAATGAGGATTGAAACCTAGCACTGAGTTACTCCAAAGCTCACAGTCCTGCCCCTCACCACAAGCTTCCGAGATGCCTGGGCTGAGGGCCAGGGTTCAGTCTTTGATGGGACCATAAAAGTGGACTGACTCACCCTTAGACAACTTCAATTCAGTAACATGCTGCTCTAAACAATCCAGTTGAACTCTTTACATATAAAACATCCCTTGAAAGGAAATAAAGAAAGGAGAGAAGAGGTTGCAGTAGGTTCCCAATCTGAAGAATATCTGAAATCAAGAGCTAGCATTTACTTGAGATTTTTTTTCAGGTCAAACTTAACAAAAGACCCCCAACACAATAGTGTCTTATCTGAGAACAGACTCTTGCACAGCTAAGAAAGTCATATATACTATTTTTCCATGACCAGTCCTAATTAAACTTAAGGAATAAAGTGAATATGATAACAGGGCTATAGAGGGCTTGACAGTTTAGTAGAACTATCACATTCATCCTGACACTTGAAAATTATCCCCCAGTGAGTCAGGAAAATAAGTATCATCATCTCTGTTTACACATGAAAAAACTAAGGATCAGAGAAGTAATAAAATAAAGTTGTTGAGATGCGGCTGGGTGGGCCCCGAAGTCGTGACTGTTATCCATTCTTCAGTACATTTTTCAGTAGGGGAGTGACATGATCAAAGTCGTATTTTAATACTAGTCAACTCAGGATGAATTGTAAGAGTTAGGGCTGTAGCTGAGAGGAATGCTGGACTAGGAGTCAAGGGCTCTGGTTTCTAGTCATGGTTTTATCACCTTTATTAATGTGTGAGCATCTAAAGGGAAGATGAATATCCCTGCCATTTCTACTTAACAGGGCTGCTGGGGACTCAAATGAGAGAAATAATGGATGTAAGTATGCTTAATAGGTCATTAGATACCTTGAAAGAAATCAGACCCTTGGTGACTAGATGAATTATAGTCAGTTTTTAATAAATATTCTGAGGATCATTCACTCTGTTGCCACTTACTGTATGTAAGTATACTGTCATGACAATCTATAAAACATTCTTAGTGAAGAAATAAGACAATAGTTCACCTGAAAATATGCTCCAAAGCTTTTGGATATTTTAGGTACTTTTTATTGAAGTATAGTTGATTTAAAATATTATATTAATTTCAGGTGTACAGCACAGTGATTCATTATTTTTACAGATTATACTCCATTAGAGCTAATTAAAAGATAATGGCTATAATTCCCTGTGTTATATAATATATCCTCATTGCTTATCTATTTCATACATTGTAGTCTGTATCTCTTAATCCCATGCCCCTAATTTGTCCCTCCCCCTTCCCTCTCCCCTTTGCTAACCATCAGCTTGTTTCCTATATCTGTGAGTCTCTTTCTGTTTTGATATATACATTCGTTTGTATTATTTTTTTAACATCTTTATTGGAGTATAATTGCTTTACAATGGTATGTTTGTTTCTGCTTTATAACAAAGTGAATCAGATCTACATATACATATATCCCCATATCTCTTCCCTCTTGTGTCTCTCTCCCTCCCACCCTCCCTATCCCACCCCGTCAGGTGGTCACAAAGCACTGAGCTGATCTCCCTGTGCTATGCGGCTGCTTCCCACTAGCTATCTATTTCACGTTTGGTAGTGTGTATATGTCCATGGCACTCTCTCACTTTGTCACAGCTTACCCTTCTCCCTCCCATATCCTCAAGTCCATTCTCTAGTAGGTCTGCGTCTTTATTCCCATCTTGCCCCTAGGTCTTCATGACCATTTTTTTCCTTTCTTTTTTGATTCCATATATATTCATTGGAATCCCGTATCTGTTTTTTTCTTTCTGACTTACTTCACTCTGTATGACAGACTCTAGGTCCATCCACCTCACTACAAATAACTCAATTTCGTTTCTTTTTATGGCTGAGTAATATTCCATTGTATATATATGCCAAATCTTCTTTATCCATTCATCTGTTGATGGACACTTAGGTTGCTTCCATGTCCTGGCTATTGTAAATAGAGCTGCAATGAACATTTTGGTGCATGACTCTTTTTGAATTATGGTTTTCTCAGGGTATATGCCCAGTAGTGGGATTGCTGGGTCATATGGTAGTTCTACTTTTAGTTATTTAGGGAACCTCCATACCTTTCTCCATAGTGGCTGTATCAATTTACATTCCCAGCAACAGTGGAAGAGGGTTCCCTTTTCTCCACACCCTTTCCAGCATTTATTGTTTCTAGATTTTTTGATGATGGCCATTCTGACTGGTGTGAGATGACATCTCATTGCAGTTTTGATTTGCATTTCTCTAATGATTAATGATGTTGAGCATTCTTTCATGCGTTTGTTGGCAATCTGTATATCTTCTTTGGAGAAATGTCTATTTAGGTCTTCTGATCATTTTTGGATAGGGTTGTTTGTATTTTTAATATTGTGCTGCATGAGCTGCCTGTATATTTTGGAGATTAATCCTTTGTCAGTTGATTCATTTGCAAATATTTTCGCCCATTCTGAGTGTTGCCTTTTGGTCTTTTTTATGGTTTCCTTTGCTGTGCAAAAGCTTTGAAGTTTCATTAGGTCATATTTATTTATTTTTGTTTTTATTTCCATTTCTCTAGGAGGTGGGTCAAAAAGGATCTTGCTGTGACTTATGTCATAGAGTGTTCTGCACGTTTTCCTCTAAGAGTTTAATAGTGTGTGACCTTAAATTTAGGTCTTTAAGCCATTCTGAGTTTATTTTTGTGTATGGTGTTAGGGACTGTTCTAATTTAATTCTTGTACATGTAGCTGTCCAGTTTTCCCAGCACCACTTAATGGAGAGGCTATCTTTTCTCCACTGTATATTCTTGCCTCCTTTATCAAAGATAAGGTGAACATATACGGGTTGATCTCTGGGATTTCTATCCTGTTCCATTGATCTATATTTCTGTTTTTGTGCCAGTACCATACTGCCTTGATTACTGTAGATTTGCAGTATAGTCTGAAGTCAGGGAGCCTGATTCCTCAAGCTCCGTTTTTCTTTCTCAAGATTGCTTTGGCTATTTGGGGTCTTTTGTGTTTCCATACAAATTGTGAAATTTTTTGTTCTAGTTCTGTGACAAATGCCAGTGGTAGTTCGATGGGGATTGCGCTGAATCTGTACATTGCTTTGAGTAGTAGAGTCATTTTCACAATGTTGATTCTTCCAATCCAAGAACATGGTATATCTGTCCATCTATTTGTATCACCTTAAATTCTTTCATCAGTGTCTTATAATTTTCTGCATACAGGTCTTTGTCTCCTTAGGTAGGTTTATTCCTAGATAGTTTATTCTTTTTGTTGCAATGGTAAATGGGAGTGTTTTGTTAATTTCACTTTCAGATTTTTCATCATTAGTGTATAGGAATGCAAGAGATTTCTGTGCATTAATTTTGGATCTTGCTACTTTACCAAATTCTTTGATTAGCTCTAGTAGTATTCTGGTAGCATCTTTAGGATTCTCTAGGTATAGTATCATGTCATCTGCAAACAGTGACAGATTTACTTCTTCTTTTCTGATTTGCATTCTTTTTATGTCTTTTTCTTCTCTGATTGCTGTGGCTAAAACTTCCAAAACTATGTTAAATAATAGTGGTGAGAGTGGGCAACCTTGTCTTGTTCCTGATTTAGTGGAAATGGTTTCAGTTTTTCACCACTGAGGACAATGTTGGCTGTGGGATTGTCATATATGGCCTTTATTATGTTGAGGAAAGTTCCCTCTATGCCTACTTTCTGGAGGGTTTTTATCATAAATGGGTGTTGAATTTTGTCAAAAGCTTTCTCTGCATCTATTGAGATGATCCCATGGCTTTTCTCCTTCAATTTGTTAATATGGTGTATCGCATTGATTGATTTGTGTATACTGAAGAATCCTTGCATCCCTGGGACAAATCCCTCTTGGTCATGGTGTATGATCCTTTTACTGGGCTTTTGGATTCTGTTTGCTAGTATTCTGTTGAGGATTTTTGCATCTATGTTCGTCAGTGATATTGACCTGTAATTTTCTTTCTTTGTGACATCTTTGTCTGGTTTTGGTATCAGGGTGATGGTGGCCTCGTAGAATGAGTTTGGGAGTGTTCCTCCCTCTGCTATATTTTGGAAGAGTTTGAGAAGGACGGGTGTTAGCTCTTCTCTAAATGTTTGGTAGCATTCGCCTGTGAAGCCATCTGGTCCTGGGCTTTTGTTTGTTGGAAGATTTTTAATCACAGCTTCAACTTCAGTCCTTGTGATTGGTCTGTTCTGATTTTCTATTTCTTCCTGGTTCAGTCTCGGAACGTTGTGCATTTATAAGAATTTGTGCATTTCTTCCAGGTTGTCCATTTTATTGGCATAGAGTTGCTTGTAGTAATCTCTCATGATCCTTTGTTTTTCTGCAGTGTCACTTGTTACTTCTCCTTTTTCATTTCTAATTCTAGTGATTTGAGTCTTCTCCCGTTTTTTCTTGATGAGTCTGGCTAATGGTTTATCAATTTTGTTTATCTTCTCAAAGAACCAGCTTTAATTTTATTGATCTTTGCTATCATTTCCTTCATTTATTTTTCATTTATTTCTGATCTGGTCTTTATGATTTCTTTCCTTCTGCTAACTTTGAGGGGTTTTTGTTCCTCTTTCGCTAATTGTTTTAGGTGTAAGGTTAGGTTCTTTATTTGAGATGTTTCTTGTTTCTTAAGGTAGGATTGTATTGCTATAAACTTCCCTCTTAGAACTGCTTTTGCTGCATCCCATAGGTTTTGGGTCGTCATGTCTCCATTGTCATGTGTTTGTAGGTATTTTTTGATTTCCTCTTTGATTTCTTCAGTGATCTCTTGGTTATTAAGTAGTGTAATTTATAGCCTCCATGTGTTTGTATTTTTTACAAATTTTTCCTGTAATTGATATCTAGTCTCATAGTGTAGTGGTCGGAAAAGATACTTGATATGATTTCCATTTTCTTAAATTTACCAAGGATTGATTTGTGATGCAAGATATGATCTATCCTGGAGAATGTTCCACGAGCAGTTGAGAAGAATGTGTATTCTGTTGTTTTTGGATGGAATCAATTAAGTCCATCTTGTTTAATGTATCATTTAAAGCTTGTGTTTCCTTATTTATTTTCATTTTGGATGGTCTGCCCATTGGTGAATGTGGGTGTTAAACGTCCCCTACTATGATTGTGTTACTGTCAATTTCCCCTTTTATGGCTGTATTTGTCTTGTCTATTGAGGTGCTCCTATGTTGGGTGCATAAATATTGCCAATTGTTATATCTTCTTCTTGGATTGATCCCTTGATCATTATGTAGTGTCCTTTTTTGTCCCTTGTAATAGTCTTTATTTTAAAGTCTATTTTGTCTGATATGAGAATTGCTACTCCAGCTTTCTTTTGATTTCCATTTGCATGGAATATCTTTTTCCATCCCCTCACTTTCAGTCTGTATGTGTCCCTATGTCTGAAGTGGGTTTCTTGTAGACAGCATATATACGGGTCTTCTTTTTGTAACCAATAAGCCTGTTTATGTCTTTTCCTTGGAGCATTTAATCCATTTACATTTAAGCTAATTATCGATATGTATGTTCCTATTCCCATTTTCCTAATTGCTTTGCGTTTGTTATTGTAGGTCTTTTCCTTCTCTTGTGTCTCCTGCCGAGAGAAGTTCCTTTAGCATTTGTTGTAAAGCTGGCTTGGTGGTGCTGAATTCTCTTAGCTTTTGCTTGTCTGTAAAGATTTTAATTTCTCTGTCAAATCTGAATGCAATCCTTGCTGGGTAGAGCAATCTTGGTTGTAGGTTTTTTTCCTTCATCATTTTAAATATGTCCTGCCACTCCCTTCTGACTTGCAGAGTTTCTGTTGCAAGATCAGCTGTTAACCTTATGGGGATTCCCTTGTGTGTTATTTGTTGTTTTTCCCATGCTGCTTTTAATACTTTTTCTTTGTATTTAATTTTTGATAGTTTGATTATTATGTGTCTTGGTGTATTTCTCCTTGAATTTATCCTTTATGGGACTCTCTGTGCTTCCTGGACTTGATTAACTATTTCCTTTCCCAAATTAGGGAAATTTTCAACTATAATCTCTTCAAATATTTTCTCAGTCCCTTTCTTTTTTTCTTCTTCTTCTGGGACCCCTATAATTCGCATGTTGGTGCATTTAATATTGTCCCAGAGGTCTCTGAGACTGTCCTAAATTCTTTTCATTCTTTTTTCTTTGTTATGCTCTGCAGTTATTTCCACTATTTTATCTTCCAGGTCACTCATCTGTTCTTCTGCCTCAGTTATTCTGCTATTGATCCCTTCTGGAGAATTTTTAATTTCATTTATTGTGTTGTTCATCTCTGTTCATTTGCTCTTTAGTTCTTCTAGGTCCTTGTTAAACGTTTCTTGTATTTTCTCTATTCTATTTCCAAGATTTTGAATCATCTTTACCATCATTATTCTAAATTCTTTTTCAGGTAGACTGCCTATTTCCTCTTTATTTGTTAGGTCTGGTGGGTTTTTGCCTTGCTCCTTCATCTGCTGTGTGTTTCTCTGTCTTCTCACTTTGCTTAACTTACTGTGTTCAGGGTCTCCTTTTCGCAGGCTGCAGGTTTGTAGTTCCCATTGTTTTTGGTGTCTGTCGCCAGTGGCTAAGGTTGGTTCAGTGGGTTGTGTAGGCTTCCTGGTGGAGGGGACTAGTGCCTGTGTTCTGGTGGATGAGGCTGGATCTTGTCTTTCTGGTGGGCAGGTCCACGGCTGGTAGTGTGTTTTGGGGTGTCTGTGGCTTTATTATGATTTTAGGCAGCCTCTTTGCTAATGGATGGGGTTGTGCTCCTGTCTTGCTAGTTGTTTGGCATAGGGTGTCCAGCACCGTAGCTTGCTTGTCATTGAGTGAAGCTGGGTCTTGGCATTGAGAGGGAGATCTCTGGGAGATTTCTGCCATTTGATATTACATGGAGGTTGGCGGTCTCTTGTGGACCAGTGTCCTGAACTTGGCTCTCCCACCTCAGAGGCACAGGCTTGCTGCCTGGCTGGAGCACCAAGGGCCTTTCATCCACATGGCTCAGAATAAAAGGTAGAAAAGAAAGAAAGAAGAAGATAAAGTAAAATAAAATAAAGTTATTAAAATAAAAAATAATTATTATGAAAAATTTCTTAAAAAGTAATAAAAATAAAACATGAAAACGGTGAGACAGAACCCTAAGACAAATGGTAAAAGCAAAGCTATAAAGACAAAATCACACACAGAAGCGTACACATACACACTCAAAAAAAGAGAAAAAGGGAAAAAAACATATATATCTTTGCTCCCAAAGTCCACCTCCTCAATTTGGGATGATTCATTGTCTATTCAGGTATTCTACAGATGCAGGGTACATCAAGTTGGTTGTGGAGATTTAATCCGCTTCTCCTGAGGCTGCTGGGAGAAATTTCCCTTTCTCTTCTTTGTTCGCACAGCTCCCGGGGTTCAGCTTTGTATTTGGACCTGCCACTACGTGCAGGCCGCCTGAGGGTGTCTGTTCCTCGCTCAGACAGGATGTGGTTAAAGGAGCAGCTGATTCTGGGGCTCTGGCTCACTCAGGCCAGGGGGAGGGAGGGGTACGGAATGCGGGGCGAGCCTGCGGCAGCAGAGCCCCGCATAACGTTGCACCAGCCTGAGGCACGCCGTGTGTTCTCCCGGGGAAGTTGTCCCTGGATCACGGGACCCTGACAGTGGCGGGCTGCACAGGCTCCCGGGAGGGGCGGTGTGGATAGTGACCTGTGCTTGCACACAGGCTTCTTGGTGGCTGCAGTAGCAGCCTTAGCGTCTCATGCCCGTTTCTGGGGTCCGCGCTGATAGACGCGGTTCAAGCCCATCTCTGGAGCTCCTTTAAGCGGTGCTGTTAATCCCCTCTACTCGCGCACCAGAAAACAAAGAGGCAAGAAAAAGTCTCTTGCTTCTTCGGCAGGTCCAGACTTTTCCCCGGACTCCCTCCCGGCTAGCCGTGGTGCACTAACCCCTTCAGGCTGTGTTCACGCAGCCAACCCCAGTCCTCTTCCTGGGATCCAACCTCTGAAGCCTGAGCCTCAGCTCCCAGCCCCTGCCCGCCCTGGCGGGTGAGCAGACAAGCCTCTCGGGCTGGTGAGTGCCTGTCGGCACCGATCCTCTTTGCAGGAATCTCTCCGCTTTGCTCTCCGCACCCCTGTTGCTGTGCTCTCCTCCGCGGCTCTGAAGCTTTCCCCCTCCGCCACCCGCAGTCTCCACCCACGAAGGGGCTTTCTAGTGTGTGGAAACCTTTCCTCCATCACAGCTCCCTCCCACTGGTGCAGGTCCCCTCCCTATTCTTTTGTCTCTGTTTTTTTTTTGTTTTGCCCTACCCAGGTACATGGGGAGTTCCTTGCCTTTGGGGAGATCTGAGGTCTTCTGCCAGTGTTCAGTAGTTGTTCTGTAGGAGTTGTTCCACATGTAGATGTATTTCTGATGTATTTGTGGGGAGGAAGGTGATCTCCGTGCCTTACTCTTCTGCCACCTTGAAGCTCCTCAGGACCTGTATTATTTTTTTAGACTCCACATATAAGTGATATCATACAGTATTTGTCTTTTGCTATCTGATTTATTTCACTTAGCATAATGCCCTCCAAGTCTATCCATGTTGCTGTAAATGGCAAAATTTCCTTCTTTTTACGGCTGAGTAATATTCCATTGTATATGTATACCATATCTTTATCCATTCATCTGTTGATGGGCACTTGGGGTGCTTCCATACCTTGGCTATTGTGAATAGTGCTGCTATGAACATACATGCATGTATCTTTTCAAATTAGTGTTTTCATTTTTTCTGGATATATACCCAGGAGTGGAATTGCTGGATCATATGGTAGTTCTATTTTTAGTTTTTTGAGGAACCTCCATACTGTTTTCCATAGTGGCTATACCAATTTACGTTCCCACCCATAATGTATAAGTGTTTCTTTTTCTCCACATTTTCACCAACATTTGTAATTTGTGTTCTTTTTGATAATAGCCATTGTGACAGGTTTGAGGTTATTTTGAATTAGGTACTTTTCTTGAATTAGTTAAGAATAAGATGAATGTGATGGAATTGCTGACTCTTCCCTTATCTGGCTACCTCTTTACCTAACCCAAGTTTCCTCGGGACTCACTAGTCCCCAAAGGAAGCAGCCTCATTTAAAGGCCAAGATATATGTAAGAAAGCAGGAATAGCGAGCTTATGAATCACAGGAGAGAGAGGTATGACATAATGCCTCCTAGCATCTGCTATCATGGGGTGCAGGATGAAGAAAAAGAAGAGAAGATCCGCACACTCACATTTTAATATTTTCCCAGTGCCAGAGACAGCTTAATTAGCTTCCATAATATACCTAGATAAAAGTCTCATTATATACTTTGATGAAATAAGTCCATTATTAGGCTTGCCTATAGACTATAGACAAGCAGCAGCATCTTGACACCTATGACAAGGTTTTTGGGGTGAGAAAGGAGATTGTTATCTTAACCCATGTTTTCTTTATTCCTCTCTTCTTGTCCTACCTCCTACTGGCCCCTTTTCACTTTTGCTCCAACTATTTTCCCAATTTTCTTGTTTCAACTAGTTTTGTGCTATCATTCACCTCTTCTGGTCACAAAATATTCCAAAATATTATAACGGCTCTGAAATAATTGTACCACCTTTAGATAGGGCAATCCCATCCCCACCCTACCCCACAGTTTGTCTGAATTGGTGTTTTTTTGCCAGGATGCTCAGACTTGAAAAGGTGAAAGCCAGTATTATAAAGACAGTGTCTGAAATGTGATCAAGTAATTAACAATTCAGAACTCCCACTGATATTAGCTAATAAAAGGCACCTTGCCATTTGCAATACGTCACAGAATCAGTTTAGAGCCTGTCATTTTGCTCATGCCTTGCTCATTACTGAGCTCACTCTGCCAGAGAGGTATTCTTGGGTTCTTGAAATATAAAGAATTGAGACAAAGGAGCTAGAGTTTTCCATTCAATGGGTATGGAGAGTTGAAAATTTTTCCAGTGGGTTAACAGGACAAAGTCTGTTGCTATTTCTTACCTCTGCCCCCAGCTTGAATATACTAGGGCTCAATCCTGTTACCTTAGGGTGGCAGGTCTAGCTGCTGACACTATCTAAAATCTCTGCTGTAAACCATTTGTCACCAACAAGCTTTGGAGTGATAAGGCAATTTTTGATTTGATTCCATTTCGATGGAATAGGCACAGTAGGCTCAGCATTGTATTATCTGCTAAATTACTGTGGAGGATTATGTGGTACTTCAGAGCCAATGATTTCCAAATATTTAATTACAGCTAAGTGAGTTCTTTGGCACTTTTCTGTAGATTTATTTATACTGAAAACATATTTTATATATTTATTTACTTGCTTATTTATTTATTTAATCATAAAAGTGATCAAGGACAAGGGGGCAAGATGTACAGAGTACTTCACCTGGAAAAGGCCTTGTGGCCTTTGTACTATCTTAGATGAAATCCTGGCCCTGTTGAACAGAGAAGGAAACCCATTCAAGCAGAAGGGGAATTTCTCCAAAAATATGGACATGCCAAAATTTCTTCATGTACTGCAGATAAATGGAGAGTGTTCATGTTCTAGTATGCCTGAACGAGTGGCACAGACAGCACTTGCAGGTAAATGGCAATAAACAGCTCTCGCTGCCAACACCTCTCATATGCTATCTTTCATTCTCTCTTGAGCTCTGCCAAGTGAAGCTACACCATAGTCAAGG
Source organism: Tursiops truncatus (assembly GCF_011762595.2). Classification (NCBI taxonomy): domain Eukaryota; kingdom Metazoa; phylum Chordata; class Mammalia; order Artiodactyla; family Delphinidae; genus Tursiops; species Tursiops truncatus. The sequence continues at coordinate 67,293,315 of NC_047055.1, read as the reverse complement.
TTCATGGGGAAATACAGGGATGTAGGTTTTGAACCAGTTAAACTGGAATCACGTTACCCTGAGGAGTGGTCTCACTTCATTCGTAGAGAGTAGGATTACCTTATATTGCAATGAATAAGTCAACTTTTTAAGGTTAAAAATATAGTAATTCCCCTGGATAAGATATACACTGGATTTGCTAGCTGCTGATCACTCCCCCAACATAACCCCAACCCAACTGTAGGAAGTTATATGAACTGAAACCCAGGCTGCTACTTAAGCAGTTGCTGATGGGACCAGGTTAAATTCTACACATTTGCAACTGCTTAAACAGCAAGCTGAAAAACATTTTGGCGGCCTTTAGATGAATGCAAGTAAGTCAAAAAACTAAGCTGACTTATCACCTCATGATGTCTAATGATAAGGGTATTAACATTTATCTATCACTTACTGTGTACTAGAAGGTTTATATTTTTTGCATTTAACCCTTACAAAAGCCCTGTGAAATAGGTAGGAATTAAAATTGCTATTTTATAAATGAGAAAACTGAAGCTCCTCAGAGAGTTTAAGTAACTTGCTCAAAGGCACACAGCCTATTACCATCATCCTAGGACAATACGTTCAGATCACATACAGAAATTTTAATAGAGGGAAGAGACGTGTGTGTGTGTGTGTGTGTGTGTGTGTGTGTGTGTAAAAGTGAACAGTACTGGGGCTTCCCTGGTGGCACAGTGGTTGAGAGTCCGCCTGCCGATGCAGTGGACACGAGTTCGTGCCCCGGTCCGGGAAGATCCCACATGCCGCGGAGCCACTAGGCCCGTGAGCCATGGCCGCTGAGCCTGCGCATCCGGAGCCTGTGCTCCGCAACAGGAGAGGCCACAACAGTGAGAGGCCCGCGTACTGCAAAAAACAAAAACAAAAACAAAAAAAGGTGAACAGTACTTTCCTGAATAACTAAGAACAAATTGCTACTTCAATGTTTTTTTTCTTATCTTCATGTAATTTCCCCTTCATTTACAGTCCTTTTGTGCTAGTGTTTTTGTTCAGTTTGTCTGTGGTACTTTTTTTTCTTTATTGAGGAAATATTGTGTCATACATGACAGAAACTTAAAAAGACATTTTTTAACATCTTTATTGGAGTATAATTGCTTTACAATATTGTGTTAGTTTCTGCTGTATAACAAAGTGAATCAGCTATATGTATACATATATCTCCATGTTCCCTCCCTCCTGCGTCTCCCTCCCACCCTCCCTATCCCACCCCTCTAGGTGGTCACAAAGCACCCAGCTGATCTCCCTGTGGTATGCAGCTGCTTTCCACTAGCTATCTATTTTACATTTGGTAGTGTATATATGTCAATGCTACTCTCTCACTTCGTCCCAGCTTACCCTTCTCCCTCCCTGTGTGGCACGTTCTTAATTTCTTTTCAGAACCATTGACTGATTCAACTCTGGGAACCCACTATATTTTAAGCCTATAGGTTAAATAACCAGTTAATGTTAAAAATGTGTTTATAACTGACAGACATGTTTTTTCACAAAAGTCACCTATGATACCAAGAATTCTAACTGGTTAAATGAGACATAACCTGACCTTCTGTTATGACCCATTGTTCTTGTTCTCTTTTTTTAGCCATATCTTGTTTTCAATAGTCATTCTTCACGCCTATCATCCCATCCTACAAAGGGAGCTAACAAATGGGTTTTTGATAGTACGTGCCTGTCTCTACTCTAATTCACCCTGCACATTGCTTCTTAAAACACTATTCTCTTATCAATATCCTGGCTCAAGAACTCACAATGAGTCATCACTCCTTATCAGATCAAATCCAGTCTCCTCTACAAGGCTTTCAATTCAAGGACTTTCATAATCTGGCTCCACCATACCTCAGCAGCCTTAGCTAGCACCATGCACAGCACTTGACATGCTTACTGTCCCAACATAGACAAGGTTTCCTTGCCGCCTTCTTTTCTGCCTCTCTAAACCTCAACTTCCAAGGCCCAGACCACTAACGATAACAAAAAACAACCTTTTTTCCCACCTATGTTTTGTGGATTCAACCAGAATTCGTGCTTCTGGAAAGCAGGCTTTCAGGATTTTATATCTACTACCATACCATGCCCATAGCACAAAGCTGGGCATGCAAGAAGGGATCCTTGCTGCTTGATTCAAAAAAAAAATATTTTCTTTGGGGAATTTAGAACCCAAATTTATATAGTTTATACTTGAAATGGCTGGGAGAAGACAGACTCAGATTTCATCTAAGTTTGTTACATTTTACTAATTGCCTTTAACGTATTGCCAGAGCCAGTCTGCTTTAATTACTCCTGGGCATTCTTTTGGGAATTTCACCAAGATACCAAAGGAAAATGAAATCTAACTATATTCAAGTGATGTAATTGCTGTTGGCCTTTGTATCAAACACAGATAAAGGTTGAATTTTTTTTCTTTCTTAACATTAACTTTAACCAAAGTGTCCAAATGAGCTGAACCTAAGCAAACCTAGGTCTATAATTAGGCCTGGAACTCTACAACATAATCTAGTTGGAAGCATGGTTCACAGATGTGATAAAATTGTGTGCTTTTCAACATTTCTTGACTAATCTGATAAAACTGCCTTACATTTTTCACAGTATTTTATAGGTTATAAAATATTTCATATCTGTTATTTTGTTTGATCTGTGCAATAAAACCATGAAACAGGTATTATCTCTCTTTTGTGTAAGGTGAAACAAATTCAGAGTCAGAGAAGTTAATAACCCTACCCAAGGCCTCAAGATAGGAAGAGGAAGAAACAAGGCCTAAACCCAGGGTACAGAGAAGTTGGGCAGGGAAGGGAGAGTACAGCACAGGGGGTGTCTGGTAACTCAGCTGAGCATCAACTGTGTGCTAGGCACTGCCACATGACACAAATATGAACCATACTCCTACCTTAAAGACACATAAATGTGTGAGAAATATATGAAAAAGCTGGACAATTGTTAGTTGAAAGAAAACTAAGCCCAAAAGTCATCACTCCTAATGCTCCTTTTCCTACAATTCTGTTGCAAGGGTCCAGCTCCCACTTACCACCTTCTGTTTCTTCTCCTTTTAGTGTTCAGAGGCCACCTTTTGGAATAGCTGCAAAGTAGACTCTGCTGAAGCCCCATGGCTCCCCAAAGAAAGAATAAGAGCATATTGGTTGGAAAGGAACATTGGGAGAGGTTCCTAGGCTCTCCTACAGAGATAACTGAATCAGGAAGTTAGTGGTGTGAACAAATGAGAGCAGGAACTTTGTATTTTGGTCCACTGCCAAATATGCAATGGGTACTGAACAGCAAACTATAAGAATTATGTTTGAAAGAGGGAGTCAAAGGGAGAGTACAGGGAGAGAGAGGCAGATGAGGAGAAGAGGGAGAGAGAACAACAGAGAAGCCTCAGGTTTGGTGTATATGAAATTTATACTAATATTTACCTTCTTACCAGGATATGGTATAGCTCTGTTAGTGGAGGCCAATGGTTTATTGACACTTGCTATTCTTGAGGACAGGGCAGGGATGGACTAATTGAGAATTTTGTAAGTCTCCACAATATAGGGAACCAACCAGATTGACATGAACATTTGAAAGCCTGAACAGTAGGTAAGAACTTGAGTGCCCTGAACCAAAATGGTGGCTAAATGACAGTGTTCTCTGCTAAATCCAGAGATTAAAAAGGTTGAGGGGAGGGTGGTTTAAGGATGCACCTCTCCCTCAGGAGCTCCATTTACTTTAAACTCCTCTAATTTACTGTGCCAGAGAGAGGTCTCTAGGAGCTGGCAGCATCTCCTGGGCAAGGCAAAATCCTCATTACCAAGACAAAGAGTTCTGAAACTCTTTCAAACTTGCAAGAGGGCTGCTTCAGAGCTTAGGTTTGGAAATTTGGCAACTAACATATTATGTTACTTAGCAATTTAGAATATTTTAATAAAATATATTTCATATTCAGAGTTGAACAAGCCAGGAGGCAGGAGGTTCAGAGATTTAGGTCCCTGCCATCATTTTCTAAATCCAAAGGGTCGGCAGACCAGAAAACCCTAAGTGCCCCCTACTCACACCATTCCCCCATATGAGGCCACCTGCATGGGCCTTATTTCCTACTATATCACATCCCAACATTTCTACATGGCTTTCAAGGCCTGCCACCAAACAATTCCTGCTGCCCTCGTTATTAGGTTTGGCCTCATTACTCCACAGATCATGCTCTCTCTTCCTCTTATCTTCCTATGTGATGTCACTGCTAGGTCTATCTGGAACACCCTCCCCTCTGCATCTCACCCAGTGATATTATACCCATATGTCGAAGTCTGCCTCCTCCTTAAAGCCTTTCCTAACTATTAGAGACTTTGCTGATCTCCCTCATTTCTGAAGAGTAAGTGTGATCTGCAGTAAGCAGCCAGGATAATGGAAGCAGTGTGCTGAAATTTAAAATAGTAGTAGAGGATTAGGAGAAATTTTGAATTCAAGTTCCAGGTCTGCCAGTAAATAGACTAAACGACTTTGGCAAAGTTATCTAAGCTTCAAGTATTTGTTTGTGTTTTAATCTATTTCTACTCCATTATTCATTACTTGTCTACTATATGCTAGCTGTTGTTGAATCCTATCTAGATCTTGCCATTGAGGATTTTACGGTCTATTAAATGAGATATGTATATAAATAATTAGAAGTAAAAATAGGAAAAGTAGTTAAATATCAATAGAACATCATAGAAAGTTCCTCAAGAGGTCAGAGGAAGTTTGAATTTCCCTGTGTAGAAAATAGCATTGGAACTTGCCTTTGGAACATGAACAAAAATATTCTAAGGATCAAAAAATATATAGGAAAGTGTTAGGAAATAATACATGGAAAATGCCATACAATGCAAGGGCTAGTATTTTAACTGGGGTGAGTGGTAGGAGAAGCTGCTCTAAGGAATGATGAAGTGGAGCAAGGAGTGCTTCAATCTCTTAATTCTTTAGGCACAACCCGCCAAATACTTTACTTCAGAAGAAGCAATGGGGTCCCTTGATGGCAGGGCTTCCATCTATATTCTCTGTCCTTTTCTGCCAGCACGCAAAAGAGCCTACATTACATTGTGCATGAAAACTTTCCGAGGCCACCTGGAGCAGGGTGCTCAGGAAGAGCCTCAGATAATGCTCAGTAACTCTGGAAGCAGACGGCCAATTTGAGGAGAACCACTGGTACCTCCAAGACAAAGGGTGAAAGAATATACCAGCAATACAAACGAGCTGGTTTTATCTTGTATGCAGAATAAGGGCAACTGCCTCAGGTCCCGCTCTTGGGCAGTTGGTGGGGGGAGCTACAGCAGCTACACAGGTATAAAGCAGGGGAGGAGCCTGACAGCAGCTAAAATACTCTAACATGAACTCCCTCACCAAAGCTCCATCAGGAGGCTTGTTGTCCATCTGTAAGATCCACTCTCCCCCAAGTTGTTCTCCAATCTACTAGCTGCCACCACCAACTGGGTTCAGATAATACAGATTATCCTTTGGTAAATGCTTTTGGCAGTTTTAGGCGTGAGTAACTGTGCCTCCTCAGGATGACCCTCCTCCTCCCCCTCTACACAAGGAAATTATTCTAATGCACAGTGCCCAAGTTTCATTTCCATAGTCTTTTTCTTCATTCTTTCAGGGCACATTTTTTTTGAAAAAAAAAAAAAAAGATCAGGGCTTGGCTGGGCATCTAGTCCAGTATTTAGCTCAAAATGATATTCCAACAGTATTCAGGTTCACATAAATTCATCTCAATTCAATTCAGACTCAAATTCACTGTTGGTATTAGTCATCATATTATTAATCACAGCCTTTTACTGGGCCTTGCTCAGGGTTTTTTAGGAAGCACCTGTCTATGCCTTTTTCCAGAGGCTCAATTCTACACCTTCCTTGGAAGGGTCACTTCCTTGCCAAAACTCCATCGTGGGTGGTGGAACAATTTGGCTTGTGCACGCCCCCCACCCCAAGAAATATGTAGCTAATGATAAGAATGTACGGTGTCAAACTGGAGGGACAAAATGGTTCTAGTGACAAAATTATCTCTATCAGAGAGGAAAACTCTTCAGTGGGATTATTTTCACAGCCTCCCATTCACTGCTCTGAGGAGCTGCCTTGCAAATGTCCATTATTACTCTGCTCAGTCACACCCTAGGACAGCTCTAGCCCTCATTAATCATTTGTAATAATAATAATACCTTGCATTTAATGTACTGCTTATCATATATATGATATGTCATATAACACTTATGAGATATTTGTTTACATTTAATTATAATTTAATAATTTGATGTATTTTATAATGTGCTGCTTTATCATATATGTATATATAGTACATTAAATTCACAATAATTCGATACCTATGTGTGGAGTAAAGAATTAACCCAGCAGCCTTGAGTTACTCAAATCTTGTACATTCTCAGAAGGGCCTACTTGTATGATTAGCCTTTGGCTGGCTACTAGGAACTAAGGTCTTAGAATGTCCCCTATGCTACTAACTGATTAGGGCACTGTGCATGCTTGAGGTGTTGAACCACATTATACCAGCTTGTGTGGATACTTTGTGTAAAAAATGTGATTTATGGTGAACACCTGCTTTCCTTCTGGGGGGTCTGAAGTTTCAGTAACTGCAATCAGCACTGCAGTTACCCCAATAAATACCCTGGACTTTTAGGCTCAAGCAAACTTCCGTGGCACAAAACATTTTGCATGTGTTTCTGCAGTTCATTCTGGGGGATTTAGTATGTCCTGTGTGACTCCAATGGGAGAGGACTCTTGGAAGCTAATACCTGGTATCCTCCAACTTCTGCCTGATGTACCTTTTTCCTTTATTGATCCTGCTTTTTATCCCTTTGCTGTAATAAACTGTAGCCTGACTATAATGACTTGTGAGTCCTGCAAATCCTTCTAGCACATCAGTGAACCTGGGGGTGAACTTGGGGATCACCAATACAGTCTCACAATGTTAAGAGGATTATCACTTCCACTTTACATATAAGGAAACTGAGTTTCAGAGAAATCAAAAGACTTCCTCAAGAGTGGAGTTAGTGCTTGAGCTGGAACTGGAACACAATTCTTCTCTCCAAATCTCAAGCTTTTTCTACTACACTAAACTGCTCCCTCAATAAATTTTGTTGAGTTTGGAGAGGTAGATAAAATGGTGTCAGGTCTCTTTCAGCTCTGACAGCCCGTAAGTGTATGTCCAGAAGCCCACGTAAAAAAAGGGGAAGTACAACTTTAAAAATTCAAAGTTTATTCAGGTCATCTCTCCCTATCCCCATTTTGCACACCTCATTTCTGTCATAGAGTGTCCAGGGCTCTACTGACACTCTACAAGAATGCACGGGCAAGGAAAATATTATACTTTAAAGAATGACTAGTTCTACTATGCATGGTTTTCCCCATTCTATCTAATACTTGACAAATAAAACTGTACACGTGGATTTGAGAAAGACCCTGGCTGGATTTGTTTAGTATCATTATTTGGGTAAGAATGGAAGGGAAAGTTTATAGCCTTCTCTGACCTGATATTGCCAACATAACCTTGCCTTGCTCTAAACTCCCAAAGGACCCATACATCTGTGTAGTCTGTGTCACTAACTAACCTGTGTGTTCTGCGAATGGTGGGGGAAGAGATTGTGCCTGGGTAGGATAATAGATAAAACTTAAGAAATAAATCCCCTTTCATAAATTTTTTTTTCTGGCTGTGCCACGTGGCTTGCAGGATCTTAGTTCCCCGACCGGGGATTGAACCTGGGCCCCTGGCAGTGAAAGCCCAGAATCCTAACCACTGGACTGCCAGGGAATTCCCCTGCCCTTTCATGAAATTTAACATTTATAAAATATGTTATATGTTTTAAAGAGAACACTAAAGTAAATGAATGAATTAGGCTGCAATCTTGCTTTTATCCCCAATATTAAAATATCATTGGGTGAATTTCAAGGCCCCGGGCTGAGCTTTGCTTTGCTATGCTGGGCAAAGTTTTCCACTGAGCAGGGAAAGTGGGCAGACACCCACCTGTGTAACAATCAATCTTATCCTTGGCAATAGCTTCCTAAAGGGTCTTTCTGCTCTGATTTTGGCATCAGCAAGTCCATTTTAATTACAATGTTTGGGGTTTTTCACAGATTTATATCACTCAGAAAAGAAGCTTGTTTGTCTATGCGGAGAATGTTGAGTTAGTTGTACAGTGTGGGGGGATAGAATTTGGCTTGTCCAGAGATAGAAAATACCTCTGAGAAAGCACTAAACGGCAGCTAAACACATCAAGATTAGTTTTTATCATATACAGAAGGGAATTTTTGGTGAGAAAGGAGGAAGAGGCAGCTCAATTACTTATAAAGATATTTTCAAGTACACACTGGCACACAGCATCTCATATCTGTTAATAAAACTGGGCTCTGCAAGACAAAAGGTAGATTATTTGCTCTTATTAAAAAGCTCCAGTTTCAAGAAAATACTATTATCCTGAATCCAGCACCTGCCCCCATATAACTATACACACCTAGCCAGATGAGCACACAATATTGTTAAACTAATGACACTCTTTAACTCTGCCTTCCTTTACAAACAAAAAAAGCACATATTTACTAAATAGTTCTGACAGGAGGAAGTGGTAAGATGCAGAACTTAGAGGCAAAATGAAAGTAGGTAATTGAAAACAAGGTTGTTTACACACACACACACACACACACACACACACACACACACACACACAGAGCCATCCTTCTCGTGCCCTATATCGCATTAGCTATTTCCAGTTAAGCTACGCCCCTTTCACTAGGAAGATAAAGACTGGAGCCTGGAGCCATGGGCATTTCATAATCCCTTTTCTACTTGCCTGGTATCTACTCTGGCTCCTGTTAAGATTCACTCAATATAACCAGTAATAAAGTGAGACTTACCTAGCAAATCAGAGCTATTGTTTTTTGGTCTGGGTCTCAATTTCCACAATTGTAAAATGAAGGGACAGAACTGGACCTCCTAAGTCAGCTAATATCTTACAGCTGTTTGACTCTATTACAAACAACTGCACGTGCCACAGGCCACAAGATAGATGCCAAAGATGCTTTCAAGTCTTTCTTCTTATGTATAGGCCCACACATACACTTGAGGATTTTCTTTTTGGCTCAGAAAGGCAGGGGAGTTCAAGGGTCAAGACTTTCTCAAATGCAGATAAATAAGCTGAGAAGATTATAATGACTAGATGCTCTTTACCCCAGTTTGCCTCTTTTTAGGGAGAGAGGAATACTGAGCTACAATGGCAAGGTCTCAAAGAATCTGAGCACAGTTGTGGTCACAGTGCTTTGATGACTGCTGGTTTCTGTGCTGCTGTGAAGAGAAAGAGTACACTCCTCCTCCTTAGAGGCCAAATCTTTCTTTGAGCTTTGAGCCAGAGAAACTATAGATGATTTCTAGGCTAAGGAGGAAGCCACATCTAAAGGTGCGGTTTGCTAGACCCTGGTACACACCAAACATAAGGGGATAACCTCGGCCCAGAGGACCAAAGTCAATCAAGAATTCCAAATGAAACCCCAAATAGTAATATCTACTGAATATGCCAGTGTTTACTTGGTAAACTGAAATAATGTGGATTTTGTGAGGGTGAGGAAGTATTCTATAAAATTAGCTCAATCTGGAAAAAAGCTGATGTATTTTGTACAACTGCTAGAACAAAAAGAAAAACTTACCTACCTACTAAGTTCTGAGGAAAATGCTGGGTCACTTTAAGAACTAAATATCTACCTCTCCTGATGGAGGAAAAACAGATTGTATCTTCAAGACCGATTTTTAAACATGTGATACCACCTAACACATGTAGCATTTTATATTCTGTCTAATCTGATCACTAATACTTAATTCAAATTTGTATGATGTTAAATTTATAAAGTACTTTAATATATTTCATATTGTTTACCTTATGTTGATCCCTATCAACAACCCTGTAAATGTGAATGGGTAGGTGTTATCCTCATTTTACTGATGTCATGAATAGGAGGCTATGAGAGGTTGAGCACTAGATAGTTGGCATTAGAAACCAGGCATCAATGTTCCAAGCTTCCTCTGCTTTGCAGAGAGGTCAGCAAGGGACACAAACATGATGTAATGCTGCATACCCCATTCCAGGTCAAAACTTGTTATCTAACCCAAAGTTTATCATTACACAAGTTTATCTGTTGGAATGCTTGCCAACATGAAACCCAAGCCTAACTTCCTGGATTATTAGGGAGGTACATGCTGGGAGCCAGAAATCTTGATTATATTTCCTGATTTTGGCTCAAATATCCCTTTATCAAGAAAAGAGGAGAGGACGATACAATTTTAACAGTCTCCCAGAATCTTCCAAAGATTTCCAACTTCCAGGGGGCCAGTACCCTGCCATCTAGTGGTCATTTGTAGAAATTTCATCTTTCTGGTACCCATGGGAGGAAACATCCTTTGGATATTCCATTTTCCATCCATATAGAATAGGCTATGAAAGCGACCACTACTGCAATCAATGAGCTCAGCAGCAGATACCCCACTGCACCATACTCACAACCTCCAGTCGGACTTCTTGGAAAGGGATTGAATTAAAAGTAGTTTAATCATAGCAGCAAATGCTCTCCAAGGTATATACCCAAGTGAATTGAAAACTTATGTCCACACAAAAACCTGCATGTGATGTTTATAGAAACTTTATCCATAATTTCTAAAAGCTATAAACAATCAAGATTTCTTTCAATAGGAGAATGGATAAACATCTTTACAATGGAATATTATTTGGTGATAAAGAGGAACTATTTGAAAGAACTACTGATTCACACAACAACATGGGTAAGCCTTAAATGCATTTTGCTAAGAGACAGAAGGCATACACAAAGGCTACATGATGTATGATTATATTCATATGACACTCTGGAAAAGGTAAAACCATAGGGATGGAATTCCCACCAGTAGTTT